>NC_069500.1:789462590-790183840 GCF_027579735.1 Bombina bombina
CTGGCCACCAACAACTTAGCGGAGAGCAGAATATAAATCAGGAGGTTACGCTTGTGTTTCGGAAATTTATCAATTTCTAGGTGTAAGATGGCCAGAGCTGGACTTAAAGTTGGCGTTAAGTCTAGATCTTTGCAGATCTTTTCTACTTTCTGCCAATAGGCTGTCAATTTAGGGCAAGTCCACCAAACATGCATAGGGGACCCCGGCTCTCCACACTCCCTCCAGCACAGCTGCGAGTGCCCGGGATAGAGCTTTCGCAGTTTTGTGGGAACTAAGTGCCATCTTGTGATCACCTTGAAATATAACTCATATAGTGTGACGCAGTGAGTTGCCCTTTTCGTTAGGCTGATGGCCTTACTCCAGGACTCTGGTGTAAAAGTAGCTTGCAAATCCCCCTCCCAAGCAGTCATATGGATTGTTTTTGAGATAGCCTCTTCTTCTAACAGACAGTGGTAGTGTACTGTGAGGGGTTTGAATTGTTGAGTGTTAGCTATCCACCGTGTCTCCCAGACAGTAAGGTCTCTCAGTGAATCGCCTAGAAAGCCCCAGGATTTCATTAGCGTACGCAGTCTCAGTAGGTCAAAGTGGAGTTTGGAGTTCAGTGTGGGAAGGTCTAGCATGTCTCTATGTGTCTTTAACTGTCCATTCTGATAGAAGTCTCCCACATTGTTTATGTCTGTGGTAGCCCATGCATTAATAGGAGTGTTGAGTAGTCCCATTAGGAGACCCCTTATTGGATGGATTGGCGAGGGATGTGGGGCCACCAATTTGTTGTGTCTCAGTTTAGTCCAAGCTTCTTGGCATCCTTTCACTATGCTGTTTGCGACGTGAATTTTGGATTGCCAATGTGGGGGTAACCAAAGCAGGTCCTCAAGGTTAATGAATGCTTGTAATGAGGCTTGTTCTAGTTCTCTCCACCTCGTCGGGGGAAGGCCTTTACCCCACGCTGTAGCGTGAGTCAGCATTGCTGCGTCGTGATATTTCCTGATATTAGGGAGCCCAAGGCCTCCTTTCTCTATCGGCATTTGTAGGATACTTGCGGCCACCCGGGGTCTCTTGTCGTGCCAGGTATATGTGTTAAAGAGGGCCTGATATTTCCTTATCAGTGTACATGGAACTGGCAGTGGAATACAGCGGAATAGGTAGGTGAGCTTTGGCAATATCATCATCTTGAGGGCAGCTATTCTGCCCATCCAGGAGATGTCGTTATATCTCTTCGATTTGAGTTCTGAAGTGATATCTGTGAGTAGTTTTTCAAAGTTTTCCTTAATCACTATCGATTTGTTATGTGATAGGAAGACCCCTAGGTGGCGGACTCCCCTGCATGACCACTTGAAGGAATAGGTGTGCTGTATAGCCTCTCTCTCATCCTGTGGAATATTGATAGAGTAGGCCTCTGTCTTGGCCACATTCAGCTTATAGTAGGAGATTTCCCCAAATTGTTGGAAAAGGGTCAGCAATGGGGGGAGAGAATCTACCGGGTCTGATAGGAAGACCGTGAGGTCATCCGCAAAGAGGGCTAGCTTCTGGGGAATGTCGTGCAGCTGCACGCCATGTATTAGTGTTGACTCCCTAATAGCAATCGCCAGGGGCTCAATGGCTAGGACGAATAGTAGGGGGGAAAGAGGGCATCCCTGCCTGGTTCCATTGCTAATTGAGATTTTAGGGGAGCAAAATCCCAGGCCTCTAACGACCGCAGTAGGGGCCGAGTATAATGCCTTAGCCGCTGTGATGAAAGGGTCTGGTATTCCAAATGCTGACATGGTTTGGAATAGGTAATCCCACCTCACCCTGTCGAACGCCTTCTCGGCATCCAATGACAGGGCGAGTACTGGAAGTCCCATATCTGCAGCCTCAGAGAAGATATTTAGGAGGCGTCGAGTGTTATCAGTTCCCTGCCTCCCTTGGATAAAGCCCACCTGATCCAGATGTATTATTGAGTGCAGGTGTTTCCCTAGTCTGTTTGCCAAAATTTTGGCGTAGATTTTAGCATCTACGTTAATAAGTGATATGGGCCTATAGCTAGAGCACAGTGACGGGTCCTTACCCTGTTTGTGAATTGTGGTAATGTTTGCTTCTAAAAATTCCGCCATGAATGCGCCCTTAGTAGCTACATTCTGAAATACGCGGAGTAGTATCGGGGTTATGAGCGGGCCAAGTGCTCTATAAAACATCACTGTGAACCCGTCTGGACCAGGGGCCTTGTGTGGAGCTAGATCTTCAATGGCTATTTTGATCTCATCCAGGGTAAACTGCCGTTCTAATTCGGCCCTGGACTCCTCAGTTAGAGTGGGCATAGGTAGTTTTCCCAGGAACTCAGGGATATTGCTACGGTCAAATTCACTAGTCTGTTCAGAAGTTTTAATATTGTACAGGGAGTTATAATAGGTAGCGAATGCTTCTCCTATTTCTTTGGGTGAGTATTCCTCGCCTCTGCTGGTTGCAATGCGGGGTATCCTGTTCTGCAGTGTGCGCTGGCGGAGTTTATTGGCCAGAAGTTTGTCTGCCCTATTCCCTTTGTGATAGTATAATTGTTTGAGTTTATGTAAATTTTCCTGAACCCGTAATTGATCTCTCTTGGAGATCTCTTCCCTAATGAGTCCGACTTGACGGGCTACTTGGGTACTGGGGTTCAGCTTGTTTGTCTGCTCTAGGGCGCGCAGATCGCTGTACAGTGCCGCTAAGGGCTGGCTACTCTCTTTATGCCGTCGGGCCGTTTTTTTGATAAAGTGACCCCGGAGGTACGCTTTAAAAGCGGACCAAAGTATGTCTATAGCAGTGTCACCCGTGTCATTATGTGATAAGAACTCCTTCACAACCGCCTGGAGTGCTGGCAGTTCTATATCTGATAGCCATTGCTCGGAGAGTCTCCAAGGGGGCCTATGCGTCAGGGCTTGTAATGTGATAAGATCTAGGCAGACCATGTCATGGTCTGACCATGTACAGGGCCTAATGGTGGGATTAGTGAATTGGTCTAGGGACCACGAGTCACAGAATATATAATCCAGTCTGGAATATGAATTATGGGCCTTTGCGTGATGAGTGAAGTCTTTCACTGAGGGTGCCAAGCATCATACAGGTTGTGTTGGTATATAAGTTTTCGGAAGGCATTGGAAGTGGAGGAAATGTTTCTGTCGGAGTGTGTCGTGAGGGCGGACTGTTTGTCTACGGTTGGGTCCCAAACCATGTTGAAGTCCCCCCCCCCAATAATCAGATGACCCCTTTTAATCTGGTCTATGTGTGTTAGGAGCTTGCGAAGAAAGGGGATCTGCTTGGAGTTAGGTGCATATAGCGAGACTAAAGTAAATAGTGTCTGATTGAGTGTGCAAATGAGTATCAGGAATCTACCCTCACTATCTCTTTCAACATATTCCATTTTGAAGGACAGGTCTCTACTGATCAAAATGGCAACTCCTTTGGTCTTGCCATCCGTATTGGAGGCAGTTTCACACACCGGATAAAGCCGGGAAATCCCAGAGATCCGAGGTTCCCCCATCCAGTGTGTCTCTTGTAAGAACATGATGTGGATTTTATGTGTCGAACTATAATTCTGTAATAGTTTCCTCTTAGTAGGGGAGTTCAGGCCCTGTGCGTTAAGTGTGGCTATGCGGATGGGGGCCATTATATGGGTGATGGAGCGGTAGCCTAGGTCGCTAAGGAGAGGAGATCTAATTAGTGTTCAGTTGGAGGAGTTTCAGATTGGCGCTTGTGGGGGATAGGAGTACGCAATGCACTATGATGTGAGGAGTATTTCCAAGGAGAAAAAAAAAAAAAAAAAAAAAAAAAAAACCTTCTGTGACTGGTTAAAAGTGATGAATATACACTTTCGCAATGAGTGCACCAACCGGGCGAAGCCAGTGGGGCACAACTACTATGTTGGGGGTGGAGCTAGGCGGAGAGGGGTCCATGGCCCCGCCGGCCTAGAATGTACTTTAAGGTTCAATGAAAACTGTGAAACATAAGGATAGCATATGCATGTCATGTATGATAAAATATTCAATACTGTAAACCTTGAAACAAAAACACTGAACTCAACAGGTTAAATCTTAACAGTGCTAAACAATAAAACGGAAAGGTAACGGGGGAGCAACAACCACTGTTCCCTTTACAAGCTGTGTTTGATCTCTTATGATTGATATGGAGCCATATGCGTTGTGAGGCTCGACTCTTGTTAGAGGTATGGTGTGCGCTCTGTTATATCTGGGTCTGATTAAAGGGAGGGTTTGAGTTAGAGACTAGGACATGTCATGTTGTAGTCCAGTACATCATTTATAATCGGGAGCCTAGGTCTGGCAGCTAAAGTACTATTAGTGGGTCCGGATCTCGAGGGGATACTGAGTCTCTCCTGGGCTATGGACCGGTTGCAGTGGGCCCACTCGTCGTTACCGTCAGTCATGTACTGTCATAAGTCGTGGGGAGGGTAGTGTGGTCATCTCGCATACTCATGACAGTAAGACTAATGACTCTACGGTCGTTAAGTAGAGCTAAGCTCAACAAAGGGCATTAATCTATGGTATGGTCAGAGTGTACGTCTGGTCCATGAATGTAACTTCTAGGGAGATGGTAGTCATATAGTCGTTATGTGCTGTCTAATGTATGTGCAACCTAGGTTCAAGCACTTACAGTGGCCAACGTCATAAAGGGTACCAAATCTTAGTGTGGGAGTAGCCAAGAGCTCAGTGGTACATTTCAATACAATTAAAACAACAGTGGATGCGTTATTAGTAATGGATAACAAACAACATTATTAGCAATAGATAATAAACAAATTAGAAGGCTGTAGCTAGTGTCCATTATTTAGATAGTTAAGTAAGCTATAACAAGTAGGTATATTAATCTCACCCGTCTTCTCTCCGCTTGGTCTGGGAGGTCATCTGTGAGCTTTTTGGAGGACATGTCCCCCTGAGACAGTCCTTTCACTGTCTTTCAAGGAGTACATTAAATAAAGTGAGTAAGGTATGCAAGCAGGCTCTCTATGTGTCCCTTTCCTGATGGGGTTCTGTAGGGTCTCTGAGTTTTTTGTTGATCTCTGTGGACTTTCCAGTGGAGCTAGAGAGTCTTTGAGGCAAAGGTTTCCATGGCGGGGCTGATGCTCTCAGGCCAGTGCCCCGACCTGGGTCTGTAGGGCGTTCTATTTCATCTCTAGGGAGCATGTCCCATTTTTGCAGCAATTCACGTGCCTGTTGGGGGGTGGTGGCCACAAATTGGTGACCATCTTTCGTTATAAAAAGTCTTACTGGAAACCCCCACCTGTATTTTAGCTCTTTTTCCCTCAAGATTTTGGTGAAGGGTTGAAAGTGCCTGCGAAGCTGTAGTGTGTGAGTGGAGAGGTCCGGGTAAACTTGCAATCCAGCATATTCTTCAGGCAGGCGCTTATCTCTAGCCAGGGCTCTGAGGAGTTTTTCCCTGTATGTATAGTAGTGCAGCCTCACTATTACGTCTCTTGGTTGCCCCCCGTCTGCGGACCGTGCTCTGAGCGCTCTGTGTGCTCTGTCTATAAGAGCTTCAGTATTTGCCGCAGGTCCCAGTACCGTGTCAAACAGGGTATGTAGGTATTTCTCTAGGTCTTGTGGTAAGATTGATTCTGGTATGCCCTTAATTCTTATGTTATTGCGGCGCGATCTATCCTCTAGATCGGCCAGCTTAATTTCCAAATCAGTAATCTGGATGGCCAGAGACTGGGAGTAGCTGAGGAGATTGGTATGGTCTATTGTGAGGTCCTCTTGTTTGCGCTCCAGCGCGTCTGTACGCTCTCCTATAAGGCCAATGTCTCTCTTTAAGTCCGCATGGGATCTGTCAAATCTCTTGGTTAGGGAATCGTGATGTGAGGACAGTAGAGATTGGATGGCATCTATCATGTTATTGTTTGGGCTATTGGTTGCCCCCAGGGCTTGTGAAGCTTTTTGCATTAGCGCTGACCCGGACTGGGTATCTGATGCTTAGTGTCTAATTACATGCTGGCATGGGCCGATCCCCACAGAGAGAAAATAATATTCAGGCAAGGACAGTATGTTCTTAAGGTCTTGTGATCGAATGTCCTATCTCTTGCAGGTGGTTAGTGATACTGTGGGGAAATATCAGGCCCTTCTCATGAGACGTGAACTTAATGTGTATCTAGACTCTGTTTCCTAGGGTCCCATATACGGCAAACAGCAATCCTCAGTATGTACCCCACTCCCCAGGGGATCTGTCTCCTATTGACGAAGTAGGTAAAGGGAGTGAGGATATGACCCACCTGCAAATACAGGTGGGAAATGGTAGGGAGAGGGGACAAGGTTTACTTCAGTTGGCGCAGTGGGATCAGCGACTTTTAAATCAGGACAGGCCAATATCAACGTGAGGTGACAAGAATGCTCTGGCGTGTCTTTGCTGGTGTGCTGTTCTCACAGTCACTATAGTGTCTCCCTGTTGCAATAGAGATAGGGAGCCTGGGATGACCCCAAATCTTCCTTATACAAAGTTCTCTGCGTTATAGTTTGTTGCGTTAGCTGTGTGTGGCTAGACACAAATACTTCCAGTTAGGGAGGTCTAGTATCAGATCAGATATATCTCCTTTGGCGGAGTTAGTGGCGAGAACCCAGGGGCAGCAGTAGTGTCTGTGAGTAGTGGTGTCCCCTAGCAGTTGGGGAGTCTTGATCAGCTATATAGGGGTAAGGCTAGGGCCTGAGTAACTTTTGCCCAGTCCATATATGTGGGTACTTTAGGTACTGTCTAGATCTGATACTGCGGTGCCCCAATGCTATGTGACTGCCCCTTTCCTCTGGGTTATTACCCGCTATGTGACCAGGAGAGTCTTAAGGATATGTGCGGGTCTGGCGTGGGAGCATAGGAGAGGTATGCGGAGCAAGGTAAGATGGCGGCGTTTTCACGCCACAGCGCTCTGTTACTCTGCAGCGTGGGTGCACTTACCGGCTCGATTGTACACCTTCTCTCGGTCAGGGGACCTTTTCTTTGTCCTGGAGGTGGCAGAGCAGGACGATGGCAGCAGTTGCTTGGCTGCGTAGTTGCTGTCGGGCCCAGGTGGTATTAGATGTGCGGCGGGTCTGTGGCCTCCCTCCCGATCTGTAGCTGGCGTGAGAAAGGTCTGACAGCTGGGGCCACTACAGCTCCGGAGCGGAGCTCCGACTCTCCGGAGCTGGCGATCAGGTGTAGCCGTTGGCCAGGAAGACTAGCGGTTGTGCTCCGGCCACAGGTATTCAGTTTAGGCTGTCTGATGGCAGCTCTCAGTGCGGTTTCTATCGCAAGCACCGGCCGGTGCGAGATTAAATGCAAAAAGCAGTCTTTGAGTGCAGGAGAGCAGTCCTGGTTCTGAGTGGATTAATTTTTAAATCCCTTAGTTGGAAAAAAAGAAGTTATAATAGACTTATAAAGGCAATTTGTCTAGGAGCTCCACTTCAGTGCGACCGCTCCGTTAGGCAGCTAGCTCCGCCCCCCTGTTGAATCAAATTAGTGAGTCTATTGTAACTACTGAAGCCTTTAATGCAGCTCAGATTGTGATGTCATTAGTGGGTGGAGCTTGGCAGCCATTTCAAAGTGAACAGACACAATAGTCATTTTAAAATAACTTTTTAACTGTTTTGCTTTGAATTGCTTAAAAGGGACAGTCTACACCTTAGTCATCTAAAAGTCTTACTTTAGATTAAGCTGCAAATATCCCCTTGCACCCTTTCTATATGATGGAGCAGGCATTATATAGAAACGGTGCAGGGGGATATTTGCAGCTTAATCTAAAATAAGACTTTTAGATGACTAAGGTGTAGACTGTCCCTTTTAAGCTATTCAAAGCAATTTTATTGAATATGTTTAACATGATAAAATATTTGTTTTATATTATGTTTATATTGGTTTAAATTTAAGCTGCTTGGTCAGTAAAATCATCCTAGAGTTGTTCCGGGGAAAAAAACATTATACTACAATTTTATAATGTGTTGGTGCTTATCTTTCTTATATGAAGTTCAGGAAATTGTTTTTATGTTTTGATTTTTTTTCCCATATATAAATATCCAGACAGCTAGATTACAGATTGCAAAACAAAATATCCAGGATCATCCAAGTCGGGAAACCTATGAGGATGAGGTGCAAATTCTAAAACACAAGTAAGTAACTTTATAGATCTTTCATACTGAACCCCCCCCCCCCAAAAAAAAAGAACTGCAGATACAATAATGAATACTAATAAATACATATAATCGGATTTATTTGCCCCCTATTGCGTCCCGCTGTGGACACCTATGTGCAGGTGTGTTATGTTGTATAGCATAATAATAGAAAACCATTTACACAGAAAATCAATTGTTACAGTAATAAAGCTCATTTATACACAGTAATATACAGTATTCAGTTCTAAATTGTATTGCTATCTAACAAGGTGTATATTACACGTCAGAAGCATTGTGCTGCTGAAGGACACACTGTATTGTGGGTCATAGAATTACTGGTATAAATATGGTTTGCACTAATTATGAATTGCTGCACTAGGAATCCTAAAGAAACGTGAAAGTCTGCATAACATTTTCATGATTCAGAGCATGTCATTTTAAGACAATTCTAAATTCACTTTTGCTCTTTCTATATCCTTTTGTTCTAAAGCATTGCAAGGTAGGCTCAGATGCAGCAAGGCACTATTAGAAGTTAGCTAATTATTGGTTTCACTATGTGTTTTAATTAACATAGTAACACAGTAGATGAGGTAAAAAAACAAACAGAAGTCCATCGAGTTCAACCTATACAAAATATAAATATATGCAAGCAATAATAGAATGCTCTATATATTAGGGCACTTTCCTTTTGTCATGTTATGGCCCTTTAAAGGGACATGAAACCTAAATTTACTTCTTTATCATGCTATTCGTTGTTGAAGAGATATCTAGATAGGTAGGGTGCACATTTCTGAATACATTACAGGAAACACTGCTGCCACCTACTGTTCTTGCAAATGTATAACTTACTGCTAAAACTTCTGCCATATATTGCTCTGGTCACATACACGCTCTTGTACCTTCCTACCTGCATTTCAACAAAGCATACCAAGAGAATGAAGTAAATTTGATAATCAAATTTAATTTTTTTTTTTTATTTTACGTTGAATCCGAAAGAGGAAATAATAATAATATTTTTGGGGGGTTTACGTCCATTTTAATTGCACTATAATAAAAGAACTATTCGTTACAGTCTTTTGTCCTTGCAGTTTCCCTGAAATGCATCAAAACAATCTGATTAATCATTGGGAGTTTCACACGTTTAAACAAATATAATCTGACCCAAAAATATTACCACTCTTTTTAAAATATACTTTAAAATATACTTTTTTCCCCACTAATATCCTTTTGTATCATTAAAGGAACAGTCTACTCCAGAGTTGTTGTTGTTTAAAAAGATAGATAATCCCTTATTTACCCATTCCCCAGTTTTGCCTAACCAACACAGTTTTATAATAATACACGTTTTACCTCCCGTAATTACCTTGTATCTAAGCCTCTGCCCACTTATTTCAGTTCTTTTGACAGACTTGCATTTTAGCCAATCAGTGCTCACTCCTCTGTAAATTCACGTGCATGAGCTCAATGTTATCTATATGAAACAAATTAACTAACGCCCTCTAGTGGTGAAAAATACCTTAAACAACATTTTAGAATAGAGGCAGCCTTCAAGGTCTAAGAAATTAGCATATGAACCTCCTAGGTTTAGCTTTCAACTAAGAATACCAAGAGAACAAAGCAAAATTGGTGATTAATTTTAAACAACTTTCTAATTTACTTTTCATTCCCTTTATTTAAATCATGAAAGTTTAATTGTAACTAGACCTGTCCGTTTAACTATTCAGAGTAAGTGTTTTTATTTAAGATGTGCATTTTTAATTTAAAGGACCAGTCAACACAGTAGATTTGCATAATCAACAAATGCAAGATAACAAGACAATACAATAGCACTTAGTCTGAACTTCAAATGAGTAGTAGATTTTTTTTTCTGACCATTATAAAAGTTATGTCTTTTTCCACTCCCCCTGTACCATGTGACAGCCATCAGCCAATCACAAATGCATACACATACCATGTGACAGCCAACAGCCATTCACAAATGCATACACGCTTATTCTTGCACATGCTCAGTAGGAGCTGGTGACTCAAAAAGTTTAAATATAAAAAGACTGTGCACATTTTGTTAATGGAAGTAATTTGGAAAGTTGTTTAAAATAGCATGCTCTATCTGAATAATGAAAGTTTAATTTTGATTGAGTGTCCCTTTAATGTTCATTTAAATAGAATCAAGCACCATTGAAATACCACCTTTAAAAAACACACGCCTTATTTCCCTCTTTTTTTTTTCTTCTTCTCTTCCGTCCATTATGGGCAATTCTTAAACTGTCCAATGCAGCAAGTTTTTTTTTTTTTTTTAACTTGACTGTCCCTTTTAATATACTTATCCTATATAATAATTGGCCAAGTATGTTTGTCAGATGCAGTCATGCGCAGTAGAGACTGCACGTGACAAACATACCTGGCCTTGATCAGTGTCGGCTTGGAGCGAGGCCAGTAACAGCTGTGAGAAGCGGCCGCGCGCTACATGGGAGGTGAGTGACAGCGGGCGTGCGCGAGGTACAGCGAGGCCAGTAACAGCTGTGAGAAGCGGCCGCGCACTACATGGGAGGTGAGGTGAGTGACAGCGGGCGTGCGCGAGGTACACAGCATACAAGCTGAACAGCTGTGAGGTCTGGCGAGCGCGAGGTACACATTGAAAAAGCCTGTGGCGCGAGATAGGGAGCGCGTGCGCGTGCGCGCTACATGGCATCAGTATCGGCTTGGAGCGAGGCCAGTAACAGCTGTCGGGTCTGCCGCGTGAGAAGCTACATAGACTCTGGCATCTCCATAGCGCTCCCTGTGCAGATCCTGAAAATTAATAACACTAGGGAAGCCAGCCAGCTGACAGGGTCCTGCAGCGCATAAGGGATCCTTTTGCGATAGCACTGATGGAAGGAGGAGGGGGGGGGGAGTGAGCACAAAAGAGGTGGGGGGAGAGTGAGCACAAAAGAGAGGGGGGAGAGTGAGCACAAAAGAGAGGGGGGAGAGTGAGCACAAAAGAGAGGGGGGAGAGTGAGCACAAAAGAGAGGGGGGAGAGTGAGCACAAAAGAGAGGGGGGAGAGTGAGCACAAAAGAGAGGGGGGAGAGTGAGCACAAAAGAGAGGGGAGAGAGTGAGCTCAAAAGAGAGGGGGAGAGTGAGCACAAAAGAGAGGGGGGAGAATGAGCACAAAAGAGAGGGGAAGAGAGAGAGAGCTCAAAAGAGAGGGGAAGAGAGAGAGAGCTCAAAAGAGAGGGGAAGAGAGAGAGAGCTCAAAAGAGAGGGGAAGAGAGAGAGAGCTCAAAAGAGAGGGGAAGAGAGAGAGAACTCAAAAGAGAGGGGAAGAGAGAGAGAGCTCAAAAGAGAGGGGAAGAGAGAGAGAGCTCAAAAGAGAGGGGAAGAGAGAGAGAGCTCAAAAGAGAGGGGAAGAGAGAGAGAGCTCAAAAGAGAGGGGAAGAGAGAGAGAGCTCAAAAGAGAGGGGAAGAGAGAGAGAGCTCAAAAGAGAGGGGAAGAGAGAGAGAGCACAAAAGAGAGGGGAAGAGAGAGAGAGCTCAAAAGAGAGGGGAAGAGAGAGAGAGCTCAAAAGAGAGGGGAAGAGAGAGAGAGCTCAAAAGAGAGGGGAAGAGAGAGAGAGCTCAAAAGAGAGGGGAAGAGAGAGAGAGCTCAAAAGAGAGGGGAAGAGAGAGAGAGCTCAAAAGAGAGGGGAAGAGAGAGAGAGCTCAAAAGAGAGGGGAAGAGAGAGAGAGCTCAAAAGAGAGGGGAAGAGAGAGAGAGCTCAAAAGAGAGGGGAAGAGAGAGAGAGCTCAAAAGAGAGGGGGGAGAGAGAGCGCAAAAGAGAGGGGGGAGAGAGAGCGCAAAAGAGAGGGGGGAGAGAGAGCGCAAAAGAGAGGGGGGGGGGAGAGAGAGCGCAAAAGAGAGGGGGGGGGGAGAGAGAGCGCAAAAGAGAGGGGGGGGGGGAGAGAGAGCGCAAAAGAGAGGGGGGGGGAGAGAGAGCGCAAAAGAGAGGGGGGGGAGAGAGAGCGCAAAAGAGAGGGGGGGGAGAGAGAGCGCAAAAGAGAGGGGGGGGAGAGAGAGCGCAAAAGAGGGGGGGGGGGGAGAGAGAGCGCAAAAGAGAGGGGGGAGAGAGAGCGCAAAAGAGAGGGGGGAGAGAGAGGGAGCAAGGGTTGTAACCGCAGTACTTAAAAAATTGGCCCGTGTGCACGGGCTTTAGGACTAGTATATAATATTATGTCATTACCTTATATCTAAGCATCTGCACACTGCCCCCCTTTCTCATTTCTTTTGACAGACATGCATTTCTTTCATGTAATTAGCAAGAGTCCATGAGCTAGGGACGTATGGGATATACATTCCTACCAGGAGGGGCAAAGTTTCCCAAACCTCAAAATGCCTACAAATACACCCCTCACCACACCCACAATTCAGTTTTACAAACTTTGCCTCCTATGGAGGTGGTGAAGTAAGTTTGTGCTAGATTCTACGTTGATATGCGCTCTGCAGCAGGTTGGAGCCCGGTTTTCCTCTCAGCGTGCAGTGAATGTCAGAGGGATGTGAGGAGAGTATTGCCTGTTTGAATTCAATGATCTCCTTCTATGGGGTCTATTTCATAGGTTCTCTGTTATCGGTCGTAGAGATTCATCTCTTACCTCCCTTTTCAGATCGACAATATACTCTTATAAATATACCATTACCTCTGCTGATTTTCGTTTCAGTACTGGTTTGGCTTTCTACAAACATGTAGATGAGTGTCCTGGGGTAAGTAAGTCTTATTTTCTGTGACACTCTAAGCTATGGTTGGGCACTTTTTTAATAAAGTTCTAAATATATGTATTCAAACATTTATTTGCCTTGACTCAGGATGTTCAACATTCCTTATTTTCAGACAGTCAGTTTCATATTTGGGATAATGCATTTGAATCAAATATTTTTCTTACCTTAAAGATTTGACTTTTTTCCCTGTGGGCTGTTAGGCTCGCGGGGGCTGAAAATGCTTCATTTTATTGCGTCATTTTTGGCGCAGACTTTTTTGGCGCAAAAAATCTTTTCTGTTTCCGGCGTCATACGTGTCGCCGGAAGTTGCGTCATTTTTTACGTTCTTTTGCGCCAAAAAATGTCGGCGTTCCGGATGTGGCGTCATTTTTGGCGCCAAAAGCATTTAGGCGCCAAATAATGTGGGCGTCTTATTTGGCGCTAAGAAAATATGGGCGTCGCTTTTGTCTCCACATTATTTAAGTCTCATTATTTATTGCTTCTGGTTGCTAGAAGCTTGTTCACTGGCATTTTTTCCCATTCCTGAAACTGTCATTTAAGGAATTTGATCAATTTTGCTTTATATGTTGTTTTTTCTCTTACATATTGCAAGATGTCTCACGTTGCATCTGAGTCAGAAGATACTTCAGGAAAATCGCTGTCTGGTGCTGGAACTACCAAAGCTAAGTGTATCTGCTGTAAACTTTTGGTAGCTATTCCTCCAGCTGTTGTTTGTATTAATTGTCATGACAAACTTGTTAATGCAGATAATATTTCCTTTAGTAATGTACCATTGCCTGTTGCAGTTCCTTCAACATCTAAGGTGCAGAATGTTCCTGATAACATAAGAGATTTTGTTTCTGAATCCATCAAGAAGGCTATGTCTGTTATTTCTCCTTCTAGTAAACATAAAAAATCTTTTAAAACTTCTCTCTCTACAGATGAATTTTTAAATGAACATCATCATTCTGATTCTGATGACTCTTCTGGTTCAGAGGATTCTGTCTCAGAGATTGATGCTGATAAATCTTCATATTTATTTAAAATGGAATTTATTCGTTCTTTACTTAAAGAAGTACTAATTGCTTTAGAAATTGAGGATTCTGGTCCTCTTGATACTAAATCTAAACGTTTAGATAAGGTCTTTAAATCTCCTGTGGTTATTCCAGAAGTTTTTCCTGTTCCTGGTGCTATTTCTGAAGTAATTTCCAGAGAATGGAATAATTTGGGTAATTCATTTACTCCTTCTAAACGTTTTTAAGCAATTATATCCTGTGCTGTCTGACAGATTAGAATTTTGGGACAAAATCCCTAAAGTTGATGGGGCTATTTCTACCCTTGCTAAACGTACTACTATTCCTACGTCAGATGGTACTTCGTTTAAGGATCCTTTAGATAGGAAAATTGAATCCTTTCTAAGAAAAGCTTATCTGTGTTCAGGTAATCTTCTTAGACCTGCTATATCATTGGCTGATGTTGCTGCAGCTTCAACTTTTTGGTTGGAAACTTTAGCGCAACAAGTAACAGATCATGATTCTCACAATATTCTTCTTCTTCAACATGCTAATAATTTTATCTGTGATGCCATTTTTGATATTATCAGAGTTGATGTCAGGTTTATGTCTCTAGCTATTTTAGCTAGAAGAGTTTTATGGCTTAAAACTTGGAATGCTGATATGTCTTCTAAATCAACTCTACTTTCCATTTCTTTCCAGGGTAACAAATTATTTGGTTCTCAGTTGGATTCTATTATCTCAACTGTTACTGGTGGGAAAGGAACTTTTTTACCACAGGATAAAAAATCTAAGGGTAAAAACAGGGCTAATAATCGTTTTCGTTTCAACAAAGAACAAAAGCCTGATCCTTCATTCTCAGGAGCAGTTTCAGTTTGGAAACCATCTCCAGTCTGGAATAAATCCAAGCCTTCTAGAAAAGCAAAGCCAGCTTCTAAGTCCACATGAAGGTGCGGCCCTCATTCCAGCTCAGCTGGTAGCTTTTTTCAAAGAAATTTGGATCAATTCTGTTCACAATCTTTGGATTCAGAACATTGTTTCAGAAGGGTACAGAATTGGTTTCAAGATAAGACCTCCTGCAAAGAGATTTTTTCTTTCCCGTGTCCCAGTAAATCCAGTGAAAGCTCAAGCATTTCTGAAATGTGTTTCAGATCTAGAGTTGGCTGGAGTAATTATGCCAGTTCCAGTTCTGGAACAGGGGATGGGGTTTTATTCAAATCTCTTCATTGTACCAAAGAAGGAGAATTCCTTCAGACCAGTTCTGGATCTAAAAATATTGAATCGTTATGTAAGGATACCAACGTTCAAAATGGTAACTGTAAGGACTATCTTGCCTTTTGTTCAGCAAGGGCATTATATGTCCACAATAGATTTACAGGATGCATATCTGCATATTCTGATTCATCCAGATCATTATCAGTTCCTGAGATTCTCTTTTCTGGACAAGCATTACCAGTTTGTGGCTCTGCCGTTTGGCCTAGCTACAGCTCCAAGAATTTTTACAAAGGTTCTCGGTGCCCTTCTGTCTGTAATCAGAGAACAGGGTTTTGTGGTATTTCCTTATTTGGACGATATCTTGGTACTTGCTCAGTCTTTACATTTAGCAGAATCTCATACGAATCGACTTGTGTTGTTTCTTCAAGATCATGGTTGGAGGATCAATTCATTAAAAAGTTCATTGATTCCTCAGACAAGGGTAACCTTTCTGGGTTTCCAGATAGATTCAGTGTCCATGACTCTGTCTTTGACAGACAAGAGACGTCTAAAATTGATTTCAGCTTGTCGAAACCTTCAGTCACAATCATTCCCTTCGGTAGCCTTATGCATGGAAATTCTAGGTCTTATGACTGCTGCATCGGACACGATCCCCTTTGCTCGTTTTCACATGCGACCTCTTCAGCTCTGTATGCTGAATCAATGGTGCAGGGATTACACAAAGATATCTCAATTAATATCTTTAAAACCGATTGTACGATACTCTCTAACGTGGTGGACAGATCACCATGGTTTAATTCAGGGGGCTTCTTTTGTTCTTCCGACCTGGACTGTAATTTCAACAGATGCAAGTCTCACAGGTTGGGGAGCTGTGTGGGGATCTCTGACGGCACAAGGAGTTTGGGAATCTCAGGAGGTGAGATTACCGATCAATATTTTGGAACTCCGTGCAATTTTCAGAGCTCTTCAGTCTTGGCCTCTTCTGAAGAGAGAATCGTTCATTTGTTTTCAGACAGACAATGTCACAACTGTGGCATACATCAATCATCAAGGAGGGACTCACAGTCCTCTGGCTATGAAAGAAGTATCTCGAATTCTGGTTTGGGCGGAATCCAGCTCCTGTCTAATCTCTGCGGTTCATATCCCAGGTATAGACAATTGGGAAGCGGATTATCTCAGTCGCCAAACGTTGCATCCGGGCGAATGGTCTCTTCACCCAGAGGTATTTCTTCAGATTGTTCAAATGTGGGAGCTTCCAGAAATAGATCTGATGGCGTCTCATCTAAACAAGAAACTTCCCAGGTATCTGTCCAGATCCCGGGATCCTCAGGCGGAAGCAGTGGATGCATTATCACTTCCTTGGAAGTATCATCCTGCCTATATCTTTCCGCCTCTAGTTCTTCTTCCAAGAGTAATCTCCAAGATTCTGAAGGAATGCTCGTTTGTTCTGCTGGTAGCTCCGGCATGGCCTCACAGGTTTTGGTATGCGGATCTTGTCCGGATGGCCTCTTGCCATCCGTGGACTCTTCCGCTAAGACCAGACCTTCTGTCGCAAGGTCCTTTTTTCCATCAGGATCTCAAATCCTTAAATTTAAAGGTATGGAGATTGAACGCTTGATTCTTGGTCAAAGAGGTTTCTCTGACTCTGTGATTAATACTATGTTACAGGCTCGTAAATCTGTATCCAGAGAGATATATTATAGAGTCTGGAAGACTTATATTTCTTGGTGTCTTTCTCATCATTTTTCTTGGCATTCTTTTAGAATTCCGAGAATTTTACAGTTTCTTCAGGATGGTTTAGATAAAGGTTTATCCGCAAGTTCTTTGAAAGGACAAATCTCTGCTCTTTCTGTTCTTTTTCACAGAAAGATTGCTAATCTTCCTGATATTCATTGTTTTGTACAAGCTTTGGTTCGTATAAAACCTGTCATTAAGTCAATTTCTCCTCCTTGGAGTTTGAATTTGGTTCTGGGGGCTCTTCAAGCTCCTCCGTTTGAACCTATGCATTCATTGGACATTAAATTACTTTCTTGGAAAGTTTTGTTCCTTTTGGCGATTTCTTCTGCCAGAAGAGTCTCTGAATTATCTGCTCTTTCTTGTGAGTCTCCTTTTCTGATTTTTCATCAGGATAAGGCGGTGTTGCGAACTTCTTTTGAATTTTTACCTAAGGTTGTGAATTCCAACAACATTAGTAGAGAAATTGTGGTTCCTTCATTATGTCCTAATCCTAAGAATTCTAAGGAGAAATCGTTGCATTCTTTGGATGTTGTTAGAGCTTTGAAATATTATGTTGAAGCTACTAAGTCTTTCCGAAAGACTTCTAGTCTATTTGTTATCTTTTCCGGTTTTAGAAAAGGCCAGAAAGCTTCTGCCATTTCTTTGGCATCTTGGTTGAAATCTTTAATTCATCATGCCTATGTCGAGTCGGGTAAAACTCCGCCTCAAAGGATTACAGCTCATTCTACTAGGTCAGTTTCTACTTCCTGGGCGTTTAGGAATGAAGCTTCGGTTGATCAGATTTGCAAAGCAGCGACTTGGTCCTCTTTGCATACTTTTACTAAATTCTACCATTTTTATGTATTTTCTTCTTCTGAAGCAGTTTTTGGTAGAAAAGTACTTCAGGCAGCGGTTTCAGTTTGAATCTTCTGTTTATGTTTTTCATTAAACTTTATTTTGGGTGTGGATTATTTTCAGCAGGAATTGGCTGTCTTTATTTTATCCCTCCCTCTCTAGTGACTCTTGCGTGGAAAGATCCACATCTTGGGTAGTCATTATCCCATACGTCACTAGCTCATGGACTCTTGCTAATTACATGAAAGAAAACATAATTTATGTAAGAACTTACCTGATAAATTCATTTCTTTTATATTAGCAAGAGTCCATGAGGCCCGCCCTTTTTTGTGGTGGTTATGATTTTTTTTGTATAAAGCACAATTATTCCAATTCCTTATTTTATATGCTTTCGCACTTTTTTCTTATCACCCCACTTCTTGGCTATTCGTTAAACTGAATTGTGGGTGTGGTGAGGGGTGTATTTGTAGGCATTTTGAGGTTTGGGAAACTTTGCCCCTCCTGGTAGGAATGTATATCCCATACGTCACTAGCTCATGGACTCTTGCTAATATGAAAGAAATGAATTTATCAGGTAAGTTCTTACATAAATTATGTTTTTAGACAATCAGTGCTGACTCATAAATAAATCCACTGGAGTGAGCACAAGGTTATCTATGACACACATGAACTAGCACTGTCTAGCTGTGAAAAACTGTCAAAATACATTGAGATAAGTGGCAGTTTTTAACGGTTTAGAAATCATTTTGAGCTTACCTAGGTTTAGCTTTCAAGAAAGAATACCAAGAGAACAAAGCAAATATGAGGATAAAAATAAACTGGAAAGTTGTTTAAAATGGCATGCCCTATTTGAATCATGAAAGTTTTTAATTTTGAATAGACTGTCCCTTTTATAGTTTATAGGCATACTACATTATGAGAAAATAACACAATTTGAAATGCATTTTCTGTGTGTGTCTGTATGTGTGATTATTTATTTATTTATATATATATATATATATATATATATATATATATATATGTATATATGTGTGTTCATGAAATCAGCCTGCACAATACTTCGTTTAAAATGTCCACATTTATTCAACAAATTTAAAAGGATTAGCTGCTAAAAACACAGCTCACAAAAATAGCACAAGGTAGCAATCTAACATGTTTTGGCCGTAACCGTAATCATAGATATATTTAAAACACCTGTGTTTAAAAATAAATACCCTGTGCTAAGTCTTCATTGGTTAGTCACTAAATGTGTGTAAAACAGTCTGGGAATTACTCTTTTAACCCTTAGTTGTCCTATGTGTGCCACCATGAAATGGAACAAAATATATTGTTTGACTATTTATAGCAATCTTTAGAATAAATTAAATCGTATAAATTAAATAGTACACAGGCTATGAAACACTAGACAAACCTCCACTACCCACACCTACACTTAAAGGCCTGCAGGAAGAAATGATCTCATATATATTATCCTACCTGCAAGTTACCAATTCACATATTTATATTTTATATGTCTCTATTTCTAATATTTTACTCTAAATGAACACAAAATGCCCAAAGAAGCCATGCTCATATTTTCTAATATGGCACTAAAATATATTATATACATATTTAAATAGAGTAACGAATTGTATTTGGATTTAAAATGATATATGGTGTCAACCTTTAAATGTGGATAATCACTCCACTATGTTTCAATTTCCAATCTCTATTTCTGGTTACGTGGTACTGGAGTCAGCGTATATTGCATATTTTACTTGATGTTTCCCACCATATTAGCAATGCCTGGTGCTAAATTTATAGTTTGATGCTGATTGCATCTTTTAAGCTTCTACATTTTCCCTGGTTTTTGTATTAAGTAATGCCATCTGTATGTGTGTTACTTTCCCTTTTTATACCATGGAAGATGTGTGTGTGTGTGTGTGTGTGTGTGTGTGTATATATATATATATATATGTATCTCCTTTGGCATTCACCCCAAGTGAACCTTGGGGAATGAGGCTTCGCCCCCCCTTCAACCTCCCAGGCAGAGGCAAAAAAGATAGTGAAGATGAGGAATTAAAGCGCATCGTATATATGTTTGATGCAGTGATTTCCAAGAACTATTGTCTTTAAAGGACGAAAATAGTGCTGTGATTAGCTTTATCCAGAAGCGTTTGGGTAATCCTAGGATTACCCAGGTAAAGCCAGATGTATGATCTTACATCGGGCTTTACACACAGCCTCTGGGTAATGTCAGTTTTACCCGGGTAACCCTAGGATTATCCGATATCTGTATTTACCTGCAACAATATGTTGCGGGTAAAGTCAGATATTGGGTAATCCTAGGATTACCCGGGTAAAACAGACATTACCCAAGCGGCTGTGGGTAAAGCCCGATGTAAGATCATAAATCCCCTCAAAGTTCGGCGTCCGTGCATCAAACATATATTGCATGTACCGTAATCCCTCCCCCATGTTCACTATCTTTTTTTTTTTTTTTTTTTTTTGCCTCCGCTGGGGGGTTCAAGGGAGGTGAAGCACCCTTGTAAACCTCCAATATATATATATATATATATATATATATATATATATATATATATATATATATATATATATATATATATATATATATATATATATATATATATATATATATATATATATATATATATATATATATATATATATATATATATAAATACCCAGAGGCAGAACTTTTATTCACTTTCTGCGATTAGATTTTTTTAGTGAAATTTTTTCTGCAGGTCATTTTTAAATAAAATTCACGAAGGCACCAGTTCAATTGCAATGTGTTGGTTAACTGAAGAATAAAGCCATTTTTAATTTTTATAGTATAATTGCATTGCAAATTAGCTGCATACAAAGACATTTTAAAATGCTTCTTGAATAAATCTGTTTCCTTTTCTGTTAGTCTAACAGAAATGTAGCAATAAAAAAGATGCAATGCATTATATATATATATATATATATATATATATAAAATCAACCATAAAGAATCCACCCTCCGGTTTAAACCACATGGGTGCAAATATAATTCAAATAAGTAGGCAAATTAAATGCACTTCACCAGTGTCAAACTTTATTGACGTTTTAGGGACTAAAATATCAATATTCTGAAGAAGGGGATATTCTAGTATTTGAAACTTCAATAGTTTGACACTGGTGATGTCATATATATATATGTGTGTGTATAAACTAATTTGCTCTTTTAAAAATAACTCCTGATTAAAGTGTTATATATATTTCAGTTGTGGTAAATCCCCAAAATTCACCAACTCCTTTTGCATGTGTATTTTGCAGATTTTTTTTTTTTTTTTTTAAAGCTATGGCTTCTAAATGTACAACACATGTTTTTATATATTGTGGAATTTATTGTTATTTTAGAAGTGAGAGTGATGGAACTAAATTTGAAACGCTAAATGCTGTTTAATATATATCTCATTTTGGCGTGTTTTGGATATATTTCAAATATATATGTCTTACATGGGACAGTCTGAAGCCAGACCACTCACTTATTTATTTATTTAGAAAATGCTGCGTTTTTTTGTAAGTTTGTTTTGGATATCTGTATTACAATGATTAGCAAGCTTTTCAAACATTATTGGCCAGATTACAGTTAGTGCGCTAATTCTAGTGCAGGATGTGATATGCAGATTTAGCATAGTCCAGAGATACTGATTATAGCATCCTGCAAAGGTTTAGCACGGCAGACATCACTCTAGCGCACCCATTATTTTCAAAGGATAGGACTACTGTGCTAAATATCGCTGATAATACAAGTTGAAAGTATGGGTTGTACTTGAGCAAAAGCCCAAATAGTGCTAGAAGAATTAGCACAACCTGTTCCCTAAAGTAAAGTGTAGGGGTATATCCCCCCCCCCCCATAAAACACATCTAAAACATATTAAAATAAAGAAATTGAAGAAATTGCACTCACTGGATTTTAACCAAACAAAAAGTTTACTTGCATGACGTTTCAGACAGGGAAGGGGTGAACACCCTGAAACGTCACGCAAGTAAACTGGTTAAAACCCAGTGAGTGCAATTTCTTTCATGGTTATATTTTAATTTTTGCACCCTGGTTGCTGATTGAAACTGGTTAGGTGAGAGTGCTTTTCTCTGGAGATTTAAATATAACCCGGGTTACACGCTCCTGTGGGTGACACCATGCAGGAATTTGCTTTACTTGAGTAATCCTCCTCCTGCGACGGTGTCGCCTCATCCACAGTGCGGGCTCCCTTGAGGCGATGTGTTCAGGATTAGGGTTGTCACCTGTCTGGGTTTCAAGGTGGCTGTCCAGGATTAGAAAAAGGCCCAGACATGCAATTGTCTGGGTTTTGGGTTTCTGAGTATGCAGCGTGATAATGGCAGCGCCAGCACACTAGGTCTTTGACACTCTGATGCAACGCTCTCTCTCAGTGGGTCACCTGAGCCCACTGTCCGGACTGCATGCTAGTGCTCCCCTCCCAGTGACAGTCTATGCTGGACACTCCCCACAACAAGAAGCAGCGGCTGCTTGGTGGTGAGTTAGTGGTTACATGTGGCCATGTAATGCTCATGCGTGCGCTAAGCACCTGGAATAATCTTGGCGAAGGCGAGTTGGAGGAGCATGGAGGAAGGAAATCCTAAAGGATCCATTCTGTCGGTGACAGTTAGGCTTGTTGCTCAGTATGCAGTATGTAGTAAAAGTCATTAGCTGCTTAGCTAGACACAAAGTGTTGATGCTATTATTTTACTTTTGTATTATGAGTTTTTCTACTATGTGACTGTCTGAACTGAATTCCTCTACGACTTTTCAGGATTATATGACTGACAAGAGAATTCTCTGTGTCTATAGGTTTTGGTTATTGGACTTGATTCTTTAATTTCAGGGTTTGATCGGAAACGGCCTCCGTTAAAAAGAAAAATAAAGATTACAGGGAAGCGTGGAGGAGAGGGAGTTAGCAAGGTTGTGATATCTGAAGTTAGCCCGCCTGAGTATTTCTCTCTTGCCCTAACTTTTTACTTTGAACTTGTAATACCAGCGCTAACCCAAGAATGATAACTTTTTACCTTAAATGCAGTTACCACTCATGAGCGATAAAACTATCTCTCTATTTGTAATCTTGGCCTAGAAGTTTGAAGTACACATTTTAAGAAACATTCAAGATATTTGTTAGACTCTTTTTGGCAGGAATGGGTGCAGTTGGGAATGGGACACACTATGGATGGTAAGTGGATAAAATGGAGGATAAGGACAAACCTTGGTTGGTCAGTAGGTAAAATTGTGGATGAGGAGAAACCATTGGTGGTTAGTGGGTACAATTGAGCAGTCTGGGGACATTAATGGGTCCTTAGGGGTGTGACTGAGCCTGGGCATTGTTGATAAGGACTGTTTTGTCCCTTCACCCCTGTAGAACCACCACTGGCATTGCTATAGGATTGGAATTGGGCATGGATAGTTGGTATTAATGTTATGAGTTGTTTTTAGATATAAATTTTGCTTTTAAAAATGGAAGTGATACAAACAATATTAAATTGAAGGGACATAAGTCATGATTCAGATATAGCATGCAGTTTAATAAAACGACAAGCATTCCAGATGACTTTGTTCACTTTGTATCCTTTTGTTAAAGAGCATACCAAGGTATGCTCAGGAGTGTGTACTTCCATGCCTCTTCAAGGAGAAATGTGCCAATTCATCTGGCATCTTTCTGAAGAGGTGTAGAGTCTATTATTGCAAGCAATGGAACAGGGGGTACAGCTGCACATTAACTGTACCACCCGCATTGCCAAAGTTAAAAGGAGAAAAAAAAAAAAAAGATTTTACACAGGATCGACAGTCTGCTTGTATTATAGTAAGATTGTAATGTTAAAAATAAACGTTTACATGGCGTATATTGGTACAATACCTAGGATAATTGTATGCCTACTGTGCATAGTTTGACACTAATGTAAAAATTAAACTTTAATGATTCTGGAATTTTTTTTTAATATGCACACTTTCTGAGAAATCAGATACTAAGCATGTGTAAGAATTCACAGCATATACACATATACATACGAGTCTGTGATTGGTTGATGGTTGCCACATGATTTAGGGAGCAGGGAAATATGAGGAAAAATTAAAATTTGTCATAAAAAAAATATACTGCTCATTTGAAACGTAAAGCATTGTGTTTTTTTTTTTTTACTATGCTTTTGATGATCATGCAGTTATACTGTATTTAATGGTCCTTCACTTTCACTATTTCACAAGCACTGTGTTAACTCCCTTTTAAGCATTCTATATGAAATTCCATTTTTAGTTGAATATTCCTTTAAAGTAAAGCAGCATCTGTTTGATAAATGACTTGGAAAATATTGAACTAGGGAACCCAGATTTCTAGAACTTTTTTTATTTTTTTTTTATCTGTTATTTTTTAATTATTTTTAAATACTTTTATCTTGTGTTTTTTTTTTTTTTTTTTGGCTCTATCAACCTCCAGTAACATAAACGTAATTTGTATATGTATCACTTAGACAGCACCTAACAGTGCTAAACTATCAGTGTAGTCTTATGCTGGGTGTTTCATAAACACTACCTAAAGTTTATATATTGAGTGTAATTCAAGCCAGATGATATTATTTATGGTTTCCATCCGTTCTCCTAGGATAATTAAAACCTTGGAGGCAATCAGTGAAGTATTGCAGGACTTCAAGTACGACTGTGAGGAAACACAATGAAACTTCACCCTTCAGAACCACAGAATGGGGAATGACGCCTGGATTTGTTTATTTATTTTTATTTGCACTCAAATGGACCCCCCCTCATTTGTTTAATTTCTGACCCATTTTAAAGGGTCATGGAACCCAAAATGTTTCTTTCATGATTCAGATACAGAATACAATTTTAATAAAGTTTCTAATTTACTTCTATTATCAAATTTGCTTGGTTCTCGTTATTCTTTGTTGAAAAGATATCTAGATAGGTAGCGTGCACATGTCTGAGGCACTACATAACAGTAAAGCAAAGAAGTGGGGAACAGCATCCAAAACAATTAGGCAGAGGAGTAAGGAGTCAGCCACCCCCTCTGTATCAGCAAATCTTGAAAAAAGATTATTTTATTTATAAAAGAAAGACCTTTTATTGTACCTTGGTCCACACACAAAAGCAACAATGTTTCAGACCTGTGTTTTGGTAAGAGGGCGAACTTTTGAAAAGAGCGAACCATGTCACTTCCTGTGACGTTTCACACATTTTGGAGCTAATGCGCATGCGTGCCAGCGTCATCACATACCTGGCCGCATACGTCACTGCTAAAATATTTAGTGCTGTGAAATTCAGGAACCCTTTTATAGAGCGCATGCGTGTGATTTTGTATCACAAATGGTGCGCTCATGGAAAGCTGTTTATTAGGCTCCTCAGCAATATTCAGAACTCTGCCCCCCCACTGCAACTACTCCCATTACTACTACTGTAAAGCTGAGTCTCCGTGCTCGTGCATGAGAAACAGCCCCCCGCTACTCGGCTATAGCCACTGCTTCTGATGATCCAATGCAGCTTTTCACAGGCTCCATTCAATTGATAATGACATTGAATGGAGGCTGTGAAAAGCTGCATTGGATCATCAGAAGAAGCAGTGGCTATAGCCGAGTGGCGGGGGGGGGGGGCTGTTTCTCATGCATGAGCACGGAGACTCAGCTTTATAGTAGTAGTAGTAATGGGAGTAGTTGCAGTGGGGGGCAGAGTTCTGAATATTGCCGAGGAGCCTAATAAACAGCTTTCCATGAGCGCACCATTTGTGATACAAAATCACACGCATGCGCTCTAGAAAGGGTTCCTGAATTTCACAGCACTAAATATTTTAGCAGTGACGTATGCGGCCAGGTATGTGATGACGCTGGCACGCATGCGCATTAGCTCCAAAATGTGTGAAACAGCTGATGAAACGCCACAGGAAGTGACATGGTTCGCTCTTTTCAAAAGTTCGCACTCTTACCAGAACACCTGTGCTAGGTCCTTAGTCATATGCACTACATAACAGGAAATAGTGCTGCCATCTAGTGCTCTTGTTAATGTATAACAACGGCTGCCTTATAGTACTGCAGACACGTGCACACTCCTGAGCTTACATTCCTGCTTTTCAATAAAGGCTAACAAGAAAACAAAATTTTATAGAAATAAATTGAAAAGTAATTTAAAATTGTATGCTCTATCTGAATGATGAAATAAAAATTGGGGATTTTATGTCCCTTTAATTGGTGCTACTACACAATATTGCAATATACTGGCTAATTTTCTATTATAGCATGGATTATTATCATAGGATGAAGAATAAATTGTGCCTTGTCTGTACCAGTCCAGTGACCTCTAATTTCTGTAAGTTGTGCTAAATTACAATGAATCACACATTTATATTTTTGTGCCACAGATTAAAATGTTGCTAATAAATAATATACTTTTGTAAAACTCTAGTATTTTTGCTTTATTACATAGTAAAATGGTGGTCTAAAATTTAATTAAAAAAACAATAATCAGACTTCAAAGTTTTATTCAGTATAACAAAATGACCAGGTTTGTTACAAATGAATGTTACGTGTTTTTTTTTTTTTTTTTAAAGAAGATGGAGAAACATGCACTCAGCCATATAACCTATATCTCAACCTCCCCAGAAATAGCAAGATTGCGATGTATTTGGGGCACTGCCTATTGTCCCTCCAGCAGCTTCCCCTGACAGGGCAAATGTCTTGTTTCTAGGGACTGTCTGACTCTGCCCACACCTCCTGTTGCAACTCCACATACACAACTGTGGGCAGCCACTCACAAATGCCCCTCCTCTCCTTTTCCTGTCCTCATCACCAGTGGTGGCTGGCCCATTTGGGCAGTGACCCTGACAAATGCCCCAAACAGCTTTTTTTTTTTTTTTATTTATTATTGTTTTTCTTAATTTATTTTTCAGTCTTTTAAAGGGACAGTCTACTCTACTGTTTAAAAAGATAGATAATCCCTTTATAACCCATTCCCCATTTTTTAATAACCAACATGGTTATATTAATATACATTTTACCTCTGTGATTACTTTGTATCTCAGCCTCTACAGCCTGCCACTTTATTTCAGTTCTTTTGACAGACCTTGTATTTTAGCATCTCATAAGTAACTCCACGTGTGTGAGCACAATGATATCTATATGGCACACATGAACTATTGCCTTCTAGTTGTTAAAAACTGTCATGCATTTAGATAAGGGGCAGTCTCCAATGGCTCAGAAATTAGCATATGTGCCTACCTAGGTTTAGCTTCCAACTAAGAATACCAAGAGAACAAAGCACACTTAATGATAAAAAGGAATTGTAAAGTTGTTTAAAATTGTATGCCCTATCTAAATTATGAAAGTTTAATTTTAACTAGACATGTTCCTTTAACTATTTTTAACTAAGAGTTTTTATTTAGGATGTGCATTTTTAATTTAATGTTCATTTAAATAGAATCATGCACCATTGAAATACCACCTTTAAAAAAACACACGCCTTATTTCCCTTTTTTTTTCTTCTTCTCTTCCTTCCATCATTATGGGCAATTCTTAAACTGTCCAATGCAGCAATATTATTTGTAGACCCTTCTCTTCCTGTCCCTTCAATGTAAATTATATATGGGAAGATGTAGTCCAAGGGGTAGATTTACCAATGTCGGCATTTATCATTGCACAAGCAGTTCACCAGAACTGCTTGTGCAATGCCGCCCCCTGCAGATTCGCGGCCAATTGGCCGCTAGCAGGGTGTGTCAATCAGCCCGATCGTATAGGATTCGGTGGATTGAAGACCGCAGCCTAAGAGGCAACGGATAAGTTATGAAGCAGCGGTCTTTAGATCCCTGTTTCATAACTGCCGTTTCTGGCGAACCTGAAGGCTTGTGCGAAAACAAGGGGAACAAGGGCCAAGGCTCTAGATATAAAACAGGAGTTCACTACATCTACCAGCATGCAACATTAGAAGCTGGCCAAAGTTTAAAAAACAGTAGGCCAATTGTTCTATTGTGAACTCCAATACATCCAAAACTCCAATCTGACGTCATTTCCGGTGATTCCATAAATCTTATTGGTCCGTGTTTTAGTGAGTGACAGGATTCGCAACCAATCAGATGGGCACTGTAATCACCTATCTTCACTATCTATTTTGCCTCCGCCTGGGGGGTTCAAGGGGGATGAAGCCCCCCTTGTAAACCTCATACCCCAAGGTTTACTTGCGATGTATGCCAGAGGATTTACAGTGCGCCCCCCAAGACAGGCAAAACAGATAGTGAAAATAGAAGATTCACTGAAAGTGACGTGAGAGTGGAGTTTACAAGGAATTGGAGTTTTTGACAGAACACAATGCAAGTTATTGCTAATATTTAAAAATATAAATAAGTGAATAGGTTATGATTTTAGCAGATATGGTAAAAAATACTCTGAAACATTCTGTTTTTAAGACTATTACAGCAAATCCTTGCTATCTATGCAAAATGTTTAACATACGGCTAGATTTGGAGTTTTGTCGGTAACGACCCGAAAAACTAACGCCGGCTTTTTTCTGGCCGCACCATAAAAATAACTCTGGTATTGAGAGTCCACATAAAGGCTGCGTTAGGCTCCAAAAAAGGAGCGTAGAGCATTTTTAACGCAGCTTCAACTCTCAATACCAGAGTTGCTTAAGCAAGCGGCCAGCCTCAAAAACGTGCTCGTGCACGATTCCCCCATAGGAAACAATGGGGCTGTTTGAGCTGAAAAAAAACCTAACACCTGCAAAAAAGCCGCGTTCAGCTCTTAACGCAGCCCCATTGTTTGCTATGGGGAAACACTTCCTACGTCTGCACCTAACACTCTAACATGTACCCCGAGTCTAAACACCCCTAACCTTACACTTATTAACCCCTAATCTGCCGTCCCCGCTATCGCTGACACCTGCATATTATTATTAACCCCTAATCTGCCGCTCCGTAAACCGCTGCTACTTACATTATCCCTATGTACCCCTAATCTGCTGCCCATAACACCGCCAACACCTATATTATATTTATTAACCCCTAATCTGCCCCCCTCAACGTCGCCTCTACCTGCCTACACTTATTAACCCCTAATCTGCCGAGCGGACCGCACCGCTATTATAATAAAGTTATTAACCCCTAATCCGCCTCACTAACCCTATAATAAATAGTATTAACCCCTAATCTGCCCTCCCTAACATCGCTGACACCTAACTTCAATTATTAACCCCTAATCTGCCGACCGGAGCTCACCGCTATTCTAATAAATGGATTAACCCCTAAAGCTAAGTCTAACCCTAACACTAACACCCCCCTAAATTAAATATAATTTTAATCTAACGAAATTAATTAACTTTTATTAAATAAATTATTCCTATTTAAAGCTAAAAACTTACCTGTAAAATAAACCCTAATATAGCTACAATATAAATTATAATTACATTGTAGCTATTTTAGGATTAATATTTATTTTACAGGCAACTTTGTAATTATTTTAACCAGGTACAATAGCTATTAAATAGTTAAGAACTATTTAATAGCTAAAATAGTTAAAATAATTACAAAATAAATACTAACCTAAGTTACAATTAAACCTAACACTACACTATCAATAAATTAATTAAATAAATTACCTGCAATTAACCTAACACTACACTATCAATAAATTAATTAAATACAATTCCTACAAATAAATACAATTAAATAAACTAGCTAAAGTACAAAAAATAAAAAAGAACTAGGTTACAAAAAATAAAAAAATATTTACAAACATAAGAAAAATATTACAACAATTTTAAACTAATTACACCTACTCTAAGCCCCCTAATAAAACAACAAAGCCCCCCAAAATAAAAAATGCCCTACCCTATTCTAAATTACTAAAGTTAAAAGCTCTTTTACCTTACCAGCCCTGAACAGGGCCCTTTGCGGGGCATGCCCCAAGAAGTTCAGCTCTTTTGCCTGTAAAAAAAAACATACAATACCCCCCCCAACATTACAACCCACCACCCACATACCCCTAATCTAACCCAAACCCCCCTTAAATAAACCTAACACTAAGCCCCTGAAGATCATCCTACCTTGTCTTCACCATACCAGGTTCACCGATCCGTCCTGGCTCCAAAATCTTCATCCAACCCAAGCGGGGGTTGGCGATCCATCATCCGGTGGCTGAAGAGGTCCAGAAGAGGCTCCAAAGTCTTCATCCTATCCGGGAAGAAGAGGCGATCCGGACCGGCAACCATCTTGATCCAAGCGGCATCTACTATCTTCATCCGATGACGACCGGCTCCATCCTGAAGACCTCCACCTCGGACCCATCTTCTTCCGGCGACGTCCAACTGAAGAATGACGGTTCCTTTAAGGGACGTCATCCAAGATGGCGTCCCTCGAATTCCGATTGGCTGATAGGATTCTATCAGCCAATCGGAATTAAGGTAGGAATATTCTGATTGGCTGATGGAATCAGCCAATCAGAATCAAGTTCAATCCGATTGGCTGATCCAATCAGCCAATCAGATTGAGCTCGCATTCTATTGGCTGTTCCGATCAGCCAATAGAATGCGAGCTCAATCTGATTGGCTGATTGGATCAGCCAATCGGATTGAACTTGATTCTTTTAACTTTAGTAATTTAGAATAGGGTAGGGCATTTTTTATTTTGGGGGGCTTTGTTGTTTTATTAGGGGGCTTAGAGTAGGTGTAATTAGTTTAATATTTTTCTTATGTTTGTAAATATTTTTTTATTTTTTGTAACTTAGTTCTTTTTTATTTTTTGTACTTTAGCTAGTTTATTTAATTGTATTTATTTGTAGGAATTGTATTTAATTAATTAATTGATAGTGTAGTGTTAGGTTAATTGTAGGTAGTTTATTTAATTAATTTATTGATAGTGTAGTGTTAGATTTAATTGTAACTTAGGTTAGTATTTATTTTACAGGTAATTTTGTAATTATTTTAACTATTTTAGCTATTGTACCTGGTTAAAATAAATACAAAGTTACCTGTAAAATAAATATTAATCCTAAAATAGCTATAATATAATTATAATTTATATTGTAGCTATATTAGGATTTATTTTACAGGTAAGTATTTATCTTTAAATAGGAATCATTTATTTAATAAGAGTTAATTAATTTCATTAGATGGAAATTATATTTAACTTAGGGGGGTGTTAGTGTTAGGGTTAGACTTAGCTTTGGGGGTTAATACATTTATTAGAGTAGCGGTGAGCTCCAGTCGGCAGATTAGGGGTTAATAATTGAAGTTAGGTGTCGGCGAGGGAGGGCAGATTAGGGGTTAATACTATTTATTATAGGGTTAGTGATGCGGATTAGGGGTTAATAACTTTATTATAGTAACGCTCAGGTCCGCTCGGCAGATTAGGGGTTAATAAGTGTAGGCAGGTGGAGGCGACGTTGTGGGGGGCAGATTAGGGGTTAATAAATATAATATAGGGGTCGGCGGTGTTAGGGGCAGCAGATTAGGGGTACATAAGGATAACGTAGGTGGCGGCGCTTTGCGGTCGGCAGATTAGGGGTTAATAAGTGTAGGCAGATGGAGGCGACGTTGAGGGGGGCAGATTAGGGGTTAATAAATATAATACAGGGGTCGGCGGTGTTAGGGGCAGCAGATTAGGGGTACATAAGGATAACGTAGGTGGCGGTCGGCAGATTAGGGGTTAAAAAAATGTAATAGAGTGTCGGTGATGTGGGGGGACCTCGGTTTAGGGGTACATAGGTAGTTTATGGGTGTTAGTGTACTTTAGAGTACAGTAGTTAAGAGCTTTATAAACCGGCGTTAGCCCAGAAAGCTCTTAACTACTGACTTTTTTCCTGCGGCTGGAGTTTTGTCGTTAGATGTCTAACGCTCACTTCAGAAACGACTCTAAATACCGGAGTTAGAAAAATCCCATTGAAAAGATAGGATACGCAATTTACGTAAGGGGATCTGCGGTATGGAAAAGTCGCGTCTGAAAAGTGAGCGTTAGACCCTATTTTGAGTGACTCCAAATACCGGCGGTAGCCTAAAACCAGCGTTAGGAGCCCCTCTAACGCTGGTTTTCACGGCTAACGCCAAACTCCAAATCTAGGCCATAGTTTTTAAGATTTTTTTGAAAACAAATGTATTTTGTGTGGTTGAAAATAAATTTTGAGGTACAAAAGTGAGAATTCTAAGCTCCCCAACAAAATGATTACTTAATAATTCTGGAGGTGTGGAAGTTGTAGTCTACTCAAAATTAGCTGTGTGTTGTGAAAATATGTTATCTTTATAAATCTTCTATACCTGCTGTATTTCTCTGTATATTTTATACTTCTAATGCTTTGTATGCAGGGGAGTTACATTTTCCTTTTTAAAATATTCTTTATAAACATAAACTAATGTTGTATTATTATTTATTATTAGTATTAGTATTGTTATTTTGGAAGTGTCTAACATAGATACAGTAGTTTGCTAATCTTAGGAAAAAGTAGTAACTATAGAAAGAAATGTCAGTGTCCAGTAGAGTTCAAAAGCTAACTTCTTGAGAGTTTTTAGTTTATTCATTTATTAAATATCATGTATGGTATATTTTCATAGGATTTTAACTACAGTATGTTTTAACTAAATTATAAAACAAATGAACATACATTTATGAATGAATATCTGGTTCCTATATTTTAAGCAATGAAAAATATCTACTTATTAAGGTTATGGAAATAAAACTTTACCAGCCACCACTGTTTATCACATTGTGGTATATCTCATCTTTCTAAATACTATTATGTAGGACCTGATGATAAAAACATTGTGGTAATGTTTTTAAAAAGGATCTAACTTGCGATCGAGATTGTCGGTGAAAGTTTATAAAGGGCTGAAATCAGTGTTTGAAGTCAGTCTCACCGAGAGGTGTTTTACTATACATCGCTGTGGGAGGCAATTCTTTTCTGATACTGGCAGAATTTTTAAATCTGCTTCGCCACCTACTTTGTATGTGCAATGTAAATGATCCCTTTAAACAGTATTGAATAGAAATACAATTAACGAGTCAACATAAACGCAACCCCCCCCTTTTTTTTTTCTTTTTAATACAAAAGTAAAACTAGGCCTGGGCATGAATACTACACCTATAGGAGCTGGGGGATTGTGGGTATATTGTACAGATTTATATAATGTGTGGTTTATATGTATCATATTGTAAAATGCTATATATGTGATCTTGTGATTTTTAAAATCATGTTTTTAGGTTCGGTGTTTTTTTTTTCCGTTTTTTTTTTTTTAGTAAGAAGATTTTGTGTTCAGAATATTAATATTTCATAGAAGAAGAAGACAGTAGCCACAGCTTTCTACCTTTACCAAAGTTTTTTTTTTTTTTTTACTTTTCACTATGTAAAACGTTTTTTTTATTTATTTTTTTATTTATTTTTTATTTTCCACTTTTATTGCTGATTGCTTATATTGTCTTATGTTTATAGAAGAATGTTTAGCAACTTACATGTTGCTTTAACATATTATTTGCCTTTGAGTGCTGAAACACTATGCATAACGCTCCTCTAATTTATAAAGGGTTAAAATGCACTTAAATACATAACTTTGGAGGTTTAAAATGAAATCAATAGTTAGATTTGATATACTGTAATCATCTGACAAAGAAGTTTTCAGAACATTTGTACTAGATTTGATAAAATCTTAATCTAATTAATAAATCACTTCTCAAGATGTATGTATGTATTTATTTATGTGTATGTATGTGTATGTATATATGTATGTAAGTATGTGTATATATGTGTGTATGTATATATATGTGTATATATATATATATATGTGTATATATATATATATATATATATATATATATATATATATATATATATATATATATATTAGAAAAAGGAAAAGGATACTCTGGAACTTTTACCAGAGTAGTTTATTCAAACTGGCGAGTGGAGCACTAAACAGTGTACAAGGCTGACGGGATCTGACGCGTTTCGTGCATGCTCACATGCGCTTCATCAGAGATCTACAGGTGTTCACCAGGTAAGCACTAATATACAAACTTCATCCAATGGAAATGCTGATACACAAAACAGGTGCCGATGTTGGCAATATAAATACAGTTATTTACGGTGCTAAAAAGTGACCGTGATAAATAAAGAAATATGTTAAGCTCTAAAATTAACAATCATATATATTCCATAGAACCTCATATCAAAGGTAATAGGTGTGGTAATTATCAAAAGAAAAAAAAACAACAATGCCGTGTTGAGCAAAGACTACATTATTCTCTGCAACAAGGGCCAATAGGCTGCCAAAAAGGTGAACAGCATTTACATGCTATGCTAAAACATTAGCTAAAAGCAACAAAGTGATATATTTGGCAACATATATTATATTGGCAAAGTAGTAACATTATTTAACAAGAGAAGGCAAGCAATCTAATATAAGGTAAGGTGAAGTAAAATAAGTGAATAGCCTCCGGACCTGAGTATAGAAAAAAAGTGTACATAATAAATACATAGTCAAGATCCGTGGGTATCACTATTTTGCCTTCTATAAAGAAAAATGCTAATATATTATTGAACCTCGTACATAAAACAAAATGATTTAAACACAATAAAAATAGGGACATCAGGAATGATTGATTATGAAAAACTTATTAAAAAAATATGTATATGTAAGAGCAAAAACTATTACATAAAAATAAATATGAACAATAAAAAAAGAGAAAAAAAGTTAGTGATGACAACATAAAATAATATTAATAATATTAAATATGCACTAGCCTGGATGAAGAAAAAGAATAAAATAATCAAAATTGGGGAACATTAAGAAAAGGGAATAATCAAATGGACTGAAGGGAGGAGGGGAAAAATACAAAAGGAAAAGGAAAGGGGTAGGCACGATTAGGGGCAAGAGACTCAAACTATAAACAGATCCAGATCATGTCTCATGTTAATACCCTTGGGAAATTTGGTTTGTAAGGTAAAGATCCAATGGGCTTCTTTCCTCAATAGCTTGACTATTCTATCCCCTCCTGTAATATCTCTCCTTACATAATCTATGCCCTCAAAATGAAAAAGATGTTTGATGCATCTGCCATGAGAGCGGAAATGCTGGGCCACTGGAGTTCTAGGGGTTTCCTCATCTAATGACAGCAAATGCTCCCTAATACGGTCTTTGAGGGGGCGTGTAGTGAGGCCCACATATTGGTGGGAGCACTGCTGGCATGTGATGAGGTACACTACACATTCACTGGTACAGTCTATTCTCTGTGTAATAGGATATACTCTTCCAGTTGTAGAGGATTTAAAATAATTGCTTTTCTTTGTGTACGTACAACTTTTATATATGTGGCCACACTTGAAAAAAACTTTAGTTATTGATAGCCAATTCGTCACCTGGATGGTTTGTTAAAGAAATGTTTCTTAATCTTTTCTCCCACTGTGGGGGCTTTTTTTGGCTACACATTTGATTTGTTTTCTAGATATGGTATTCAGTTTATTGTTACTCTGCAGGATAGGAAGATATTTTAATACTATCTTACAGATATCGAATTGTCTGCTGTATTGGGTTGAGAATACTATATCTTTGGAAGACATGCCTTCGTTGGCATTCCTATATTTCTTATTCTTACCAGAAAGCAGGGTTTGTCTATTGATTTTACTGACTTCGTTAGCAGCTTTGGTTAGAATTCTTTTATTATATCCCCTTTCTTGTAAGTGTAAGGTAATAAGATCAGCCTGTGCATGATACTGGTTCAGATCTAAGCAATTCCTTCGAGCTCTGATATACTGACCTTTTGGTATGCCTCTTGTGATATGTTTGGCATGACAGTCTGCTCTAAGGATAGTATTACGTGCTAAAGACTTCCTGTGAATCATGGAAATAATATTGTTGTCACAATCTACTGAAAGTTGCAGGTCAAGGTAGGAAATAGATCTCAATTCCACATTATGGGTAAAGATTGTCATTCAACAAGTCTATGAAAGAATTTACATCTTGTTGGCCGCCTGGATTCCAGATGGCAAACAAATCATCTATAAAGCAGCCATACACAACTACATTGTCTCTGAAGGGGAATCCATCTGCAAAGATGCTATTGAGTTCTAACCAGCCCATATATAAATTGGCATATGCCGGGGCAAATTTAGCCCCCATGGCTGTACCGCATCTCTGCAGATAGAAGTCCCCCCAAAGACAAAGTAGTTGTGCGTGAGTAAAAATTTAGCTGTAGAGACTAAGAAGTCTATATACTCATCAGAGAAATAAGTATATCTCCTGATCATGTTGCCCATGGCTTCAAGCCCTTTTTGGTGAGGAATACTGGAATAGAGAGCAGTGACATCTATGGTGAGCCATTGGAAATCAGGTTGCCAACTGATGATATCTAGTTGTTGCAGAAGGTGAGCACTGTCTCTAATATAGCCAGGGAGAGATACTACTATTGGTTGGAGGACAGAGTCCAACCAAGCTCCTAATCTCTCAGAGAGTGACCCAATACTCGCCACTATGGGTCTCCCAGGTGGTCTTTGGAGGGTTTTGGGAATCTTGGGCACGATTCTGAAGGTGGGTATAAGAGGGTCATCTATAAGTAGATGATTCATAACCTCTTTAGTGATGAAACCCTCCTCTAGTGCCGTGTCCAAGAATGACAATAATTCCTGCCTATATGTCGACGTGGGATCAAAACCAAGTTTTGAATAATTATTTGAATCACTGAGTTGAGAGATAGCTTCATCAGTGTAATCTGAGGTATTAAGTATCACTACTGCCCCTCCCTTGTCGACTTGGGAAACCACAATATCGAGATTGTCCTCTAATTCTCTTAGAGCGGATCTTTCTAAAAAAGTGACATTATTTTGTCTAGTGGAGTTTGAATCTTTTAGAGTGTCATTTAGTGATACTATGTCTCTTAATACCGTTTCCTGGTATAGTTCTTCTGGCCTGGATAAGGTAAAAGTAAGATCAATCTTTGTGTGTGAACTCGTGAGTAGGGATTATGGAGCTTGTTGTTTTGTGTTCTATTTCATAGAAGAAGACAGTAGCCACAGCTTTCTACCTTTACCAAAGTGTTTTTTTTTAACTTTTCACTATGTAAAACGTTTTTTTATTTATTTTTTTATTTATTTTTTATCTTCCACTTTTATTGCTGATTGCTTATATTGGCTTATGTTTATAGAAGAATGTTTAGAAACTTACATGTTGCTTTAACATATTATTTCCCTTTGAGTGCTGAAACACTATGCATAACGCTCCTCTAATTTATAAAGGGTTAAAATGCACTTTAATACATAACTTTGGAGGTTTAAAATGAAATCAATAGTTAGATTTGATATACTGTAATCATCTGAAAATTAATCATAAGTTTTCAGAGCATTTTTACTAGATTTGATAAAATCTTAATCTAATTAATAAATCACTTGTCAAGATGTATGTATTTATGTGTGTGTGTATGTGTGTATGTGTGTATGTGTGTGTATATATATATATATATATATATATATATATATATCTGTGCAAAAGACTTAGGCCACCATTAGATTTGTTGTTTTAGCAATGGTATAATGGCCACATATAATTATTTCTCAGTCTCTTTATTAGAATAAAACCAGAAAATACAGGATAGTTGTATGCAGTATTAAAAAACATCTTCTATAGGCTAAAGTGGCAGGTATTTAGTGGGACCTCCCCTTACATTTAAGCCATAGCAGGAACCTGACTCTCGTAAACCTAAATGGAATGAAACCCTAATTAATGTCATTGCTAACACTTGTATTTGTCCTACTATTTCATGTCAAAATTACTGCTGTGAAAATGGTCTATTACACCAGGTTTGTGCAAGACATGCTTGATCATTACATACACATGTGGTATGAGTTTAATTTATTGGAAGCTTGCTAATAAGACCAACTTTCAATCGCATCATTCCATTCAAAATGCCAAAGATCACAGAATTGGACAGATATAAAATCATACTTTTGCATCAGCAAGTGCCCTCTTAAAGGGAAATCCGCAAACACACTGGATACTCAATATGTGGTATTCAAGCATTTATAAAGAAATTTAAAGATTTAGAAGCGGTCAAAGATAAAAAAAAGGACTGGAAGGCCAAGAAAACTTTTAAAATCTGATGAGAAGTTTCTCAGAGTTTCTTTATGTCTCCAAAACGAGTCTCCATTTCACTGTGTACAGATTTTGTGGACAGAAACAAGTTTGGCCAGATTCTACTAGAGCATGCTGGTAGATGTAGTGCTCTCCTGTTTTATTATCTAGGGCTGTGAACTACAGCTGTCCATATATCAATGATAAGTCAGAAGGAGGAGGATTTACAAATAACATTGCTGCATGGGGCAGTTTAAGAATTGCCCATAAAGGTGGAAGGGAGTAAAAGAAGGGAAATAGGTGTTTAAAAGTGGTATTTCAAGGGTACGTGAATTTATAAAAGCACTAACATTAAATTACACTACTTGAATATAAAAAAATACTCCGAATAATTGAGACTGGAAAATAACTGGGGTTATTTGGAGGGGTAATGGACCTGACACAACTGCTGGCAAGATTTCTTATAGAATTTCACTAGCCCAGACAGCTCTAGAGAATGGGGTCCATAGTAAGCTAGAGTCAATAATGCAAAATTATGAAGATCATTTACTTTTCTTGCAGAAGAATAACCCTCTCTAGTCAATGTGTTTTTTTTTTTAAAGAGAACATTTAGAAATGTATTATATACACATGAATATTTTTGCTACAAGAAATGAATGAATTCTTATCAGGCTTTCAGAGGCATGTCCCTCTCCACCAGTAAAGCTGTTGGTGAAGTTTACATTAGCCAGTGAGAATTCGTAGAAGGTAAACCACTTATACTGCTAAATTATTTACAATTTGAATTTAAACATCTTTAGTTAATTTTTTTCTTTTCTTCAAACATATTTTAAACATGCTTAGATGTTGCTCTTTCGTATACATGATTGAGTGCATTAAACACCTCATGCTTTGTATTTTGCGCTATGCTATCTAGAAAAGCCAAAAAGCAAAGCCTGTAACCAACACATACTGCAAATCACATAGCTGATGTTGACAAATTTAGACAATTGGCAGCATTTTGAAAGCCTAGGTTTCAGATTTTCCTTTTTTGAGTGTGGGGCATAGCACAATTATTATGGATAATAAACTAGAGGTGTTTAAATTCCCTTTACTTCTACTCCTTTAGCATTCTTGTGACAATTGTCACCAGGGCAAACCTTGGCATTTGCGGGGCCCTGGGCAAGACATATTTGTAGGGCTCCACAGCCTATTCCCCTTATTCCCCTCCCCTGTGTGTCCTGCCCCCTGTATGGCCCACCCTTGTCCCAACATTCAATATTAACTATAAGAAGTATAACTCTAAATATTATACCTCCTGATAACATAAACACTTCATAAACTAAACACAGGATGTGCATTGCACCTTCTCATACCCAAATTCCGGATTTGGGTATTTGTGCCAGTATACTGTCCCTTTAAATGGGGGACATAAGTAAAGTAAAGCTATTGTTCTATGCATATTTAAAGGGATATTAACCCCAAAAATGTCTTGAGTTTCAGACAGAGCATAACATTTAAAAAAAAGTTTCTAATCAAATTTGCTTTGTTTCCATGCTGTTCTGTGTTAAAGAGATACCTAGGTAGATGTCTGGGCACTACATGACAGGAAATAGTGCTGTCATCTAGTGCTCTTGCAAATGGATAACATTCTTGCAAAGCTGCTGCCATATAGTGCTCCAGAAATGGGCAGGCTCTATATGCTTACGTCCCTTCTTTTCAACCAAAGATACCAAGAGAACAATGAAAAACTGATAAAAGTAGTAAATTAGAGAGCTGTTGAAAATTGAATGCTCTATTTGAATAATGAAATAAATAAATTTGGTTTTATATCCCTTTAAACATTTTATATAGTGTTTACTTTTCCATTAATTTTCACACTTATGTAAAGCTGCCTGTATAATTTGCGTGAAATTAAAAGTCTAGCCAAGTTTAGCGTAGGTCTATTACTCTTCTATAGCAAGACATTTTATTCCACTATTTTGGGTCTCTGTGTTTACTTGCACTGTTATTTCCTATAAATCATTGTTCCGAGCCAATTCTCGAAATCCTTGTCTGGAAACTGTGATGTCCACAATTACTCAAGTGGAAAGAGCAGGCCGCAAATGCCTGCAGTGCGTGTAGTTATTTATAAGATCTGCCATTGGAAAAACCTCAACTGCTTTTTTTTTATTCTATTATTAAAATGTCAAAATGTGATGTAAGTGAAAACACAAACCATATATCTAAAGGGTGTTAACCTCTTCAGCTATTGCATGGCATGTTAAACAAGCACATGTGCAATTATGCACAACTCCAATACAAGGAAACTTAAAAGTATAAAAAGGAACAACTTTAAAAGTTAGAGATAGTAAATGTATAAAGAATGTGTATGGAGTTTACATGTGAAGAAGCATTTAACTTTAAATGCTTATAACTCTTGAAGGGCTGCACAGATTTGACTGAAAATTAAAACATTTTCTTCAGACTTGCAGTCACAACAAACTCTGAAAAACAAAGTTGTTTAGTATATTTTAAGTTAAAATAATGTAAAACACAGCCACACAAATTATTGCCTGTGAGTCCATATGGCCTTCCATGGGTTTTTCTGTAGCTCTAAGCACCTCTGATCAGAAAACAATTATGAGTACTCTGGAATTTAAAAAAAAGAAAAAAGCAATTTCAAGCATCCTATTAGGGGCCCAAATTCTCTAAAGCTCTCTACTCTGGCGAGATTCTATAAGATGACTTGTCAGTATTGCAAATCAACTTAGGGATTGTTTTAAAGCCAAATTTGGGAACTGTGTATCTTATTTAGTGGAGTTCACTATTGTGCTTTATGTTAAGGAGAGACACTTACTTTACAATTTAATACCAACATAATTGTTCAGCAGGTACGTGCAAGCTGCTAGGGTCTATACCAAAACCCCAAATAAATAGCAAAACAGTCCAGACTGCAGCAGCACCGTTTACTTAAAAAGATTTATTAAGCCAATATAAACATACAACGTTTCAGACCTCAGTCCTTAGTCATGTATCATCAGACAAAAGAAAGAGGGAGCAGGGTCAAGGACAAGCTGGACTTGGTAACAGAAGGTCAGAATCAGCGGACAGCATCCTAATAAATAGTGTTGAAAAAGGTCACACAGGCTGAAAAATCAGTTAGGTGGGGAAGTGCCAATCATGTTGTGACCTATAAAACAATTTAATAAGAGTCCGGAAAGACAAATGTGCAGCCAAAATGATGCAAGCAATATGGCGTCTCTCAAGACCCGGACCCAAAGTACAGTATTTGGCTGTAGTCTTGACAAAAAATATTGCCTATTAGAAATATGTGATTTTTTTTTTACATCAGAGGAGCCCCAAACATTTTGTATAGAGGGTGTCAAACCTCGGCTGGGCATTATTAGAGATTTTTGTGTCATTTACATGAATTAAAGGGTTAACATTTGCTATTCTTACATCAGGCTCTGTTAAGCATTTTCCTACGTTAATAATACAACCTGAGTTATAGGGAATATGTGTTACATATTTTTATATAGTCTAATAATGCTTGTGTCCTGATTTAACAGCATATAATTTAATATTTATTCAAGAGCGTTACTTTTTATGTTAACATGTTTGTGTGTTTATTTGAATATTTTTTCTGATTCTATCTCCTTATAGCTTAATTATGGAGCAGGCTAGAACTTTTCCCTCTCCTAATATTCATTCTGACCCTTAAGAGGGGAGATCTGTGGATTTTTTGCTATCTTAGACTAGGCGTGTGCTTTGCAAACTTGTGTGTGTCTGTCTGTCCTCCTGCACAGCTATGTAATGTTTGTGTGGACAGTATTGCCAACTCTAAGCAATTTTTTTTACGCCATACCCTCGCAAGGGCAGTTTCCCTCTCCTTTGTGTACTACTCATGGAGGTAAAATAGATTTATCACCTATTTTCAAGGATTATCTTGATTCTACTATTGTAGAGGTGTTGGGGGCTATGCCACCTTCAAGTAAGCGCAAACATAATGTTTATGCAGTAGCATATTCTTCTACTGGACCCCTTAAAAATAAAAGAGTATTACAGCATTTAGTGTGATAAATCTGATTTAGATTCTTCTTCAGATGGAGAACTTTTAAATGAGGCCCAGGATTCTTCCTTGCAACAGAATTTAGACTCTTTCTCTTTTCTATTTAAGTTGGAACTTTTACAGTCTCTTTTGCCTGAGGTTTTACTGACTCTGGGTGCCCATAAGTCCCCTTCCTCTGAGTGTTAAGCAGTCAAAAAATGGATTTATTGTTTAAGCCTGCAGCAGTTTTTCCAGTACCAGATATGGTGTCCGAGAAGATTTCTTTAGAAGAAATTCAGGATTGTTTAAAGCTGATAAAGGAGTAGCAAATTCCTTTATTTGCAAAGCAATTATGGATGTTATTCATTTGAATGCAAAGAATGCTGCTTTATCTGTGTTGGCCAGGAGAGCATTATGGTTAAAGTCCTGGTATGTGGATATGGTCTAAAAGAGTAGACTTTTACATCTTCTCTTTCTAGAAAAGGTTCTCTTTCGTTCATATTTCTAGCGTAACTGGTGGTAAAGGAGCTTTCTTACAAACGTTCTAAGGGTAAGTCTTGCCAGCAACATTTTTGTTCCTTTCTTCCATCCAGAAACCAAATATCCTCACTATCTCTGACTCAAAAATCAGATTCTTTCAAGTAAAAAATCAGATTCTTCCAAGTCTTACGTGTGGGACCGCAGATATACTGCTCATTTTACTGAAAGCAGGTAAGTATTAGGCATTGGCCATCTCCAGAAAATATTCACATGCAGTAAAGAGTTTGAGCAAGGCAGTGAACACACCACTCCTTCTTATGCACAACAACCCCACATATGTTTAGCAAATAACAACTCACCCCCTCTGATAGGAGCCACTGAGGCAGACATACACAGCCTCTCTCAGACTGTAAGATCCTCCAGCCGAAGCACCGATTCACCACCGCTCAGCACCGGCATCCTAGTCTACAGCCTCACTCTCCTTGAGCTGGTGACATCATGAGCTACGACAGCCTTCGTGCCTGATGTAACACACCTGCTAGCCAACTGTTATTTGCAGAATAAGCAGCCTACTGGTCCTAATAGGAAATCAACTTTCACATTAGGAGTCCCAGTGCTCTGTATAGAATTTCAAAAAAAGGAAGAAACGTTCCAGTATTAAAACATAAAGATTTTATTTGTATTCTATTTAAAACTGACAGTGGTCAAAAAGAGATAAAAAAGTCTGACCTGTTTCGGTCCTCCAACCGTACTCATAAACTTCTGAGACACCGGTGGCTCATTAAGTTTAATAAGCATTAGAACAAAACTGAGTGGCTAAAAACACAATGTATCTATTTAACCCCTTAGTACCTTGAGGACAAACTGATCATAATGCAAACTATACAGATTATACAAATTTGTTTTTACAACCTCTACATGTATTCATAATGAGATTTAACAACATACAAATAGTCACAATGCATCCCTATTCAGATAAACAATATTAGTTGCAATTAAGGTATCCATATAAATATATATAGTATAGGTCTATAACACTAGCCACTAGTACAACTATTTATGGTTCAGGTGACTATTTTCACAACTCAAAGTAATTCAATTATGGAATATACATATGCGTGCATGAACCTGAACATACACACATACATATATAAAAACAAATCATTGAAAATAGAAGTTCCTAATACACACATTATAGAACATTCAGACATTAGTATACGGATATTAAAATTTTCATTTATATGCTGGCCATATATATAACACACAAATCTAAGCAGACAAACTAGATTTAAAGTATCACATTGGAACCTGAAAACTTCAATGCAGTACTTTGATTATTCCCAAAAATTAATGAGGTCAAACTCTGAAGTAAAACCTCTTGGTACCAGGATATCAAGTTTGTGTATCCAGTAGATCTCTTGTCTGCACAGGATATTACATTTATTCCCACCTCTAGGGGGTAACCATATTTATAGTGAGTTCTTAGGACTCAATATAACTTCTTTCCGAAGGTTGTCTCCTCTCAAAAACAGGAGATTGTTTTTCCTTCTTTGTGTCCTTCTACAAAGAATATTAAGGAAAGACTTTTACATAATATGGATGTAGTTAGAGCCTTGAAATTTTATCCCCAACCTTCTAAGGAGGTTAGACAGGTGCCTTATTTGTGTGTTATTTTTTCCAGTTCGCATAGAGGTCAGAAGGCTACAGCGGTTACTTTTGCTTCTTGACTAAAACAATTGACTCACAAGGCTTACTTGGAGGCATGAATATCTTTTCCACCTTGTATTATGGCTCATTCTACTTGGTCAATAGCTACTTCCTGGGCTTTTAAAAATTAGGCTTTGGTGGGAGAAGTCAGCCGGGCAGACGCATGTGTCTGTAGCTCCGGGTGTGCCACGAACAGCAATCGGCTTTAGGCCATTTAATACTCTCCAACCAGCAATCAAAATTTACCTGACAGCATGTAGTCACCATGGCGATCAGGGTGCCTCAGCGATGTGTCAGTGATGCAGCAGTCTTGCTTCAGGACCCGGAGCCTGTTGCATAGGAAAGTGAGTGGCAGCCATTTTTTTTCAGTCACTGGCTGCACCGAGAACAGGACACTTCATCGGCTATTTAGCCATTAATTACATCTCTCACACTACAGTCATTGGTGGACAGAAGGCTCAGGAGCTGGGATTTCAACTGGAAGGCTCATTGCAGTTGCTCTGTGAATGGTGGTACAACAACACTCTCTTAGCCTAGGTAGTGTGTGTTGTGAATAGGCAGTCTGGGGGCATGGCTAAACATGAAGGGGCAAAGGTAGGGAGGAGCTATTTTTATCCTCAACCACAGCCTAACTATCAAAACAGGAGTGTTTTTTCATCCCCATAGAAATGTCACTTAACTGATCTCTTTGATACAAGGACATTTTTATTAACCATATCTTCTTGAATAAAATATGGAAAGTCAATGTTAAAATTATGTTTAAGGGGATATAAAACCCCAAAAATTGTCTTTTGTGATTCAGCCACAGAATACATTTTTAAAAAGTTTCCAATTTACCTGTATTATCAAATTTGCTTTATTCCCATTGTATTCGTTGTTGAAGAGATATCTAGGTAGATGTTTGAGCACTCCCGGGAAGGAAATAATGCTTTTGCCTAGTGATCTTGCAAATGGATAACATTCTTGCAAAACTGCTGCCTTATAGTGTTCCAGACATGTGCACGCTCCTGAACTTACAGTTCTGTTTTTCAGCAAAAGGTACCAAGAGAACGAATAACATTTGATAACAGAAGTAAATTTTCAAAGTTGTTCGAAATGGTATGTTCTATCTCAATCATGAAAGAGAAATATTGGGTTTCACGTCCCTTTAACTGTCCATCACAGTTAAAAGATCTGTAACAAAGAGACTGAAATGTGAGGAAAGCTAAGTTTCTTATAAACCAATATGAATTCCCAAGTAAATATATTCCTACCTTAGTGGTAGGAATGCCTTTTTGCTTCCTTACTGCACAGAGAATACTAAGTTGAGGTTGTAGAGGTATTACAAACAGACGAAGATCATTCTCCATCTGAACTAATGAATGGTTTTTGCTCTTGATCAATGTTAAAGCAGAAAGAACCTGAGTCACACAGGTAAGTTGACAGAAATGACAAAAGTTTAATCACTGCTTTCTGTGTGAGCCCTGATTCCCTTCCAACAGACAGACAGCAATTACCAGTGGCATATTGTGTAATGCTCAGCTTCAGCCCTTTATTACTAGTAATTCAATCAAGGACTCGCACCTCACACGCTGAAAAGCTATAAGATATATGTCAATTTAATATTTTCTTAATTCTAGTGTTATCCTTTGTTGAAAGTGTACCCAGGTAGGCTCAAGAGCAGCAATGCACTACTGGAAGCTAGTTGGTGATTGGTCACTACACACATATGCCTCTTGTCATTGGCTCACCAGATTTATTCAGCTATCTCCCAGTAGTGCATTGCTGCTCTGGAGCTAACCTTAACTATATCCAATAAAACAGTGCAATAATAAAATGCCTAATAGATTTGAGCATTTTCTTTTTGCACTTTTACTTCATAACACCCATTTGAAATAACTACATTTGCATCAAAAACATATTCTGCAGCCATTTTTTTTCTTATAGGGTTATGAAACCCAATTTTTTTTTTCAGTTTAAAAATCTTTCCAATTTATTTCTATCAAATTTACTTCATTCTCTTGGTATAATTTGCTGAAGAGCAGGTAGGTACGTTTTAGGAGCAGGCATTTGTTGCGAGCACTATATGGCAGCAGTTTTATAAGAATGTTATACATTTGAAAGATCACCAGATGACATCAGTGTTTGCTGCTATACACTGCTCCAGACACATGCATACAACCTACCAAGGTATTCTCTTCAACAAAGAAAACCATAAAAACAAAGCAAATTTGATTATAGGAGTAAATTGGAAACTAGTTTAAAATTGTATGCTCTGTGTGAATCCTGAAAGAACAGTTTTGGGTTTCATGTCCCTTTAATAGCACAGTATGCTGATTTGGAACACTCTATGTTCACATTAGTATGGGCACCAGTTTTGAATTGAAACCAGGACATATGTTGGTAAGGTGTCAAAATGAAAGTGGGATGGTTGGGAGCTCTTGTATGGGATGGGGCGCGATTTACTGCATACAGTTAAAGGGACATAAAACCCAAAATTTGTCTTTCATGATTTAGATAGGGAATACAATTTTAAACAACTTTCCAATTTACTTCTATTATCTAATTTGTTTCATTTGCTTGATATTGTTTGTTAAAAAAACAGCAATGCATTACTGGGAGCTAGTTAACTCACTGAGTGAGCCAATAACATGAAGCATATATGTGCATCCACCAATCAGCACCTCCTGTGCCTACCTAGGTATTATTTTTAGCAAAGTATAGCTAGAGAACAAAACAAATTAGATAATAGAAGTACATTGGAAATTTGTTTAAAATCACAAGCTTTATCTGAATCATGAAAGAAAACATTTGGGTTTCATGTCCCTTTAATGATAACCTATGTGTAGGTGATTCCTGGTCTCCTCAGAAAATAAATTATTCACAAACTGTCACTCATAATTGTGTTCAGAATGGGCTAGTCCAATGTATTGTCAGTTGTATTGCTCAAAAAAAGAACCAAGTATATTGCATTATAATTTTAACTACTAGAGCAAATAAAATGTTAAAGGGACATGCCACCCACATTTTTTCTTTTATGATTTAGAAAGGGAATGCAATTTTAAACATCTTTCTAATTTACTTATATTATCTAATTTGTTTTATTCTCTTGATATTCTTTGATGAAAAGCATATCTAGATATGCTCCCTAGCTGCTGATTGGTTGCTGCACATAGAAGCATCGTGTGATTGGCTTACCATGTGCATTGCTTTTTCTTCAACTAAGGATATTTAAAAAATGAAGCAAAATAAATAATGGAAGTAAATTGTAATATTGTTTAAATTTCTATTCTCTATCTGAATCATGAAAGAAAGATTTTGGGTTTAGTGGCCCTTTAATGTCTACCAACCCACCCAAACTCCCTTGTGGAAGTTTAACCTTTAACCCAACCACAACACACCTGCTATCATTATTAAGTCCAATACTATAAGGTTTCTAGGCTTGCTGTCGCACCACATTATGAAGAATTAAAGCATAGAATAAATAGTTTATTCTTTCATAAAGTATTCAGCACTTTGATATATACAGTGAGGCGTTTTGAAATTCATCCTCATTCTGATTTATTAATATGTTAAACACTCCTATTTATCCTGGCATCCAACCAATCATATTTTCTCAATTTCATGGCCTCGTTAGCTGTCTTCTAGTGGAAATCTCTCCGGGGTAACACGTTCACAGAAGTGAAACACACATGGATCCTTCACTTTCTAGCTGTGTTTAAAGCTGGGGATATTGAGCTCCGGAAAGACTTTTAAACCTGATATTTCATATGTCATCTTCTCGCTTTCCATGCTCTGGGACACAGAGCTGCTAACAGATTATGTTTTACGTGGGTGAATTATTGTCTTCCAGTCCCAAGTGGGAGAAGATTAAGAATTTATAATTTATGTTGACAGCCTTCTTCTGGGTTTTATAACTATACATTAACTATTTTGCTGCCCACAGACCAAAATAAAGATTTTTTTTTTTAAATAAGGAAAATATTTATATAACAAAAAAGGCCCTCTACATAATCACTATTCGATTAGAGGAATACAATTTAATTCTGCTAGGTTGTTACAAGCCAACATTGGCCTATATGCAATAAAACTTGTTCATGAAATTATGTCACTGAAAACAACTTGCTGCAACATTGCAACTCAAAATTGATCTAATTGATTAAGATTAGTAACCACCTCTCATCTCAACAAATGTGAGATCAGCTCTATTATAATCAATTATATTACATCTAAGAATAACAGCTTCTCAAAAACATCTTCAAAATATTACTGAACAAAGAAATTAAAACAGACACACTGTATAAGTCGACCCACTTTAATATATGCACAAAAAAACTTGCTAAAGGGGAATAAAACCAAGATATCCTTTCAGCTTTGAAATAGAGAGACACAACCATGAGACAAGATACTTTGTTGGCGCGATAGAGTCTTTATGAATTCCACAAGCTTGAACAAGGTTTAGGGGAAAAACCACAACAATGTTTATAAAACATTCACAAAAGCCCACAGCCAGACCCTTGATCTCCTCTGTGAGGTTTCTGAGACACTTCTTGTTCTATCCAGCAAGTTTACTTAACCCTAATATAGTAGACATGAATATTTTACATTTACATAACCCATTTAACAATCATGATCTTCCTTGTCCATATGAAGGCAGATTGCTGATACAGCCAGTGACAGTAGTTAAGCCAAATCAGTGCTAAACCTCCATAAGGGAAGAGTTCAGGATACTCAAGTCTCTTTCATTAACTGCAAATGTGCAAAGTTCATGCTATAGCTGAATATTAGTTTGTTATTGGTCAAGAAGGGTTGTTTTGTTTTGGAAGACAGGGAAATCAGTGTAAACAATATACTCATTTGACAAAATAAAGCTGCAATTTTCATTGCAAATTTTTTCTCAGATGAACGTTCATAATCATGTAGTTTACAATTTGTGTTTAATGGTTCTTTAAATGTGGCAGGTTGATCTTTGATATTGGTCCTGCCTGTGGCACTACAGAGTTTGTAATTAATTAATTAAATTTAATTATTTTTCACAGTTTTGTTTATTTTTTTTTATCTTTATTTATAAATATCCAACAATAGATACAAAAACATCAGGAATAAATACTTCACACCACACAGGGTGTGTTAAGAAGGAAGTACAACACAAAATAATATTAGCTTATGGAGACCCACTTTAAGCTTTATGCTATACACAAAAGTACCTTCTTTGGCAAAAGCAGAGAAAATATTAGACAATTCACCTATCCATTTTCTAAACATTTTTCCTCTCTTTTTTTTTCCCTTCCTTTTTCCTCTTCCTTCACTTCTCCTTTTTTCTTTCCCTTATAATCTATTCCCTTCTTTCTATTCACTTAGGGAGAATCTATGTCCATTGTTGGAATATTTTGTATATTATATATCCATCCTCACTAAAAAACATAAACAAATCCACACATAAAAGATAAATAATAACAAAGACAAAAACGAGAAAAAAAATAATTCTTCCCCTCTCTACCTAGTCTCCCCTCCGACCCTTATTACCGTTTCCTATATTTACAAACACTAGTATCATTCAGACAGAAAAATGTTCAGAAGAATTAATTGTTCAAAATATTCTGTTTTGTGGTATTGGGATGTTAATAAGAATTGTGTTGATGTAGAATAGGATAAAATAACCCTCAGCCATTTTGGAAAAAAAAAAACATAACTTTTTTTATTATGTATGGGTACTATATTGAATTGTTCAAAAAGTATTTGATAATACATAGACTGTGCAAAACTCTCTATTGATGGAGCTGCCTTGTTTTTCCAGTTTTTTAAGATCAAACTGCGACCTGCCATGATTGCAGTATTTATTAATTTAGTGTTTGCTGTATTTGGGTTTTCTCATAGAAGAAAAAAGATATCTCTGGATTTAAGTTTAAGGCTACCTTCTAACTTATGAATGAGACAATATTCTACCTTAACCCAGAACTGCAAGATCTTAGGGCAGGACCAGAAACAATGTACTAAATATGCCACTGGGTTATTGCATTTAGCGCATTGACCAGTTCCTGATAGGTTCAATTTATTCATTTTCAATGGAGTCAGATAAACTTTATTAAATAACTTGATCTGAGACTTTTTCCATGTTACAGATATATTTGCCTTCTGCGTCCATTTATAGCTTGATTTGATTGTATCTATAGTCACATCCCTATACCTAATTCTCCATGTCTCAACTAATTTATCTAGAATTATTTGGCTTTGTTTTGCCAACATAATTTTATATAGTAGGGATATGTTAGTATTTCCAGTTTTGTATATATTAATATATGACACTATTTTAGTCCCTTCCAGGGTTTCCAAATTCTGTGTCGTTAGCCCTTGTATAAAATGTTTTATCTGCAAATATTCGAAAAAAAAAAAAAAAAAAAAAAAAATCGTATTAGGTGTATTGAACTCTCTGGAAATAACTTCAAAGGATTTCAAATATTGTTTATTATCAAAACACTGATGAACAAAATTCAGCCCTTTATTTGCCCACCTATTGAAAATTTCTGACGATACACCTGGTACAAATTTAGGATTTCCCCTTATCGGGAGAAAGGAGGAGAATTCATAATCCACATTTAAAGCTATATTAAGTTTTTGCCACGCATCCACCACACTATATATTGTGTTTAAATTTTTAATGCCTTTGGGGAGTTGCAGGTAGTGATGTGAGATAATTCGCTTCCGTTATCCAGTCCACAGCAAACCGAGCTAACACTGCTATATTGTATTTTTTAATGTCAGGAAGAGCTAGTCCTCTGTCATCTACATTGCATGTTAATTTTTCTATGGATAACATGTCTCCTCTTACCCCATAAAAATATTGCACACTCTTTTTAATGTCTTGATTATGTATAAATAGAGGGACATTCTGTATAATATACATTAGTTTACAAGAAGAGAATAGTTTTAATAATCTTGACCTTAGCTGAGAGGGAGATAGGGAAAGTTTTCCACCTCTCAAACTTAAGCGCAGCTTTTCAGAAAAACTGTGTCAAATTCAACCTATACCATTGTTTTGGGTCCACATGTAAATATATTCCTAAATATTTGATGGATAATGTTTCTTTGAATGGACACTCCTTAATACTATTTCTATTTTTGTGGATCCATAAGATTTCCGATTAACTATTATTGACTTAGTAGCCTGAAAAGGAACCAAATGTCTTCATAATATTTAGGGCCTTAGGTATGTTCTTTTTGGTATTTTCTAGAAAAAGCAACAAATCATCTGCATATAATAGTAAGGCTATATTAAAATCTTCTAGGCATATACCTTTAAGCTCTTCCCTTCCCAGGGGTTCTATAGAAATGTTAAACAATAAAGGCGAAAGTGGACAACCCTGCCTAGTTCCCCTATTCAGTGTAAAGTTATCTGTCTGGCTACCATTAATCAATATAGACAAACTTGGATAAACGTATATTATCCTAATAAACTGAATAAAGTGTCCAGTGAATCCGAACTTATCTAAGGATGTGTATAAGTGGTCCCATATTATTGAATCAAATGCTTTTTTGGCATCCACCGCAATCAATGCCATATCTTGTTTGATCTGAGCTTTACTATCTAATAAATCCCTATAATATTCAAGTACAAGTGTAACTTTACGCATATTTTTAATAGTGGATCTTCCGGACATGAAACCGGATTGATCTGCATGAATAACATGCCCAAGACACAGCTTCAATCTGTTAGCAATAATATGTGTTAATAGCTTATAGTCTGTGTTCAGCAAAGATATGGGTCTGTAAGACCCTGGATCTAGGGGATTTTTATCTTTTTTTAATATTAGCGTTATAATGGATGCTGCAAAATATTTGGACATTTTATGAGCATTAATATAATAATAGTTAAACAAATTAGTTAAAGTGTCCACTATCTCTGTTTTTAAGATTTTTTTTTTTTTTTAATAATTTTTTTTGAGGGTTTTTCATAATGACAACATAAAACTATGACATATACATATTACAAAACATAGCAATGATTGTCTTAACAACAATATGACAGGAAAAGAAAACATATAATGAATGCCAAAATACATCTGAAAACCTCCTTTTATGTGTTTTATATGATAATGGGAGTAGCTATTATTCCAGGCCATAGTGCTAAAAGACGCTCTGAAAGAGCACTGCAGCTTCTAGATAGACCCAATTTATTATGAACTAATTTGTCATATAATTGAATGATTTTTATTGTTAAAGGCAGGGTCATGATACCAAGAGCAAAATAAAGAACAAGGGGGAAGTTAGGGAAATGTCAGCGGGTAAGCACCGCTTATACAAATAATTTTTCTATGTAACAATATTATTACGTACTTAAGTTATTTGATGAAAATAATAGGAATAGCAATGTAAATAGCTATGGTCAACTACAATGGGGGGGGGGCGGAAGACCATAGAAATGTTAATTGACTAGGTCAATTAGTTATCATAACATAATGCGTGGCGTGCAAGACTAAGCTATACGGGAGTTAAGTGTAATTTGTAATGAGTATCAAGAAAGAGCAGGTTTAGCTCCAGTCTGGTTAGGGTGAGATCTATGTTTCATTATTGGAGCATTTATGCAGTATCTCCCCTCAGGGATATTGTCACCACTAGACAGAGACGGTTAAGGGATAGTGGATATGACCCGCTCACAGATGTAGAGCGGGAAAGGATGAGGGGAGATACAGTCGGTAGAGAAATGTCATGGGAGCTAGTGGCTCTGTAAAGCAGAAACCCGGGAATATTATAGTAGGTAAAAAGTAAAAATATATAGGGATTGAGGTGCTATATGATGCAATTTTATCTACAGTCTGACATCATAGAGCATATATGAATTAGTGGAACCTCGTAGAATGTGAGCTCCGAACTGCAGGGGATACCCTGGACCATCCACTCATACCATACTTTTACTTACTTAGTTAATACTATGAAAATGGGTATGGGACATCAGACTATACAGCTATCATATATACCATAATACAAGGGTGGTAGTCTCTGAAGGGATTTGTATAGACCCTGTAAAGCCAGGATACATATAAGACTATTAGGGATGCCCATACTCCAAGTAGAGATAAACCTATGAGCGAAGAACCATAACTCTAGATGCCCTGGTCTATAAACATTACCAGCTCAAAGGCAAAAGAGCATGCTATTCGGTACAGTGCAATAGTTAATGTAACTCTAAACATGAGGAGCAATTGGGGTTGGAATTGTGAATACATCATGACATGGAGCATTCTTAACAAAAACCTTATATAGCAGGAGTTTACCAGGGTTGATATAGTCATAGCTCTGAGAAAAAAAAAAAGAAAAAAAAAAGAATAGCTAAATCTAATTGAAAGAGTCAATTAGGCTATTTTATATATATATATAGTCCCTATTTTCTATGAATGTACTGTAAAGGTAATGCGGACATCCCTTGGTGAATGAGCTTAGAAAGTATTAGGGTTAGTATTATAGTTACTATGGTAATAGGAACTGTTTGGAAAGTGATCCTTCTGCTAAGATGGATGCAGCGTGTGGGAGGCAATAAAACAATACATAAAGCTATACTGTGAGGCACAAAGCATATTAAGGTCTCAATATTCCAAAACACTTATTTACATTTTAGCTCATACATACTAGTTATTAGAAAGAGTAAGACAGAGTAGAATAAAGTATTAGTAGGAAACACTGGCATGTTCAACTCAGAAACATTATGTAAGCGATTCATTAGCAGTCACTCATATTCAATACTGGTCTCATATGAATGTATAGAAATAATTAACTTTCGGGTACTAACAGGGCAATAACAATTTATAGTCAGTGAGGACAAAAATAACTGGTGGGGTAAACACTAAATACCGATTGTATACGGAACAGGGAGCCTAAGAGGCGAGATGAGTAATATGAATAAGTCAATACAGAATGAGTTGCTAAGACCCGCTTGCCGGGCTGTAATGTCCGTTGCCTTGTCAGACTTGCAGATTCCATGGTAGCTGAAGAGGCAACCTGCAGAGTATGACGAATGGGGCCTCCAAACCTGCGTGTGACCTAGCCTACTCCACATCTCTGAGGCTTAGTTAAAGGGAACACGGTAAACTGCCTATCACTTTGGCCCGACAAAGCTGAATACAGATGCTGCTTAATTGGGCTATCAAACATTACCAGGTGTAAAGTTCCCCAGGAGGTAGTGGCAGTCCAGCACAATTCTGACCCAGTGGAGGGTAATAGCGCATCCGTATTAGGACTGGTGCGAACCTGCATGTTATGTACAGAGATAGATCTCCCATGTACCCCACCGCATTGAGCCGTTCCGTTCGCAACCGGGAGATAAGAAAGACTCTGCTTGAGCCATAGTTCCTCTATGCCATGGATTAAGGCGGGTGCAATGTCAGTGTGGTAGTTGTTTTTACAGCCCTGCAGGTAAGTTTCTACTTCGTCATATGGAGAATTGAAGCTCTCGGTTCCTCCCGGGAGATCGACCACATCTCCATTCAGGGCAGTCAGGGGTAAAATCACTTCAACTGCATTCGGTAGATCCGGAAAAATCCTCCTTGTCAACGCAGTTTCTGTTACATTAGTTCCTTTTCCTGCTGGTTTAGCCAGCTCAAGATAGTCGTCCGACACTCTCCCCAACCTGCTATGCCTAGAGCTCAATGTTAGCCCGACAGATGGGAACTCTGTGTTTTTCGGAGATTTGAGTGTAGGTTGAGCAGGGTCAGTGCACTTGTCCGGATTTTCCAGCGGCAGCGTGAGGGCAGACCTTATTAATATTAGGTCCTCTTTCAGGTTCTGATAATGCCTTTCCAATAGCCTTTGGGTGCGTTGCTCCCATGAATCTAGGGCTTCCATATCAAGAGGGCCTTATGGGTATAGATAGCTTCTGGAGACTCCACGTGGCATAGTTTAGAAGAAAAAAGCAGTTAAACTCTCTCAAAGTGACATATCCCTGGTCTCTTTAGTAGTAAGATGGATGATATTTGGCTTCTATTACAAAGTGGTAGTAATTAAAGCTCTTAGTATGTAGGTTAAATCATAGAATTAAATCTAATAGCCCAGAGCATTATAAAGACACGTCTGATTGCTTCTGTAGATGGCTCCGCCCCCCTGTTTTTAAGATTTTATACAGTTCTGCAGGGATCTGATCTGGACCCGGAGCTTTATTGCATTTAGCGTGTTCTATCGCTTCTATCACTTCATCTCTAGTAATAGGACTGTTTAAGTCATTTATAAGATCTTGTGGAACTTTAGGTGGTTTATTATTTATTTCCACATCCACAGATTTATAGATCTCTTGATAATATTTCAAGAAGATCTCTTTAATCTTAGAGGTCAGTATATCTGTTATGCTCACTTATCAGAGCTTCTATTGTATTTTTTTTTCTAGCTTTGTCCAATCTAGCTATATATTTTGCTGATAAAGTTTTGCTTGTTTGTATTTATTCCATAACTTTTTACTAGGCTCGTTCGTATATTTGCGGTAAACATTCCGTACCTGACTAGACAGCTGGATTGCTCTGGCCTTTACCTTTTTTTTTTAAACTATCATATATGCTTTAATCTCACCTCTAAACCAGACTTTGGCAAATTCCCAAAAAATCTCAACTTTTTCTCTGTAAAATTTGTTAAATACATTAAAATCTCTCCATTTGTGTATCAACCAATTACAAAACTCCACATTATTTACTAAAAATTTAGGGAAGAAAAAGTTATTCCCTTCATTTCTTGGGCTTCATCCTAAGCCTATGGGGCCTATCTATCAAGCTCCGAATGGAACTTGAGGCCCCGTGTTTCTGGTGAGCCTGCAGGCTAGCCAGAAACACTAGTTAAGAAGCAGCCCATAACCCTGTCTGCCTGCTCTGATGAGGCAGACAGGAATCACCACAATTCAACCCGATCAAGTACGATCAGGTTGATTGACACCCCCTGCTGGCGGCCGATTGGCTGCGAGTCTGCAGGGGGCGGCATTGCACCAGCAGCTCTTGTGAGCTGCTGGTGCAATGCTGAATACGGAGAGCGTATTGCTCTTCGCATTCAGCGATGTCTGTCGGACCTGATCCGCACTGTCGGATCAGGTCCGACAGACATATGATAAATAGGACTCTATATCTAATGCTATGATCGCATGATCAGAGATACTTATATCATGTATTTTGGTTTTTATTTCTAGATTAAAGAGTACATTTGATATTAAAAAAAAAACAATCCTAGAAAGAGAACCAAAAGCTTTTGAATCACAGGTAAACATTTTGATATCAGGATGTTGTGTACGCCATATATCATGCAACTTAAGATTTTTACATATTTGTGTGAATATTTTAGCCTTTTGTTTTCACAAAGCGACCTCTGTGGGGGTGAATTTATCTAATTTAGTGGGTATTAAATTAAAATCCCCTGCCAATATTATCTTGTGCCCAATATATGCAGATAAACGGAAAATTAAGTTGTTCCAAAAATTTGCATCTGTTTTATTGAAGCCGTATACATTGCATAAAATGAACTTAGTTCCATTAACCTGTAATTCTACTATCAACCACCTTTCATCCAGGTCTATATCAGATTTTATGATATTATATATCAATTTTTTATTTATTAATATCGCTACTCCCTTCTTTCTCCTTGAGCAATGGGTGGCTATCACGTCCCCAACCCATTTACTTTTAAGTTTAATCACTTCTTCCATTTTTAAATGGGTTTCTATGAAAGGCTATATCAGGTTTAAGTTTCCCAAGTTGTTTTACTATTAACTTCCTTTTAATTGGGGAGCTGATGCCACCCACGTTCCAGGAGAGGCATCTAATATTATCCTTTATCAGAGCTTTCTAATAAGTTATGTGTGGAGAGAGAGGAAACGGAGACAGGGGGGGGAGAGGGAAGAAGAGAAAAAAAAGACACACAAAAGGAAAATCACAGAAACCATTATATTGCCATTATATTATGTTACAACTTCTTCTTTCAGAACTCTTTCTTATACTCATTTTATTTATGAACTGAGACTCGCTCTTGAGCTATTTTTTTCCTATTAAAAAAATCCTTAGCTTCTGTTTCATTACCCAACTTAATGGAACCCTCCTCTTCTTGAATCAAAATGTTTACAGGATAAAGGAGCCTGGCTTTATAACCCATTTGTATTAATTTAGTACAATATGGGGCCATTTCCTTTCTCCTAGCGGCAGTGTCGCTAGAATAATCTTGAAAAAGCAGGATTCTGCTTTCTCCCAATGTCAGATTTTCCTTTTTCCTGTATAATCGCAAAATATTCATCTTATCTTGAAAATCTAAAAATCTGACCATAATTGGTCTTCTAGGGTTTTTCCAGTGGCACCGCTCCTAGGAGGGCCCATTCTGTGGGCTCTTTCTATCTTTAATGGGAGCATCTGTTGCTCAACCTGGGGTAGTGTAAATGCAGCAAAGTGTAGTATGTCTTTAAATTCCTCTACTTCTGGAATGCCTATAATCTTAACATTATTTAGTCTGGAACGATCTGTCAGATCATCTATTCTAGCGTTCAGTAGTTTTATTTTTGTCTAGTGTTGTTACTATCTCTAATTGATTATTAAGCGTATCCTCCAATACTGATATTCTATCCTCTGCTTCTGTTAATCTATTAGCAAATTGTCTAACTTCTGCCGATAAACTCGACATTTGATTTTTCAGGAAATCAAATTGGGGAAAAAAATATATCTGAAAGTTGGTTCACCATTAGTTGCATGTGATATGGAGAGGGTAGTAAGGGCGCTAAAAGCTAAAGATCTAAAGAATTGTCTGTTGAAATATTATAATGTAGGTATAATGTAATTTGTATATATTCAGTTTTGTGAAAGATCTTTTGTGTGAGCTAATACTAACACAAACACTTTTGATTATATAAAATAGTATTTATTTAGTAAAAGTAGCAATTTCTCATTCCGCTAAATTGCATATATAAAATAGAGACGTCTCTCTTAAAAAATGGGGATCCCACCACTTGACAAATATTAAACAGATACTTTCTAAAAGTTATAACCGATATAGTATATCAATCCTATAACAGTTTTATAACAATTCTCGCAATAAAAAAATTATTATAATAAAAATAAAAATAATGCAGAAACTCTTCATACAGGGAGTGCAGAATTATTAGGCAAATGAGTATTTTGACCACATCATCCTCTTTATGCATGTTGTCTTACTCCAAGCTGTATAGGCTCGAAAGCCTACTACCAATTAAGCATATTAGGTGATGTGCATCTCTGTAATGAGAAGGGGTGTGGTCTAATTACATCAACACCCTATATCAGGTGTGCATAATTATTAGGCAACTTCCTTTCCTTTGGCAAAATGGGTCAAAAGAAGGACTTGACAGGCTCAGAAAAGTCAAAAATAGTGAGATATCTTGCAGAGGTATGCAGCACTCTTAAAATTGCAAAGCTTCTGAAGCGTGATCATCGAACAATCAAGCGTTTCATTCAAAATAGTCAACAGGGTCGCAAGAAGCGTGTGGAAAAACCAAGGCGCAAAATAACTGCCCATGAACTGAGAAAAGTCAAGCGTGCAGCTGCCAAGATGCCACTTGCCACCAGTTTGGCCATATTTCAGAGCTGCAACATCACTGGAGTGCCCAAAAGCACAAGGTGTGCAATACTCAGAGACATGGCCAAGGTAAGAATGGCTGAAAGACGACCACCACTGAACAAAACACACAAGCTGAAACGTCAAGACTGGGCCAAGAAATATCTCAAGACTGATTTTTCTAAGGTTTTATGGACTGATGAAATGAGAGTGAGTCTTGATGGGCCAGATGGATGGGCCCGTGGCTGGATTGGTAAAGGGCAGAGAGCTCCAGTCCGACTCAGATGCCAGCAAGGTGGAGGTGGAGTACTGGTTTGGGCTGGTATCATCAAAGATGAGCTTGTGGGGCCTTTTCGGGTTAAGGATGGAGTCAAGCTCAACTCCCAGTCCTACTGCCAGTTTCTGGAAGACACCTTCTTCATGCAGTGGTACAGGAAGAAGTCTGCATCCTTCAAGAAAAACATGATTTTTATGCAGGACAATGCTCCATCACACGCGTCCAAGTACTCCACAGCGTGGCTGGCAAGAAAGGGTATAAAAGAAGAAAATCTAATGACATGGCCTCCTTGTTCACCTGATCTGAACCCCATTGAGAACCTGTGGTCCATCATCAAATGTGAGATTTACAAGGAGGGAAAACAGTACACCTCTCTGAACAGTGTCTGGGAGGCTGTGGTTGCTGCTGCACGCAATGTTGATGGTGAACAGATCAAAACACTGACAGAATCCATGGATGGCAGGCTTTTGAGTGTCCTTGCAAAGAAAGGTGGCTATATTGGTCACTGATTTGTTTTTGTTTTGTTTTTGAATGTCAGAAATGTATATTTGTGAATGTTGAGATGTTATATTGGTTTCACTGGTAAAAATAAATAATTGAAATGGGTATATATTTGTTTTTTGTTAAGTTGCCTAATAATTATGCACAGTAATAGTCACCTGCACACACAGATATCCCCCTAAAATAGCTATAACTAAAAACAAACTAAAAACTACTTCCAAAACTATTCAGCTTTGATATTGAGTTTTTTGGGTTCATTAAGAACATGGTTGTTGTTCAATAATAAAATTAATCCTCAAAAATACAACTTGCCTAATAATTCTGCACTCCCTGTATAGCAGAAAGTTCTTTCCAGCTGTATAAGTATTTATGTAGCTGTTTATGTTATTGGAGCGGTGCTGTATGGGTTATATAACACATTTACCAATTTGATAGCATCTTAGAAATCACAGTCTTTAACTGCAGGGTATTTTTGATGTTGAAGCGGTACTATACAAGTTAGATGATGCTTTTACCGTTTCAATAACTTCTTAGAAATCACAGTCTTTAACTGCAGGGAATTATATGAGCGTCCTGCGTTAAGGATATCTGTAGGTAATAGTTATGCTTCTCGTGGTAACATACCTTATTTCTTCGGTATCCAGGACCGTAAGATGTGCTCGATCTCCTCCGTTTTTTTCGCGGCTAGTCTTTGTCTTGTGAGACCGGCGTCTGACGTCACAGCCGGTCACTCATAGACTCTGGCCTCAGTTGTCAATCACTCGCCGGGAGGTATCTTTCAGGTAGTTACCACCTTATGCTTCAGTAAGGAGTCATCTGATATAGGAGATGTTGTGTATTCTGTATGATAAGTCCCTTATATTGTATCAACCATTAGTTGCATATCTGCTTTCATGATTACCCCTTCATTCTGTGTCTCACTTAGTGCCTCAGACAGTCGGTGCTTTTTATCCTTGCTTTTCGGAGGCATGGTCTGCAAAGTGATATTAGTGTTAGAAAGAAACCTCTCCATGTGAACAAAAATATATGTGCATTATATCTACTAATTAAAACAAGAGGGTGAGTGTATTGTTTAAATAATTAATACTTAATAGGAAGGGAAGTGTAGGGACATGTATGTGAGATCCTAAGATCTAATACAGAAATATATCTATGATATCGTGAAAATTAATTGACCAAGTAAGGTCAATTACTTGTAAGATTCATTTGAACCCAGCTAGCAAAGACCAAGTATCTAGCAGACGTAATTAGTATTTAAACTAGTTTCAGGATTGCCTTTATCACCTATTGTTTTGTAAATCCCAACCTATGTTTCTCTGAAATGCATGCTTGGTACTAACTATACCTTCAGGTACTCAACATGCAAGTAACTCATATACTGTGCCCATAAAGCTTACTCTTACTTGCTTTTAATACATATATAAAACCTGATGTTCTTATGTAACTGTCTTATGTTCACCTCTAGATTTAATCTGCGTATAAACTTTAAAGGAAATAACCTTCAAGAAAATGAACCCAAACACATTTCCCTTCACAATTTCATCTTGTCGAAAAAATGGCTTATTTGTAAAGAACTAGGCTATCTAATAGCAATAATTACAATAAAAGAACAATTCAAGACCAGATCCTTCAATCTGGGTTGCTGTTGGGAGAGTAATGCAGCCGGTATTCAAACTGATATCCATAAGAGTGGACCAATGCGAGAGTGAGAGTTAGCTGGACGACTCGAAAAGTTCCAGAAGGCGTTTGTGACACTTCTCAAGTGTCTGGGAGCTTGTAAGTACCAGTTATACTTGCGCATTTGGGCTTGTTTGATCCACTGATTGTGCACTATGGTGGCGCCTTCTTCTTTTTCATTCCAGGCTATCTAATAGAACTACACTTAATTTAATTTTTAACAGTCAGAGCATATATACCATACTGAGCCCACTCTCCTGAACAGCTTATTTGATAAAAAATAAACCTGGTATCTACTTTACTTTGTATTTCTCTAGATTGGCATATAGTATTTCTTTCTAGCCCTTTAGATTGCGGCTTTAAACACTTTAACCATTTGGTCTTTCTTGACCTTATATCAGTATTACATATACCAAAACTTAAATAAAGCAGAAGAGTAGACGTAAAATAAAATGTTGTCAGTCAAAAGTGCACTTTCTCTATCTTCACAACTATTACATTTAAGATCTTCTAGCGTATTAGTAACCTAACCATAACCAGGCAATGAGAGTATGATTAATAACATACTGCACTGGGCATATATGGATACTTTATCAGGTTTGTTGAGGGCGCACGTTTTCAAAGGAAAAAGTAGCAGACAAAAAAGACAAAACATGAACAGTCCTCTGTAGCCGGCACACTCAGTTTCTGATCTACATTACATAGCAACACCTTGTATAAGACCAGTACTTTCTTTAAACTGTTGCTGAAAAATTGCTGTCATGAGGGACATACAAGTTAGATGTTGCACTTTTTATCTTCTCTTAAGTGAACAGTTTTTAGACTCATTGAAGTGCAAAATAACACTTATATCTGTTATATCTGCAGCTTCTCCGCTTTGTCCAAAGACTGTCTGTCTAGGCCGTTAAAGGGACAGTATACACTCATTTTCATATAACTGCATGTAATAGACACTACTATAAAGAATAAGATGCACAGATACTGATATAAAAATCCAGTATAAAACTGTTTAAAAACTTACTTAGAAGCTGTCAGTTTGGCTCTGTTGAAAAGGTAGCTGGAAAGCCCACTGCAAGTGGGAAATAAGACACTCCCCCCTCCCCCTTCTTTTGCATATGAAAAGACCCTTTACACAAACAGGAGCAAGCTGGAGTAGGTATATGACAGTATTCACATAAAACTTTGGGGCTTGGTTAGGAGTCTGAAAATCAGAGCAATGTTATTTAAAAATAAGCAAAACTATACATTTATTTTTTTTAAAAAACCTTTATGGTCTATATAAATAGATCATCTACAAAACATTTATGCAAAGAAAAAATGAGTGCATAATGTCCCTTTAATTAAACACCGCTGGCCCTTGGCTCTTAGCTGCAAATCGCACTCCAGATAAGGCTGCACTCTCCTTTCCTCTCCTCCCGCCGCCTATCCAGATCCGTGTCTAGCTGCAAGTATAACGTGCTAGTGTATACTGTTCAGACACTTGTGTTGCGCTGTGGTTGTAGCTCACAGCAGACGAGCAGCTGATGACTCCCAATCGGCTCCACCTCCAGGTGTTTAGGTAGGAGAAGGTAAACTACAGCTACGGCTCCCACGGGCAAACCACTTTCGGCTTCTCAGCTCTCCCCCAGCCGTCTGTCAAGATGCTGTTCCCACCTTCCGCACCCGGCTGCTGACGTTCCTCCTGCTAACACTGGACAATTCTCAACCTCTGTTAGTTGGTCCATATAGCTTATAGCATAGACTGCTGTTAAGGTGCCTATGGTAAAGTCGGCTGTGGCTCTAGCGGGTGAACCAATTGCGGCTCCTGTGGACTTCCAGGTCAAACCCCCTAAGCTCAGGGGTTGGTGTCCTAGGGAGGCTTCTAGTTGTTACCTCCAGCAACGGACATTTGCCCTGGGACAATCTTGGATGAGCTCTATTGAGCAGTACGCCAAATTCGCATGCTCCTCCTAGTTCCTCCCTCCGGAAGTCTCACCAGTTTTGTTTATTTTTATTAAAATATTGGGCTAAGGGATTTTGGTATGTAAAGGGAAATGGAACACAAGCATTTTCTTTTCAACATACAATTTTAAACAACTTTCCAATTTACTTTTATTATCTAATTTGCTTCATTCTCTTTGTACCCCTTGTTGAAAAGCATGCCAGGTATTCTCTGGAGCTGGGCGCTAGCTGATGATTGGCGACTGCACATATATATATCTCTTATTATTGGCTTACCAACAGCAAAATTGAGGATAGAAGTAAACTGGAAAGATGTTTAAAATGTTATGCTCTCTCTGAATCATGAAACAAAAATGTTGGAATTCATGTCCCTTTAAGAATGTAGGATATTTAAAGTGGAGGTAGCTAAAGAAAGGGGCAATTTTAGTAGTGCAAAGGGAGGAGTTGATTTTTACCTTATAAAACCTGCACAGATCCTAATAAGGGTTACTATGGTGACAGATTTCTGCAGGGATGCAGAGTCACCCTCTGGTGGTAAAGGTGTTGCAGGGTTTTGTGTTGTATGATATTTAGTTTCTGTTTGTTTGCTTTAGTGAGCCGGACATGCTTTTTTAACTTATTGAACATGTATTTTAGTGTTGATACTATTGGCAAATAAAAGGTTCTGACTCAAAGACATACCGAATGGAGCTTGATGCCCCGTGTTTCTGGCGAGCCTGCAGACTCGCCAGAAAGAGCAGTTATGAAGCAGCGGTCACAAAGACCGCTGCTGCATAACCTGTCCGCCTGCTCTGAGCAAGCGGACAGACATTGCCGGAATTCAATCCGATCGAGTACGATCGGGTTGATTGACACCTCCCTGCTGGCGGCCCATTGGCCGTGAGTCTGCAGGGGGCGGCGTTGCACCAGCAGCTCTTGTGAGCTGCTGGTGTAATGCTGAATACGGAGAGCGTATTGCTCTCCGTATTCAGCGAGGTCTGGCGGACCTGATCTGCACTGTCGGATCAGGTCCGCCAGACTTTGTTAAATAGAGGCCAATATACAGAATTAAGTGAAGTAATTGAGGTATAAATTTAATAAAATATTTTTATATTCTGAAAACCCTGTCTTGTTGTACAAGAGTGGATAACACTCCCCGGTTTCTTTTTTAGAATATTGAATAAATACATTATTTTAAAGTTATGCATATAATTTATAAATGTGTAGAGTATCTGGCTAATCACTACCAATTTTTGTATTTTTAATTTTTTATGGGTATGGGATAAATGCAGTTAAAGGGACATTGAACCCAAATTTTTTCTTTTGTGATTCAGATAGAGCATGACATTTTAAGCAATTTTCTAATTTACTCCTATTATCAAACGTTCATCATTCTCTTGGTATCTTTATTTTAAATTATTTTAAATGTACATGTAGATGCCGGCCCATTTTTGGTGAACAACCTGGGTTGTCCTTGCTAATTGGTGGATAAATTCATCCACCAATAAACAAAGTGCTGTCCAGAGGTCTGAACCAAAAATAAAGCTTAGATGCCTTCTTTTTCAAATAAAGATAGCAAGAGAACAAAGAAAAATTGATAGTAGGAGTAAATTAGCAAGTTGGTTAAAATTGCATGGTCTATCTGAATCACGAAAGAAGGTTAATAGTGGTGGGGAGTTAATTTTGTTTATTAATTGCATTTAAATGGGTTAATTAACGTTAGAGTTACGTTTCCTTAAAGGTACTAAGGGTTTTTGCCGGAGTAGCTCTGGGAACTAGTGGTTAGGGTTTTTTTTTAGTTGGAGGGCTCAGGGGATTCATTAATTAAGTAATATTGTAACAATGTCCACATGAGACTGTCACTACAATTCAATGCTACCTAACACTATCTGGTATCTGCTACCATATGTAGTGTTCCACGTGTGATCCCTGCTAAGGCACTACTTGTATTGCCCACTGGCATACAGACAGCTAAGCATACAGGTAGTGCTAAGCATATGATCTAGGCCTCACTGACTGCTGGTCTGCTTACATGCATATAGTGACACAAATATGAGAGACAGCATCTGCCCTCCATTTTGTAGTGATGCCAATTGAGTAGGACACTCAAAGTTGATTTTGTGACGCCCGCATAGAATATAATATATTGTGTATGTAGGTATATATATGTATAAATGTATATGTATGTGTGTGTGTGTATATATATATATATATATATATATATATATATATATATTATAAAACCAAAAAAGCATTTGGACACTGATTCTTTACATTGCTGTTATGAAAATGCTAGTTATGATAAAACTACACAGCATCATTAGGCACTCAAATGGTTAAAAAGACAAAGCAATGTTTTTGGAGCATTGGCTATAATAACCTCTTATTGAAGACTGAATAGCAATCTGCCAGCGTGCATGTTCCCAACACATGTGACCCTTACATTCTGTTTTAATAGGTACCATCCCAAAATGCTATATATGCATCATGCATAGCGTGTACCACACTTATGTCATCTGCATATTTGGGATTCATTGGCCAGACATTTGGAAACTGAAGGGGCCTTCTGGTTGACTTTTTGTGCTCCCTCCTTGTTCATCTGCCTCACCCTGGGGCAAAGGATGAGCCATTCTGGAAAATATAAATGGTATGGACCAGACTAAGGATAGAATTGTGTTTTTTTCCAGTTTTTCTTTTTTTCTTTTTCTCCATTCTGACACACAAAACATGTTACAGTCTGACATATTGCAAAATGAGCAAAGAAATTATTAATATGGAGTTAAAATGATGTTTTTTATATTTTCAGCTGAAACGTTCACAGAACTCTTCATAAATTCTGCAGTTATACAGAGATATATAAGGAATAGAAATCTATTTAGATGTAATAACTAAAGGATATGATAACAGGCAGAAATACAATATGATATAGAGATTTAATAGCATGCAAAGATATATAGCCATATGCAAAATATAACATGAAAAGGAATATATAATAATACTGAGTAAAATGAGTTGCTACCCAGCCGGTATTTTACAGACATAGTAGGTATTATTAAGGTTCATGTCAAAGTTGAAAATAAAGATTAAATAAAGATCCAATATAATGGTCAAACTTGTTTTAAGTGTATTGGAAGTGTATTAGAATCTAATTACAAACAAATAATTTAAAAATAGTGCAAGCAGCTTTAGTTCCTGATGTAAGCTGTATAATTATTTATGCAAATATATGCTAATGAGCATAGCCGGTATCCCTCTTGTCTCTCTCTTTCTCTACATGCTTGTCTACCTCTCTTGTTCTCTACAAAGTAAGAGAAGAACTCCTGCCTTGTCTAACTAACATTCATCTAGCTCGTGAACCATCAAGGTTTTTATTCTGATATGTATCAATAACAAGTCCAGGCCACTATCAGAATGGTAACCAAGGCCTTAGAAGTCCAATTTCTACTTCATAAAGTTATTATGGCAAATCACAGATCCTCCTGACTTATAAATGTTTCTGCCCAGTCATTACTTAATAACACAAAATGAGTTTCTGAAAGTCACCAGTATAGAAGGGCAGTCATATTGGGCCATGCAATCTGAACTCCAAGCAAGAGACTTTATGATTGCAATCCGGTTAATTCCTAAATATCCTACTCCAAAGAAAGAACCAACAAATCTGGGTGATATCATCTGTACAGTGTCTCATGAACCATGGATGGAAGATCACACTACCACATTTCCCTTTACTTAAATCACTCAGAAAGACAGGAAATGAACGTCAGCCCCGTAAATGTAGGAGTAACCCATGATCCAGATTCACAAAGGCTGGAGAAACCAATGATTAAGAAAATAAAAAGGAAAGTAGACCAATAAATGGATTAAGAGGACAAACACTTGAGAAACAATAGAGACAACATGAATTTAAATGTCATCTCCCCAACATCTTAATATAATAACTAGTATCCACATTGATATCAAAAAGAATGTGGTATAATATTAAAGGGTTAACTCTGGCTTACTAGAAGCTAAAGACATTACCTTACCCACTAAATCTTTATATTATACGTATGTAGAATGCAAATCTTACCTAAATGGAAGGCAACAAAAAAAGGTAAATTTAAAAGCTGCCCTGAAGATAACATTTTTTTTAATGAGAACCATAAGCTAAAATCAGTAAGTAAAACAACACTATCAAAATTGCTGACTAGTACCCAGCAGGTTTAACATGTGTCCAGGATTCAAGTGGCCAGTCCAGTATTTCATCAGGCTAACCAATAAAATCTACACGAAAATACTCAACACTTAAATGTCCACTTTTTTAAAAGTCCCCTGAGTGTCAACTTAATGTAAAGCCCTCTTTTGTCTTTGTGCATTACAAATATGACCCTGAAAGAAGTGACATTGTGCATGCTTTGTTTTGTTACTTGCAGCCAATGAGGTTAAAAAAAATGTTATGTTATTGGCAGTCATCCAGGTGCATAAACACTGCTCTATGTGTACTCCTGGAGGTTTAATCACTATTGAGTACTGTATATGTGTTACTGGCAGCCAAGGGGATACAATAAATCTACATGGTGGAGTCAAGGGTAGGGCTACAGGTTTCCCAGTATATCTGTGGAGGACAACTGGCAACCCTAGTAATCAGCAACCTTTATCACCTATGTTCAGTGTCAATCTTTTCCCAACTGCATACAAGCTGTCATATCATAAAAGTGGTGGAAGGAGCAGAGAACCATAATAATAAAAAAATAAAAAAAGACAAAGCAGTTAAGTAACTATAAATTGCCCCTTTTCTATCCAGCCATGCCATCTATTATCTGGAGGATACGAGAACAGCTTTAGTCGCACAGAAGGATTTCCATTTACTCCAGCAACTCTCATATCAACCAACCACACATGAAAGGGTCAAGTGGGTATCAAGTAAGATGAAAGATGTTATTTCATCTGTGGTAATTTGCCAAAATTATCACCAGAAGTTCCAAGACAAGCAATTCTCAAGAAATTCACCCACTGAAATCTGGAAATGGCATCAGCAATAACCTTAGTAACACCAGTTTATGCTGCGTCCTATACTGTATATTTTAACAACATAAAACTAAATGATGCAAGTACCTAACCACAAGAGGAGAGCAAGTAAAAAATCTGTTGACGGTATAAAGCAGTATCATTGTCTGGTCTGACAAAAAACGATGGTGCATGGAGGGAATGTGGGGGCACAGGTACTATGGTTGCTAGAATTTACTTTTCAAAACCTTTTAGGGGAATAATTTCAGCTTACACCTACCATGGTCCTTTTACATGACAGCCCTAAGAATAAATGCACAATCAGACCTACTCTCCTCCAGATTGGCCTAAATAGTATACGTTCATTGTTGGCATGACACTGGTCCACACATGTGCCCAGTATCACTGCGTGGCTAGATAGAGCCTGAGAATTGATGGTACTTGAAGAATACTCTTACTTAAAGGGACACTGAACCCAAATATCTACCAATAAAAAAGTGCTGTTCATAGTACTGAACCAAAAAAAAAAGCTTAGATGCCTTATTTTTCAAATAAAGATAGCAAAAGAACGAAATTTTTTGATAATAGGAGTAAATTAGAAAGTTGCTTAAAATTGCATGCTCTATCTGAATCACGAAAGAAAAAATTTGGGTTCAGGGTCCCTTTAAGGAGAAATAGGTTAACTATGTTTCAAGATATTCAATTTTACTTGGAATCCATACAAACACAAATACATTAATTGGAATTAACCTGGTTATTATGATTCCCAAGCAGTTCTGCCTATGCCTCATGGGGTCTTATCTCATTGTTTTTTAACCCGTTCTTAGGTCCAGTTCCTAGTCCTTTCTTCCATTTCTATGCATGCTTATTTCTATTCCCCTTCTCTCCTTTCCTCCTTTACTCTACTCTTCCTATCTTCTTTTCTTATTGTTTGGACTACCACTTTCCAGATTAAAAAATCACATTATTTGTCAATGAAAGACATTTCAAACAATTACATCATACTTTACTCTAGATACTTGGAGATTCATCTGTTGTTTTTCTCTTTGCTTTACTTGACTTTTTAAGCAGTAATTCTTCAGTGAACATTGGAACATTATTGTATAGAGTATTGTAATATAACAGACGGCAATTGTTCTGTTTACCTTTTCTGATAGAAATTAATAAAGATTAAGATAAGTAGATTACAGCCAGGCAGGAGGCATGGTGTGCTGAAATGTTATATACTAAAAGTTTAGCTGAATTAGTTTTTTCTGAAACAATTCTGTAAAGGACATTTGTGTTCCTGCAGACAATGCAGAGTCTTGCTGTTTTGGAAGCTTGTGCAGAGAATGAACCTGTTCCATTTGCCTTTCCTGTGAACAAACTGTATGCTGCTGTTAAAGTCACCTTGGTGTCTGGAATAAAATAAAGTTTTGAAAACTGAAACTGGATTGTACTCTATTGCATATAAACCCTAGAAGAAAGTGGTTGCCAAAGATCCATGTTACATATGGTAGAGAATGCATGCATAGGAGAGGAGGGTAAATCTGCTGGAGGTAGGTGCAAGACTTCTCCTGAAGCAATAAACCTTTCCACTAAAGCAATCAATCTGCAGTTTGAGGGTCACCCTGACCAATCGATGCAGGGAAGCAGGTAATCCTCATTGAAAGTGTCCCATTACCAATAACTCCACAACCTTATTAGTGGAGTTAACCTCTGGTTGCAGCCACTTCCTGGCAAGGTGTATGAGGTCAAACAACTGTCATCTTGCAGCCTTATCAGATGCATATCTCCAAGAGTGGAATCTTTAAGCATGCACTGCCAGGATCTCAGCCTTCAGCTTGTCATAGTCACTAGCTTGCTCCGGCTTTAGGTCATTGTAGGCCTTTTGAGGTTCTCCGCTTAAAAAAGGTGCAAGTATGCTAGGCCACTCAGTTGCTGGCCATCCTTCTCTTTCCACTGTTTTATCAAAGGTAAGAAGGTACGCTTCAACATCGCTGAAGACATCTTTTGAATATAGTGACTAGCTTGTATACCTTTAGAGCCTTGACAGCCACCAACACACATATTTTGCAGTAACTTTGAACTTTTGCATGTGTTGTGTCTAGATCAATTTTGTCTTCTGCATGTAACTTTTCATAAAACTTTTTAAAATATATTTGTGCTTTGTTTTGAAAAGTTTTTTTATGGTACCAATGTGTTATAAGCATTGACCGGTTTGTTAAAAAATTACCATCTTTGTTATCATCTATCACAGTTAGTATAGATATATGAAGTTTGTTATTTTTGGTTGTATTGTATTCTGTTTGTGGTTGCAAATGCATGCCAGGTATGGTTTAGTCACGGGCAGTTCTGGTGTTTGGAATCATAGGCTGTTCTGTTACCAATTAATACACACTTTAAAATGAATTAAAAAAACAGGATTATCTTTGTGGGTAATATTATTAGTCATACATTCCATCTATTGGGTATGTGTATTTGGAATTTTTAGGCCGTGCCTTTGCTGTGTGAGACATCAGTTGCTTTGTGTATTTATTTCTTATATGCAGTTAATATTTACATTAATGCTAGGAAATTATTTAATACATAGTTTGATATACTTATTTCGGATTTAGAATTCAGCAACCAATAGTGAAGTCACACAAAGTTTTATAGGCTGTCAAGGTTATTTGTAATGCAGACATATTATGCAAAAGTTTGGGCAGCCCAGACTAAATAACATATTTTTTTATTTTCTAAGTAAAATAAGTTAAGCACAACCTCTGCAATGAACAAATTTAAACATATTTCTATTTTTATTACCCATTCCCAAATTTGGCATAATCAACACTGTTATATTAAAATACTTTTACCCTTTGTGATTACCTTGTATCTAAACCTCAGCAGACTGCCCCCTTATTTCAGTTCTTTTGACAGAGATGAATTTTAACCATTCAGTGCTGACTCCTAAGTAACTCCTTCGGAGTAAGAAAAATTATCAAATGACACATCAACTAGTGCTGTCTAGCTGTAAGAAAACTGATAAGAGGCGGCCTTCAAGGGCTTATAAATTAGTATAGGAGCCTACCTAGGTTTAGCTTTCAACAAAGAATACCAAGAGAACAAAGCAAATTTGATGTGAAAGTAAATTGGAAATTTATTTAAAATTGCATGCCCTATCTGGATCATGAAAGTTTAATTTTGACTAGACTGTCCCTTTTAAAAACAAACTGGCTTGTGAAATCTCTCAGATTGTTGTGCTTACACTCAACAATCGTGGGTTCCTCTAAGCAGATGACTGAGGATCAGGAAATAGATAACTGACAATCCAATAATATATTATGTTATGATCAGTTGTGTACCAATTCTCATTCACCTAGATTATGAGTTTTGCGTTGCGGCTTTTAACGCTGAAAAAATGGCAATTTCAGCGTAAAAGCAGGAACGCACTATTGGGAGTCGTGTCGGTATAGCTATGACGTTTTTGTGGGGGATTTTCATAGCGCCGGTATTACAAGTTGTGCGGTGAGGCTAAAATGCTTGCGTTATAGCCTATATCGACACAATCCATTCCGCTTTCTGAGACCATTAGTTTCACAAAACTCATAACTAAACTGTTACAAAGTACACTAACACTCATAAACTACCTAATAACCCTTAAACCAAGACCCTACTGCATCGCAAACACTATATTAAACTTAGTAACCCCTAATCTGCCGCCCACCCACATTACGGCTATTAAATAAACCTATTAACCCCTAATCGGCTGCCCACCCACATCGCCAACACTATTTAAATATATAAAACCCTAAACCGCCGCTCGCCAACATAGCCACCACTATAATAAAGTTATTAACCCCTATTCAGCCACTCCCCGACATCGCCGCCACTAAATAAAGTTATTTACCCCTAAACCTCCGGCCTCCCACATCTCCGCCAGTAAATAAACCTATTAACCCCTAAACCGCTGGCACCCCACATCGCAAAACACTAAATTAAACTATTATCTCTAAACCTAAACACCCCCTAAGTTTAAATTAAAATTACAATATAATTATATTTAAATAAATAAAAACTTACCTGTGAAATAAAAATAAACCTAACATTACTATTCTAATAAAATAAAAAAAACTACCAATTAAAAATACTAAATTACAATTATAAAAAACCTAACACTACGATAAAAATAAAAAAATCTAAATTACAAAAAAAATTTACAAAATCTAAGTTTACAATAAATAATAAACACTAAAATCACGAAAAATAAAAAACTGTAAGATTACAAAAAAATAAACGAAATTATCAAAAATAAAAACAATTACACCTAATCTAATAGCCTTAAAAGGGCCCTAAAGGGACATTTTTATGGGAATTGCCCTTAAAAGGGCATTTAGCTCTTTTGCATTGCCCTTAAAAGGGCATTTAGCTCTTTTTCAAAGCCCAAACCCTAACCAAAAAACTAAAAAAAAAAACCTAACACTAACCCCAGAAGATCTACTCACGGTTTCTGAAGTCTGGACATCCAGGCGGTGAGAAGTCTTTATCCATGCGGCGAGGTCTTCATCCAACCAGGGGGCTTCTTCTATCTTCATCCCGGTGGCACGGAGCGGAGCTATCCTGGATCCCATCCTGCGCAGAGTGTCCTCTTCATACGGTCGCTGCCGTACACTGAAGTTAATTGCAAGGTAGCCATTTCAAAATGGGGTCCCTTGCATTCCTATTGGCTGATTTGATTCTTCAAATTCAAATCAGCCAATAGGATGAGAACATCTGAAATTCTATTGGCTGATTTAAACAACCAATAGGATTTCAGTAGCTCTCATCCTATTGGCTGTTTTGAACAGCCAATAGGATTTCAGAAGCTCTCATCCTATTGGCTGATATGAATTTGAAGAATCAAATCAGCCAATAGGAATGTAGTGTACGGCGGTGACCGTATGAAGAGGACGCTCCACGCAGGATGGGATCCAGGATAGCTCCGCTCTGCGCCACCGGGATGAAGATAGAAGACGCCCCCAGGATGGATGAAGACCTCGCCGCCTGGATGAAAACTTCTCACTGCCTGGATGCCTGGACTTCAGAAACTGTGAGTAGATATTCTGAAGTTAGTGTTATTTTTTATTTTTTTAATCTTTTTTGGGGTGTTTTTTTTTTTTTAGATTAGGAGTTGAGCTTTGAAAAAGAGCTACATGCCCTTTTAAGGGCAATGCCCATACAAATGCCCCTTTAGGTGGGCAATGGGTAGGTTTTTTATTTTGGGGGGTTGGTTGGGTGGTGGGTTTTACTGTTGGGGGGACTTTGTATTGTTTTTACAGGTAAAAGAGCTGATTTATTTAGGGCAATGCCCTACAAAAGGCCCTTTTAAGGGCTATTGGTAGTTTATTGTAGACTAGGGGGTGATTTTTTTTATAGGGTTATTACATTAGGTGTAATTGTTTTTATTTTTGATAATTTCGTTTATTTTTTGTAATCTTAGTGTTTTTTATTTTTCATGATTTTAGTGTTTATTATTTTTGGTAAATTTAGATTATTTAAATTTTTCGTAGGATTTTTTTTTGTTAGTTGTAATTAAGATTTTTTTTCATAGTGTTAGATTTTTTTAAATTTGTAATTTAGATATTTTAATTGGTAGTATTTTTTATTTTATTAGATTAGTTATGTTAGGCTAATTTATAGTTTAATGATAGGTTTATTTTTATTTCACAGGTAAGTTTTAATTTATTTAAATAGTTATATTGCAATTTTAATTTAAAGTTAGGGGGTGTTAGGTTTAAATTTAGTGTTTTGCGATGTGGGGGGCTGGCGGTTTAGGGGTTAATAACTTTATTTAGTGGCGGTGATGTCGGGGAGCAGCGGAATAGGGGTTAATAGCTTTTATTAGTGGTGGCGATGTCGGAGGCGGCAGATTAGGGGTTAATAAATTTATTATAGTGGCAGTGATGTCGGGAGCGGCAGATTAGGGGTGTTTAAACTTAGGGTTTATGCTAGGGTGTTAGGTTTAAATGTAACTTTTTTTCCCCATAGACATCGATGGAGCTGCACTCTCTCCCCATTGATGTCTATGGGGTAAAGCATGCATTGATGTCTATGGGGTAAAGCATGCATGAGCATATTAAAAGCAATCCTTGACTTTTTTGCGGTATTGAGCTTAACACCACCATATCCCACGCACAAGGAGGCTTTTCAAAAACTCGTAATGGAAGCGCTATGGAGAGTGAAATAACGCAACTTTTGTTGCGTTCGTTTCATACCCTCTATAGCGCAAAACTCTTAATCTAGGTGATTGGTTGGTAGGCACTTCCTACTAATGCTAACTGCGTATTAGTAGGAAGTACTTATGAGTCAATGAGTATTAGTAGGAAGTTCACAACTCACAATGATATGTTATGTTTGTAAATTTAAACTGCATTTAATTCATATTTATTCATAGAATAAAAATGTCATCATGATAAAATGTTGCTCTTTCATGTGCATGATAGAACATATTTGATTACAGTGTCCCTTTAAGAAATGATTAAACCATACCTGGAAAGAATGTTATGCACTTTCGAGTAACAAGTATAATAACTTTGGGGAATGGTATGTGCCCAGTAATTGCAGTTTTTTTTATTGGCTGTGTAGTTCTATTTACTGTTACTAAGTTTGTCCATGAATAAAAGTATATAGATACTGTATATCATCTTTCTAATATTAATATCAGTAATCATTTTCAAGTATCGCCATAAAAGTGGAGGGTCTGCATGTGAATAAGGTTTTACAAGAGTCTCAAAACTCAGCTCACTTATCTGGATATATGGACATTGCATTGAGTAATTGGTTGGTGGTGGGAATAGTTTTGGGTATTGCATTTTCCCCTCAATCTGAAGTATTCATTAGTCTGCTTCATGTGCTTTGCACACGTGTGCTCTGTCTGCCCATTGGATTGGCTTCTGACATTCTTGCATTATTAACCTTTTAACGCCGTTATGCCGTTCTATTCCGTCATAATTACACTGGGCTTTAGAGCCGTTATGACGGAATAGAACGTCATAGCCAACGGCTGTCCTGAAGCCTTCTGCACTTCCTGGATTTGATCGCGGTCTGGAGGGCGTTCCTAGGGTTATAGGGACACCCCCCAGACCCGATCCAATAAGTGAAATCTTGTGATTGTGTGCACGATTGCATGATTTCAATTTGTCTACATCGGAACAGTTGTTCCGATGTAGACACTTTAACCATGGCAGGAAAGGGTTAATACTTATGGTCAATATGACAGCTAATTTTTAGACACAGACAAGCCCCTAGGGAAGCGAGGAAATATTATATCAATAGTATACTATATACACAATAGTGTTAGCTCTAAGGATATAGAAAAATAGCACATTCACTAAATAGTGGTTTGAAAGAACATAAAATGACTTGTAATTAAAAGACTTGTGTAATAAAATAACATACCAGCCAAGTGGTTACAATAGCCACACTTCCCCACCAATTGCCTTATTTGAAAAAAAAAAAACAACAATCTGGACTTATTACTGGAGTGGACAAGTCCTGCCACTGTCATTCAAGCCTCTTACTCTTTCAGACACATGATAGAAAACTCTTAAACAATATGTCCCAATAGATATTTAAATATACATATATACAGTATATATATATATATATATATATATATATATATATATATATATATACTGATCAGGCACAGCATTAACATCACCTGCCTTATATCGTGTAGGTCCCCTTCGTGCTGCCAAAACAGCTCTGATGTGTTGAGGCATGGACTCCACAAGACCTCTTAATCTATCCTGTGGTATTTGACATTAGCAGCAGATCCCTTAACTCCTGCAAATTGCAAAGTGGGGCCTTCATGGATCTGATTTGTTGTTCCAGCACATCCCACAGATGCTCAATCGGATTGAGATATAGGGAATTTGGCGGCCAAGGCAACACCCTGAACTTTTTGTTTGGACACTTTGTTTCATATGTCAAAGTAACATACACATGAATGCCAGAACCCAAGGTTTCCCAGCAGAACATTGCCCCGAGCATAACACTGCCTCCACTGACCTGCCTTCTTCCCATAGTGCATCCTGCTGCCATCTCTTCCCCAGGTAAATGACGCACACGTACCCAGCCATCCCCCTAATCTAAATGAAAACATGATTCATCATACCAGGCAATTTTCTTCCATTGCTCCATTGTCCAGTTCTGATGCTCACATCCCCATTGAAGATGCTTTCAGCAGTGGACAGGGGTCATCATGGGCACTCTGACTGGTCTGTGGCTACACAGCCCCATATGCAGCAAACTACAATGCACTGTGTGTTCTAACACCTTTCTATCACCGACAGCATTCATTTTTCAGCAATTTCATCTACAGTAGCTCTTCTGTGTGATCGGACCAGACAGGCTAGTCTTTGTTCCCCACGTGCATCAATGAGCCTTGGGTACCCATAACCCTAATGCCACTTCTCCAACACATAAAATTCAAGAACTGACTTTTCACTTGCTGCCTAATATATCCCACCCCTTGACAGTTGCCATTGTGACAAAATAGTCATATATTGTATATATATATAGTTATATCTTATAATGTTATATCTAATTGTTAACAACTTATAATTTACTGAATTCACTATTTTTGAATGTCGTTGCCAGATTTAGTGTACCTTTAGAAATAATAAATTATTGTTTTGTATACCTTAACTTTGACTGGTGTGACATATGCCATATACTGGGTTTCTAAACTGTAATCTTATGATCAGTGATGGTTAGGATAGACTTTTGGTCTTATATGGGACAAAACAAAACACACAAACAAATATATATATATATCATATACAAAATTATCACTCCCTGTAGATGATAATGGCTGGTGCAGTCTCCACAACACACTTCAAAGAAATATCTTGCACTCCGTTTGATAAGCAAGGATAATACCACTTTATTTACAGGTTTGTGGTTGAATCACATCCTAATTCGTCCAACGTTTCGGTCCTCCCTCTACCTGGGACCTTTGTCAAGGATACAAACATAACACAAACACCCACCTTAAATAGGATCCCACAAAAGATAAAAACACACCTCCCATCAGAAAAACGGAAATCAGTAACAGCAAGCATCAACTTCTGGTCATGACGTCATAGCCGGAACAGTCACAAAAACAAGTGACTTTAAAAAAACAAAAAAGCATATCTAAATTAAACAATCGAGGTAGAACATTCATTAGTGGGGCTTAACAGTATCACTGCCCTACTATTAATATCAAAACAATCTCCAAATACTTAAAAAACTAAAAAAGGGGCCAAAAAAAGATCCGTTGCCATAGCAACAAATACACAACAGCTTACATAGTCACTACGTACCTAGGAAGGTATTGCCTTCTGCTCCATGCCTATAAGCATACAGTGGGGCAAAAAAGTATTTAGTCAGCCACCAATTGTGCAAGTTCTCCCACTTAAGAAGATGAGAGAGGCCTGTAATTTTCATCATAGGTATACCTCAACTATGAGAGACAAAATGTGGAAACAAATCCAGACAATCACATTGTCTGATTTGGAAAGAATTTATTTGCATATTATGATGGAAAATAAGTATTTGGTCACCTACAAACAAGCAAGATTTCTGGCTTTCACAGACCTGTATCTTCTTATTTAAGAGGCTCCTCTGTTCTCCACTCATTACCTGTATTAATGGCACCTGTTTGAACTTGTTATCAGTATAAAAGACACCTGTCCACAACCTCAAACAGTCACACTCCAAACTCCACTATGGTGAAGACCAAAGAGCTGTCGAAGGACACCAGAAACAAAATTGTAGACCTGCCACAGGCTGGGAAGACTGAATCTGCAATAGGCAAGCAGCTTAGTGTGAAGAAATCAACTGTGGGAGCAGTAATTAGAAAATGGAAGACATACAAGACCACTGATAATTTCCCTCGATCTGGGGCTCCATGCAAGATCTCACCCCGTGGGGTCAAAATGATCACAAGAACGGTGAGCAAACATCCCAGAACCACACGAGGGACCTAGTGAATAACCTGCAGAAAGCTGGGCCCAACGTAAAAAAGGCTACCATCTACACACTACGCCGCTAGGGACTCAGATCCTGCAGTGCCAGACATGTCCCCCTGCTTAAGCCAGTACATGTCCGGGCCCATCTGAAGTATGCTAGAGAGCATTTGGATGATCCAGAAGCGGATTGGGAGAATGTCATACGCTCAGATGAAACCAAAGTAGAACTGTTTGGTAGAAACACAACTCGTCGTGTTTGGAGGAGAGAGAATGCTGAGTTGCAACCAAAGAACACCATACCTACTGTGAAGCATGGGGGTGGCAACATCATGCTTTGGGGCTGTTTCTCTGCAAAGGGAACAGGACAACTGATCCATGTACATGAAAGAATGAATGGGGCCATGTATCGTGAGATTTTGAGTGCAAACCTCCTTCCATCAGCAAGGGCATTGAAGATGAAACATGGCTGGGTCTTTCAGCATGACAATGATCCCAAACACACCACCCGGGCAATGAAGGAATGGCTTCGTAAGAAGCATTTCAAGGTCCTGGAGTGGCTTAGCCAGTCTCCAGATCTCAACCCCATAGAAAACCTTTGGAGGGAGTTGAAAGTCTGTGTTGCCCAGCAACAGCCCCAAAACATCACTGCTCTAGAGGAGATCTGCATGCAGGAATAAGCCAACATACCAGCAACAGTTTGTGACAACCTTGTGAAGAATTACAGAAAACGTTTGACCTCTGTCATTGCCAACAAAGGATATATAACAAAGTATTGAGATGAACTTTTGATATTGACCAAATACTTATTTTCCACCATAATTTGCAAATAAATTCTTTCCAAATCAGACAATATGATTGTCTGGATTTGTTTCCACATTTTGTCTCTCATAGTTGAGGTATACCTATGATGAAAATTACAGGCCTCTCTCATCTTCTTAAGTGGGAGAACTTGCACAATTGGTGGCTGACTAAATACTTTTTTGCCCCACTGTATATACATTTACATGAATACTCAATTCAAATTATTAACCTTATCCACAATAAAGTAAAACATACTTCACATCTGAGTAAGATGACCAAGAGGAACTATCATAGATAAAACTTAAGCACACAGATAAAGCTTTCAGAATACAGCATATTATTAACATCAGTAGAATATCTTTCTTCCAAAAATCACGAGAGCCAGACCTGTTTTTTAAGACCCCAGGGTGCCACCATTTGTAATTTGTAGATCCATCTCTCTTCTGAGTAGTAACTTATTCACATCCCCACCCCTGGGGGGGGGGGGGGGTCTGCTGACTTGATCAATAGGCATTCAGCAAAGATCTGCCACTGTATGCTTCTCCTGTAAAAAATGCAATGTCACCGGTTAGTCAGTTTTTCCTTTCTTCCGGGCTTGTCTGATACTTGACCGATAATTAGCCATTCTGTCCTTTAGGGGACACTCCGTCTTGCCTACATAGGTAAGCACACAGGGGCATTTAATAATGTAGACCACCATATGTGAGGAACAGGTTAATCTATGCTTCAAATAGATCCTCTTGCCCGTCCTAGGGTGGCTAAATGAATTGCCAACAATCAGGCTATTGCAAGTTTTGCATCCATCAGATCTGTGGCACTCTGGGTTAATTATTATTATTATTGGTTATTTGTAAAGCGCCAATAGGTTCCACAGCGCAATAAACAAAGGCAGAGTACAACAATTATAGGGATCAAATGGGTAGAGGGCCCTGCCAAGAGTTGCACTGTTGTAGTCAGCTCTTAAGAAGGTGATCTACAAATAGCTGGACTCTTAGGCTTACATGCTAAGGGGGTTCAGGGCATAGCAATGGAGGAGAGGAACTGGTATAAAGTAAGGTTAGCATAGGTTGTAATCATCCCTGAACAGTAGAGTCTTTAGGGAGCGCTTGAAGCTTTCAAAACTAGGGGAGAGTCTTGTGGAGCAAGGCAGAGAGTTCCACAAGATGGGAGCCAGTCTGGAGAAGTCCTGTAAACGGGAGTGTAATGAGGTAATAAGAGAGGAGGAGAGTAGGAGGTCATGAGCAGAGCAAAGGGGACTGGAGGGAGAGTATCTGGAGACAAGGTCTGAGATATAGGCGGGAGCAGTGCAGTTGAGGGGATTATTTGTCATGGTGAGAATTTTGTGTTTGATCCTAAAGGCAAGAGGAACCCAGTGAAAGGATTGGCAGAGAGGTGAAGCAGATGAAGAGTGACATGTAATTGTCAGGGTGCCAGGAATCAGACTGAGACAAGAAGTGCAAAAATAATCACACCTTTATTAATAGCAAAAAATAATAAAAATTCCACAAGTCAAATAACAGGCCAGGAGTCAAAAACAGAGCTGGTAGTCAGCCGAGCCGAGTCAGGAGCCAAAGCAAATAGTCAGACGAGCCGGAATCAGGAACAAGGAAAACAGCAGAGTCAGGAACAAGCCAGGTATCAGGAACCAGGAAGGACATCAGGCAGCCAGGTAATACACAGGAGCTCTCACAAACAGGTCTGAGACAACGCAAAGGCAAAGCATACTAAACAGAGGCCCTTAAAATAATAAATGATGACATCACAATTCTGAGACTGCATCCGGTCTCACAGGGATGATGCATACCAGTCAGGCCATAAAAGGAAGTGCAGGAAATGAGCAGCTTCCCACAATGCACCATAGTCAGGAAGAGAGTTGAGTAAAATGGCTGCCAGCAGCACATGGCAAATAAAACAGGGAAAAACCCTGACAGTACCCTCCCCTCAATGACCCATCCCCAGCGGGAGGACAAAAGGTTTATTGGGAAACGGGCATGGAAGGCTCAGAAGAGGGCGGGAGCATGAACATCAGAGGAGGGAACCCAAGAACGCTCCTCCGGACCGTAGCCCCTCCAGTGAACCAAATACTGTACACGGCCCCTGGACATACGAGAGTCAATAATGCTGCTGACCTCATACTCCTCATGGTTGTCAACAAAGATAGGACGGGGATGAGGCAACACAGTGGTAAACCGATTACAAACCAATGGTTTCAAGAGGGAGACATGAAAAACATTGGAGATGCGCATAGCAGGAGGAAGGTCAAGAGCGTAGGCCACAGCATTAACTCGTTGGAGTATTCGAAAAGGACCAACATAATGGGGAGCCAATTTATTGGAAGGCACACGAAGGTTCAAGTTGCGGGAGGACAGCCAAACTCTCTCACCAACCTGGTAGGATGGTGCGGGCAGACACCTACGATCAGCCTGGAACTTTTGGCGCTGCATAGAACGATGAAGGCAATCCTGAATCTGCACCCACGGGGAATGGAGTTGCTGGAGATGCTCCTCCAAAGCCGGAATACCCTGAGACATGAATGAATCGGGCAACAAGGATGGTTGAAACCCATAATTCGCCATGAACAGGGATAACTTGGAGGAAGCATTAATAGCACTATTACGAGCAAACTCACGGTAACGGTAACAGTTCAGACCAATTATTGTGGTGATCTGAGACATAGCAATGGAGGCTCTGTTCCAGAGCTTGATTAGACCGTTCCATAGCCCCACTGGATTGAGGGTGATATGCAGAGGAGAAGGAAAGCTGGATCTCCTTTTGAGCACAAAAGGAACGCCAAAAACTGGAGACAAACTGGCTACCCCAGTCCAACACTATCTACTTGGGTAACCCATGTAAATGGAAGACCTCCAGGGCAAAAAATTGAAGCAAGCTCCTAAGCAGTAGGCAGCCTAATCAAGGGAATGCAATGTGACATTTTAGAAAAACGGTCAACCACCATAAGGATAACGGTATTGACATTGGAAACAGGGAGCTTGACAATGAAGTCTATGGAAAGATGTGTCCAAGGATGCTCACTATTAGCAATATGTTGAAGACCCACAGAAAGACATTAAGGAGTCTTATTCTGTGCACAAACTGAGCAGGAGGCAACATACGCAGCAACATCAGAACGAAGACCTGGCCACCAGAATTGTCGAGTGACAGACCAAATCATTTCGTTCTTGCCTGGGTGACCTGCAGCTTTAGGATAGTGGTAAGTGTGCAAACGTTTAGTTCAAAGATTCTCAGGAACAAAACACTTACCACTAGGATTCTCAGGAGGTGCATTGGCTTGTGCAGCCAGAATCTCCTCCCCCAAGGGAGAAGTCAAATTAAAACATATGGTAGTCAAAATATGGTCAGGAGGTATAACTGGAGTAGGTACAGACTCCTCCTTGGACAGAGGCTAAAATTGTCGAGAGAGGACATCAGCCCTAACATTCTTACTACCAGGCAGGTAGGAGACCACATAATTAAACCGAGACAAAAATAGCGCCCATCTGGCCTGTCGGGGTGACAAACGCTTTGCTTCAGATAGATAAGTTAAATTCTTGTGGTCAGTAAGAATGAGCACTGGCACGTTAGTACCCTCGAGAAGATGCCTCCATTCCTTGAGTGCCAAAATTATGGCCAGTAATACCCTGTCGCCAATTTCATAATTGCACTCCGCTGGAGACAATTTCTTAGAGAAGAATATACACTGATGCAAGTAACCGTCAGGCGTAGGATGATGAGACAAGAGGGCACCTACTCCAGTCTCAGACTCATCAACCTCAAGAACGAAAGGCAGGACAGGGTTAGGATGAGCCAGAACTGGAGCAGCAGCAAAGGCAGTCTTAAGACTATCAAAGGCCTTAATGGCAGTAGGTGACCAATGGAGTGGATCATTCTTTTTACGGGTCATGCCTGTGATAGGTTTGACCAAGGAAGAAAAGTTTTTAATAAACTTTCTATAGTAATTGGTAAACCCCAAAAAACGTTGAATAGACTGAAGACCAACTGGGCGAGGCCACTGCAGAACTGCAGATAACTTGTCAGGATCCATGGAGAACCCTGCAACGGAGATAACATAACCTAGGAAGGGTATTTGAGTCTGATGGAACTCACATTTCTCGAGTTTACAAAACAGGCCGTTCTCACGTAGTCTCTGAAGAACCCGTGTAACATCAGAACTATGAGCGTCAAGTGTGGGTGAGTGTATGAGGATGTCGTCTAAGTACACCACAACACACTGTTGCAACATATCCTGTAGGACATCATTAATAAATTCCTGAAAAACAGCAGGAGCATTGCATAGGCCAAAGGGCATTACAAGATACTCATAATGCCCGCTCCTGGTGTTAAATGCTGTTTTCCATTCATTGCCCTCCTTAATCCTAACGAGATTGTATGCTCCTCTCAAATCAAGTTTAGTAAAGACCGTAGCTCCCTTGAGGCGGTCATAGATTTCCGTAATGAGCGGAATAGGGTAAGCATTCTTAATGGTAAGACAATTAAGACCCCTATAATCGATGCATGGTCTTAACTCACCATCCTTTTTCTTCACAAAGAAGAAGCCAGCCCCTGCAGGAGAGCAGGATTTGCGGATGATCTCCCACGACAGAGCATCAGCAACATACTCCTCCATAGCACAATTATCTGCAACAGACAGAGGGTAAACCCGGCCCCGAGGAGGAATGGTTCCGGGTTGCAGGTCTATGGCACAATCGTAAGACTGGTGAGGAGGCAACGTACCGGCACGCACCTTGTCAAAAATGTCTAGTAACTCTCGGTACTCCTCTGGCTATTGAGATACCGAAGAAGTGCACAAGACTTTAACTGGTTTCCGAAGACAAGTGGAAATACATTGTGGGGACCTGTGCCAGTCGAGACTGGGATTGTGCTTTTGGAGCCAGGGATAACCCAGAACAACCGGAAAATGCAGAGAGTTTATCACCTGGAACTGGAGGGTTTCAAAATGGAGAGCCCCAACAGTCATGGACAACGGAGCAGTTTCGTGAGTAACGAGTGCGGGCTGAAGGGGCCTGCCATCAATGGCCTCAATAGCAAGCGGAACGGACCGAGGCAAAACAGGAATGGAGTGCTTCGATACAAAAGCACTGTCAATGAAATAGCCCGCAGCACCGGAGTCAACAAGAGCCTGAGTGACTATGGAGGAGTCCACCCAGGAAAGGACAACCGTGACCAAAGGTTTCTCCTTAAGCGGTTCCGGGGATGAGGATAAACCACCCAAGGTCTGCCCCTGACAAGACCTTAGGTGTGAGCGTTTCCCGGCCATGTAGGACAAGACTTCAAAAGGTGGCCCTGTAACCCACAATAGAGGCAGATCCCCTTCCTCCTCCTAAAGGCTCTCTCCGCCGTGGAGAGACGCGTGAATCCCAACTGCATCAGCTCAGCAGTACCTGGTGACTCGGGACCAGGAGGCATGGGAGGAGAGGGAGGCATGGGTGGGAACGAACACGTAGGAGACAACAGAACAGGAGGCTTCCACAAGCGCTCCTTGAAAGAGGGCCTCTCTCTGAGTCTGATGTCAATAAGGATCAAAAAAGACACCAATGCCTCGAGATCCTCTGGTAAATCTCTGGCAGCAACTTCATCTTTAATCGCATCAGAGAGCCCATGAAAGAAGGCGGCAACAAGGGCTTCATTGTTCCAACCTACCACTGCGGCAAGCGTACGGAACTCAATTGCATACTGAGCAACAGATCTTGTACCTTGCTGAATGGCCATGAGTCGTTTAGCAGCAGAGGAGGAGTGAGCCGGAACATCAAATACCCTTTGAAAGGAGGCCACAAATTCAGGGTAATTTGAAATCACAGGTTTATTAGTCTCCCACAAGGGATTAGCCCAGGCAAGAGCTGTGTCAGAGAGTAACGAGATGAGAAATCCCACCTTAGCTGTGTCAGAGGGAAACGCCTGAGGTAACATCTCAAAGTAAATGCTAACCTGGTTCAAAAACCCTCTGCACTGAATAGGATCGCCTCCATATCACTGAGGTAGAGGTGCAGAACTGGACATGCTCCTGGTAGGCATAGGTGCAGCAGCGGAAACAGGAGCAGCCATAACTTGCGGGACACTTTGGTCCAAATTTGCAGTGCGAGTCAGCAGGGTTTGCAGGGATAGTGCAAATTGATCAAAGTGGTGATCCTGTACATCCATCCTGGAAATGATGGCAGGTAAAGGTGGATGATTAGCACCATCAGGATTCATGGCCTTTGCATAATGCCAGGGTGCCAGGAATCAGGCTGAGACAAGAAGTGCAAAAATAATCACACCTTTAGTAATAGCAAAAAATAATAAAAAGTCCACAAGTCAAATAACAAGCCAGGAGTCAAAACCAGAGCTGGTAGTCAGCCGAGCCGAATCAGGAGTCAAAGCGAATAGTCACACGAGCCGGAATCAGGAACAAGGAAAACAGCAGAGTCAGGAACAAGCCAGGGATCAGGAACCAGGAAGGACGTCAGGCAGCCAGATAATACACAGGAGCTCTCACAAACAGGTCTGAGACAACGCAAAGGCAAAGCATACTGAACAGAGGCCCTTTAAATAATAAATGATCACATCACAATTCTGAGACTGCATCCTGTCTCACAGGGATGATGCACACCAGTCTGGCCATAAAAGGAATTGCAGGAAATGAGCAGCATCCACCACAGTGCACCATAGTCAGGAAGAGAGTTGAGTAAAATGGCTACCAGCAGCACATGGCAAACAAAACAGGGAAAAACCCTGACAGTAAGGAAGATGAGTCTGGCAGAGGCATTCATTATGGATTGTAAAGGAGCTATGCGGGAGGTGGGGAGACCAGAGAGGACAGAGTTGCAGTAATCGAGGCGGGAAAGAATGAGAGAGTGGATTAAAATCTTAGCTGTGTCTTGTGTAAGGAAGTGTCTAATATTAGAGATGTTTTTAAGGTGGAAGCATCAGGCTTTAGCCAGGGACTAAATGTGAGGAGTGAAAGAAAGATCTGAGTAAATGTGATCCAGAGACATCGGGCATGCGGGGTAGGGGTAATGATGGAGTTGTCGACAGTTATAGAGAGATTGGGGGTGGAGATTTTGGAAGAAGGGGGGGAAATGAGGAACTCCGTTTTGGAGAGATTTAACTTGAGGTAGTGAGAGGACATCCAGGAAGAGATGTGAGAAAGACACTTAGTGATACGGGTTAAGGAAGGAGATAGGTCTGGTGCAGAGAAGTAGATTTGGGTGTCGTCGGCATACAAATGATATTGGAAACCATGGGACTTTATTAGGGAACCTAGTGATGACATGTAGATTGAGAAGAGAAGGGGACCGAGGACAGAGCCTTGCGGTACTCCAACAGAAAGTGGTGACGGGCAGAGGAGGCCCCAGAGAATGCTACACTTAAGGTACGGTTTGACAGGTAGGAAGAGAGCCACGAGAGGGCTGTGTCACAGATGCCGAAGGATTGGAGGGTTTGGAGCAAAAGAGGGTGGTCATCAGTGTCAAAGGCTGTGGACAGATCAAGGAGGATAAGCAGAGAGAAATGGCCTTTTGATTTTGCTGTAAGTAGGTCGTTGGTAACCTTAACAATTGCTGTCTCTGTGGAGTGATGGGGACGAAATCCAGATTGCAGATTAATGTCCCAACTCTTGACATCATAGCTTCTTATGGGGTCAGTCCGGACCAGGAGGTCCTTCAAGCTTTTACCTCTCCTATATCCAATCAGAGGTCGGGTTTTGAAAACCCCTTTCAGAGAATCATCTGTAAAGTGTCCCAGTGTGTGTATATTGACTGTTTCATCTGCTAAGAAATTAAATTAAACCTAGGGGTAAATACATATGAAGGGGGTTCAGAGCTTGCAGCCCTCTTGGTCATCTTACTCCTTATTTTGGCCTCCTCAACACATTTTAAGGAAAATCCTCTATCAAAGAATTTATTAGGCATTTCCTCTTCCATAACTTTAATCTGTCCCTTATGAGAGACAATTCTACTAATCCTAGAGACATGGCTAACAGGCAAACTATTCAACAGTGATTTGGGGTGAAAACTAGAGGCTAATAGCAATGAATTTCTATCCGTATCTTTAACATAAAGATCAGTCTGTAACAACCCCCCCCCCCCGCTTCACTACTATCACATCCAGATATGGGATGTGCGTGTAGCTTTCATTCATAGTGAATCTCATTTTTTAGGGGATCCTATTCAATTTGTTAATGAACTTAGTCAATCTATCTATAGTGTCCATACAAAAAACAGATAATCTATATATCTACAATAACCTTTCACCTTGTCACCAAATTCAATATCTCCCAGAATATGTAGCTGTTCATATCCAAACATAAACATGTTGGCCAGCGACAGGGCCACATTCAAACCCATCGCTGTCCCAACCTTTTGTCTGTAGTATGACTTCTCAAATTTAAAATAATTATTAGACAAAACAAAATCCAGCAATTCCATTAGAAAACCACTACATGGACCTTTGTACTGATCACTACTGCTAATAACCTTCACTACACTATCAATACCCTCTTGTCTGTCAATGTTAGAATAAAGACTAGAAACTTCTAAGGTTACTAAAATCATATCTGACCGTACTTCACCAATGTCTTGTAACCTTTGCAAGAAATGGGACGTGTCTTTTATTACTGTTATTAATTCCCATATACAGGGTTGTAGGTAAAAATCTATAAATTGTGCAATAGGTTGCATCACTGATCCCCTAGCCAACACAATTGGGCGGTCAGGCGGTGCTAACGAACCCTTATGGATTTCGGGATTGCAGTATAAGATGAGTCTGATAGGAAATTTCTGGGTCAAAAATAAAGCAGTTTCCTCATTAATATGCCCCCCTGCAACACCCATACTAATCAGTCTATCGGCCTCCTTCTTAATATCAATAGTGGGGTCTTGGTCTATCCTTTCATACTCTGAAATGTCATCCAATTGTCTTAATACTTCACTTCCGTCCTGTAGGAGCTATAATTTTGTATCACGATACCCACACTCTTGTCAGCCCCCCTAATCAAAATATCTTTTTTTTTGCTTCAATGTGTCAAGTGCGTCCAGTTTGGGTTTAGTTAAATTAAAAAAACATTTCTCTTGTAAAGGTGTATCCAGTCCACGGGTTCAACCATTACTTGTTGGATATTCTCCTTCCCAACAGGAAGCTGCAAGAGGACACCCACAGCAGAGCTGTCTATATAGCTCCTCCCCTAACTGCTACCCCCAGTCATTCTCTTGCAGCTCTCGACAAGAAAGGAAGTATCAAGAGAGATGTGGTGACTTAGTGTAGTTTTTACCTTCAATCAAAAGTTTGTTATTTTTAAACGGTACTGGCGTTGTACTGTTTTTACTCTCAGGCAGAAATTGGAAGAAGACTTCTGCCTGGAGGTTTGATGATCTTAGTGGTTTGTAACTAAGGTCCATTGCTGTTCTCACACATAACTGAAGAGTATGGAAAGAAAACTTCAGTTGGGGGGACGGTCTGCAGATTGCCTGCTTTGAGGTATGTTCAGTATATTTTTTTCTAGAGAGATGATAAGGTCTAGAAAATGCTGACAGGGCCTGGTATATAAGGTAAGCCTGATGCAGTGATTTAACAACAACTGGGATCATGCTTGCAAAAAGGGATAATATTCATGTTAATACCTATATTACTTAGTGTAAAAACGTTTGCATGATTTATAAATAAAAAAGTTTTTTCTCTGAGGGTGATAAATCTTTATTTGGGGCCTAGTTTCCACATGGCTTGTTAGATTACTCCTAGGGGGTCGATCCGATAAAAATCGTCGCCCGCAAAAGCCGGCGACGCCAATATTTACGCTGGTTTGGTATCACATATACGGCGTAACCTAGAAGTTACGCGCGTATATTTATGCCGTCGCCCGTAGTTTTTTGGGCTATAGGCAGGTATACCAAACCAGCGCAGTTTGGTATCCAATATGCAGCGTAAGGACTTACGTGGCGAAAATGGAGAAAACTTACTCCATTTTCACCTCGCCACAAAAAGCAGCCGTAAGAAGCCTTACGCTGACTATTGGAGCCCCGTAACTCCCTAAACTGGCTGCTAAAATAAACCTAACACCTAACGCATGCGCAATGTCTATCTCCCTGTCAACCGCGATCTTCTAAAATAAACCTAACACCTAACGCATGTGCAGTTTATCTCCCTGTCAACCGCGATCTTCTAAAATAAACCTAACACCTAACGCATGCGCAATGTCTATCTACCTGTCAACCGCGATCCCCCCCCCCCCGAAATCCCTAATAAAGTTATTAACCCCTAAACCGCCGCTCCCGGACCCCGCCGCCATCTACATAAACTAACCCCCTACTGTGAGCCCCTAAAACCGCCGCCATCTACCTTATATATCCCCTAATTAGAACCCCTTACACCGCTGTCATCTACCTTATCTATCCCCTAATCTGACCCCTTACACCGCCGCCACCTATATAAAAATTATTAACCCCTAATCTAATCCCCCTATACCGCCGCCAGCTATATTAATATTATTAACCCCTAATGTAAGCCCCTTACACCGCCGCCATCTCTATTAAAAGGATTAACCCCTAATTTAATCTACCTACCCCGCCGCCAGCTATATTATCTATATTAACCCTAAGTATATTATAGTTAATATAGTTATTACATTATATATATTAACTATATTAACCCTAATTATATTAGGGTTAATATAGTTAATATAGTTACTATAGTATTTATATTAACTATATTAACTCTATCTAACCCTAACACCCCTAACTAAATTTATATTAAATTAATCTAATTCATTTATAAACTAAAATATTCCTATTTAAATCTAAATACTTACCTATAAAATAAACCCTAAGATAGCTACAATATAATTAATAATTACATTGTAGCTATGTTAGGGTTAATATTTATTTTACAGGTAAATTGTTAATTATTTTAACTAGGTATAATAGCTATTAAATAGTTATTAACTATTTAATATCTACCTAGTTAAAATAATTACCCAATTACCTGTAAAATAAATCCTAACCTAAGTTACAAATACACCTACACTATCAATAAATTAAATAAACTACAAACATCTATCTAAAAATACAATTAAATTAACTAAACTAAATTACAAAAAAAAAAAAACACTAAATTACAAAAAATAAAAAAAAGATTACAAGATTTTTAAGCTAATTACACCTATTCTAAGCCCCCTAATAAAATAATAAACCCCCAAAATAAAAAAAATTCCCTGCCCTATTCTAAATTAAAAAAAGTTCAAAGCTCTTTACCTTACCAGCCCTTAAAAGGGCCTTTTGTGGGGCATGCCCCAAAGAATTCAGCTCTTTTGCATACAAATACAATCCCCCCCCCCATTACAACCCACCACCCACATACCCCTATTCTAAAACCACCCAAACCCCCCTTAAAAAAGCCTAACACTACCCCCCTGAAGATCTCCCTACCTTGTCTTCACCACACCGGGCCAAACTCCTGATCCGATCCAGGCGATGTCTTCCTCCAAGCGGCAAAGAAGAATTCTTCCTCCGGCGATGTCTTCCTCCAAGCGGCAAAGAAGAATTCTTCCTCCGGCGATGTCTTCTTCCAAGCGGCAAAGAAGAATTCTTCCTCCGGCGACGTCTTCCTCCAAGCGGCAGCAAAGTCTTCATTCTTCCGGCGGCATCTTCAATCTTCTTTCTTCGCTCCGCCGCCGCGGAGCATCCATCCCGGCCGACGACTGAACGACGAATGAGGTACCTTTAAATGACGTCATCCAAGATGGCGTCCGCCGAATTCCGATTGGCTGATAGGATTCTATCAGCCAATCGGAATTAAGTTAGAAAAATCTGATTGGCTGATTGAATCAGCCAATCAGATTCAAGTTCAATCCGATTGGCTGATCCAATCAGCCAATCAGATTGAGCTTGCATTCTATTGGCTGATCGGCGGAGCGAAGAAAGAAGATTGAAGATGCCGCCGGAAGAATGAAGACTTTGCTGCCGCTTGGAGGAAGACGTCGCCGGAGGAAGAATTCTTCTTTGACGCTTGGAGGAAGACATCGCCGGAGGAAGAATTCTTCTTTGCCGCTTGGAGGAAGACATCGCCGGAGGAAGAATTCTTCTTTGCCGCTTGGAGGAAGACATCGCTGGAGGAAGAATTCTTCTTTGCCACTTGGAGGAAGACATCGCCCGGATCGGATCAGGAGTTCGGCCCGGTGTGGTGAAGACAAGGTAGGGAGATCTTCAGGGGGGTAGTGTTAGGCTTTTTTAAGGGGGGTTTGGGTGGTTTTAGAATAGGGGTATGTGGGTGGTGGGTTGTAATGGGGGGGGGTATTGTATTTGTATGCAAAAGAGCTGAATTCTTTGGGGCATGCCCCACAAAAGGCCGTTTTTTTTTGTAATTTAGTTTAGTTAATTTAATTGTATTTTTAGATAGATGTTTGTAGTTTATTTAATTTATTGATAGTGTAGGTGTATTTGTAACTTAGGTTAGGATTTATTTTACAGGTAATTAGGTAATTATTTTAACTAGGTAGATATTAAATAGTTAATAACTATTTAATAGCTATTATACCTAGTTAAAATAATTAACAATTTACCTGTAAAATAAATATTAACCCTAACATAGCTACAATGTAATTATTAATTATATTGTAGCTATCTTAGGGTTTATTTTATAGGTAAGTATTTAGATTTAAATAGGAATATTTTAGTTTATAAATGAATTAGATTAATTTAATATAAATTTAGTTAGGGGTGTTAGGGTTAGATAGAGTTAATATAGTTAATATAAATACTATAGTAACTATATTAACTATATTAACCCTAATATAATTAGGGTTAATATAGTTAATATATATAATGTAATACCTATATTAACTATAATATACTTAGGGTTAATATAGATAATATAGCTGGCGGCGGGGTAGGTAGATTAAATTAGGGGTTAATCATTTTAATAGAGATGGCGGCGGTGTTAGCGGCTTACATTAGGGGTTAATAATTTTAATATAGATGGCGGCGGTGTTAGGGGCTCACTTTAGGGGGTTATAGATATAATATAGCTGGCGGCGGGGTACGGGAGCGACGGTTTAGGGGTTAATAACTTTATTAGGTTGCGGCGGGGTACGGGAGCGGCGGTTTAGGGGTTAATAGCTTTTTTATTGTTAGGATAGTGAGGGAGGATAGCGGATAGAGGGTTAGACGTGTCGGGCTATCTTAGGGAGGCGTGTTAGACGTGTCGGGCTATGTTTAGGAGGCGTGTTAGACAGTGCGGGTGATTTAGACTTTAGTCAGGTTTTATAGGCGCCGGCAGTTTCTAACGTGGCGCAAGTCACTGGCGACTCCAAAAATCTGTACTTACACAGATTTCTGGACATCGCTGAGTTGCGAGCTGAAACTGCGGGCGACGTGGGTTCCCTCGCTTGCGCCGCAAACTGCGATCTATATCGGATCGCGCCCCAGGAGTACTTTTTTAAGGCCCTCTGACTTTGAGTGCATGGTGGGAGGGGCCTATTTTCGTTTTCAGTCTGAGACATCCAGCTTCTCTGAAGGAGTCCTCTGGCTTATAGGACCTCTATAGAGGGTTTTGTTCCTGCAAAAATCGTTTTTAAGGGCAGGTAGGAGCAACAGCAGAGCTGTGGCAGTGTGGTTGACTGTTTGTTAACAGGTTTAATGTTTTTCTAATTCGTTTTTGGGCCTGAGGGGTTAATCATCCATTTGCAAGTGGGTGCAATGCTGCTTTAGTCCCTTATACACACTGTAAAAATTTTGTAGAGTTTACTACTTTTTTCACTGTTTTGCAGTTTATGTGGTAGTTTTTTTCTCTTAAAGGCACAGTACCGTTTTTTATTATTGCTTTTTTCACATTTATTAAAGTGTTTTCCAAGCTTGCTGGTCTCATTACTAGTCTGTTAAACATGTCTGACATAGAGGAAACTCCTTGTTCATTATGTTTAGAAGCCATTGTGGAACCCCCTCTTAGAATGTGTACCAAATGCACTGACCTTTCTATAAGTTATAAAGACTTATCACCTGAGGTTTCTGAGACTTTGTGGAACCCCCTCTTAGAATGTGTACCAAATGCACTGACCTTTCTATAAGTTATAAAGATTTATCACCTGAGGTTTCTGAGACTGACAAAAGGGAGGTTATGCCATCTAGCTCTCCCCACGTGTCAGAACCTATAACTCCCGCTCAAGGGACGCAGAGTACATCTAGCGCGTCCAATGCGTTTACTTTACAAGACATGGCGGCAGTTATGAATCTTACCCTCACAGAGGTATTGTCCAAACTGCCAGGGTTACAAGGAAAGCGGGACAGCTCTGGGGCTAGAACAAATACAGAGCTCTCTGACGCTTTAGTAGCTATGTCTGATATACCCTCACAATGTGCAGAAGTTGAAGCAGGAGAGCTTCTATCTGTGGGTGACTTCTCTGATTCAGGGAAGGCGTTACTTCAGTCTGACTCTGAAATGACAGCATTTAAATTTAAGCTTGAACACCTCCGCGTGTTGCTCAGGGAGGTTTTAGCGACTCTGGATGACTGTGACACCATTGTAGTCCCAGAGAAATTGTGTAAAATGGACAAATACTTTGCAGTGCCTGTTTACACTGATGTTTTTCCAATCCCTAAGAGGTTTTCAGAAATTATTAATAAGAAATGGGATAGACCAGGTTTGCTGTTCTCTCCCCCTCCTGCTTTTAAGAAAATGTTTCCTATAGATGCCGCTACACGGGACTTGTGGCAGACGGTCCCTAAGGTGGAGGGAGCAGTCTCTACCCTAGCTAAGCGTACAACTATTCCTGTCAAGGACAGTTGTGCTTTCCTAGATCCTATGGATAAGAAATTATATGGTTTCCATAAGAAAATCTTTATACTACAAGGTTTTATTCTCCAGCCTCTTGCATGCATTGCCCCAGTCACTGCTGCAGCGGCTTTCTGGTTTGAGTCTCTGGAGGAGGCTTTACAGGTAGAGACCCCGTTGGATAATATCCTTGACAGGCTTAAAGCTCTTAAGTTAGCCAATTCATTTATTTCTGATGCCGTTTTTCATTTAACCAAGCTAACGGCTAAGAATTCAGGTTTTGCCATTCAGGCACGTAGGGCGCTATGGCTTAAATCCTGGTCAGCTGATGTCACTTCAAAGTCTAAACTTTTCAAGATCCCCTTCAAAGGGCAGTCCCTATTTGGGCCTGGACTGAAGGAGATCATTTCTGATATTACTGGAGGAAAAGGCCACGCCCTTCCCCAGGATAGGTCCAACAAGTTAAGAACCAAACAGACTAATTTTCGTTCATTCGAAACTTCAAGAGTGGGGCAGCTTCATCTTCCTCTTCTACAAAACAAGAGGGAAATTTTGCCCAGTCCAAACCAGTCTCGAGACCTAACCAGGCTTGGAACAAGTGGAAACAGGCCAAAAAGCCTGCTGCTGCCCCTAAGACAGCATGAAGGAGTAGCCCCCGATCCGGGACCGGATCTAGTGGGGGGCAGACTTTCTCTCTTCGCCCAGGCTTGCGCAAGAGACGTCCAGGATCCCTGGGCTCTGGAGATTGTTTCCCAGGGATATCTTCTGGATTTCAAAGCTTCATCTCCAAAGGGGAGATTTCATCTCTCACAATTATCTGCAAAACAGATAAAGAGAGAGGCATTCTTACATTGCGTTCAAGACCTACTAGTTATGGGAGTGATCCACCCAGTTCCAAAGGAGGAACAGGGGCAGGGCTTCTATTCAAATCTGTTTATAGTTCCCAAGAAAGAGGGAACTTTCAGACCAATCTTGGATCTCAAGATCCTAAACAAATTTCTCAGGGTCCCATCCTTCAAGATGGAGACTATTCGAACCATCCTACATATGATCCAGGAGGGTCAATATATGACTACCGTGGATTTAAAGGATGCTTATCTACATATTCCGATACACAGGGATCATCATCAGTTTCTCAGGTTCGCCTTCCTAGACAGGCATTACCAGTTTGTGGCTCTTCCCTTTGGGTTAGCCACGGCACCAAGAATCTTTACGAAGGTTCTAGGGTCCCTTTTGGCAGTTCTAAGACTGCGGGGTATAGCAGTAGCCCCTTACCTAGACGACATCCTGATACAGGTGTCAACTTTTCATACCGCCAGGTCCCATACGGACATTGTTCTGGCATTCCTAAGGTCTCACGGGTGGAAGGTGAATGAAGGAAAGAGTTCTCTCTCAACTCTCACAAGAGTTTCCTTCCTAGGAACTCTGATAGATTCAGTAGAAATGAAGATTTATCTGACAGAGGTCAGGTTGTCAAAACTTCTAACTGCCTGCCGTGCTCTTTATTCCATTTCTCGTCCGTCAGTGGCTCAGTTTATGGAGGTAATCAGATTAATGGTAGCCTATATCTCAGACCACTGCAACTTTGCATGCTCAATCAGTGGAATGGGGATTACACAGATTTACAAAGAGAACAAACAAATGAAGAGATAATACTAAAATTATTTAAATGATACAAAGTGCTAGCTACCTGTTAAATAGAATTGTACACTGGATATAGAGGAGAGAGACAGAACTGCACCAAAATAAGATGCAGTTCAAAGACCAGGATATAAAGCAAAACACAATATAATAATAAATAAAATACTCTAGTAGATCAAAAAATATGTGCAATTTATTAATAACAAATTTCTAAATAATAAACATCAAACAATAAATAATTGCTTTTGTAAATTTCAATTGAGAAATACGGCAGCAAAAAACACGTACCAACACCCCCACATATACACACAAAGGACAAACAGACAATTCACATGGGCCCCACTTGCAACACAGAACTAAACCTAAGCCGGCAAATAAAAGTTCATAGCAGGAGACTTTCCCATGAAGATAGAAAATGACATGACATGACAGCAAACCAATGCAGTGAATGGATGACTGATGCTGATGACAAGAAGTAATCAATATGAACAGTTCATTATTATGGATAATGGATGAAAAGATGGATTGGATGAATTAAATGGTTAGTGATGAGGGTGACCATACATCCAGTGACTTAGGTGAAGTTGCAGGTGTAGAATACAAAAACAAAACAGCAGCCAGTATATCAATAACAAATAGGTGGAGAAGTGTAGCGGACGTGTTACAAATAAAAGTTCAAGTGAAAGTTCCAGTTGGGGGCGAGTATATAGCAAAAAAGTAAAGCACATAGAAGGCACAAAATAATACTCAAAGCCCCTGATGCTGATCACTCATGCGATCCTCCAGATTATACTCACGACCGCACCACACAAAAGACCACCAACTCTCTGACCGGCAGAGGTCACAAGTCACTCGTACTGGGCTATGCTGTTCTGCGTCCACATAACAGGGGTATCCCAACGCGTCCTATTGCGGGTTTCACTCCCGATCTGCAGCAGGGAGTGTACGATTACACAGATTTGTCCCTTCTACTAAATCTGGATCAAGAGACCAGGGATTCTCTTATTTGGTGGCTATCTCGGGTCCATCTGTCCAAGGGAATGAGTTTCCACAGGCCAGAATGGACTATAGTAATGACAGATGCCAGCCTTCTGGGCTGGGGTGCAGTCTAGAACTCCCTGAAGGCTCAGGGTTCGTGGACTCAGGAGGAGGCCCTCCTTCCGATAAACATTCTGGAACTAAGAGCGATATTCAATGCTCTTCAGGCTTGGCCTCAGCTAGCTGCGGTCAGGTTCATCAGATTTCAGTCGGACAACATCACGACTGTAGCCTATATCAACCATCAGGGGGGAACAAGGAGCCCCCTGGCAATGTTGGAGGTTTCAAAGATAATTCTATGGGCAGAGGTTCACTCTTGCCATCTCTCAGCTATCCATATCCCAGGAGTAGAGAACTGGGAGGCGGATTTTCTAAGTCGGCAGACTTTTCATCTGGGGGAGTGGGAGCTCCATCCGGAGGTATTTGCCCAGTTGATCCAACTTTGGGGCAAACCAGAACTGGATCTCATGGCGTCTCATCAGAACGCCAAGCTTCCTTGTTACGAGTCCAGGTCCAGGGATCCCAAGGCAGCGCTGATAGATGCTCTAGCAGCGCCCTGGTCCTTCAGTCTGGCTTATGTGTTTCCACTGTTTCCTCTGCTCCCTCGTCTGATTGCCAAGATCAAGCAGGAGAGAGCTTCGGTGATCTTGATAGCCCCTGCGTGGCCACGCAGGACTTGGTATGCAGATCTGGTGGACATGTCATCCTTTCCACCATGGACTGTGCCGCTAAGGCAGGACCTTCTACTTCAAGGTTCCTTCAAACATCCAAATCTAATTTCTCTACGTCTGACTGCTTGGAGATTGAACGCTTGATTCTATCAAAGCGTGGTTTTTCCGAATCAGTCATTGATACCTTAATTCAGGCTCGAAAGCCTGTCACCAGGAAAATCTATCATAAGATATGGTGTAAATATCTTCATTGGTGTGAATCCAAGGGTTACTCATGGAGTAAGGTCAGGATTCCTAGGATATAATCTTTTCTCCAAGAAGGATTGGAGAAGGGATTGTCAGCTAGTTCCTTAAAGGGACAGATTTCTGCTCTGTCTATTCTTTTGCACAAATGTCTGGCTGAGGTTCCAGACGTTCAGGCGTTTTGTTAGAATCAAGCCTGTGTTTAAACCTATTGCTCCACCATGGAGTTTAAATTTAGTTCTTAAAGTTCTTCAAGGGGTTCCGTTTGAACCTTTGCATTCCATAGATATTAAGCTTTTATCTTGGAAAGTTCTATTTTTAGTAGCTATCTCCTCAGCTCGAAGAGTTTCGGAGTTATCTGCTTTACAGTGCGATTCCCCTTATCTGATTTTCCATGCAGATAAGGTAGTGTTACGTACCAAACCTGGGTTTCTAAGGTGGTATCTAATAAGAATTTCAATCAGGAGATTGTTGTTCCTTCCCTATGTCTTAATCCTTTTTCAAAGAAGGAACGTCAATTACACAATATTGATGTGGTTCGTGCTTTAAAGTTTTATTTACAAGCTACGAAAGATTTTCGTCAAACATCTGCTTTGTTTATTGTCTACTCTGGACAGAGGAGAGGCCAAAAGGCTTCGGCAACTTCTCTTTCCTTTTGGCTAAGAAGCATAATTCGCTTAGCTTATGAGATTGCTGGCCAGCAGCCTCCTGAAAGAATTACAGCTCATTCTACTAGAGCAGTAGCTTCCACATGGGCTTTTAAACATGAGGCCTCTGTTGAACAGATTTGTAATGCAGCGACTTGGTCTTCGCTTCATACCTTTTCTAAATTCTATAAATTTGATACTTTTGCTTCTTCGGAGGCTATTTTTGGGAGAAAGGTCTTACAGGCAGTGGTGCCTTCTGTTTAAGTTTCCTGCCTTGTCCCTCCCTTCATCCGTGTCCTAAAGCTTTGGTATTGGTATCCCACAAGTAATGGATGAACCGTGGACTGGATACACCTTTACAAGAGAAAACAAAATTTATGCTTACCTGATAAACTTATTTCTCTTGTGGTGTATCCAGTCCACGGCCCGCCCTGTCATTTTAAGGCAGGTGTTTTTTATTTTTTAAACTACAGTCACCACTGCACCCTATAGTTTCTCCTTTTTTTCTTGCTTGTCTTCGGTCGAATGACTGAGGGTGGCAGTTAGGGGAGGAGCTATATAGACAGCTCTGCTGTGGGTGTCCTCTTGCAGCTTCCTGTTGGGAAGGAGAATATCCCACAAGTAATGGATGAACCCGTGGACTGGATACACCACAAGAGAAATAAATTTATCAGGTAAGCATACATTTTGTTTTCCTAGGATGCATCAAGACATCCTGTTTAACCCTATGACAAAAGGTAGAAATGCTGGCATTAGTACTAGAGAAGTCCCTAACACTCTTCAAGCGAAAGCCAGATCTGCTTCCTGTAGATCCACTTAACCTCTCTTTAACAGCCAAAAGCCTCTGGATTTTAAACAATTCAATATCAACCTCAAGGTTACTTGGGAAATAGGATGGTATAAAATGTAACCCTTTAGATAACAATAGCTCCTCTGACTCTGATAGGGTATAGTTACTTAAATTGCATATTACTTTTTGTTCCCTCGTTTGGCACTTCTTAATCTTGTGCTTATAACCTCCCCTCCTGGTCGTCCTGCGTTTTGTTCTGACCAGCGCTCCCAAAAGCCCACCTTTTGGGTAGAGGACCCTGCTCTAATCTTTTTGCTCACTGCTGCTATTGCTAGTGAATAAGTTACTACTCAGAAGAGAGATTGCGTGGATCTACAAATTACAAATGGTGGCACCCTGGGGTCTTAATAAGCAGGTCTGACTCTCGTGTTTTTTGGAAGAAAAATGATCTACTGCTGTTAATAATATGCTGTATTCTGAAAGTTTAATCTATGTGCTTAAGTTTATCTATGATAGTTCCTCTTGGCCATTTTACTCAGGCAGTTAGGTGTAGAGTAAGAATGATCCCTTTTAGAACTAGTTTAGTATAATGTGAAGTATGTTTTATTTTATTGTGGATAAGGTTCATAATTTGAATTGAGTATTCATGTAGTTGTATATATGTTTATAGGCATGGAGCAGGAGGCAATAACTTCCTAGGTATGTAGTAACTATGTAAGCTGTTGTCTATTTGTTGCTATGGCAATGGATTGTTTTTTTGTCCCTTTTTTAAGTATTTGGTGATTTTTTTTGACATTAATAGTAGGGCAGTGATGCGGTTAAGCCCCTATAATGAATGTTCTACCTTGATTGTTTAATTTAGATATGCTTTTTTGTTTTTTATGTCACTCGTTTTTGTGACTGTTCCGGCTATGATGTCATGACCGGAAGTTGATGCCTGCTGTTCCGGTTTTCAGTTTTTCTGATGGGAGGTGTGTTTGTATCTTTTGTGGGATCCTATTAAACGTGGGTGTGTTATGTTTGTATCCTTGACAAAGTTCCCAGGTGGAGGACCAAAACGTTGGACGAATTAAGATGTGATTTTACCACAAACCTGGGAATAAAGTGGTAACATCCTTGCTTATCAAACCGAGTGCGAGGTATTTCTTTGGAGTATATATATATATATATATATATATATATATATATATATAGTTTATGTCCCTTAATTTGCCTCCTGTTTCAGCCTTTCAATAGACTAGGAAATATAGCATCTATTACCTGGTAGATATGTGCAGGCCAGAAAATTTTGTTTTCGGACGAAACTTTTTGTTTCATATGTTTGAGAAAATTTGTTTTTTCCCAAATTTTCGGTGGCTGCACTATTTTCATTAAACATTTACATTCGTTATTGTTAAATTAATGTAAATGTTTCAAAGCTACTGGTGAAAAGTTCACCTGTAGCTAAAAATACCTTAACGTGCTTTGAAGAGTGTGCTAACCCGATCCTCTTCTTGCCAGAGCCCCGGATTTCATCAGTATTTTTAGTTTTCTTTCATTTTCGTTGGCAAATTCAATCGGATTTTTGTTTTCGTTTATGAAAACAAAAATCCAATTTTCATGACAAATGTGCGTTTGTCTGAAAACGAATGCACATCTCTATTACCTGGTCAGTTATCAATATACTCACTATGTGTGGTAGAGATCAATAAATTGCCTAAAGATTACATATAAGGTGTCTGAAATCTATCCGTAATACACTTACCATACTTAAATGGATACTAAACCCAATTTTTTTTCTTTCATGATGCAATTTTAAACAACCTTCTAATTTACTCCTATTATCAATTTTTCTTTGTTCTGTTGCCATCTTTTTTTTAAAAAAAAACCAGGAATTTAATGTAGGGAGCTGGCCCATTTTTGGCTCAGCAAATGGGTTGCATTTGTTTGATACATTTAGCCACCAAACAGCAAGCGCTACCCAGGTGCTGAACAAAAAAATGGGCCGGCTCTTAAAGGGACACTGAACCCACATTTTTTCTTTCATGATTCAGATAGAGTATGACATTTTAAGCAACTTTCTAATTTACTCCTATTATCAAATTTTCTTTGTTCTCTTGCTATCTTTATTTGAAAAAGAAGGCATCTAAGCTGTTTTTTTTGGTTCAGACCTCTGGACAGCACTTTCTATTGGTGGATGAATTTATCCACCAATCAGCAAGGACAACTCAGGTTGTTCACCAAAAATGGGCCGGCATCTAAACTTACATTCTTGCATTTCAAATAAAGATACCAAGAGAATGAAGAAACTTTGATAATAGGTGTAGATTTCATGCTCTATCTGAATCACGAAAGAAAAAATTTGGGTTAAGTGTCTCTTTAAGCATACATTCCTGCTTTTACAAATAAAGATAGCATGCGAACGAAAAAAAATTGATAATAGGAGTAAATTTGAAAGTTGCTTAAAATTTCCTGCTCTATCTGAATTATTAACGAAAGCTGCTACCCTGCTATCTATTACTATCCCCAAATCCCTTTCCTCCTGTGTTTGGCTAAGTCTTGTCCCATTTAAATAATACGTTGCCTGCTTATTTTTACTTCCAAAATGTAGAACCTTGCATTTTCCCGTATTAAATCTCATTTTCCATTTACCTGCCCATACTTCTAATTTTTGCAGGTCCCTTTGTAGCGAAAGTTCATCCTGCGCTGACCTAATGACCTTACTTAACTTAGTATCATCTGCAAAAATAGAGATGTCGCTATTTAATCCTTGCTCCAAGTCATTTATAAAAATATTAAAACGAATAGGGCCCAGTACTGATCCCTGGGGGACTCCACTGATTACCTTTGTCCAATCTGAGTACGATCCATTTACTACTACTCGTTGCTCCCTATCTTTTATCCAGTAATTTATTCATAAGCTAACATTTTCAGATATTCCCAGTCCCTTAATTTTGTGCAGTAATCTCTCATGTGGCACTGTATCAAACGCCTTTGCAAAATCTAAGTATATCACATCAACTGTTTCCCCTTTATCTATATTTTTACTTACTTCCTCATAGAATCTAATTAGATTAGTTTGACATGATCTATTTCTCATAAAACCATGCTGATTAGAACTCATAATCTTGTTGACACAAATATGCTCATCAATATAATCCCTTATAATCCCTTCAAATATCTTCCCCACTATTGATGTCAGACTAACTGGTCTATAGCTTCCTGGATCATCCCTACTTCCCTTTTTGAAGAGTGGCACCACATCAGCTTTACGCCAATCCTTGGGTACCATGCCTGAGGATAATGAGTCTTGAAAAATTAAGAGTAGAGGTTTGTCTATAACAGTTCTAAGTTCCCTTAACACCCTTGGGTGTATTCCATCTGGGCCTGGAGTTTTATTTACCTTAATATTATTCAATTTGTTCCTGATATCCTCTATACTTAACCCAGTTAATGGTATGGGCTGGCATGTTCTATTTTGTTCCAAAGTATCATCCAATGGTTCCTCTCTTGTGTATACTGAAGAAAAAAAATGGTTTAGTATCTCAGCCTTCTCCCTGTCACTGTTAATCATGCTACCCTCCACGCATTTTAATGTACCTATATTGTCTTTCTTAGATTTTTTGCTATTTATGTACTTAAAGAACCTTTTAGGGTTAGATTTATAATCCTTTGCAATTAATTTTTCATTTTCAATTTTGGCTAATTTGATTGATTTTTTGCGTGCTTTGTTACATTCCTTATAAATATGGAATTTTGAGTCTGTACTATTTTCTTTGAATAATTTAAATGCCCTACGTTTTTTCCTAATTTCTCTTAGCACATTTATATTCAACCACATTGGCTTGGATTTTTTATCTTTATTTTTATAACCACATGGTATTTGTTGATATGTATATTTATTTAACAAAGTTTTAAATGTTATCCATTTATCCTCTGTATTTTTATTAGATAATACATTGTCCCAATTTATATTATTTAATGATTTCCTTAAATCGTTGAATTTTGCTTTCTTAAAATTAAAAGTCTTGATTAAACCTTTAAGACACTGCTTCTGAAAAGGGATTTCAAATGTGGCCATGTTACGATCACTGTTACCAAAATGTTCTTTGACTTTTATGTTTGATATTATATCTGTATTGTTTGATAGCACTAAATCCAATATAGCTTTACTCCTAGTTGGCTCCTGTATTAATTGTGACAAGAAGTTATCCCTGAGAACATTTAACAATCTATCCCCCTTAGCTGAATTACTAGTTTCATTGGCCCAGTTTATACCAGGGTAGTTAAAATCTCCCATAATTACAGCACTGTTATTAGCAGCCTTACCTATTTGCATTAGTAATTGAGTTTCATCCAGGTCACTAATGTTGGGGGGCTTGTAGCATGTTCCAAGTAATATTTTTTAGGATTTTCCCCACACTCTTTATTTCCACCCACAGGGTCTCTACATTGTCACTTGTATCAGAAATATCTTCCCTTATTGTAGGTTTAAGGTTAAGTTTAATATACATGCAGATTCCTCCACCCCTTTTATTATTACTGTCCCTCTTAAATAAAGTATACTCCTCTAAGTTAACTGCTTTTATACCTATGGTGGAATAGGTATAAAAGTTATACATGATATGCCCTACCCGAGCTACTGCATAATGCCACCCGACTTAGGTAAGGAGGGGGTCCCTGACCGCTGTTTTAGTAAGTGATTTCTAGTGGCGGCCCTGATATAGGCAGATAAGGCTGCCACCTTACAGCACACCTGCTGGACATATGATGTTGCAGATTTGCATTATTATGTTTAAAAATATATATTTCTACATTTCATTTTAAATTAATTTCTCTGATGCCCATTCCTGCATAACTTTGGAATATTGTAAAAATCCCATATCTCTAGACTGTCCCCTCTTCAAGCTCCAAGGTGGATGATTCTGGAACGAGACAGACAACTGGGAGCATAGTTGCAAACATTTAAATAAAAATTCTAGGGACACTTTGAAGCAAAGCCACGCTCATGTATGGTTTGTCTGTCCGCCCCAATACAAGCTTAAAGGGATAATAAAGTCAAAATTAAACTTTCATGAGTCAGGTAGAGCATGTCATTTTTAAATTCACTTCTATTATCAAATTTACTTTGCACTTTTGGTTACCTTTGTTGAAAAGAATATGTACATATCCTCAGCAGCAGCAATGCGCTAGCTGTTGATTGGTGGATACACACATTTGTCTTTTGTTAATTAGCTCACCAAATGTGTTCAGCTTGCTCCCAGTGGTGCATTGCTGCTCTGGAACTGACTTTAATTATGCTTTTAATTCCTTTGCAGGGGTTAAGCACGTGGTTATGTGCAAGTAATAGTGCAACAATAAAATTAGTTTAACATATTAGAGCATTTTGTTTTTCACTGTTATAGCCCTTTAATGCAGGTTAAATTAGCAAGCTCCTCTTTACCTCCCTTAATCTGAAATAAATAATTGGCATACCATACCTTATTAAGCAAAAATAAATAGTACTAAAAAGAAGATGCCAAGCTACACTTAAAAACTATATCCTGAAATGGATAGTTAAGAAACTAAAAAAACATACAAAGTGAGCGCTAATAGATATAAGCTAAAGGCAAAATATGGATAGATTATATCAAACACAATATCCTAAAAAATAGCATTTAAAACAATTGTCAGTTTATTATCCTAACAATTCATTTGTAAAATCACAATATATTAAAAAATACAATATAATATTATAGAGTGCACACTCTTAATTAGATAAAAGATAAAATGTAGATTTCTTTCCTAAGATATGAAGAGTCCACGACATCATCAATTACTGTTGTGAATTTCACTCCTGGCCAGCAGGAGGAGGCAAAGAGCACCACAGCAAAGATGTTAAGTGTCACTCCCCTACCCACAATCCCCATTCATTCTCTTTGCCTCTGTTAAATAGAGGTGAAGTTTTGGTGTCTGAAGAAAATTGGATTTCTTTCACTACAAGCAAGATTTGGGGTATAGCTGTAGTACACATCAATCTCTTCAGTAGAGTAGTGGTGGCTTTAAAGCAGTTAGGAACTTTTAAGATGGGCCTTGCTTTATTTTCCTAACATGTTGCTGCCCTAGTACAGAAAGCCAGAGTAGGTTTACTCTGCTCTTTCTTTTTCCACAGGTCTCTGGAAGGAGCGGCGTCCTTTCACACCGTGTGAGCCGTCTGACTGCCAGATGGCTAGATTGCAGGTAAGTGCTTTTCTGTTTTCTAGGTGGGAGACTAGCACTTTCAGATTTACCTGCAGCTTTTTTGAGGACAAATAGATACTTTGTAGGATTGATTTATGGCAAAATGCATGCACTATTAAGTATGTGGTACTGAGACTAAGGGGTTAATCCTTCTTATGGTATGAAGGAGTTAACCTCTTTAAATATGGCTCCTTATTTTATGAGTATGTTCATTGTGTGTTCTGTCACTGTAGCAGGCTTGGGATATTTTTATCAGAATATTTAATTATTCGCCCTGTGTATGTTAGCTCCGTTCACTTTGCAGAGACCTGAGACGGGCTTAATTGAGTGGGCTGTTTTTTCTCACACACTTTTTAGTGTTGCGCAGCTAGTTGCTCTGTTGGTCACATGACCTCATTCTTTAACTCCTAGCTGAAGGGAAAACGCAAAAGGAAAATTAAAGTCTCAGCTAGCAAGGTTTCTGATCCAGCCTCTACTACCCAAGTTTCCCTCCCTCATAAATCTGATGAGGAGGATACATCAAAGCCTCTGAGGGTGAAATCTCAGATTTGGACAGTATAATACCTTCATCTGACTCTGAAGTTGTATCCTTCAGATTTAAGCTTGAACACCTTTGTGTACTGTTAAAGGAGGTTTTAGCTACTTTGGACAACTCCGACCCGCCTGTTGTTGTCAACCCTAAGAAACCTAGTAAACTTAATAAATACTTTAATGTTCCTTCCTCCGGGGAAGTGTTTCCTGTTCTAGACCGTGCAACAGAAATTATTGTGCAGGAACGGGAGAAGCCAGGGATACATTTTTTCCCTGTCTCCTGTTTTTAAAAAGATGCTTCCTGTCACTGACTCCATTAAAGATTCATGGCGGACGGTGCCTAAAGTAGAAGGTGCCATTTCTACTCTGGCTAAGAGAACTACTATTCCTAAAGTTGATAGCTGCTCCTTTAAGGATCTAATGGATAAAAAGCTGGAAGCTTATTTGAAGAAAATGTATGTTCATCAAGAACAAAAAAATATAGTCCTGGAAAAGCAAAACAATTATTGTTATCTTCAGAATGACCTTGTTACAATTCATTTTTAGAGGTAAGCAGTCTGAAGTGTGCCTTGAGCATCAATTTGAATAGTATACACAAAATGACCCTATATTAGGAATAGGGAAACAAATGCTCTTTTAGCACCTCAATAGTAAACTCAAGTTAAAATTTAACTTTTAATAATAACAAATAAAATGACAGCTATAATTATTATGTGAAAATAAATGATATAGGCTTGCTAGAAAAAAAACACATTAAAAAATACAACTCCGTTGTTAAAGACTTGTTTCACTTCGTTAATTATTCTATAACAATGTTGCTAAATCCGGAGTGCATATAAGGAGATAATATATTTAGTGTCGGATGGATGAGATTGTGACATATTTTTAGGAAAAAACTCTAGTTGGGATCTATGCCCTATGTCCCCTGTATTGGGGTAGAGTAAAATCTCTGTTAAGATCATCCTTCCCACTGTTCTAAAGCAACAATCATTTTAAAGTTAATCAAAGAAGCCCGCAGCTGAGTCTAAATCAGCATGAAGGGTTTGCCCCTGGTCCGGGACCGGATCAAGTGGGGGGCAGACTTTCTCTGTTTTATCAAGCATGGGTACAAGATGTCCCAGATCCTTGGGCTGTGGACATAGTGTCTCAGGGTTACAAATTAGAATTAAAAACTCTTCCTCCCAGGGGCAGGTTTCTCATCTCAAGATTATCTACAACCCCGATAAAAAGAGAGGCATTCTTGAATTATGTTTGGGACCTTTCTTCCCTGGGGGTGATAGTTCCAGTTCCTGTAAAAGAACAGAGCCTGGGATTCTATTCAAATCTGTTCGTGGTTCCCAAAAAAGAGGGAACTTTTTGCCCTATTCTAGACCTAAAGTGTCTAAACAAGTTTCTCAGGGTACCATCCTTCAAAATGGAAACCATTCAGTCCATTCTTTCCCTTGGTACAAGAGGGTCAGTTCATGATGACCATAGACCTGAAGGATGCGTATCTTCATGTTCCCATCCACAGGGATCATCACAAGTTCCTGAGATTCGCTTTTCTAGACAAACACTTTCAGTTTGTGGCTCTTCCGTTTGGCTCTCTTGGCAGTGATCAAGGCTCGGGGAATTGTGGTGGTGCCCTACCTAGATGACATTTTGGTTCAGGTGCCATCTTTTCAACAAGCAAATGCTCATACAGAGAGAGATTTTGTTGTCTTTTCTACATTCCCACGGATGGAAAGTGAATCTGGAAAAGAGTTCCCTTGTTCGAGCTACAAAGGTGGTTTTCTTAGGGACCATTATAGATTTCCTATTGATGAAGATTTTTCTGACAGAGGTCAAAAAATAAAAAATTCTTTCCTCTTGCCTCTCTCTGCAGTCTACTGTTCGGCCATCAGTGGCTCAATGTATGAAGGTAATTGGTCTGATGGTTGCTTCCATGGACATCATTCCATTTGGGAGCTCTGCAGTTATGCATACTCAGACAATGGAATGGGGATCATTCGGATCTATCTCAGAGGATAGATCTAGACCAGTTGACAAGGAATTCTCTCCCATGGTGGCTTTCTCAGGAACATCTGTCTCGGGGTACATGCTTCCGATGACCTGGGTGAGTGTAATCATGGACGTCAACCTGCTGGGCTGGGGAGCAGTCTGGGATTCGTTAAAGGCTCAGGGACTATGGACTCAGGAGGAGTTAACTCTCCGTATAAACATCTTGGAGTTGAGAGCGATTTACAATGCCCTGATGGCTTGGCCTCAGTTAACTTTAGCCTAGTTTATCAGCTTCCAGTCGGACAATATCTACTCAGTCAGTGGCTTACATCAACCACCAGGGAGGAACTCAGAGTTACTTAGCCATGAATGAGGTGGCTCAGATTGTTCAGTGGGTGGAGGCTCACAATTGCTGTCTGTCTGACATTTCATCCCAGGGAGTGGGCACTCCATCTGGAGGTGTTCTCCAGGTTAACCCTCGATTGGGTCTCAATAAACAAGGGAGGGTCGTGGACTCTCCATATCCAGAAAGAAATAGATTTATCAGGTAAGCATAAATCTTGTTTTCTCTATTGTAAATATTCTAACCAAGTGGAACTATGGCCAAAGTATTAGTGGTGTTATTGATCTTTAGTGTTGGATTGCAAATTGATCTGACCCGTGGCAGCGGTCTGAGGTGAGGATAACTAATATAAAGTCTTATGGTCACATGACAGTTTTTAGCCAATCGGCACAGAGATTTAAAGTAGCAATATTTCAAATAAGTATACACAGTGTATCATATATTTCTTCCAGATCTGGGTGAACACTACTCACATAGTATTGTACTAACTTCAAAGATGTCCCGTGTTATCAGGTGTCTGATGAGATTATTTATACCAACGGTATTTATGTTGTTTGTGTGCATTTGTACTTACACTGTATGATTAAATCCGACAGTGTCAAGCTTTTCTGTACACGGTTGATTTTCCATTCGTCTGTTGGCTCTGTCCCTGGGTTCCTTTGAACAGTCTGGTTCTCCTTAAGACTGAACAGTCTCCATATTTGCAGCTATTTCTTCCGGTCCCTGGTTGTATGGGTAATCCGGTCTGCAAAGACAGCTTAGGGGCAAAAGCAGGGTCTTTCAGCCTTGTGAAGGTCTTTCTCAAAATCAGATTTTGAAAAATGCCTTCCCAAGGTTGAAACGCGTTGAAATTGATTAGCTGCTGCTGGACTTTTTAGAGCACAAACACTGTTTGTAACAAGGAGTGAAAAATGGAACAGAACACACACTCCAAATTGACTGCAATCTTTAGTTCTTTTCAGGCACTAGGTTGAAAGTGCAAAACACTCATAAAGACTTTTAGGAGATTATCCCCAAGAGAAAAGACCCTGCTTTTTCCCCATAGCTGTCTTTGCAGACCGGATTTCCCGTTCAACCAGGGACTAGAAGAAAGTGCTGCAAATACGGAGACCGTTAAGTCTTAAGGAGAACTAGACTGTACAAAGGAACCCGGGAACAGGCGTACGGAAAATCAGCCATGTACAGAGAAGCTTGACACTGTCGGAAAAATACCTTGACAACAAGTCCTAGAATAAGTAAGCAAAGGTTAAATTATTAACCCTTCAGCATCTGTATAGCAGGACACCACAAAAACACCCTTGTTTATATAAATGTTGCACAGCCTAAAATTAGACAGTGATATTACCTCAATATGTTAAACCTGCTAACTGCTGTCTTGGGGATGCTGGAATGGAGAACAGTATATGTAAATATGTTTAGAATTTTTTTTGTTTGTTTATTTTTGCTAAAACACTATTGAAAAGTATGTGGCATTTTATGAGGTAAAGATTATTTTTTTGCTGCTGGACTGATGCTGGCAGTAGGATAAGGGACTTAGAAATGCCCCAGTAAATTTAGATTTTTTTGTGTTTTCTGAATTCCAGTCCCAACACATGAAGAGCTTGATATCTTAAAAGGACATAATTCTGCAGCTCACTATAGTAAATGCTATTTGAACAGTTATCATCTAATTACTGTCAGTTTGATGAAAAAGGAAAAAAAGGGCATTCAGCTTCATCAATGCAGATGTCAAACTTTGCTTTACTGTGATCTCATGAGATTTCACTGAAATCTTGTGAGATTTCATAGTAAACTTCTTTAAAGGGACAGTCAAGTCAGAATTAATCTTTCATGATTCATATAGGGCATGCAATTTTAATAACAACATCCAATTTACTTTTATCATCAAATTTGATTTGTTCTCTTGGTATTCTTAGTTAAAACCTAAGTAGACTCATAAACTGATATCTAAGCAGTTGAATCAGCCTCTTATCTCATTTTGACAGGTTTTTACAGTTAAACAGTACTAGTTCATGTGTGTCATATAGATAACATTGTGCTCAGTCTGTGGAGTTATTTATGAGTCAGGACTGACCCAAATGCAAGTCTGTCAAAATAACTAAGATAAGGGGTCAGCCTGAAGAGGCTAAGATACAAGGTAATCCCAGAGATACAAAGTGTATTAATATAACAGTGTTGGTTATGCAAAACCGAGGAATGGGTAATAAAGAGATTATCTATCTTTTTAAACAATATAAAATTCAAGTAAACTATCCCTTTAAAATGAGGAGGGAAATAACATAACTGTGCTGCACAAATGCCAGATGCACACTCCCTTGCAAGTCCTTGGACTAGAATACTGATTGGCTGCTCAAAGTCCCTTTAGAATGGAATGTGCCTAATGAGAAAATTTTGAGGTAAAATATCTTTTACATTAAGTTCTTTAGGTGATATTTTCTAGTCAGCTTTTTACAGATACTATGCATTACTGTCAAGTGCTTCAGCATTTGGGTGTCATGTCCAAACTGGGAAGCGCTATTGAGATGCCTTGCTTCATCATACATTGCATTCTACCCTCCTTGGTATTATATATCACATCTTATGGCTCCCCATTACATGACACAATTCTACACACTGATAAACCTCAGTATAACAGAGAGTCTTATGGCCCCTATGTGCACATCAAACTTATATACAGGACATTTTTTGCGGGGAATATATACCGGTGCTTAGTACCACCACCTCTGCCAAATACTCGCAAGAAGGGCTTCAAAATATATCAAACATTGTAAATATCTTTTTCTCTTTGCTTACTGAGCACCATTTCTCAATCAATAATCAATAGCGGCACCTTCTTTATTTTTATTTTTTATGCAAAAAAGCACTATATATACCTATACCTAAAGGGACTAATTTATATGAGGATAACCTTTTCTTGCTTTTCATTTCAGAGTTTAGAGAGAAAAAAAAAACACACACACACACACACTTGTTTATAATCTTGTTTATTAAAATTTTATTAAAAATATCATTATTTTTATTTCACTCATGTTGTAGAGTTCTCACAGGTCATGATATATACATACATTAAAGGGACTTTGCACACTTTTAGATGGTAATATAAAATGATACATTGTATATATAAAAAAACTCTGTAATATATTTGTATTATTTATTTTGTCCCCCTTTCCTGTAATTCCATTCTGAAATTGAGCGCTTTTCAGTTCCTGTTAGAAATAGAAGTGTAGAACACTATCATATTCCGCACAGCCATTAGTTCCACACTCTACTGCCCTATTTATAACTGTCCCTAATTGGCCACTATGGAGGCAGATGAAACCCTTGAAAAAGTCACTGGGGCATGGCGAAATGTACGTCGGGTAGCGTGAAGTCAGTGACGTCACAGTGAAGGGCTTTGCTCCTAAAAGGGACTGGTAACTAAAGGGATAATTTGCTGCTACAATCCGTTAACATCATCCTTGGATACTTTAGATACCATTCTGGTTAATGGACAAATCTTTTGTAGCCCAAAGTGATGATATGTCCTGATATTCATTAATTGTTTTTTAACATGTTTTAAAAATTTTAAGAAATATTTTGTAAAGAAGCAGTTCCGGATTTCATTCCACAGTTGGCTTCCCTGATATCAGGTCTGCAGATATATCGGGAGCTGATTTATAGCTCCTGAAAAGTGTAAGTACATTTCCATTCAATTTTGCAACATTGGTTAAAGTATCACACTATTGTGATTTTCTTTTGTGTTTGGAGACACAGTTACGATTTGGCAGAAGCAATTTTCACTTGGAAGAGCTGATCCTGACAGCCTTGTTAATCAGGACTGCACTTGACAAGCTTAAAGGGACACTGAACCCAAATTTTTTCTTACGTGATTCAGATAGAGCATGACATTTTAGGTAACTTTCTAATTTGCTCCTATTATCAAATTATCTTCATTGTCTTGGTATCTTTATTTGAATTGCAAGAATGTAAGTTTAGATGCCGGCCCATTTTTGGTGAACAACCAGGGTTGTTCCTGCAGATTGGTGGATACATTTATCCACCAATAAAAAAGTGCTGTCCAGAGTTCTGAAGAAAAAAAAAGCTTAAAATAAAGATAGCAAGAGAAAGAAGAAAAATTGATAATAGGAGTAAATTAGAAAGTTGCTTAAAATTGCATGCTCTGAAACATGAAAGAATTTTTTTGGGTTCAGTGTCCCTTTAAGAAAGCTCAAGGTTATGTGAGTAGATTATTTACACAGTAGTTCACCTTTTTATATTATGTAACAATATTGCTTCATAGATTGTTTCTTTTTTCTTTGAGATATTGTGAAAACAGAAACTCCTGCATCGTTTGACACTTTTATCTTTATATCCTTTTCATCACATTTATTGTCACTGTGGAGGGAAGGTTCTGGCTGCCCTCTCAGATGGAGAGGGGAAGAGCAGCATGAGAACCAAGCAAAATCATCACATCCAGCACTAATGTAATATGTATATTTTACAAACATTAAAGGGACATTAATGACTTTGAGATGGTAATATAAAATGATAAACTGTTTATATAAAAAATCACCTGCAATATACTTTCATTATTTATTTTGCCCCTTTTCCTGTAATTCAATTTTGAAATTGTGAGCTTTTCAGTTCCTGTTAGAAATGGAAGAGCAGAAGACTGTTATATTCCACACAGCTATTGGCTGCACACTCTAGTGACCTATGTATCACTGTCCCTAATTGGCCACCGAAGAGAAAGAAACATAAGTTACAATATGTCATATTCTCATACTAATTTTTTCTTTGAATGTATCATTCTATCTAGCATTTATTTAGTGTTTAATGTCCCTTTAATAAAATGTGTCCTATAAAACCTTGCATTCCTTTTACTTAATAAACAATCGCCTAGATTACGAGTCTTGCGTTAGCCTTAAAAAGCAGCGTTGAGAGGTCCCAATGCTGCATTTTAATGCCCGCTGGTGTTACAAGTCTTGAAATGACAGGCTCTCCTCTCACTTTATCGGCCAGACTCGAAAATACCTCAAATCCACTTACGTCAATTGCGTATTCTCTTTTTTCAATGGTACTTGCATAGCGCCGGAATTACGAGTCTTGGAAAAAGTCGGGGTTAATAAATAAAATGTAGGTGTCGGCGATGTTGGGGGCAGCAGATTAGGGGTTCATAACTATAATGTAGGTGGCGGCGGTGTCGGGAGCGGCAGATTAGGGGTTAATAATATAATTCAGGTGTCAGTGATAGCGGGGAAGGCAGATTAGGGGTTAATAAGTGTAAGATTAGGGGTGTTTAGACTCGGGGTTCATGTTAGGGTGTTACGTGTAGACATAAATGTATTTTCCCCATAGGAATTAATGGGGCTGAGTTAGAAGCTGAACGCTGCTTTTTTTCAGCCAGCTCTGCCCCATTGATTCCTATGGGGAAATCGTGCACGAGCACGTTTAGCCAGCTCACCGCTTACGTAAGCAGCGCTGGTATTGAGGTTAGATGTGGAGCAAAATTTTGCTCTCCGCTCACTTTTCTGCGGCTAACGCCGGGTTTGTAAAAACCCATAATACCAGTGCTGTCTGTAAGTGAGCGGTGAGCTTAAACTGCTCGTTAGCACCGCACAGCCTCTAACGCAAAACTCGTAATCTAGCCGAATGATTTTTTGTAATTTCTATACTCTAGAATTATTGATACAATAATTATCTGCATTGGTTTTAGCAAATCTGTACAACATTTTGTGAAGAAACATCACTGGCAGGGTATTTAATTTCTTGCGGGGTAGGTGGGGGGGGGGGGCACAAAATGTATTTTTGACTCTGTAGATAAATATCTTAGTACCAGCCCTGTCAACATCATCCGTGTTCACACTTTGCTTTACTGTGATGTTGTAGGATTTCAACATAATCTTACAAGATTTATTTATTGTTTATTTATTTATAAAGGATGCTCAAATACCATCACAATGCATGAATATGCTACAAAGAAAGAGTAGAGTTATCAATGACATTGAAGACATTACAATAAACAATAGTACAAGATTATGCAAAACTAGTCAGCTTTAGCAATGTTAGTGAGAAGGGCTACAGGATCTATGCTGTTCTCAAGCTCCTTTTTTGTTTTTTGAATCCAAAAGTTGGAAAAATTCCTCAACTTAATAAATAACACAAAATTAAAACATAACAAAACCCCAGAGAGTATTGCTCATCATCTAAAGGGCTAGAACACTAAGGGGCCGATTTATCAAAGCTTCAACTGATAATATGATGGAATCTGTTTGAATCTCGCGTCTTATTTGCCGCAAATTGAATCCACCGTAATTAACAAAGCATCAACATCGTCAAATGTTGAAATATGTGACGTAATGTAAGCTCCCACATTCTCAATCCGACGTAGATCGATGCTTGTGTCATTCCAGATGTTTCAAATTCACATTCGACTTTATTTGACTTCCCAATTTATCAAACATTCAACAGGTACGCTCGCGTCTTTTCCACCACAGCGTACCAATCGTTCAAACCGCCACCCTTGAGGCCGCGAATGCCATAGAAATCAATGGGAGTCTGAAAACCCAGAAAGGTTATGTTAGAGGCTGCAAGAGAATGAAGCTTATTACATGTTTATGTAAATTAGAAAGTTGATTACAATTGTATACTCTTTCTATATCACACAGACAGCAAAGACGCATGTTCAGTATCTAAATAATATGTTAAATAATAATATTATATTCACATGTAATTTTAAGGCACCAATTCATTTCAAAAGTAGTTTTAATGACAGTTAATGTCTGTCTGGCAGCATTACTAGTAGATATAGGGATACAAATGAAATAAATACATTACATAATATAGCTAACTTCCTTTTTTTGATCAATATAATTTCCCCATGTTTAACGCATGTAATACAAGTCCCACTGCATTTCACACCAAATTTGACGCAATACTTCGTACCATATTGGACGCAATACTCAAACTCCTAAACAACCCACAAACTAGTGAATTTTTCCACCACTTTTGAAATGCATAATCACATGATTTATGACATCAGCCAATCTGATTTAAATATACATTATATACTATCACTAACAAATCAAATTACTTGATACTTGTGTCATTGATCACTCATCAGAACTTGATGAGTTGTTACATTGTGCATTATACTTTGAAAGTATGTATATGTGAAATTAGTATTAAAGTTAAACATTGATGATGACATTAGGACACACAGTATAATATTTTTGACAATGATTTTAAAAATCGATTGATGTTTGATTCAATATAATCTTAACATGATAGCTCAAAAGAATAGTCCACCTAACATTAAACTGTCATGAATCAGATACAGCAGAAATTAAAATCACCTCTTTATTGTCATGATATTTTCAGTGTTTTTCTTCCTTCTCTTGAATTTCATTTTCATTAAGAAATGTCATCTTATATGCCAGCCCATTTTATAACACCTGTGTAGGGGTGGTGTTTCATACTAGACTGCAATCAGGAAGGGTTACACGGGTGCAGAGAGAAAACTGGCCCAGCTCTTAAAATATCCATTGTTTTCAAATAAATACATATGATACCCTGATTACATGTTATATTTGCATATTATTCTTGGTCAGAATTATAATATATTTACACTATATACATATAGTGGTATAAATAAACACAGAGATATGAAAGACAACATTGTTTAGAACAAAATAAAATGTAGGGACATGTAAATATGTTTGGAAAAGATTTCTAACATAACACACACACACACACATATATATATATATATATATACACACACACACACACACACACACGTATGTTCAAAGATATATGTAAAAATTCTAGCATTAATAATTATTTTAAAAAAAGAAAAAAACATGAGATAGTCATATGATTTCTAGAAATACAAATACACATTAATTTATGTGAAAATATCATATATCAGATTTTTTGTATAACAAATAAATAAAACAATGAAATATTATTGTTTGCTCAGGTATAAATCTAGCTATTTCTTGGACATTGACAGATGAAAAATAAAAGATTAGCTTTAGAGAAATGTGCTTGTTCATGGACAGTAATGATATGGTATAAATAAAGTTGGAAAAAACAGAATATCGATGGCTCTTATTTATCAACAGTCCGATGCTCATCGCTCCGTACTTGACGCTCGTGTTTTTGACATACTTTTTAATAAATAAGGGCATCGTATGTGGATTTGCAGCAGCGATGTCTGGCAATGTCTGGCGAGGGTATTGACTCCAGTGAATGCACCGAGATTGACGCTTTGATAAATCGTCCCCTAAGAATTAAATCACAAACAAAGCTACTATCCAACAAGATTTTATAGTAAACTTCCTTAAACTGAGGAGGGAAATAAAGTGACAGTGTCTGCACATGCCAGATGCATGCTTCCTTGCAAGTCCCAGGACTAGAATCCTGATTGGCTGCTTAAAGTTCCTTTACAATAGAATGTAGCTATTAGAGAAATTTTGAAGTAAAATATCTTTAGCATATGGGTAACATGTCCCTTTAACGTGGGAGAACCTGAGAAGAAACACTATGCTGACCAGATCCCATATTTCATAAATCTAATCAAGAGAACTTGCTAAATCCTTTTTCCACCTTAAAAGTTTCCCTTTTGCTTTCAACTTCACATTTCTTCTACATTATTTGTGAAAAATGTTATCCTAGCACTAGAGAAGTTAGCATAATGTATAGATTTTTGTTAGTTTAAAAAGAACATTACCTATTAAGATCACATATACGATTTGGATTTGATTTCAGATTATTGGTGACTTTTAGTATTTTGTGGTTAATTCCCTCCCCCCCGTGACAGATTAATTTAGAGTTGTCAGAATAAAAATACATTTGTGACAGAGTAATAAGTCTTAGGTCAGCAAATTGCCCATTTAATACACGATCTGGCTATAACGTGAATGTATTCTAGATTTTTTCTTCTCGCCATCTGAAAATAATTTATTTTCCATCACTTTAGATTATCTCAAATGGTTCATTAAGGGGAAATTATTCTACCACTAAACAGTAAATATAATTTATGGCAGCAGCAAAGCTGAAAAAAAGCTTTACGAGTAACCAAAAAGTAAATATTTTAGCTACATTTTATAGTCAGTAAATTTGTCCTTCAATTAGATTAAATAAAAAGCAAATTACCATCATGTAATTCCTGACTGGTCTGCTCCCTATCTAATTTTCGTCTGCTATAAGATAATGTCTGATTTATGGGTAGATTTCAGTTTTGTGTGCCACTTTATTACATAGATTAAGAAGACCCAGTAATCCATTTTTTGTGTTATCACATTAATTAGTAATGCATATATTTTTTTCCATTAAGACGATGTTAACCTGTTGCAAACATAATATTAGGACACCATGTTAAAGGTACAGTCTACTCAAGAATTTGTATTGTTTAAAAAGATAGAAAATCCCTTTTTTACCCATTCCCCAGTTTTGTACAAGCAACATGGTTATATTAATATACTTTTTACCTCTGTGATTATTACCTTGTATCTGAGTCTCTGCAGACTGCCCTCATATTTCAGTTCTTTTGATTGACATTGCATTGCATTTTAGGCAATCAGTATTCAGTTCCCTCTCATAAGTATCACCACGGGCGTGAGCACAATGCTATCTATATGGCACACATGAACTAACACCCTCTAGCTGTGAAAACTGTCAAGTGCATTCAGATAAGAAGCAGCCTTCAATGAATTTGAGCTTACCTAGGTTTAGCTTTCAGCTAAGAATACCAAGAGAGCAAAGCAAATTTGATGATAAAAGTAAATTGGAAAGTTGTTTAAAATTACATGCCCTGAATCATGAAAGTTTAATTTTGACTAAAATGTCACATTAAGCCTTTTCCAGTTCATCTGAAAACCCCAACATTAATTTCCTATCTAACGTTTCATGAACCGGCTTCTACCTACTATTGCAAAGTATAATGGATTTTGAAAGTCATATGAATTTCAATTAGGAATCTGAGGTTAAAATTCTGCACATGTGCACTACACGTGTTTTAGTAAAATTCTATATATTATATATATGTATGTATATGATTTTAAAGGAACAGTAAACTCAGAAAATATTTATTCAATTTATTACATGCCCTATGTATTTATTATGACTTTAATTCATTGTTTTTACTAAATCTCTGACCATACGTTATTGTGAGCGGCTTCAGTGGGAGGAAAAGACGTGAATTACAATTACAGTGGGCTGCACTAAAGAGGTATAGGAACCCCCTAATAAGGATGGGGCTCAGGGGGAAGGGGAAAGTACCGAAGAATGATGGTTCAATGGCAAGTTTTTTAAATTTTAATATATAATCTTTAAGTTTTATACCAAAAAATGGATGCAAGTTAGTTTTAATTGCAAAAATTAACACATGCCACCTTTACAAATATATTACATTTACTGACCCTTTAAAGTTTGTGTTTTCATGACAAACCTTTATTCCACATCAATTCTATTACTACAGCAGCCAGAAGATCTGCAAATGCGTCTGACCTCATGTTGCCAGTATAAATATCTAAATATCTGTTACCCCCACAGTTGTTAACCATAATCACAAGCCCCTGTACTCTAATTACACAGCTGAAAGATCCTAAAAACAAGCCCCAACTCTAATGAACTTTAACACAAAACCTGCACATCAGTTAACTTCTATTACAAGACCTCCTATAGCAAGTAATACCCTCTGCTAGCCCCTATAATCAAACAGTTTTAAAGATCCACTTGTTAGGCCTAAATATATCCCCACTAGAACCCGTGTTCACTCCCACCATGACAAACTTAAGTTCATGTTACCCAAATGGTCCCTACAGTATCTTCTTCCCAAGTGAAAGGCCTTTTTAACCTATTAAACAACTAAACTGCTTTCTTCCCCCACATCTCACTATAAACATTAAGGCCTAGATTTAGAGTTGGGCGGTAGCCGTGAAAACCAGCTTTAGAGGCTCCTAACGCTGGTTTTTACCGCCCTCTGGTATTTGGAGTCAGTCAGGAAAGGGTCTAACGCTCACTTTGCAGCCGCAACTTTTCCATACCGCAGATCCCCCTACGCCATTTGCGTATCCTATCTTTTCAATGGGATCTTTCTAACGCCAGTATTTAGAGTCGTGGCTGAAGTGAGCGTTAGAAATCTAACGACAAAACTCCAGCCGCAGAAAAAAGTCAGTAGTTAAGAGCTTTCTGGGCTAACGCCGGTTCATAAAGCTCTTAACTACTGTGCTCTAAATTACACTAACACCCATAAACTACCTATGTACCCCTAAACCGAGGTCCCCCCACATCGCCGCCACTCTATTAAATTTTTTTAACCCCTTATCTTCCGCTCGGTACACCGCCGCCAGCTACGTTATCCCTATGTACCCCTAATCTGCTGCCCCTAACATCGCCGACCACTATGTTATATTTATTAACCCCTAATCTGCCCCCCACAACGTCGCCGCCAGCTACCTACAATAATTAACCCCTAATCTTCCGACCGCATCTCACCGCTACTATAATAAAGTTATTAACCCCTAATCCGCCTCACTCCCGCCTCAATAACCCTATAAGAAATAGTATTAACCCCTAATCTGCCCTCCCTAACATCGCCGACACCTAACTTCAATTATTAACCCATAATCTGCCGACCGGAGCTCGCCGCTACTATAATAAATGTATTAACCCCTAAAGCTAAACCTAACACTAACACCCCCCTAAATTAAATATAATTTAAATCTAACGAAATAAATTCACTCTTATTAAATAAATTATTCCTATTTAAAGCTAAATACTTACCTGTAAAATAAACCCTAATATAGCTACAATATAACGAATAATTATATTGCAGCTATTTTAGGATTAATATTTATTTTACAGGCAACTTTGTATTTATTTTAACCAGGTACAATAGCTATTAAATAGTTAAGAACTATTTAATAGCTACCTAGTTAAAATAATTACAAAATTACCTGTAAAATAAATCATAACCTAAGTTACAATTAAACCTAACACTACACTATCAATAAATTAATTAAATACAATACCTACAAATAAATACAATGAAATAAACTAACTAAAGTACAAAAAATAAAAAAGAACTAAGTTACAAAAAATAAAAAAATATTTACAAACATTAAAAAAATATTACAACAATTTTAAACTAATTACACCTACTCTAAGCCCCCTAATAAAATAACAAAGCCCCCCAAAATAAAAAAATGCCCTACCCTATTCTAAAATTAGAAACGTTCAAAGCTCTTTTACCTTACCAGCCCTGAAAAGGGCCCTTTGCGGGGCATGCCCCAAAGAATTTAGCTCTTTTGCCTGTAAAAAAAAACATACAATACCCCCCCCCAACATTACAACCCACCACCCACATACCCCTAATCTAACCCAAACCCCCCTTAAATAAACCTAACACTAAGCCCCTGAAGATCTTCCTACCTTATCTTCACCACGCCGGGTTCACCGATCGATCCAGAAGAGCTCCTCCGATGTCTTGATCCAAGCCCAAGCGGGGGGCTGAAGATGTCCATGATCCGACTGAAGTCTTCATCCAAGCGGGAGCTGAAGAGGTCCATGATCCGGCTGAAGTCTTCTATCAAGCGGCATCTTCAATCTTCTTTCTTCCGGATCCATGTTCATCCCGCCGACGCGGAACATCCAGCCGACGCGGAACATCCATCTTCACCGACGACTTCCCGACAAATGACGGTTCCTTTAAGGGACGTCATCCAAGATGGCGTCCCTCGAATTCCGATTGGCTGATAGGATTCTATCAGCCAATCGGAATTAAGGTAGGAAAATTCTGATTGGCTGATGGAATCAGCCAATCAGAATCAAGTTCAATCCGATTGGCTGATCCGATCAGCCAATCAGATTGAGCTCGCATTCTATTGGCTGATCGGAACAGCCAATAGAATGCAAGCTCAATCTGATTGGCTGATCGGATCAGCCAATCGGATTGAACTTGATTCTGATTGGCTGATTCCATCAGCCAATCAGAATTTTCTTACCTTAATTCCGATTGGCTGATAGAATCCTATCAGCCAATCGGAATTCGAGGGACGCCATCTTGGATGACGTCCCTTAAAGGAACCGTCATTCGTCGGGAAGTCGTCGGTGAAGATGGATGTTCCGCGTCGGCGGGATGAACATGGATCCGGAAGAAAGAAGATTGAAGATGCCGCTTGATAGAAGACTTCAGCCGGATCATGGACCTCTTCAGCTCCCGCTTGGATGAAGACTTCAGTTGGATCATGGACATCTTCAGCCCCCCGCTTGGGCTTGGATCAAGACATCGGAGGAGCTCTTCTGGATCGATCGGTGAACCCGGCGTGGTGAAGATAAGGTAGGAAGATCTTCAGGGGCTTAGTGTTAGGTTTATTTAAGGGGGGTTTGGGTTAGATTAGGGGTATGTGGGTGGTGGGTTGTAATGTTGGGGGGGGGTATTGTATGTTTTTTTTTACAGGCAAAAGAGCTGAATTCTTTGGGGCATGCCCCGCAAAGGGCCCTTTTCAGGGCTGGTAAGGTAAAAGAGCTTTGAACTTTTTTAATTTTAGAATAGGGTAGGGCATTTTTTTATTTTGGGGGGCTTTGATATTTTATTAGGGGGCTTAGAGTAGGTGTAATTAGTTTAAAATTGTTGTAATATTTTTCTAATATTTGTAAATATTTTTTTATTTTTTGTAACTTAGTTCTTTTTTATTTTTTGTACTTTAGTTAGTTTATTTCATTGTATTTATTTGTAGGTATTGTATTTAATTAATTTATTGATAGTGTAGTGTTAGGTTTAATTGTAGATAATTGTAGGTATTTTATTTAAGTAATTTATTGATAGTGTAGTGTTAGGTTTAATTGTAACTTAGGTTAGGATTTATTTTACAGGTAATTTTGTAAATATTAAACTAGGTAGCTATTAAATAGTTCTTAACTATTTAATAGCTATTGTACCTGGTTAAAATAAATACAAAGTTGCCTGTAAAATAAATATTAATCCTAAAATAGCTACAATGTAATTATAATTTATATTGTAGCTATATTAGGGTTTATTTTACAGGTAAGTATTTAGCTTTAAATAGGAATAATTTATTTAATAAGAGTGAATTTATTTCGTTAGATTTAAATTATATTTAACTTAGGGGGGTGTTAGTGTTAGGTTTAGACTTAGCTTTAGGGGTTAATACATTTATTATAGTAGCGGCGAGCTCCGGTCGGCAGATTAGGGGTTAATAATTGAAGTTAGGTGTCGGCGATGTTAGGGAGGGCAGATTAGGGGTTAATACTATTTCTTATAGGGTTATTGAGGCGGGAGTGAGGCGGATTAGGGGTTAATAACTTTATTATAGTAGCGGTGAGATGCGGTCGGAAGATTAGGGGTTAATTATTGTAGGTAGCTGGCGGCGACGTTGTGGGGGGCAGATTAGGGGTTAATAAATATAATATAGGGGTCGGCGGTGTTAGGGGCAGCAGATTAGGGGTACATAGGGATAATGTAGGTGGCGGCGGTGTACGGAGCGGCAGATTAGGGGTTAAAAAAATATGCAAGGGTCAGCGATAGCGGGGGCGGCAGATTAGGGGTTAATAAGTGTAAGGTTAGGGGTGTTTAGACTCGGGGTACATGTTAGGGTGTTAGGTGCAGACTTAGAAACTGTTTCCCCATAGGAAACAACGGGGCCGCGTTAGGAGCTGAACGCTGCTTTTTTGCAGGTGTTAGGTTTTTTTTCAGCTCAAACAGCCCCATTGTTTCCTATGGGGGAATCGTGCACGAGCACGTTTTTGAAGCTGGCCGCGTCCGTAAGCACCGCTGGTATCGAGAGTTGCAGTTGTGTTAAATATGCTCTACGCTCCTTTTTTGGAGCCTAACGCAGCCCTTCTGTGAACTCTAAATACCAGCGGTATTTAAAAGGTGCGGCCAGAAAAAAGCACGCGTAGCTAACGCACCCCTTTGGCCGCAAAACTCTAAATCTAGGCGTAAGTTTCTCCAGACACCTACCTCCAAAAGTTATAACCTTGTATGACTTCCCCACTGCAAACAAGACCCACCTAGCAGATATCTCTTTCTCTCTCTCTCTCTCTCTCTCTCTTCTCTCTCTCTCCTTATGTGAACTCAGACGTTTCAATTGAGTTTCTTGTCAAGGAATAAGGGAATAGTCATTATGGTAAATATTATAAGTGTACCCCACAAAGAAGGGATTTATAGAAGAGTGACATAGTTGTTTAAAATCCATGACATATGTTTATATGTGTAAAAAGGCACATGAAAAATACAGCACAAATTGTCAAAAAGTTCTCTGGCAAAATTATATTACTATTGAACTTTTTGCCTTAAATTTAAAAAAAAAAAAGTTATGTATGGTTCAAAGCCATATACTGTATAACATAATTTATACTTACCTGATAAACTATTTTCTTTCCTGGCATGGAGAGTCCACAAATCCATTCAATTACTAGTGGGAATTCAACTCCTGGTCACTAGGTGGAGGCAAAGAAGAACCCAGCAAAGCCTTAAAGGGACAGTATACACCAATTTTCATATACCTGCATGTAATAGACACTTCTATAAAGAATAAGATGCACAGCTACTGATATAAAAATCCAGTATAAAACTGTTTAAAAACTTACTTAGAAGCTCTCAGTTTAGCTCTGTTGAAAAGGTAGTTGGAAAGCCCACTGCAAGTGGAAAATAAGACACTCCCCCCTCCCCCTTCTTTTGCATATGAAAAGGCCCTTTACACAAACAGGAGCAAGCTGGAGTAGGTATCTGTCGGCATTCTCCTAAAACTTTGGGGCTTGGTTAGGAGTCTGAAAATCAGAGCAATGTTATTTAAAAATATCAAAACTATAAATTTTTTAAAAAAACAACAACTTTATGGGCTATATAAATAGATCATCTACAAAACATTTATGCAAATAAAAAATGAGTGTATAATGTCCCTTTAAGTATCCTCCCATTACCCACAATCCCCAGTCATTCAGCCGAGGAATTATGGAAAGAGAAGAAGCCACAAAGGGTATAGGGGTGCCTGAGGTTTAGAAAAATTACAAAAAGCCATCTTAAAAATAAGGGCGGGTCGTGGACTCTCCATACCAGGAAAGAAAATAATTTATCAGGTAAGTATAAATTATGTTTTCTTTCCAATGGAATGGAGAGTCCACAAATTAATTCAATTACTAGTAGGAACCAATAACAAAGCTAGAGTCCACAGAATGGAAGGGAGGGATACACAAGACAGGCAAACCTAAACAAAAAGCACCACCGCTTGAAGAACTTTCCCTTCAGGTGAGGCAAAAACATAAAATTTGGAAAAAGTATGCAATGATGACCAAGTGGCTGCCTTGGAAATCTGTTCCACAGAAGCATAATTTGTAAAGGCCCAAGAGGAAGCGACACCCCTAGTGGAGTAAGCAATAATTTTCTCTGGAGGCTGCTGTCCAGCTGTCTCATAAGTCAATCGAATAACACTTTTCAACCAGAAGGAGAGAGTAGAAAAAGAGGCCTTCTAACCCCTCCATTTACCTGAAAAGACAACAAAAAGAGCAAAAGATTGGCGAAAATCTTTCATAGCCTGTAAATAGAACTTAAAGCACGCACAACATACAGATTGTGCAACAACCACTCCTTCTTAGAGGAAGGATTAGGACAAAATAAAGGAACAACAATTTATTGGTTGATATTGCGTTCCGAGACCACCTTAGGTAGAAAACCTAATTTAGAACAGAGAACTGCCTTATCCACATGAAGAATAAGATAAGAAGAATCACACTGTAGAGCCGAAAGCTCCGAAACTCTACGGGCAGAGGAAATTGCCAGCAGAAACAAAACCTTCCAGAACAATAACTTGATATAAACAGAATGCATAGGCTCAAATGGAACCTGCTGCAGAACTTTAAGAATCAGATTAAGACTCCAAGGAGGAGCAATAGACCTAAACACAGGCCTGATTATAACCAAAGCCTGTACAAAAGATTGAACATCTGGCAAAATTGCCAGATGCTTCTGCAGAAGAATTGACAGAGCTGAAATCTGACCCTTTAGGGTACTGACTGATAAACCCTTCTCCAGGCCCTCCTGAAGAAAGGACAGAATACAGGGAATTCTCACCTGACTCGAAGAAAAACACTTAGATCCGCGCCAATGAAGATATTTATGCCATACCTTATAATAAATCTTGCGAGAAACAGGCTTACGAGCCTGAAACATAGTCTCAATAACCTTCACAGAAAAACCTCATCAGGACAAGACTAAGCATTCGATCTTCAAGCAGTCAGCTTCAGAGAGACTAAGTTCGAAAGGAGGAAGGAACCCTGAAGTAGAAGATCCTTTCACAGAGGCAATTTCCACAGGGGAAATGATGACAACCTCACTAAGTCCGCAAACCAAGTTCTGCAAGGCCATGCTGGAGCTAGTAGAATCACCAAAACCTGCTCCTGTTTGATATGAGCTATCACCCGAGGAAGCAGATAAATTAGACCTAAATCCCATAGCACTGCCAGGGCGTCTACCAAAGCTGCTTGAGGATCTCCTGATCTTACTCCGTATCTTGGAAGCTTGGCGTTTAGACGAGATGCCATCAGATCCAGCTCCGGAACTCCCCACTAGAGGGTTAACATCAAGAAAACGTCCGGATGGAGAGCCCATTCCCCTGGATGAAAGTTCTGCCTGCTCAGATAATCCGCTTCCCAGTTGTCCATCCCTGGAAAATGAATGGCAGAGAGAATGACAATTGTGAGACTCTACCCACTGAAGAATGCGAGTCACCTCCTTCATAGCTAACATGCTCCGGTTTCTCCTTGGTGGTTGATATATGCCACCGACGAGATGTCTGATTGAAATCTGATAAACTGGACTAAAACTCAGTTGAGGCCATACTGATAGAGTATAGAGAATTGCTCTCATTTCTAAGATATTTATAGGAAGGGCAGACTCCTCCTGAGTCCAAAAGTCCCTGAGCTCTTAGGGACCCCCAAACTGCTCCCCAGCCTAACAGGCTAGCATATGTGGTCACAATCTCTCAAGAAGGTCTCAGGAAACAAGAGCCCCAAGACAAAAGGTCCTGGGAGATCCACCAAGACAGAAACATCCTTGTCTGAGAGTCTAAAACTATACTTTGAAAGAGATCTTAGTGGACTCAATTCCATTGATTGAGCATACATAACTGTAGAGTTCTCAGATGGAAGCAGGCAAACTGAATAATGTCCATGAATGCCACCATAAGACCCCTTACTTCTATGCATACAGCTACTGATGGACGAACAGAAGACTGAAGAGAACGACAGGCCTCCAGAAGCTTGACTTTTCTGACCTCCATCAAAAAAAATCTTCATAGATACTGAGTCTAAGATTATCCCCAGAAAACATACCCTGGTACTTGGCACCAAGGAACTTTTCCCTAGATTCACCTTTCACCCGTGAGAGTGCAGAATAGCTAACAGAAAATCTGTATGGGATCTTGTTAACTGAAAAGATGGCACTGAACCAAGATATCGACCAGGTAAGGAGCCATCACAATCCCTAGAGATGTGGCCACAGCCAAAAGAGCCCCTAGAACCTTTGTAAAGATTCGAGGAGCAGCGGCGAGGCCGAAAGGCAGGGCTACAAATTGGAAATATCAATCCAAAAAAGCAAACCTCAGGAACTTAAAATGTTCCCTGTGGATAGGCACATGAAGATACGCATCCTTTAGGTCTATAGTGGTCATAAACTGACCCTCCGTAACCAGAGGGAGAACAGAACGAATAGTCTCCAATTTGTTTTTTGTTTTTTTATATCTTTATTTTTTATTTGCCATACAGAATATAATTCAGTTACAATTTGACTACCAGTATAACATATATTCATATTACAACAAGTAGTAATTCTTTAACAAATATTTGCAATTCCAAATAATACATACATCCGTTAGCCAATAAAAAAAAAACTATGCTCAATACATAAGCGCACCTTTTCTCACGTTACACTTAGAATTTCTATATTACAATCATTGTACAAAGTATAGCAATTTTCTTAAACAAACTAAAAACCTAAAAAACAAACAAACAAAAAAAACACCTCTCTCTCCCTGTTCTCCGCGGGCCTCGTCTCCCTTCCCCTCCTCCCCCTGTCACCTCATGCTGTTATAAAGGATATTAATCATTTGTAATAGCCAGCTCAATATAATCCGTGCCCATAAGAGGGGCAATTAATTGTCTCTGAGTTTCTATTGGGAAGCTCTTAATTATTTTTTCCCATTTATAAAAGAAACTTCTAACTTGAGATTCTGAATTCACAGATGTATCGAATTGTTCCATGATTAATTGGTTTTTAAGTTTTTCCTTAATACTGGGGGCTTTTTTAGATTTCCAATGTTTTAGTATCAGTAGTCTACCAGTTATAATTATAATATTTAATTGGCTATATTATTATATTTAATTGGGAATATTCTTAAATAATGTTTTGTCCTGTGTTGCAAAAAAGAACACCTGTTTATCAGATAATTGTATATTAGTCATATTAATTTTATCAATCCAAGTGTTTATTTTATACCAGAATAATTTCACCTTAGGACAGCCCCAAAAACAATGATACAGATCTGCATTTATGGCCTTACATCTCAGTCAGACAGCGTCCCTCTGTTTTATCCCATTTAGCTTTAACTTGTGGGGTAACATATGCATTATTTATAAATTTGGTATGCGTTTCTCTCCATGATGAAGAAATTGTCGCTCTATCTACTAGATTGAAACTTTGTTGTAATCTTTTTGTGGAAATCTGCCATACACCTGCTAACTTTGGAAGATTCTCACAGCCGAATGAGGAGATAATTATTTTGTATATAAATGAGATACTGAGGCCTAGTTATCAACGTGTCTACTTACCTGCCTTCGCCGGCCCAATACGCCCGCCTAAGCTCGCCTACCATCGCCACCGCGGACCTGAATAATCTCGCCAAAGTTATCAATAAAGCTGTCAAAAAGCCGCGCACCAAGTACTGGGTGATGAGCAGCGGACTGTGATAGTTATCACTCATCCGATCTCGCTGCTCTTCGGCTTTTTCCCAGCTTTATTGATACCCCTGTCACTAAGCACTCACACTAAACTACACTGTTCTACCCCCTATACCGGAGCCCCCGGAGCCCCCCGCAACTAAATAAAGTTATTAACCCCTAAACTGCCGCTCCTAGACCCCACCACAACTATAATAAATGTATTAACCCCTAAACCGCCGCTCCCGGAGCCCACCGCCACCTACATTATACCTAGTAACCCCTATCCTGCCCCCCCTATACCGCCGCTACCTATAATACATTTATTAACCTGCCCCCCCTACACCGTCGCCACTATAATAAAATGATTAACCCCTAAACCTAAGTCTAACCCTAACCCTAACACCCCCCTAACTTAAATATTAATTAAATACATCTAAATATTATAACTCTTATTAACTAACGCCTAGATTTAGAGTTTTGCGTTAGCCGTCCAAACCAGCGTTAAGGGGTCCTAACGCTGGTTTTGGCCGGCCGCTGGTATTTGGAGTCAGTCAGGTAAGGGTCTAACGCTCACTTTCCAGCCGTGACTTTTCCATACCGCAGATCCCCTTACGCCAATTGCGTATCCTATCTTTTCAATGGGATCTTCCTAACGCCGGTATTTAGAGTCTTGGCTGAAGTGAGCGTTAGAACTCTAACGACCAAACTCCAGCCGCAGCAAAAAGTCAGGAGTTAAGAGCTTTATGGGCTAACGCCAGTTCATAAAGCTCTTAACTACTGTGCTCTAAAGTACACTAACACCCATAAACTACCTATGTACCCCTAAACCGAGGCCCCCCCACATCGCCGCCACTATAAGAATTTTTTTTAACCCCTAATCTGCCGACCGCACACCGCCGCAACCTACATTATCCCTATGTACCCCTAATCTGCTGCCCCTAACATCGCCGACACCTACATAATATTTATTAACCCCTAATCTGCCGCCCCCACGTCGCCGCTACCTACCTACACTTACTAACCCCTAATCTGCTGACCAGACCTCTCCGCTACTCTAATAAATGTATTAACCCCTAAACCGCCTCACTCCCGCCTCAAAAACACTATAATAAATATTATTAACCCCTAATCTGCCCTCCCTAACATCGCCGCCACCTAACTTCAAGTATTAACCCCTAATCTGCCGACCGGACCTCACCGCTACTCTAATAAATGTATTAACCCCTAAAGCTAAGTCTAACCCTAACCCTAACACCCCCCTAAGTTAAATATAATTTAAATCTAACGAAATAAAATAAATCTTATTAAATAAAATAATCCTATTTAAAGCTAAATACTTACCTGTAAAATAAACCCTAATATAGCTACAATATAAGGAATAATTATATTGTAGCTATTTTAGGATTTATATTTATTTTACAGGCAACTTTGTATTTATTTTAACTAGGTACAATAGCTATTAAATAGTTAATAACTATTTAATAGCTACCTAGTTAAAATAATTACAAAATTACTTGTAAAAAAAAACCTAACCTAAATTACAATTAAACCTAACACTACACTACACTATCAATAGATTAATTAAATAAACTACAATAATCTACAATTAAATCAACTAAACTAAATTACAAAAAAAACAAACACTAAATTACAAAAAATAAAAAAAGATTACAAGAATTTTAAACTAATTACACCTACTCTAAGCCCCCTAAAAAAATAACAAAGCCCCCCAAAATAAAAAAATGCCCTACCCTATTCTAAAATAAAAATTAAACAGCTATTTTGCCTTACCAGCCCTTAAAAGGGCCTTTTGCGGGGCATGCCCCAAAGTAAACAGCTCTTTTGCCTGTAAAGAAAAACATACAATACCCCCCCAACATTACAACCCACCACCCACATACCCCTAATCTAACCCAAACCCCCCTTAAATAAACCTAACACTAAGCCCCTGAAGATCTCCCTACCTTATCTTCACCACGCCGGGTATCACCAATCCGTCCAGAAGAGGCTCCAAAGTCTTCATCCTATCAGGCAAGAAAAGGTCCAGAAGAGGCTCCGAAGTCTTCATCCTATCCGGCAAGAAGAGGAGATCTGGACCGGCAGACATCTTCATCCAGGCGGCGTCTTTTATCTTCATCCATCCATCCGGCGCGGAGCGGGACCATCTTGAAGCAGCTGACGCGGATCCATCCTCTTCTTCCGGCGACTCCCGACGAATGAAGGTTCCTTTAAGGGACGTCATCCAAGATGGCGTCCCTCGAATTCCGATTGGCTGATAGGATTCTATCAGCCAATCGGAATTAAGGTAGGAAAAATCTGATTGGCTGATTGAATCAGCCAATCAGATTCAAGTTCAATCCGATTGGCTGATCCAATCAGCCAGCCAATCAGATTGAGCTCGCATTCTATTGGCTGTTCCGATCAGTCAATAGAATGCGAGCTCAATCTGATTGGCCAATCGGAATTAAGGTAGGAAAAATCAGATTGGCTGATTGAATCAGCCAATCAGATTGAAGTTCAATCCGATTGGCTGATCCAATCAGCCAATCAGATTGAGCTTGCATTCTATTGGCTGATCGGAACAGCCAATAGAATGCGAGCTCAATCGGATTGGCTGATTGGATCAGCCAATCGGATTGAACTTGAATCTGATTGGCTGATTCAATCACCCAATCAGATTTTTCCTACCTTAATTATTTTAGAATAGGGTAGGGCTTTTTTTATTTTGGGGGGCTTTGTTATTTTTTTCGGGGGCTTAGAGTAGGTGTAATTAGTTTAAAATTCTTGTAATCTTTTTTTATTTTTTGTAATTTAGTGTTTTTTTTCTTTTGTAATTTAGTTTAGTTGATTTAATTCTAGATATTGTAGTTAGTTTATTTAATTAATTTATTGATAGTGTAGTGTTAGGTTTAATTGTAACTTAGGTTAGGATTTATTTTACAGGTAATTTTGTAATTATTTTAACTAGGTAGCTATTAAATAGTTATTAACTATTTAATAGTTATTGTACCTAGTTAAAATAAATACAAAGTTGCCTGTAAAATAAATATAAATCCTAAAATAGCTACAATATAATTATTCGTTATATTGTAGCTATATTAGGGTTTATTTTACAGGTAAGTATTTAGCTTTACATAGGAATAATTTATTTAATAAGATTTATTTTATTTTGTTAGATTAAAATTATATTTAATTTAGGGGGGTGTTAGGGTTAGACTTAGCTTTAGGGGTTAATACATTTATTAGAGTAGCGGTGAGGTCCGGTCGGCAGATTAGGTGTTAATAAGTGTAGGTAGGTAGCGGCGACATTGGGGTGGGCAGATTAGGGGTTAATAAATATAATATAGGGGTCGGCGATGTTAGGGACAGCAGTTTAGGGGTACATAGCTATAATGTAGGTTGCGGCGGTGTACGGAGCGGCAGATTAGGGGTTAAAAATAATATGCAGGGGTCAGGGATAGCGGGGGCGGCAGATTAGGGGTTAATAAGTGTAAGGTTAGGGGTGTTTAGACTCGGGGTACATGTTAGGGTGTTTGGTGCAGACTTAGGAAGAGTTTCCCCATAGGAAACAATGGGCTGCGTTAGGAGCTGAACGCTGCTTTTTTGCAGGTGTTAGGTTTTTTGCAGCTCAAACTGCCCCATTGTTTCCTATGGGGGAATCGTGCACGAGCACGTTTTTTAAGCTGGCCGCGTCCGTAAGCACCGCTGGTATTTAGAGTTGAAGTGGCGGTAAATATGCCTGTACGCTCCCTTTTTGGAGCCTAACGCAGCCCTTCTGAAAACTCTAAATACCGGCGGTATTTAAAAGGTATATTGTATCTATTTTAGGATTTATTTTTATTTTACAGGCAAATTTCAATTTATTTTAACTAGGTACAATAGCTATTAAATAGTTAATAACTATTTAATAGCTACCTAGCTAAAATAAAGAGACATTTACCTGTAAAATAAAAACTAACCTACAATTACACCTAACACTACACTATCATTAAATAAATTATTCCTATTTAAAACTAAATACTTACCTGTAAAATAAACCCTAAGATAGCTACAATGTAATTAATAATTACATTGTAGCTATTTTAGGATTTATATTTATTTTACAGGTAACTTTGTATTTATTTTAGCTAGTTAGAATAGTTATTAAATAGTTATTAACTATTTAATATCTACCTAGCTAAAAGAAATACAAAATTAACTGTAAAATAAATCCTAACCTAAGTTACAATTAAACCTAACACTACACTATCATTAAATTAATTAAATTAATTAACTACAAATACCTACAATTAAATACAATTAAATAAACTAACTAAAGTACAAAAAATAAAAAAAACTAAGTTACAAAAAAGAAAAAAAAAAAAGTTACAAACATTTAAAAAATATTACAACAATTTTAAGCTACTTACATTTAATCTAAGCCCCCTAATAAAATAACAAAGCCCCCCAAAATAAAAAAAATGCCCTACCCTATTCTACATTAAAAAGTTAACAGCTCTATTACCTTACCATCCCTTAAAAGGGCCTTTTGCGGGGCATGCCCCAAAGAAATCAGCACTTTTGCCTGTAAAAAAAAATACAACCCCCCCAACATTAAAACACACCACCCACACACCCCTACTCTAACCCAAACCCCCCTTAAATAAACCTAACACTACCCCCCTGAAGATCATCCTACCTTTAGCCGTCTTCAGCTAGCCGACCACCGATGGAACAGAAGAGGACACCCGCAGTGGCCGAAGTCATCATCCAAGGGGCGCTGAAGAAGTCTTCCTTCCGATTGAAGTCATCATTGAAGGGGCGCTGAAGAGGTCTTCCATCCGATTGAAGTCTTCATCCAGGCGGCGTCTTCAATCTTCATCCATCCGGAGCGGAGCGGAGCCATCTTCAGACGAGCCGACGCGGAGCCATCTTCTACCACCGACGACTTCCCGACGAATGACGGTTCCTTTAAAGGGACATAATACTCATATGCTAAATCACTTGAAACTGATGCAGTATAACTGTAAAAAGCTGACAGGAAAATATCAACTGAGTATCTCTATGTAAAAAAGGAAGATATTTTACCTCACAATCTCCTCAGCTCAGCAGAGAAAGTTCTGTGTAAAAAGTTATACTTCATCTGCTCCCAGCTGCACGTAAAAATAAAAAAAAAATTAAGAAATGAACAGCAGCCAATCAGCATCAGCAGTGCTGAGGTCATGAACTCTTACTGTGATCTCATGAGATTTGACTTAACTCTCATGAGATTTCATAGTAAGCTTCCTTTACCTGATTGGTGAAATAATATGAGAGTTCACGAGGCTCATCCCCTAAGCTTTCCTAGGACAGACACACTAAAATGCTGCTTAGAAATCCTTTACAATGGGAGGTGGCTACTGAGGAACTTTTGAGGTAAAATATCTTTCTTTTTTACATAGAGATGTTCAGGAGATATTTTCTAGTCAGCTTTTTACAGCTATGCTGCATCACTTTCAAGTGTTTAAACATTTGGGTATTATGGCCCTTTAAGTGACGTCATCCAAGATGGTGTCCCTTGAATTCCGATTGGCTGATAGGATTCTATCAGCCAATCGGAATTAAGGTAGGAAAAATCTGATTGGCTGATTGAATCAGCCAATCAGATTCAAGTTCAATCCGATTGGCTGATCCAATCAGCCAATCAGATTGAGCTTGCATTCTATTGGCTGTTCCGATCAGTTTATTAGAGTGGCGGTGGGCTCCGGGAGCAGCGGTTTAGGGGGTAATACATTTATTTATGTAGGGGAGGACAGATTAGGGGTGTTTAGACTCGGGGTACATGTTAGGGTGTTAGGTGCAGACATCTCCCATAGGAATCAATGGGATGTCGGGCAGCAGCGAACATGAACTTTCGCTATGGTCAGACTCCCATTGATTCCTATGGGATCCGCCGCTTCCAGGGTGGCGGATTGAAAACCAGGTATGCTGGGCCGGAAAAGTGTCGAGTGTACCTGCTAGTCATTTGATAACTAGCAAAAGTAGTCAGATTGTGCCGAACTTGTGTTCTGAACATCTGGAGTGACGTAAGAATCGATCTGTGTCGGACTGAGTCCGGCGGATCGAAGCTTACGTCACAAAATTCTACTTTTGCCAGGCAGCAGAGCTTGATAACTAAGGCGAATCAGCCTCGCCACAAATACACTGCGGAATTCCAGCGTATTTGAGGTTGACGGCTTGATAACTAGGGGCCACTGTATTTACCTGCGTTAAATAAAGTTAAAGCAGGTTCCAATATATCCCAAGTCTCAAGTGTTATATTATTCTGTATGATTTCCTGAATGTAATGTCGTAGCTGTAAAAAAGCAAAGAAATCTCTGTTTTTAATGTCAAAGTCTTGTTTAAATTCGGAGAACTGTTTACATACCTTTGATTCTAGGTCTATACATTGGTGTACCATTTTTATTCCTTTCAATGCCCAATTTCTAAAGATTTTTGAGTCTAATGCTGGAGTAAAGTTTGGATTGCCAGTGATAGGTAAATATTTAGAAAAAGTTGGATTGATACCTAGTATTCTGAGCATTTTCTGCCATGCCATTATTACACACTGAATCACAGGAAATTGACTAGTTTTAATAGGCCATTTATCAGGTGACGTATGAAGAAGTGATGTAAGAGAATATGGAAATAATAACATATCTTCCAATGGGAGAACGGCATAATAATCAGCACTAACCAACCAATCTATTGCGATGTTACATATGCACGATAAATTATACATTTCTATATCAGGTAGGGCGAATCCCCCATCAGTTCTTAAGAGGGACATTTTTTTAAAAGCTATTTATCTTCTTTTCCCTTCCCATAAAAATTGTAAACATGCTCTTCTATGAGCAATTAAATCTTTTTTTTTATCAGAATTGAAAGGTTCTGCATTAAATAAAGCAGTTTAGGAAAAAGAAGCATTTTAATTAAATTAATCTTACCAGATATAGTAAGTTTAAATTTTGCCCATTTTTCCATATCCCGCTTTATTTTGAGAAAGATCGGGGGGTAGTTGAAGTCGTACCATTCTTTGTAATTTTTTGATAATTTAATCCCTAGGTATGTAAAGGAATCTTTTGCCTCTTTGAATGGAAACGAATGGTATGAATCCTTATTTTTATTTAGCCAAAAAATTTCTGTTTTTAATGTATTAATCTTATAGCCTGAAAAAGTCCAGAATTCTTGTAGTATCTGTATTAGTAAAGGTATATTTTTTTGTGTTTGTTAAAAATACTAGCAAATCATCAGCATATAGAAGTGTTGTTATTCTTCTGGTACCTAGTTTAATCCCGTCTAATTCTTTCCTCAACTGAATCGCAAGGGGCTGTAGAGCCAAGTTAAAAAGATATGGAGACAATGGGCATCCCTGCCTTGAGCCCTTAAGAAGGGGAAATTGTTCTGAAGATATTCCATTAATAATGACCGACGCCCCAGCTGAATTGTAAATTGACCATATAAGATGAAGGAAAGGGCCCTTGGCTCCATATTTCCTTAAGGCCAAGAATAAATGGTCCCAAGTAATGGAGTCGAATGCCCTCTCCGCGTCGATTGAAACTATAGCTGCATCTTTTCCTCTGAAATGCTCTTTTTCCTTATCTTGTGAATAGTATGAATTTAATAATAATTGCAGTTTATGTAAGTTACGGGTAGAATTTCTCCCCGGCATAAAGCCTACTTGATCTTTATGGATGTTAGGTTTCAACTGATGAAAGACAGTTGTTTGGATCTACAACTGCAAAACTGTTATAAAATGTCTCAATGGAGCTGAGATTTATCTTATCAGGAAGACAACCAGCTAGCTCACAGTGAATTTTTGGTAAGATACAGTTGAGGTATATTCAGGTATGAACCTGGTTATGATCTCAGAAATAAATCAGAAGAATGTCTCTCTCTATGAGGAAGAGCTATATATATAATTAAGCAGGCAGTCCTGAGTAACTGAACAGTGTCTCTTGTAATCATATACCAGGTGAGTAACGAATTGCAGTGATGAGAAACTTCACATATATACATATATACAAATTAGAACATGTTCATGCTTACCACAACCTCAGGACATTTTGCTTGCAGTTATTTTCAGTGAGAGGAGAGTTTCTGATCTGCAGCTGACAGGCAACAGTGAAGCAATGCAATCAGGTAAGAGACAGAGCGGCTGTATGGAAACTGGAACTCAATTACAGGTTGTTATTCCTTAGAGCCTTTAATGTAAATAGTCAGCGGCAGACTTAGTTACAGTGACTGTGACAAATAAAAGAGCAGAGGTTTGGTATTGTAGCAAAACTGTTTCCTTTGAGAGGAGATGCTGCAGCTTGTGGGAGTCAGCATGAAGTGGGAATCAATCTCCCAGTTTCTAAAGATCCTGTGCTGCAGGCAGTTTAATGATTGGAAAGTTTCCTATTTTTTAGGATGCTTGAAATATCTCAGTAGATAAAGGATATTAGAACAGTAATTTGTAATCCAAAATAGCTTAGGATAAAGCAGAGAGAGCAACTATGTTACTCCTATAACACTCAATAACTAAGCACTTGTCTAAAGTTAGAAGACAGGTGATATAGAGTAGGTAGGTTGGTCTAATGAATAAAGGTGGTATTGGAATACCTGACAGAATCCCCCCTTCAAGCAAACCGCACCACGGTTTGTGGCCAAGGTCTATGAGGATTGCGTCTATGGAATTGAGCAATAAGCCTAGAGGCAGTTATATGAGACTCCGGTTCCCAAGTGTCCTCATCGGGGAAGTAGCCCTTCCAACGAACCAAGTATTGTAGTTCACCATTATGAATCCTGGAGTCAGTGATCTCCTTCACTTCATATTCCTCTGAGTCTATAATTGGTGTTGTTGGTGGCATCACCTGAGTCTTGGTGATTTTAGCTGGTTTCAACAGAGAGACGTGGATGGTCGGATGGATGGTTAAGGTAGAGGGCAACTGAAGGGTGACTGCATTCTCGTTGATTACACAAATGATCTGAAATGGTCCTATGAATAGACTGGCTAATTTTTTACTGCGAACTTGAAGTTGTAGATATTTTGTCGACAACCATACCCAATCCCCTGTAGTATATGTCGGTGGTGTTCTTCGCCTGAGATCGTAATAATTTTTCTGCACTACCTGTGCGGTCTCCATATTTCTGCGAAGTAGTTGGAAATTCTCAGTTATTTTATCAGCCAATTCTTCAATGGAAGGATTCGATGTGACTTGTTTTGAATTTACGAAAATATTGGGATGGTATGCAAAACTAGCAAAAAATGGGGATAACTTAGTAGAGGAATTGGTAGACTTATTGTACGAAAATTCAGCTAAAGATAAGTATTTTTTCCATTCATCTTGATGATATGCACAATAACATCGTAGGTAGGATTCAAGCCACTGATTAAGGCGTTCAGCCTGTCCGTTGGTCTGCGGATGATATGCAGTGGTGTATCTGTGTTTAATTTGGAGTTTCTGGCAGAGGTTTCTCCTGAAGCGGGAGGTAAACTGAGTTCCTCTGTCCGTGGTTAGTATAGATGGTATGCCATGTAATCTAACAACATTATCGATGAAGAGCTGAGCGGTTTCAGAGGAACTGGGAAGTTTGTGAAATGGTATGAAATCAGCTTGTTTCGTAAACAGATCTATAACAACTAAAATGGTATTCATACCTGATGATACTGGTAGTTCAACGATAAAATCCATGCCCAAATGGGACCATGGTCTATCTGGTATCTGAATGGGCATGAGCAAGCCATAAGGAGCTTTCTTTTCAGACTTAGAAGATGTGCAGATGATGCAGTTATGTACATATTCCGTTATGTCTTGTATCATCTTAGGCCACCAGTAACTCCTAGAGATTATTTCATTTGTTCTTGTAATGCCTGGATGACCGCAGTCGCGCTAGGATGGTAGGTAGAAGGAGATGGCCTTTTATAAGTTTGATCTGAACCATGGCGTTCATTCTTCCTTTCTTTCAGCCTTCTATCAATTTGTACTGAGAGTCTCATTAAACCTTCTAAGGAATCAGGAAGTTCTACTCGGACCAGTTCATCCTTTATTGCGTCGGACAGTCCTAAACGGAACTGATTCCTTAGTGCTATATGGTTCCATTGAGAGTCAGTGATGTATACTTCAGCAGAGCGGGAACCTTGTTTTAGTGCCCTCATTTTAGTTTCAGCTGTTAATTGTGTGTTGGTGTCAGAGTATAATTCATCCATTGCAGCCAAAAAGCTAGGGAGAGACGAGATAATGGGGTTGTTGGTCTCAAAGAAAGAGTCTGCCCAGATTCTTGGTTCACCCCTTAAATAGGTGATCATTGTCAATACCTTCACCCTATCAGTGGGATAGGTGTTTGGTTTTAACGTAAAGGTAAGGAGACAGGCATTTCTAAATTGTCTGTACAGCCGTCTATCCCCTGAGAAAACATCTGGAGGAGAGATGTGTGGTTCAGGTACGCTCTCAGAGGTGGTTGCCTTCGTTGTTATAGCATCCTTTATGATCTTCCTTAAGGTTTAGTTTTCAACCTGTAGGTTAGTGAGGGCTTGACCCATTTGATCCACTTTCTGAGATAAACCATACACTATCTGCGGATCCATTTTTATAGGCTTAGTTATTATGTTAGGTTTCAACTGATGAAAAACAGTTTGGATCTGCAACTGCGAAACTGTTATAAAATGTCTCAATGGAGCTGAGATTTATCTTATCAGGAAGACAACCAGCTAGCTCACAGTGAATTTTTGGTAAGATTTTTGGTAAGATACAGTTGAGGTATATTCAGGTATGAACCTGGTTATGATCTCAGAAATAAATCAGAAGAATGTCTCTCTCTATGAGGAAGAGCTATATATATAATTAAGCAGGCAGTCCTGAGTAACTGAACAGTGTCTCTTGTAATCATATACCAGGTGAGTAACGAATTGCAGTGATGAGAAACTTCACATATATACATATATACAAATCAGAACATGTTCATGCTTACCACAACCTCAGGACACTTTGCTTGCAGTTATTTTCAATGAAAGGAGAGTTTCTGATCTGCAGCTGACAGGCAACAGTGAAGCAATGCAATCAGGTAAGAGACAGAGAGGCTGTATGGAAACTGGAACTCAATTACAGGTTGTTATTCCTTAGAGCCTTTAATATAAATAGTCAGCGGCAGACTTAGTTACAGTGACTGTGACAAACAAAAGAGCAGAGGCACAACTGTTTCCTTTGAGAGGAGATGATTGCTGCAGCTTGTGGGAGTCAGCATGAAGTGGGAATCAATCTCCCAGTTTGTAAAGATCCTGTGCTGCAGGCAGTTTAATGATTGGAAAGTTTCCTATTTTTTAGGATGCTTGAAATATCTCAGTAGATAAAGAAGAATAGAACAGTAATTTGTAATCCAAAATAGCTTAGAATAAAGCAGAGAGAGCAACTATGTTACTCCAATAACACTCAATAACTAAGCACTTGTCTAAGGTTAGAAGACAGGTGATATAGAGTAGGTAGGTTGGTCTAATGAATAACGGTGGTATTGGAAGTTATTCACACAAGTCAGTTTAAGGTGGAATACCTGACAATGGATCAAGGATCCAATAATAGGTTTAAGCCTCAATGCTATAATAGACATGAATATTTTATAATCACAATTTAGGAGTGATATTGGTCTATATGAGCTAATAATAGTCTCCAATTTGAATGACAGGACCTTGAGAAACTTGTTGAGAGACTTTAAGTCTATAAGGGGTCGAAAAGTTCCCTCCTCTTTGGGAACTACAAAAATGTTGGAACAAAATCCCTGACCCTGTTCTGCTAGAGGAACTGGGATAATCACTCTCAGAGAAGACAAATCCCTAATGCAGTTAAGCCACAGCCCAAGGATCTGGAACATCGCAAATCCAAGCCTGCTGAAAAAAGGAAAGCATGCCCCCTACCTGATCCAAAAATGGTTGGGGGGCTGCCCCTTCATGCTGACTTAGCCTCAGTGGAAGGCTTTCTGGATTGCTTACCCTTGATCCAAGGCTGGTCAGATTTAGAAGACGAGGAAGATCTCTGTCCCTGGAAGTTACGAAAGGAACAAAAATTAAAAGTCTGACGACCCTTGGTTCTATTCTCCTTATCCTGTGGTAAAAAACTCCCTTTTCACCAGTAACCGTGGAAATGATCTCTGCCAGACCAGGTCCAAATAAAGTCTTACCCTTAAAAGGTAGAGATAGAAGCTTGGATTTAGAAGTCACATCTGCAGACCAAAACTTTAATCAAAGGGCTCTGCGGGCTAGTATTGAAAAACTAGAAATCCTGGCTCCCAGCCTAACAATTTGCATACTGGCATCACAGATAAAAGTATTAGCAATCTTTAGAGCCTTGATCCTATCCTGGATCTCCTCTATAGTAGTCTCTTCTGAAAAAAGATCAGACAAAGAGTCACACCAATAAGAGGCTGCAACAGCAACTGTCGCAATACTAGCAGCTGGTTGCCACTGCAAACCCTGATGAAGAAACATTTTTCAGTTTCTTATCCATAGAGGAACTATCCTCAAGAGGAATAGTAGTTCTCTTGGCTAAGGTAGATATAGAGCTCTCTACTCTATGAACAGTGCGCCACAGATCTTGCACTGAATCAGCCACAAGAAACATCTTTTTAAACACAGGAGACAGGTTAAAAAGAAACACCCGGCTTCTCCTATTCCTAAGATATATATGTCAAACATGCAATCTGGAACAGAAAAAAACTCCAAAGATTTAGGTTTGACATAAAAAAACTTTATTCCCTTACATAACAGTAAAAGATGCCCCAATACACATTAGTAACAATCCCTTATTCAGAGACCCCTTGAGAGCTTGGAGTTCCATTAATAAATACATGGGTATCACTTGTCCATCACCCAAATTTATACCCCTGATTGGTAACCAGGACTTCCCAGCGGGTAGTGACTGTGAGCCTTTCCGTACCTGGTACTCAACACACAAGCACTTTTACGCTTACTTGCAGGTAAGGCATTATATCTCTGAACTCCAGAGAAATGATCCTGAATTATGGAGCATTTCACCCTTTGCTGTTTCGCACACACTGTTTAAGATAGGGGTCTTTGCCATCTCTAGCTTTTATAAACGCTTACTGAAATGTAGAGAGGGAGTGTTGCAAGCACATATATTAGAAAAACTAAGGGCTGATGTCTCCCCTCAGCTTGATGTACAGGACTTGGGGAGAAGATTGGATCTGGCTAGAGCAGCTACTTTAGCAATACCGCTAAGAGAGGCACAGGTTAGATTATTACATAGGGATTATATTACTTATAATAGATTATCTAAATGGAACACAGGTCACCCTAACAAGTGTGTCAAATGTAGAGAGGACTCTCCATCTTTCCGGCATTACCTCTTCAGTTGCCCGCTAATTAGACGTTTTTGGGGTCACTTCCAGTACTGGGTTCAGGCAAGTTTTCACTTATCCCTCACGATAGATATTGGCAAGGTATATCTTTTTCAATGAGACAACTTGTATAGGAATTTACATAAATTGCTGACACTTTGTATTTTGCTGGCAAGGCGGTGCATATTGACTAGATGGATTCATAGACAACCCCCTTCTATTGCGCAATTTAAGCGTAGCTTATTAAAACAATTGTTCATTGAACAATATGATGCTAAATTAGATACAGAGCGAAGACTAACCTACTTCCTAAAAAAATGGCGGCCTTTGATTGTCACCTTTGCACCATCATTGCAACAACAGATTCTCAGACCATTTATGCAGCATGAGGTTATGTTGGCAGCCATACTAAGAGGGGAATGGCAAAATTTGAGTAATCCTGTGAAATCTCGAGATGGAATCGGTGCTTTTGAGGAGATGCTTTTCTGATCCTTGCTGGTACTGGGAAAGTGTGTGGGGGGGGGGGTGCGGGGTGGGAGGAGGGGAGAGAGGACATACGAGGCAGAGCAGAGCGCCCCCTTTTTTTTTTGTTGTTGTTGTTCTGTGTCTGGTGTGGTTGTGGTTATTATGTTAAAGTTATTTGGTTAACTGATGTTGGAGAATAGGATAAATAAAGGAGACGGAGTGATCACATATACTTTATGAGCATTGGGACAATAGCCCGTCATACTTCACCCCTGGGAGTGATATGGGGTCTGCTGTGAGAATGGCATAGCGGAACGTTGTTTCATGGACCTATTTATGGTCTTTTGTAAGGCCCTGCACATTCTCTTGTTGGATTTTATTCAGTTCCTAATGGTCTGCGCACAATATAACCATGTTTAACTGGACTGTATTTGTTACTTGATCACTATGTCTCTTTTCAATAAAAAGAATAAAAAAAAAAAAAACTCTATTCCGTTTATTAGCCTTTTTAGGGGCCTCTGCAACAGTTTCAGAGTTATCCGAAGTAGCTAAAATCTCCTTCAAAAGTAAACAGAGATGCTCAGGTTTAAATTTAAAATTAGCCTCCTCGGAATCTATTGTACTAAGAACTGCAGATTCTGAATCCGAGATTTCGCCCTCAGAAGCTGCAGAGGAATGATCCTCGCTAGATAACTGAGAAAGACTAACCAGATCAGTCTTGGCGGAATCAGAACCCATAGAAATGTTCTTAGATTTCCTCTTCCTTTTACCAGAACTAGGTAAAGCACTAAGGGCTGCAGAAACTGAACTGCAGAAATCAACTGACCAGCAAATCTTTAGGCAAATAAACACTCTCAGAGACTGACTCAGAGGAACCTCAGGGCACTGCATGTGAATCTGTCAAGGACTGGGACATGTTAGCAGAAAGCTGAGACAATCCCTGAACAGCATTATTGTGAGAAAAAGAAGGCTCAGATAAGGAATCCTTATCCTTAGATAATAAAACCTTATTAAGTCAAGGGGAACAAAATTGCACAGGAGGTATAACCTGGGCATCAGCACAAAAAAGACATTTATCAAATGACAGAGAAAGCTTGGGATGTGCTTCCATAGTAAATAAAATAGAGCTTTATTTCCCTTATATTCTAATGTCATTATAAAAAATTAGAATACAATTCTAAGCATAGATAAATCATTATTGAAACCTGCACCTCTACACCCCAGTCATGCTGGAGAGACTCACCCAACCTGTAACCAGGAATCCAATCCACACCAGCAGATAAAACAATCCTGTTCAAACTGCAAATCCTAGAAAGCTGCAACCATCAGAGAAAAGCGACAGGTAGGAAAAACAGTTCTATGGCAGAAAAACCACTCTGATTCCTTGAAAATCCTGGCTTCCAAACAACCAGTGCAAACGAACAGTTCAGCACTCAGGAAGTAACTGAGCGGTCACATGATCACAAATTCAAAGGTAAGGTGCGGTCCAACAACTTTCTTAAAGAGATAATACCCAAATAAAATAAAAGGTAATATTTGTGCAAAAAAATCACCATAGTCAAAAACAAAAAAGCCTTCACATGACAGAACAGTGCCCTGAACTGCTGCCCAATAAATCCCCAACCATTAAAAGGGATATTCAGTCCCATAAGGATCCACCTTGTTCTGAAAGTATCCTTTTTTTTTTTTTTTTTTAAAACAAGGAACTCCTAAGTGCTGCATCCTTCTCACCTAGAAGGCAAAAGCACTTACCTGTGGATCCGCTGTAGGGCAGGTACAGCAAACAAGTGTGACAGAATCCTCACTGACATAGACCTCTAGATAAAGAAAAAACAGAGTAACCAACCCTGGTTTTCTATATAGGGGTAGCCAAAATGTTGGAAGGTAAGCAAAGACCACCTCGCCGTCTTCCAACTGCTAAAAGCCACCATTACTCTTGCTAAAGAGAATTACATATGACACAGTATAACCCCAATCCTTGCTTGCAGGGAAAAGTACTCATTAATGGATTAACAACTTGATTTCTTTAGACACCTTCTTCGCACATCACCTACAATGTTAGGCAGGCAAAGAATGACTGGGGATTGTGGGTAATGGGAGGATACTTAAGGCTTTGCTGTTTATGCTGATGATGGGGAAGAATACCCCGAAAACGTTTCATTAAAATTAACTACGATTTTTCACTAAAAGACCTGAGAGTGCGACCATTTCTTTTGGAATATTAATTGCATGTTGGCACCCGGGCGGATGACCATTGGAGGGTAACACTGTACAACTGATGGGTTTTTATATATATATATATATATATATATATATATATATATATATATATATATATATATATATATAATAGTCCAGTCTACAGACCAACCCACCAGACGCCAGCTGCCTGGGTGCAAAGATGCAATGTATTCTTTCCAAAAACGAATGCACTCAGAGGACTTGCACAAAATAAAGCCAAATTTTAATGGAATGTTTTCAGATACAATCTCCTTCATCAGCATGTCAAACAAATGTGAAATACACTCTTATATAGTGAAATAGAAACACATAATCACACATAGTGAATACCTCCTTCTCAGACAGTGGCGCCAAACTCCTGCATTGGAATGCAAACCTGCGTTCCACCGTCTCATGAAACTGGAAGTGTCAATACGTCACTTCCGGTGGAAAAAATTCAACATCGATATTACAATTTACATTAACCAAATATTGTGCTTGATACCCAAATTGGCTTCGTATATTCTAAACATATTATGTATACAATGTAGTAACAGACTATCTAACAATAAACTCACTTAAAAAAAAAATCAAATGTAGTAACCCTGTTGCAATATATCCTATTAGTGCCCTATTTGGGCATAGGCTAATTTAAATATATATCTCATGAACTGGACATACGTATTGTTTTCTGGGAACACCATAATGTATAAGGACTACTTGGCCCGCATCTTATGCTGTATGTATCTTAGAGTGCCAGCTGGGGTATAGGCGCCACCTTCAAGATGTATCACTATTCAGAGCTGCAGAATCTTTTGGCTCTTTATAAATAAAGAATAATAATAATAATATTCCTACACGGACTGTGCATGTTGTAACAACATCTCAACAGAAGTATAGATAAATTGACATATGAAAGGAATGTGGTGAATAAATGCCAATACCCAATTTACATGTCACTGGTACTAAGGATGTTTAATGTACATATCATTGAGTGACCGCTCTTTTAAGCCCCCACCTTAGGTTACTTGAATGCAGGAGTCACACAAATGCACCCCTTTAGGGGTGTCATTGCAGGGTACTTCCGCCACAACTGGCCCATGTACCTCCCTTGACCCTAAGGAGTTCTGGCTGCAGTCTCTTGAGCCAGAACAGACCTTGGCCTAGAATAATGGCTCAGCTTTCAGAAATAATCCTTTGTAAATGACTGTAGAGAGCATAACAAGAAGAAACAAATTGTGCTAGAGTGGTCCAGTCTAAGGCCAGACCTTAAAGTGATGGTAAATCCTAGTGGTTTTTTTAAACGCTAGAATTTAGCAGTGCTACAAATAAAGGGGACTTTCAGTCAAGCAGTGTAAAAAATGTAATGCTGAAAGTTCATTTATTTGCCTGCAGCTTATTCCACGCTGAGAGCCTCAGGTTGCCCACGGCAGAAAGCTATTTTATCATTGAGGTTATTTTATCCAATAGCATGCTAGCCATCCAGGATAAGAGGTGGAAACGTCACTTCATTGAAAAAAATAGCTTTCTTCCATGGGAGGCCTGAGGAGCTCAGCGCGGCATAAGCTGTAGGCAAATAAATGAACTTTCAGCATGAAGTATTTTATAATTATTAACTTAGTGTCTCTTAAAGTAACTTTTTTTCAGTACTAAGTGCAAATTAAACCAGTCCATCAGCAGCCGCTAGAAGCAATGCAACAAAACGTAATAACTTTATCACCTTACAAGTACTTGTTTTTTTAGCTATTAACTTAGTACTACTGAACTGAAGAAACAAAATGTCCCTTTAAGAGAAGATACTAGCAGCCCCTAGAAGATTTTAAATTTAATATAACAAACTTAGTAAACAAATTAAGAACTTGTTTTACTCAAATTATTAGTACTACTAAACTGATGTACTTACTTTTTAAAATTAAATATTTAACAATTTACACAACTCTTGAACTCTACATCTAATCTGTAGTCCTGCAGATAAAATATTTAAAATGATTAAATTAGATATTTATGTAGATTAGAGATAAATATATTAATAACACACAAGGTTCTGGTATATTCATCTAATCCAATCTCTCTTTAACACAGGCACTGCCAGGCAGTGACATAAGCATTATAGTAATATTATATTATATATTATATTAGCAATAGCAATATTAGCAACAAGCAATAGCAAACGTTAGGCAGTAACTTAAAACTCCCTCTTTGACTACAATCCCTCCCCCTGAGAATGCTGAATGGCCAGAACACATCAGAAGCTTCCTCTGACAGGCTGATAGAAGCTGTCAATCTATTCACTGCTTCTTCTTGGTTTTCATTTATTGGCTAAAGCCTGCCTGCATCATAAAATCAGCAACTGAAAAGGCAATAGAAAAATGCAAAAGAAAATAATGCACAATTTTTTTCATTTGTTTTCTTTTTCGGTATGCAAAGAAAATAATGAAAATGACATTTTCGTTAATTTCATTCTTCGGAAAACAAATGCATATCCCTATTAAATATATCCCCAATAAACTTTAAAGTACACCAAAAAAATAGGAATTCTTGATAACTTTATCTAGTATCAAGAGAGCTCTTATTATACATTTGTTTTTAAATATTTATATCTTAAAAACTCAAAATGAATACGACTGATATATTATATAATGGTTGTGTTCGGAAACCAACTTTGTTTTTAATTAACTACAGTCAAAACACTAAAAAGCATTGATGTATGTGCATTTAGCTCAATTGCTATATCATTTGTAAATAAATTATGGTGCTGCCAACTGTCAATTAACACAATACAAACTGTGAAATAAATATGTTCTGTAGTTTTCAATAGATCCTGTTTTTAAGAAATCCTCTAGGTGGTGCTATAATATTTCTATAAACACAGTTACAGCCCAAATGTCCAAACAGTGTGACTTTAAATTTGACAGGGAGATAGATAAGTGACTGCTTATTGGCTTTTGAAGTGATATTTCTAAACACATTTGTGTCTAATAATCACATATTACAATCTTCTGCAGTTTTAACATATTTCTTAATGTTATTTTTGAAATGAGGAGTTGCTATTTTCTATGGATATCACTACAGTTAAGCCTGTACAATTGTTTTGTATTACAAAATTTGTGTGGATTATGCAAATTTTTGTATGGTTAATGATTTTGCTGCATTATGACATTATTTTTGTACTGATTTCAAAACACAGCACTATATGTTGGACAGTTTTGCTGTAATCTTAATTGAGAACCTCTGGCTTATGTATATTTTAATGGAAATGTTATTTTTTTTAAAGTAGAAATGTTATGACTGTATATACAGTATGTGGGTTGAAAAGAAATTGATTTGCTGTGTATTTAAAACAGAAGTCTGGTTTGTATAATTCCAAGGAAATGTTACTGTGCCATATATTATTATTGCTTTAAAAAGATTCTGCAGACTTATACATGGAAATAAAAAATAAGGAAAAGACAGGGATTGGTAGACTATGAAATAAGGATTAGTGGGCCCTACTCCCTAGAGACTGTACAGTCTCATGATAGCTACAGGTACTACATTAGCAGTATTGATCTATAGAACATATTGCTGTGGGGAATATAAAGGTAATCACCTAACCAACGGTATAAATCCAGCTTAGCTCTCAAAGGGTTAACTAATTGTTTACCCCTTTTGCAGGGCTTAAACACCTAGTTATATGCAACGCAATAGTGCAATAATAAAATGCTCCAACACATTTGATAATTAGTTCTACTCTTTTATGTCCTTTTAAAGGGATATGAAAATGTTTCTTTCATGATTGAGATAGAGAATGTGATTTTAAACAGCTTTCTAATTTACTTCTATTATCACATTTTCTTTGTTCTTTTGGTATCTTTTGTTGAAAAGCAGGGATGTATGCTTAGGAGCCGATCCATTTCTGGATCATTATATTACTGCAGTTTTGCAAGATTATCAGTCTGCAAGAGCACTAGATGACAGCACCTGCTATGTAGTGCTCCAGATGCCTACCTAGGCATCTCTTCAACAAAGAATATCATGGGAGCAAGTTAACTTTGATAATAGCAGTGAAATGGGTTTCCTATTCCTTTAAAGGGCCATTAAACCCAAAGATTTTCTTTCATGTTTCAGATAGAGAATACAATTTTAAACAACATTCCAATTTACTTCTATTATCTAATTTGCTGAAATCTTTAGATATCCTTTGTTAAAGAAATAGCAATGCACATTGGTGAGCCAATCACATGAGGCATATATGTGCAGCCACCAATCAGAAGCTTCTGAGCCTATCTAGATATGCTTTTCAGGAAAGAATATCAAGAGAAAGAAGCAAATTAGATAATAGAAGTAAATTAGAAAGTTGTTTAAAATGGTATTCTCTATCTGAATCATACAAGAAAAAATGTGGGTTTAATGTCCCTTCGATCTATTATTTTGTTTTCCAACCTCAAAAGGATGAAAGGCTGAGTGAACCTCGTCAGGGATCGAACCTGCAACCCTTAGGTTGTGACAGAGCTCAGCCACAGTGTCTTAGCATGCTGAGCTATCTGTCCAGATCTAAATTACATGAAAAGGGGCAAAATGAATAACGAAAATATATAACAAAGTTGTTTCATTGCGTATAACTAAATATTTATAGATAAGCGATGCTGCACACAGGGTTGATCAATTTTCTGGAGCTAAACACAGGGTTTAAAATAGTTTTCATGCAAAAAATGTTTTCATATATTTAAATAATCCTCCTTCATATTCAGGAGTTTTTAGACTTTTTTTTATTATTCCTTTAGCATTTATAAAAATCCAGTGTTCTTCATTGTAATTATAAATTAACAGTCTGGCATAAGTATTTAAAGAGACTTAAAAGTGGGAGCTAGATGACCACATCTGGTGAGCCAATGACAAGATGCATATCTGTGTAATCACCAATCAGCAGCTAGCTCCCAGCTGCTCTTGAGTTCTATCTCGTTATGCTTTTTTTTTTAAGCAAATTATATAAAGAGAAAAAAGTAAATTTGATACCAGAAGTACATTGAAAAAAAATCTTTTAAAATCGTATGCTCTATCTAAACCATTACAGCTTAATTTTTTACATTCCTTATTTAGGTATTTAATAGTTTTAAATTGTGATTTCCACTATTTTTATATATGTATTAAACTGGAAAATGATCTTGTTTACTAAACATGGGAACTGAACATGCATAAAAACATAGAGAAAATAAAAGGTCATGCTAACAGCCAAAGTTATAACCCAAAGCAGGAGAAAAAATGCTGCAAGAAAAACAGACTGCCCTCAATAACACTCTTTGTAAGGTATAAAATAAATAATTCACTGTACAATGGATTACAGCAGAACTGTTTGCACTCTATTAGGTACTACACAATCATATCTCATTTTATTGCGCTTCGCTTTATTGCGCTTCGCAGATATTGCTTTTTTTTATTTAAATCAAATAGAATTGCATCAAGCAAGTCTATTTGTGCCATTTTTCCAACATATATACACATATAAATACACATGAATACACATATAAATAGAAATAAATACACATATATACACTTATAAATACACATGAATACACATATAAATAGAAATAAATACACATATATACACTTATAAATATACATGAATACACATATATACACATATAAATACACATGAATACACATATAAATAGAAATAAATACACATATATACACTTATAAATACACATGAATACACATATATATACACATATAAATACACATGAATACACATATAAATACACATGAATACATATATAAATAGAAATAAATACACATATATACACTTATAAATACACATATATACACATATATACACTGTCAGAGTATATGAATATTATGATGAATATTACATATGTGTACATATATATATATATATATATATGTATATTTTATACACTGTATATGTTAGATGAGAACTCAGGATTAATTAAACATGAGTTTGTTGAACACAGCTTCTAATACACGTCTATCAGGATTGACGATCAGTAGAGCCTTTTTGAAACACAAACATTTCTTTTCTAAAGGAAATAGCTCAGTGACCCTATTCATTTGACTATATATGCAGATTTTATAACCTCAGAACATTTGGTGAGGTGAGAAAAGAATGTGTTCAAGGACCCCTTTGGAATTTGACACGTGTGATACAACAGTTCTATCTCACTGAATCTCTATTTGAAGACTTACTGCAAAAACCCCTCTTGGGGGAAGGTGACACAAATAAAATCAAATACACATCTGCACTGCTGGCTAAACAGGAAATATGCTGTTACAACTCCTCATGGATTGACCCCATGTGGAGCAATAAAGGCCTTGGAAAACACAGACAAATGCTAAGGTGTGACTCTGGAAGTTCACGTAAGCAGACAGCAAATAAACATTTTTTTTTTTTCTCTCTGTTTAAATACATGCCCCAGAATGTATTAAATATAGAAATTTGGGAAATTGTCTAAATTCTATATTATTATTACATGGGTATTTGCTAAGCTTGGGAGGTAACTGTTTTAGTCAGTCAAAAATGTGTAATAACCTCTGTTTTTGCTTATATTTTTCAGACAGATAAATTCAGATATACATAGAAATGATATATATGTTTTGAAAACACAAAAGATCTTACTTAGCCTCTGTGTTTTTAAGAATATAAATAAATACTTATGGACCATACACATACTAATGATTGGATCATCTCTAATAATTATTTCTATTTTTATTGCAGACAACCATTGGTCATGAGCATCAATCTTAGAAAGAGACGGAATGCCGCATGAAATGTATTAAGTCATATCATATAAACATACAAATAAATGTTTATAAAGTTTCACATACATCTTTTAAAATATAGTGAGATGAAAATATGGAAGTTACTTTGATGTGATATGACTATGAGATATATATTTGATGTGATATAACTATGAAATATAAGTTATTTTAATATAATGTTAGATATGTGATGTTTCATATCAAAATGATCAGAAAATTCATTAAGATATAACTTATCCAAAACAAATATTATGAATAGTTGTCGCAGTAAATTATGATAAAAATTAATAACCATTTCATAGAAATACTGACTTAAGCTGTTTCAAATGTTGCTGTGTCTGTTTGTGCTGCCACCTGGTGTTATGTTGCGAGAACTACAGCCAGAAGGTTCTCTCTGGCTGTTAAAAATGAAATTTCCAAGGGCCAATCCGATTTAGACTTCCCAGATAACCAATGGGAAGGTCAGCTTCCGTAGTGCCACCCACATGATGTCATCAATGATTATATAATGGGAGTGTTGAATGCACAAGAGAGAGTTGTCTGTAACTTGTTGAAAATTAGTGATCTGATTTTGGCTGCGATATACCTGAAAAAAAAAAGTTCACTTCAGCAAGGAGCTTAAAACTTATCCTCGATTTGTGCAAAAACCTTCTTTCAAATGAGATGACCTAAAGACCGCTACAAATTGGTTCAAAATTGGTGAAGTATATTGTATTTTAAATTGGTAGTTATAAGCCTAGGTATTGTTCAAATCTGTGTCTGAATTGGCTAAGTAACTCATCTATACAAGTTCTGATATTGTCGGTTAATTTTGTATTAGGATAAATTGCAGTTAAATAGCAGAATATATATTTTATCCTATTGTTTTATAAACACTGTTTAGAATTGTATTGCTTGGATGTTAAAGGTTTTTAGTCCCATTGTGTTAAATAAATAAGGCTGAATTGTGAAGGTATATTGTTCTGGGTTTTGTAAGAAGAATAGCATATCTTAAGAGTTGGTTCTAACGCATATAAACTTTTATTTAGTTTCCTTTTATTGCAAATATAGTTCAATATGTTTATGGATATTAACTAAATAAAAGAATTCAGATATTTATATTAATTGTATGGTCTAGTAGGTGCATGGTTGATAAGGGTTTCTATTTCTTTGTATTGTGTTTATAACCCTGCCACAAACTTATATATATTATTTGGATAGCACTGCTAAGATTTTCATAAATATACTGACATAATAATTGGAGGCATTGCATGAGATTTAATAATATCCATCATAATTGATATAATATATTTGTAAGTAAATAGAAATTATTATAAAAGAGAAAAAAAAAAAAAAAAAAAAATTCATATTTCGATATTAATATTTTGAAGATATAATTTTTTTTTGAAGGGTTGAAATATTGATTTTCATATTTCGAGATTGACATTAATATCTTGAAATATTATTAAAGATTAATTTTGAAAAATTAATAAAAATATTAATTTTTCATATTTCAAAATTAATCAAAAATATTAATTTTTCATATTTTCAAAGTTAATCAAAAAATATTAATTTTTCATATTTCGGAATATTAATTTTTCATATTTCAAAATTAATAATATATTTTTTTTTTTTTTTTTGAAATATAAAATTTTTTCTCTCTTTTTATTGGCAAAAATTGTATTAGCATTTTAGTTAAATAAATACTAAACCAATACAATAATGTCTGTAGCCAGAAGTGACTCATTTAATTCTATACATAGCAATGAAATTGGTCCCATAACCATACCTATTACTAAAGGTCAGGTCCTTAAGAAAGATATCTTAAGTTACCTTAAAGGGAAGTTTAATATTGCGGGTGAATTAAATGATTTTATGGATATGCTTGAAACTAGGGCTAAAAATATTACCGTTAATAATAATATGTGGAATGAAGAGAATGAATTCTTCCAGGAATTATTAATGATTAATCAATGCGAAGCTCCCAAAAAGCGAGACGAACTAATACTAAAATCCTGGCCCCTTTTAATATGCATAATTGACGAAATGTCGTTTTGTGTCACGGACAAACGATTGCAAATACAGGAGCTAGAAAATAGTATTCGTTCCTCGCGCAGACGCGAAGAGGGTTTAAAAATAGCCAAAAATAAAATGGATGAATTTGCCCAAAACCTAGCCACCTTAGATAAGCACAATATGGACTTAATCGCGCAGATACAAGATTTAAATAAACAGCTTGCGCAAAGCCAGAGAGAATTAAGCGATTTAAAAAGGTCATATCGCCATAATGAAAACCCCTATATTAGCAATGAGAATAATACAGATAATGCTAACTCCTTTAGCGAACGCGTCAGGGACGAGGTACGAAAATATATAGAACAACATAGACAAATGACCCCTAACGGGTCAGAAGTAGATTTCCCAAATAGACAATCCCCTCAGGATGTAAATCCAGAGGACAGCTGTAGCGCAGCTGATGCGGGGGAGGGAAACTCTAACAGAGAGTCCCAAAATAAGTCTGATAAAGTCTATGATTCCCATAAAATAATCACCTTCGTACAACGCGCAGTACCTATATTCTCCAATAAGGGAACAACATCTGTAATTGATCATTTACAGGCTTTTGAAAATGCGTTAGCTATAATGAATGTTACAAGTGAGAAATTGAAAATTGAATTTCTACCTTGGGTATTTGACAGTAAGCATCACAAATTCTTTGCCTCACTAAAGGATATGAATATTCATTCCTGGAATGGGGTAAAACGACAATGCAGAAAAGAATTCGGGCAATATCGCACTAAAACTGCTGCGAAGATAGCGGTATATGGTTTAAAGTGTCGTGCGAATCAGAGTCCAATCGAATTCCTTTCTGTATTGAAAAATGCGTACAGTATGGCTGAAGATAATCCCAAATTTGACGGCTCAGAATTTGTAAATTTATTTTTTGAAGCACTGCCTACACCCATCAAAATTAACTTAGCTAGAGATTTTGATGAGGACTGCTCATTGGAATGGCTGATCAAAGAGAGTACAAAATTATACTCTATTCAGCAGTCCAGTGAGCAGGGGGTTAAAAAGGAATCAAAACCCAAAATTGTAGCAGAAACTAGGGTGTCACCTAAACCCCTCAATTTGGAGTCTAACAAGAGAACTTATGCAGAGGTGGCCAGTCAAAACAGGCCATCTCCACAGAGGTTTAATTCTGCCCCTCCCCCTACACAGGTTGAGGCGCAGGGAGACTATAACCAAAGTGGGGGACATAATCAGGTGAATAATTACTCACAAAGAGAATACTCACCGAATAATTGGTATCCGCGCAAGGGTAGATACAATAGACGGCGAAGATATTCTCAGGGTAACCAGACACCCCAGGTATATAATGCTCCCCAAAGTACTAATGCTGAACAAGCTGAACCCCAGGGGCAACCACGCCAGAATAGAAATAGTGGCCCTGATTCTGAGGGAACCCAATGGTCCAGGAATCAGTACAATGGGGCACCAAGAGATAGGCCCAGGGGTAGAGGTAATTTGTACAATCAGGTAGATATGCTGTTTACCCAATTAAATCGGTTGAGTGAACAAATCGCTAATATGAGTCAAAAATCTACGGCTCAGCAACCGAACAATACTTTTTTAGGGGTACAGCCAGTGGTCAGCAGTGGACCACAGGCACAGTCATAAATACTGCAGTATCACCTGAAGGGGAGGGGAGAGATATACAAAATGTAGTAATAAATATCAATGATACTAATTATGTTATCTCCCCACAGACCGGAAACGGACAAATTAGCTGTGACAATGAGCGACATCAGCCGGAAAAAGTTAACAAATCTCTTCCTTTGCAGCTCTCTCTTAACCTTGTTTCCACAGATGCAGTACAAAAGAATCCAGCCGACCCTGTCATAGAGGAAACAGGTAGGTATGAAGCTTCTTCTGCATCGGAAAGCATGGCAAACTCAGGTAATACGTGGCGAAGCCCACAAATGTATGAGAATGCAAATTTTATGTGTGAAATGATAGAAACTGCAGGAAGATATTATGTACTAGTTGAGCTGCAAGATTCAGTCTCCAACCCTATCAGGGGATTAATTGACACTGGGTCACAGGCAACTATCTTATCCCACAGGTACTACATACAGCTAAATGAGCTAACACCCCACAAACCTAAAATAAAAGAATTTGACGGTTCTCTAATAGGTGTTGGGGGTGACTCCCTAAAAGTTTACGGTACTGCCTGGTTAAAATTTAAATTGGGGAACAGGGTCATAAGACACCCTGTCATTATAGTGGATCTGCCAACTGATCGTTTAATTATTGGTAGTGATCTCCTGAAACGATTAAGCACCATAATTGATTGCATAAATAATGTAATTTGGTCGCAAGTTAAACGGCCTATCAATTATGAAAAATCTGGTACATCTCGCACCCGACACAGCTGTCACGTGGTGGAAGAGAAACCAGATGCTGTGGAGATTCATTTCAGGAATAACTCTACACCTGAAATCACTATTCTACAAATAGATGATCAGACTCCTTTTAGTGGCTCTGATGGTAATACTTTTAAAATTTCGCCCGGAAAAATAGCGAATATCTCCCTAGATGGCGATATATTAACCATATCACTCCACAAGGGGGATCCTAAAATCCCTAAAGGGGGAGACCATGCTCAATACCTCACAGGGATTGAGAGAGTTAAAGAGGATCTATTTATCCCTATACAAGTGCATGACCTTGGTAAAACCGAGTATGCTAAAATAAACTTAAAACAGGAAGCTAGCTATATAAGCGAAGGTTTATTAGCGCAAATAGCTGAACCTAAAGTGATTAAATATCTTTCTCCCCAAGACCACTGTGTCAACGGCCTGGATGACAGGTCTGAAAGCTATAACATCACAGCTAAGTGCTTATTATCTATCTCTATTGGTAATAAGTCAGTGAAGCACCTGTTTTTAGTTTTAAATACTCCCCATAATCAAATATACATTGGCAATGATATCTTACATAGATATGCCATACAAATAGATTTGATTAATTCTTGCCTCTGGAGCAGGTTAAAGGGGGACCCTGAAGTATTTCAGGATGAAAATGCAGCCCTGAAATCAAACCAGCAATTGCCATATGCTGTGAATATGCAGGTATCTAGCGATGTTATAATTCCTGCTGGGGCTGATAAATTTCTTTTACCCTTACAGGTAAAGAGAGGTCAGAAATTAAAAACTTCTGAAACACTGATTTGCCTCTCCCATAGAATACAAAATCTGGGTGTCTCAGTAACCTACACTCCTATGGTGAATATTGGAACTGTTCCAATAAATATTATTGTGCATAACATGACCCCACAGGATATAACATTATCCAAGGGAACTACCATAGGATATGCACTGGAATCAAGTTATTACACTTTTGGATTCCAGAATAATGTAATTGGGCTAATACCTGAAGGATACCTAACTGAAGAACAATTAATAGAACAATCCTTTGCATCTATGCCAGAGGGTCTATTTAATATTCAGTCTATTTATCCCTTCAGCTCAGAGGAAGGCATCTGTAAAATTGAAGAAGCCTCTCTGGTGTTTGATCAGCCAATCAAACAGCAAGATTACCCCAATACCCAGAGTCATGGGAGCAATGTAAATTATAATCAAGGGGATCTCACCTCTAGACTGGAAGAAGCCTATGAAATAGGACAGCCTGAAATCTTTCCAGGATTTCAGCAAATAGTCGAAGAGCAAATATCCTTAGCCAATGGCTGTTCTAGCGATGATGAACGCCAACAGCTGCGAGAACTCCTGATGGAGTACAAGGATATTTTCGCTAAGGATTCTTATGACTGTGGTACCACAGACTTGCACATTGCAAGAATACAAACAGATCCTAATGCGCCACCTGTATTTGTCAAACAATACAGACTTCCCTTAGCCTCATATGATTCTCTTGCAGAGATCATAAGGAATTTGGAAGAAAGAGGTATTATCAGACAGGTGCACAGCTCTTATAATAATCCTATTCTAGGTGTCCTTAAGCCCAATGGACAATGGCGTTTGTGTGCTGACTTAAGACAGCTAAACAAACGAGTATACATGTCTGGCTGGCCTGTACCATACATTGACCAGTGCCTAGCACAAATGCAAGGATCCAAAATATTCACTGCCATTGATTGTGCACAGGGATATTGGACCATAAAGGTACATGAAAAGGACCAATATAAGCTAGCATTCTCCTTCCAAAAGGTCCAATATGCATTTCAAAGACTTCCTTTTGGATACATAAATTCTGGACATGAATTTGCTGTATTCATGCATAAGGCTATGCCTGATGCACTGGAAAGGGGGACCTTATCTTATGTTGATGATGTTTTAATCAAAAGCACAGACTTTGAAAAACACATCGCAGAGCTTAAACACGTCCTCAGCCAACTTAAAAGGGCAGGTGTCAAATTATCCCTGCAAAAAGCTCAATGGTGCCGCACTCGTGTAAACTTCTTGGGACATGAAGTTACCTCTGATGGATTAAATCCCCAGAAGAAAAAGGTGGAAGCTATAGTGAATTCTAAAAACCCAACTAACTTAAAGGAATTGAGATCATTCCTGGGTATGACGAATTATTCTCGCAAATTCATTGATAATTATGCGGAATTAGCTAAACCACTACTACTTCTTCTAAAGAAGGATGTGAAATGGCACTGGAGTGAGTCTCAAGAGACAGCCATCAGAGAGCTGAAGAGAAAACTCACTCAAGCACCTTGCTTAGCGTACCCTGAAGGTGGTAAACCTTTCTACTTAGAAACAGGGTACACAGATGTAAGCATGAGTGCTGTGTTATACCAAAAGCATGATAATTTGAACAAAGCCATTGCTTATGCGAGCAAAAATCTATCCCCAGTAGAAATAAAGTTTAACGATTGCGAAAAAGCCCTCTTATCTACTGTATGGGCTCTACAAAATTTCCGCAGCTATATACAGGGCGAGAAAATTATTGTAGAAACGGCCCACCAGCCTTTGCTATATTTGCAAAGTGAGAGAATAAGAGATGGGAATTTGTCTAATAGCCGCATAACAGCGTGGACTCTTTCCTTACAAGGCTGGCCCTTAGAAATTCGCTACAAGCAGAATAAAAAGAATCCAGTCGCACAAGGGCTTGCTGAGCTCCACGACTGTACTGCTAGAGATCCTGGGGAAGAATTATCAGAAGATGATTTTCTGGAAGAACAATTGCTTTCCCCATATAAAATGTACAATGAGGACCATTGTCAAACATTACCTTGGGTATATGTTGATGGTTGTTCTTACCATGCCACTATTGATAATGAGCGCAGATTAGTCGCTGGCATTGGTATAACTGGGGCAAACGGATTCTCAAATATATCTGTAGGTTTCAACATTGGACCAAGATCCAGTCAAGTTGCAGAACTAACTGCTGTTTTCAAAACCATTGAAATGGCTATTGAACATGGTATTCATGAATTTGTGATCATAACTGACTCAAATTATGTGCGTGACAGTTTTGTTGAATACCTGCCAACTTGGAAAAGAAATGGCATGCAGAAAAGCAATAACAAACCAGTCAAGCATGGCAAATTGTTCTGCGAGATTGATAATCTGGTAGTATCCAATGATTTAACCATACACTGGAAAAAGACCAAGGGTCATTCCAGAATTCTAGGTCCGGATAAGGAAGGCAATGACCTTGCGGATTCATTAGCCAAACAAGGAGCCATAACTGGAGAACTCCTTAATATTGACCACTTAATGGGTGCAATTCAGGTAGAAGCCATTACCAGAAACCAGGCAAAACAACAGAGTGAGCCTAATTTGGTACAATGGAGTCAGGATTCTCCTAGTGAGGACCTGATCACTAGTCAAAAAGAAGACCCCATTGTAGGCATCTTCTATAAACACATAGAAGATTCTGAAAGCAACCCCATCTCAAAAGATGATTGTATTGGCAAAGAAGATCTGAGAATCTTAATAAAATCTAAATCACAATTCAAATTACAGGATGGTTTGTTAATTAGAACCTCCAAAACTGGCATCCAGCAGTGGGTAGTACCCACCAAGTTCAGAGGTCTAATGCTTCAACATGCCCATGATGCTCCCACATCTGGTCATCGTGGTGCCAAACTCACGTATGAAATATTACGTGATTATGCTTTTTGGCCACACATGTTGAAAGATGTTCAAACCTACTGTCAAGGGTGTTTAATCTGTCCACAGTTCCAACCCACTGCACCAACACATAGAGCGCCATTGCAGAAAAGGGGGATGGTAATGCCATGGTCAGATATACAAATTGATTTTATTGGCCCAGTAACAAGATCATCAAGAGGTAACAAATACATGTTAACCCTGACATGCCTGTTCACTAAATGGGTAGAGTGCATTAGTGCACCTAACAATAGTGCTGAAACATGTGCAGCATTGCTCATCAACCATGTATTTTCCAGATTTGGTCTGCCCCAAAGAATCGAGTCAGATCGGGGGACCCACTTCACTAGCGAAGTGATGACAAAAATGTGGAAAATACTAGGGGTTAAAAGAAAGCTCCATATTGCTTATAGAGCTGCCTCAAGTGGTGGTGTAGAGCGTTACAACCAATCCATTGTTAAAATCCTCAAAAAGTTTGTGAGTGAAACAGGTAAAGACTGGGATATAAAACTACCTCTAGTCTTAATGGCATTAAGAGCAACTCCAAGTAGTGCTACCAAGATGTCACCTTTTGAGCTGATGACTGGTAGAAGAATGGTTCTACCTCAGCATCTGCTGTACCGTACATCAGACCAAAATTTGATAAACGCTGCCAATACACATCAATATGTGGAAAACCTAAGGAGACACCTGCAACATGCCTTTGCATTTGCTCAAAGGAATTTAGAAAGAGCCGCAACTGCCACTAAAACCTATTATGATCTCAAAACATCCAAAAAGGAATATGAAATAAATGATAAAGTTTATCTTTATAACTTTGGAAGAGATCAGGTTAGGGAGAAGAAATTTCTTCCCTCATGGAAAGGTCCTTTTGTCATTACTGACAAAATATCTCCAGTGGCCTATAAAATACGGATCCCCAAAAATGAAGGTTTCATAGATAAATGGGTACATATAAATCAACTGCGGGCATGTCATCCCAGGTCCCAACTACAAGTCATAGAGGGAGAATGAAGTGTCATATCCCCAAATGCATTAAAGACATACTGTAATTTAAAGATGCCTAACTGATAAACATGAAAGCTCAAAATAACAAACTTTCTTCATAAGAGACTGTCTATGAGGTATACGGTTGATCCTCATCAAATACCACTGACTTTAAGCCAATTCAAATACATGTGTCCTACATCTATTTGAAGTTGGAAGGGGGATTTATGTCAGAGTATATGAATATTATGATGAATATTACATATGTGTACATATATATATATATATATATATATGTATATTTTATACACTGTATATGTTAGATGAGAACTCAGGATTAATTAAACATGAGTTTGTTGAACACAGCTTCTAATACACGTCTATCAGGATTGACGATCAGTAGAGCCTTTTTGAAACACAAACATTTCTTTTCTAAAGGAAATAGCTCAGTGACCCTATTCATTTGACTATATATGCAGATTTTATAACCTCAGAACATTTGGTGAGGTGAGAAAAGAATGTGTTCAAGGACCCCTTTGGAATTTGACACGTGTGATACAACAGTTCTATCTCACTGAATCTCTATTTGAAGACTTACTGCAAAAACCCCTCTTGGGGGAAGGTGACACAAATAAAATCAAATACACATCTGCACTGCTGGCTAAACAGGAAATATGCTGTTACAACTCCTCATGGATTGACCCCATGTGGAGCAATAAAGGCCTTGGAAAACACAGACAAATGCTAAGGTGTGACTCTGGAAGTTCACGTAAGCAGACAGCAAATAAACATTTTTTTTTTCTCTCTCTGTTTAAATACATGCCCCAGAATGTATTAAATATAGAAATTTGGGAAATTGTCTAAATTCTATATTATTATTACATGGGTATTTGCTAAGCTTGGGAGGTAACTGTTTTAGTCAGTCAAAAATGTGTAATAACCTCTGTTTTTGCTTATATTTTTCAGACAGATAAATTCAGATATACATAGAAATGATATATATGTTTTGAAAACACAAAAGATCTTACTTAGCCTCTGTGTTTTTAAGAATATAAATAAATACTTATGGACCATACACATACTAATGATTGGATCATCTCTAATAATTATTTCTATTTTTATTGCAGACAACCATTGGTCATGAGCATCAATCTTAGAAAGAGACGGAATGCCGCATGAAATGTATTAAGTCATATCATATAAACATACAAATAAATGTTTATAAAGTTTCACATACATCTTTTAAAATATAGTGAGATGAAAATATGGAAGTTACTTTGATGTGATATGACTATGAGATATATATTTGATGTGATATAACTATGAAATATAAGTTATTTTAATATAATGTTAGATATGTGATGTTTCATATCAAAATGATCAGAAAATTCATTAAGATATAACTTATCCAAAACAAATATTATGAATAGTTGTCGCAGTAAATTATGATAAAAATTAATAACCATTTCATAGAAATACTGACTTAAGCTGTTTCAAATGTTGCTGTGTCTGTTTGTGCTGCCACCTGGTGTTATGTTGCGAGAACTACAGCCAGAAGGTTCTCTCTGGCTGTTAAAAATGAAATTTCCAAGGGCCAATCCGATTTAGACTTCCCAGATAACCAATGGGAAGGTCAGCTTCCGTAGTGCCACCCACATGATGTCATCAATGATTATATAATGGGAGTGTTGAATGCACAAGAGAGAGTTGTCTGTAACTTGTTGAAAATTAGTGATCTGATTTTGGCTGCGATATACCTGAAAAAAAAAAGTTCACTTCAGCAAGGAGCTTAAAACTTATCCTCGATTTGTGCAAAAACCTTCTTTCAAATGAGATGACCTAAAGACCGCTACAAATTGGTTCAAAATTGGTGAAGTATATTGTATTTTAAATTGGTAGTTATAAGCCTAGGTATTGTTCAAATCTGTGTCTGAATTGGCTAAGTAACTCATCTATACAAGTTCTGATATTGTCGGTTAATTTTGTATTAGGATAAATTGCAGTTAAATAGCAGAATATATATTTTATCCTATTGTTTTATAAACACTGTTTAGAATTGTATTGCTTGGATGTTAAAGGTTTTTAGTCCCATTGTGTTAAATAAATAAGGCTGAATTGTGAAGGTATATTGTTCTGGGTTTTGTAAGAAGAATAGCATATCTTAAGAGTTGGTTCTAACGCATATAAACTTTTATTTAGTTTCCTTTTATTGCAAATATAGTTCAATATGTTTATGGATATTAACTAAATAAAAGAATTCAGATATTTATATTAATTGTATGGTCTAGTAGGTGCATGGTTGATAAGGGTTTCTATTTCTTTGTATTGTGTTTATAACCCTGCCACAAACTTATATATATTATTTGGATAGCACTGCTAAGATTTTCATAAATATACTGACAACACATATAAATACACATGAATACACATATATACACATATAAATACACATGAATACACATATAAATAGAAATAGATACACATATATACACTTATAAATACACATGAATACACATATATACACATATAAATACACATGAATACACATATAAATAGATACACATATATACACTTATAAATACACATATAAATACACATACACACACATGAATACACATATACTGTATGCACATATAAATACACATGAATACACATATATATATACATATAAACACACAAATACACATAAATACACACATAAATAAACATTAATACACATATATACACACATAAATACACATGAATACACATATAAATAAATACACATATACACTTATAAATACACATGAATAAACATATATACACATATAAATACACATGAATAAACATATAGACACATATAAATACACATGAATAAACATATAGACACATATAGACACAAAAATACGCATATATACACACATCAATAAACATTAATATACATATATACACACATAAATAAACATTAATACACATATATACACACATAAATACACATGAATACACATATAGACACATATAAACACAAAAATACGCATATATACACACATCAATAAACATTAATACACATATATACACACATAAACACACATGAATACACATATATACATATATAAATACACATGAATAAACATATATACACATATAAATACATAAATATGCATATATACACACCTATATATACAAACCACCAGCAAAAAGATTATGACTCACTGAATGGTTAGCATTTTTTTTTATCAATAAAGGATGTTTAAATTAAGATATGTACATAGTTTTATTTAGACATAATGCTATTGCACACTGTGCTGTCTCAATGAGGCATAGAATATTACATAGCCTTTGTTATGTTCATGTTGTTATAGTTAAGAAATCATATATTTTTAAGCCATTGTTTTCTAGGCTCCCTGTGTTTGTTCTGTACTGCCATCTACTGACACTTTTTGGTAATGCTCCTGTTTTCCAGTATCTTACCCCTGACCTTATTATGCATTTCGTTTTTGTGTATTGCTCCGCCCTTGTAGTTTTTTTATTTTATTTTAAATTTTTATTGAGATAATCAAAATGACAACATTGGTACATAGATAACAACACATTGAACACAATTTCCTGTAATATACATAATGTGAAGGTCACAATAATTACATTGTGATATGTATAAAGTTAAGGCACCAGGATTGACCATTCTATCAGAAATCTTAGTAACAAGAGAAAGTATAATCATAAGGTTGAGTCTTTAAGCTATAGCAATCGTTTCTCATATAGTCTTACAATTTTTTCTTTTATATTACGAGCAGATGTACGAATGCACATCTCAGACTGAGAGCCAGAATCAAGGTCTCAGCAGGAAGTATGAGAAAAGAGCAGAAGAGGGAGAAGGGGGAAGAATATCAAAAGAGGGGGGAGAAGGGGGAGAGAAAAAAAAAGAAAAAAAAAAAAGTACCTCAGCGTTCCATTACTACAAGCCCTTATCGGAGAAAAGGACAGATACTTTAGGTTATATTTGTTTTTTCCATAATGCAAGCATCATCTCATGTTCTTCTAATCTATGTGTTTTTAAGTAATGATACCTCTCCAACAACAAGAGATCGTCTACTACTGATCTCCACTCCCCAGCAGAAGGGATTCTTTGGGTTTTCCAATGCTTAGGGATAAGTTTCTTAGCTGCGGTGAGCATGACTAGCAGCAATTGCTGTTTGCCCATGCCTGTCATTCTGGGGAGGGAGATAAGCAGAAGGGTGTTGGGGTCATAGCTTATCTGTGTTCCCAAAATCGTCGACATCTCAGTCAAAACATCCTTCCAGTAATCTACCAACCGAGGGCACGACCACCAAATATGGAGAAGAGATCCCTCTCCCCCACAACCCCTCCAACAGGAGGCGTTGAGCGCGGGGTAGATTTTGTGTAAGCGGGATGGGGTTAGATACCATCTGCAAAGAAGCTTAATATGTATTTCCTGTATCACAGCTGAAACAGAGGTTTTCTTTGTTAGTCTAAAGGCTTGAAGCCAAGCATCGTCCTTTAGGTTATTATCCAGCTCTTTCTTCCATGAGTATGTATATGACGGAAGGTTGGATGGGATTGGTCTGTTAAGTATTTTATAAAGTTTCGATATTAAGTGCGCTGGGGTTACCTGCACCGTGCATAGATCTTCGAAAGGTGTTAGTTGTCTGCCTAGATCTTCCCTGTGTTTATGGTGAGTGATAAAGTGAATTAATTGGTGATAATGTAACCAGGAGGTGAAAATTCCCTCATGGGATTCATCTAATTCAGATTGAGATTTTGTTCTTCCATCTTTCATGATGAAGAACGCCGTCCCTGTTCTCAGACTATAAGGTTGTAATCTGGAAAAACCCAGACGAAAGAAGGGGAGATCCGGTTGTTCAATAATTGGGGTAAGAGGGGAATGTCTGGAGGAAATATGTGTGCTGGTGGCTATAAGTTTGTCCCATTCAGATAGTATCCCTGCTGTGACATAGTATTTATCTATTAATTTAGGTCTCTTATTATGGGCCGTCCACCCCAACGTCGCGATGTTGTTCACCTTAAAAATATGCCTGTCTATATTGATCCAGGCCTTATCCCTGGAGTTGTGTGCCCATTCTACTATGTGTTGAAGTATAATGGCTTGTTTGTAATTTTCTAGGCAGGGCACCCCGAGACCCCCCTCGTCTCTTGGGAGGTACATGGTTTTTCTGGGAATTCTGGGTCTAGCCCCATCCCAGATATATTGTTCGAAAGCTTTTTGGATTTGTGTGATATAGCTAGCGGGGATCGGTATGGGAAGGGTTTGAAACAAGTACAGTATGCGTGGCAAGACGTTCATTTTAAGAACCCCTATCCTTCCCAACCATGAGAGTTTTTTGCTTTTCCACGAGGATAAATCTCGGATTATTTCATTTTTTATGGTGGTATAGTTAAACTTAAACAAATCTGGGGTGGAGGCCGACAAATAAACTCCCAAGTACTTTAGCTTACTCTGAGCTATGGGAATATGAAATGTGATGCTTAGATGTTTGACATGAGATGGATTTGAATTTATATTAAGGAATTCCGATTTAGAAAAATTCAGCTGGAAATTAGAGATCTCGCTATAACTCTGTATTATTTTAATTAAAGCAGGGACCGAAGTCAGAGCTTCAGTCAAGGTGAACAACGCGTCGTCAGCATAGAAAGCCTGTTTGTATTCTTCATCTCCAATTATCATACCCTTTATGTCTGTGCTGTTTCTGACCTTTTGGGCTAGGACCTCCATTGAAAGGGCAAAGAGCAGGGGGGACAGAGGGCACCCCTGCCTAGTTCCGTTTGATATTGTGAAAGAGTCTGATAGGGTTCCATTAACCCTGATTTTAGCATTTGGGGAAGAGTATAAAGCCATGACCATATTCGAAAAGGGCTCCGGGATTCCCACCTCTGACATGGCTCTCTGCAAAAAAGACCATCGAACCCTATCGAAAGCCTTTTCTGCGTCGGTTGCGAGAAGAACTAGGGGCGTGTTAGTGGCTTTAGCATGGGTTATTAGTTGCAAGATTTTAATGGTGTTGTCCCGGGCCTCTCTTCCCGGGACAAAACCTACTTGGTCATTGGCAATCAACCTAGGCAGAAATTTGTTAAGTCTGTTGGCAAGGACTTTTGCTAACAATTTCATGTCAGTGTTTATAAGAGAGATCGGTCTAAAATTCTTGGGGCGTGTTGGTGATTTCCCTGCCTTAGGAAGCACCGTGATGTGGGCCTCCAGAAGTGTTCTAGATAAGGTAGGGCTTGTCTTTAGGTTATTAAAAAGCGAAAGCATATGGGGAGAGAGTAAGTTACTTAGGATTTTATAATATCTAGAAGTAAAGCCGTCCGGGCCTGGGCTTTTACCCGATGGGGTATTCTTGATAGCCTGGTTCAGTTCCTCTATTGTGATATCAGCTGAAAGTTCTAAACCGTCAGCTTCAGTTAGAGAAGGTAGTTGGAGGTTCCTAAAGAAGTCCTCCATTTGTTGTGTTGAATTCCCTGCATTGATCTGTGAGAGTGTGGGCGGGTTGGGGTTATTAATATTATACAGTGTCTTGTAATAATCTCTAAAGATGGAGGCTATTGATCTACTGCTATGAGACATTGTGCCGTCTTTATTTTGTAAAGAATGAATGTATGAAGCTAGGTGTTTCCGCCGGAGGGATCTCGCTAAAATCTTTCCTGGCTTATTGCCTCCCTCGTAATAATATTGTTTAAGGTGTAGGGCATTGCGCTGCTATGTTTTTAAGAGATGTTGCCTTAATTTGTGTCTCGCGGATAAAAGATCTTGTCTACAGGTGTCATCAGATTGATCCTGTTTGTGTGACCTCTCTAATGTACTGATTCTGTCTAGAAGATTTGTATGATATATCCTAGCTTGTTTTGCTAATCTAGCGCTATGTTTTATGAATATTCCCCGCATGACTGTCTTATGGGCTTCCCATTCTATCATGGGGGAAGAGGTTGAGTTCGAGTTGAGGGAGAAATATTCAGAGAGGGCCTTCTCCGCTTCCTCAAGGACTAGAGAGTTGTCCAAAAGTGAGTCATCTAGCCTCCAAATCTTATTGGTGATCGGTAGATCAGGCCACAGTATAGAGCAAGTGACTGGGGCATGGTCCGACCAGGAGATATTCCCTATATCGCACTGTGTGACAAGAGAGAGGCCATGGGAGTCAGTCATCAGTAGTCTATACGTGTATAGCAATTGTGGGGCGGAGAATAGAATGTGTAATCTCTATCTCTGGGATGCAGTGTTCTCCATGTGTCATGAAGGGAATGTTTGGTTAGGGCTTGTCTGACTTTTTTAAGTGTTGGTCCAGGGGTGCTTGTGGATCCTTTCGAAGCATCTAATATGGGGTCAATACTGAGATTAAAGTCACCAGCTAGGAAGGTTACTCCTTTAGCGTGATCCAACAGGGCGATGAGGGCTTTTTTAAAGAATTTATCCTGTGCATGGTGAGGAGCATATACATTAAGAATAGTGATAAATTGCCCGTACAGGGTGCCCACCAAAAGAATATATTGTCCCTTTGGATCCTTAGTAAGGTGTGTTATATGCAAGGGTATTGTTTTGTGGATAAGGATACCCACACCTCCCTTTTTGTCTGGGCCAGAAGCAAAGAGAGCAATGGGAAAGTGTCTCGGAAACCATTGAGGCTCCTTGCCTTTTTGAAAGTGTGTTTCTTGGAGCAGAATAATTTGACTTTTTAGCTTATTCAGCTCTCTGAGTGCAATGGAACGCTTGCCCGGGTTATTAAGCTCCTTGCCATTTATTGAAGATATTTTAAGGGTGTGTTCATGAAACTTACTCTGAGGCATTAAAAAAAAAAAAAAAAAAAAAAAGACCTTAAAAGAGAATTAGCGAAGTAGGAAATTAGCGAAGTAGGAAAGGGTATCAAGGTATTAAGATGAGCGAAAAGAACAGGTTTAGTACCCAGAATAGGGTTGACAGGAAAGAGAACAAGAATAGTACTCCAGGTAAGGAGGTAAGGGTCTAAGTTAAAGAGAAAACTACAACGGGGAAGTGTCTTCACACTGACTGTAAGACTTTTGTGATGTCAAGAGCAATTATTATGATGGCAATGGTATAAGGGAGAAAAAAGGGAGTTGTGGGGAGGGGAAAGGGGGGGATGAGGAGGGGGAAGGAGAAGAAGGAAGGGGAGGGATATGTAGGGGGTACCTGACTGCTAATTTGTGCAGTAATGCTACATTTCAGTTTGAGTGGACTGTAATTTGTGAATAGTTATGGGCAGACCTGTAACAGATGACCGCAACAATGAGGGGGAGAAAGCTTAGATGGGTATAGAACATAATTCAAGCATTAAATACCAGGAAATAATCCTGGAATACATAGTTGTAAGAAAATGCAAACATTTTTAACCTTGTGAGAGGAAGCAGCTCAGGGGTGTTATATACATACATTCTTATAAACCCAGAATGAGAAAAAACCAAGGCAGACTTTTATCATAACTAGTTTCTAGGGAAACCTTCCCACCCAACCCCCCGCAGGACTGAACAAGGAGATCAAGCCAACACAACAATAAAAAAAAAACTTTGAAACTTTAAAACTTATTAACTTCAGTTATTTAAGGGTCAGCCATGATCCTCTCGAAAGGCCAAACTAGCACAAAGACATTAAAGACCTGTATCAGGAAGGAAGGCGTCAGTTATACATTCAAATAAGTATACAACAGTATATAAAGAGTCCATTGTGTAATTTCAAATTAGAAAATGTTCCTGGGAAGTTACTAGGTGTGTTGGGGTGGCAAAGCCACCCCAGTGCTCCCAGGCTGAGGTAACACTATCAAAAAGGATACATCTTTGAGCTCTGTTTCCCTCAGGGGGTCTCTATAATGTTCCCAACTCCTTCAAAAATGGGAGTGAGATCAAGTCCCATCTGGATTCTGAAGATGATCTCTGCACCATAGTTTTTCTCTGAGGGTTAATGAGCTGGGTCTCCCACAGTAGAGAGTTTGGCTGAGGCCTAGAGATTGAGTGTGGGAGGTGAGCTCGTGCCAGGAGAGGTTCCTGAAGGAGTTGTAGATTCCTGAGCCTCCCTGTTGCTCAATGTATGTTCTCCTCTGGTGGAGGTAGCTTTGATGGAGAGTTCTTTATAGAAGACCTCGAGATCCGATCCCGGTCTGAAAATAGCCGTCTTGTTATTTGCAGAAGCAATCAATGAGACTGGGAAGCCCCATCGGTACTGAACCTTGTGTAGTTTGAGAATGTTAGTGACATGTGATAACTCCCTCCTTTTTTGTAGGGTGATAGGAGATAGATCAGTGAACAATTGGATCTCTTCGCCTGCATGCATAATTGGGTGTCTTTCTCTGGCACTGCAGAGAAGATCTTCCTTGTCCCTGTATCTGAGGAATTTCACGATGATATCTCGTGGTGGGGCCTTGGGTGGGGGTTTGGGCCTAAGGGCCCTATGCGTCCTCTCTATCTGTATATCGGAGCCAGAGGGATCATCTTTAATCACTCTAAATAGGGCCTGAAGATAGCCCTCAATTGCCGGGGGAAAGACGGTCTCACTGACTCCCCTTATTCTGAGATTATTACGTTGTGTCCTGTTTTCCAGGTCCTCAAGTTTATCAGAGAGTGAGTGGTATCTGTTGTCTAGTTCTTGGAGACTTGAGGTGTTATTTTGAACCTCTGTTGCCAGTGTACTGTGGTGTGTTTCCAATGAGACCACTCTCCTCTCCATAGCCCCCAGGTCCTTTCTCAGATCGCCAAACAGTGTTCTCATTTCATGCAGGACTATCTTGATGTCAGCTTTAGAAGATAAGTGAGATATATCTTGCTTAGTGAGAAAGTTCCCAGATTCTGGGTCTTCCATGTCTGTCTGTGTTGCTGGAGGAGGCTGCAGTTCTGCCAAGTTTTCTGCGTTTATGGGAAGTGACTCCTTAGGCAATAAATATTGATTGAGGGTCTTGGAAGGGATTTTGTCACTTTTTGTTTGTCTTTTGCAAGGCATCACCTAGGTTGTAAAAAGGTATCCCACTAACCTCAGTGAATAAATTATATCACAGTGTAAGGAGGCGCAATGCACCTCTGAGCATGAGTTAGGAGCATGCAGAAGAATGGAGAAACCGTTTAGACAGGCTTTTTGTTCATATATAAACAAAGAGTTCAGTCTTATAATTGGGTTAATAAAGATCTATATATCAAGGAGGATGTGCTTGTACCAATGGGGAGTAGATATAGTGAATGTCCCACAGTTTTTATTCAAATTGAGGCCTTTCATCAAGGCATGTCATTCAAGCTTAATTTAAGGCGCTATTCGTGCCGCTGCTGCAGTGGGGAGGCTTAATGATGGCGTCTCTCTGAGCTGTGACGCACTTACAATTAGCTGCAGGTCTTAGGGTTTCTTTCAATGTAAATGGGGCCCAGTTTTCCCAGTGTACCAGATTCAGCCCTGTCACAGACCTTGGGCTATAGCTTATTTGCTCTGTGTCAGCTGCTAATGTGTGGTGGGAGCTGCTAATCTAAACCGGAGCTTCTTGCTGTTACCACTCGCGCGGTCACAAGTGCTCACCTCTGCAGCGTGTATGTCCGTGGGAGATATGGATCAGCCTTTGTGCAGTGAGACCCCGGCTCCGATGTGCTGAGTGAGCGAATGCAGACAGTAGTGCTGTGTAAGCCTCCGATGTTGCGCGGTCTCTGTGATGAAAGGCCCCGATCAGGGTTTTTTCAGAAAAGGCAGTGCCGCTTCACTTGAATCCTTCCAAATAGGATTAGAGGTAGGAGAGGGATGTCAGGTAGTTATATGAGGGTAAGTTAGGAAAGGTATGCCATCAATAAGGGCTTTAGGTCAGTGTCGAAGACAGGAGCCCTTCTAGCAAGCTGCCATCTCCTAGCGTGGCTAAACTCCGCCCCCCGCCCTTGTAGTTTTATGATGTTTTCCTGTGTCATGGCTGCAGCTAACAGCCTCATGTAACAAGCACTCATGTTAATACATTGCAAGCTACGATCAGTATCATCTTTTGACCGCAAAATACTTTAACCATTCATTCATCTGCTGTATTCATTATCTGCTGTAACCTGATATTCAGAATAAAGCAACTTTGTGGATTGACAAGGTATTGGTGAGTTCAGCTATCTGACAAAGATTGTCTGCAGTGATTGTATCTTCTTATACAGGCCAGGCATAGAGGTCTCAGCAAGGGATAGATCATTATTACAACTATCTCAGTCAGAATAGTCAAAAGATGTATAGAATTCCTACAGCCTGCTATGTATATGTGTGTGTTTAATCTGCAATCAAGCTCAGGGTCATCCGCCATCTTGTGAAAGCACATGTCGCACAAGTTTACTGCACTTAATCTGAATGTTGAAAACTGTTTCTCTGCATTGAACTGTTACCCCACCTGTCAAAGCTGCTGTTTGTCTTCTTAAAGAGACAGTACCATTTTTTGCAAAACTTGAAAAAATGTCTAGACAAGGCTCTGAGCACTCTTTTATAGCCGAACCTACGCAGATACATCATGCCTCTGAACCCACAGACATACAGGGAGCAGATCCTGCAGATATTGCTGAACAGAGTGTAAGACCCAATACAATAAAACCGACACATAAACTCAGAGAAAATTATGAATTCACTAAAGATGAGTACTCCAGCAATCTGTCAGACCTATGGGACAGAATTTCACAATGCATGTCAGTTTTGTCACACTATAATGATCAACCAGCCAAATTGAGAGACTCTATAGATCACCTATCTGCTGCATATGAACGCTACCAGCGGCTGTCTGCAAAATACACAGCCTTCTTACAGGACTTTAATATAGAGGACTCTTCAGCAGAACTGACTAGGACTGATGCACTGGACCAACATAGAGATCTCTTAGTGCAAACGGCTAAAGAAAAGGCAGAGTTCCGCATTGCTCAACTGCAGGAGACCAGATCTCATAGATCCACATCAACTAAGCTCACTGCACGTTCTTCTAGATCCTCTCGCTCCAGAAGTTCAACATTAAGCGACAAGCTAATAGAGGCCCGTGCTGATGCGGAATCAAAAAAAGTGCAAAGCTCCTTTATCAGAAGGGAAGCAGAAATGGAAGCCCAAAGCAAAGCACACAGGGCTGCCCAGGAAGCACAAATGGCTGCCCAGGAAGCACAAATGGCTGCCCAGCAAGCAGAAATGGAAGCCCAAAGCAAAGCACAAAGGGCTGCCCAGAAAGCACAAAGGGCTGCCCAGAAAGCACAAAGGGCTGCCCAGGAAGCACAAATGGCTGCCCAGCAAGCAGAGGTGGATTCCCAAATAAAGGTTCTGCAAATGAAAAAGAAAGAAGCAGCAGCCCTAGCAAGGCTGAAAGTCCTTGAACAAGCAATGGGAGAAAGTACTAATTCAGATTGCCATATCCCAGCAGATCTGGAAGACCCAGTTGAACGCACTAGTAAATACGTGCTAAAGCATAATATTTGCAACGATACAGAGTCATCTCCTCTGCCTACTACTAACACCATTGTTCTCAATCTCAACACAGAGACCTCTCAGCACCAAATGCCTGAGCCTCTTCAAATCTACAACACAAGTGCATCTAAGCAGCAAACCGCATCACCTCCCGCTGACAATAAGGTGACTTCCAGTGACAAGACGCAGCTCAAGCCACAGTCAGCAGAAGCCTTAGAGACTACACCACAGTTGAATGCTCTTGCAACATCATTTTATCCTGGTAAACTTCACCCTTCTTCACCAAAGAACTTTCACACCCAAGGGGTTCCTCAAGTTACTTTGGCACCAAAGAGTGAGAAATCAGACTTGACTGACTTTGCCAGATACATGATACGCCGTGAGCTCATTAACACAAGCCTCTCAAGGTTTGACGACTGTCCAGAGAGCAACAGGGCCTGGAGATCAACCTTCAAGGCTGCTACCGCTGATCTCGACCTTACAACCAAGGAGGAACTTGATTTGCTCATAAAGTGGCTGGGGCCGGAATCTGCAGATCGTGTTAAAAGACTGAGAACAGTACATGTTGACCACCCAGATGCAGGCCTTGTTGCTGCATGGGCAAGACTTGAGCAAGCCTATGGTAGCTCTGAAGCCATAGAAAGTGCTCTGTTCAAGAGACTGCAAAACTTCCCAAAAATAGGAAACAAAGACTATCGCAAGCTCCAAGAATTAAGTGACCTCCTCATGGAGCTAGAGTTGGCAAAGACAGACCCACGTCTACCTGGACTAAGCTTTCTGGAAACTGCTCATGGTGTCAATCCTGTGGTGTCTAAACTGCCATATAACCTGCAAGAGAAATGGGCACAACAGGGCTCAAGATACAAAAGAGACTATAACGTATCCTTTCCTCCATTTTCATACTTTTGCAGGTACATCAGCGATCAAGCCTGGATGAGAAACGATCCCAGCTTCAGCTTCTGTGAACCCAACTTGCCTGCTTCATCATCCTTACCAACATCATCAAGGTATGATAACACGGCAGCTAAACGTAGAGACTTTAATAGAGCAATATCTGCTAAAAGGACAGACATCTCATCACCCGTATCCTCTCCTGAAAACCAGAGTGACTCGGACGAGAGAGATAAAGACCCTAATCGTCAGTGCCCTATTCACAGGAAGCCTCACCCTCTTAAGAAATGTCGTGGGCTTAGGGCAAAGACTTTACAAGAGCGCAGGGAGATTCTCCAGAAACTTGGAGTATGCTATAGGTGTTGTGCTTCTTATGGTCACTTTGCTAAAGACTGTAAAGATGTTATAAAGTGCACAGAATGCAGTAGCGACAGACACGTTACAGCTATGCATCCTACTCCACTTCCAGACAACCCACGGCAGCTAACTGACTCCACCCCTGTCGCAATTCATGGCGGGGAGCAACAAAGTTGTGCTCCAGTCACAGCGAGTGTTTCCTCTGCATGCACAGAAGTATGTGGAGAAGGCTTAGACTACAAATGCTGTGCCAAAGTATGTCTAGTCAAGATTTACCCACAGGATCAACCTGATAAAGTTGCTATAATGTATGCTATCATAGATGAACAGAGCAACAGATCCCTGGTTAAGCCTAAATTCTTTGAGATCTTCGGCATAGAGGGTCATGCAACACCGTATACTCTCAGAACCTGCTCTGGTCGTGTAGAGGCCTTTGGCAGAAGGGCCAATGGATTCATGGTCTCTCATATCAAAGGAAACGAAGACATACCCCTACCAACATTAGTTGAGTGTGACCAGATACCAGGCGAAAGGGAAGAGATTCCTACTCCAGAGGCTGCCTATCACCATCCTCACTTAAGGCACCTTGTTGATGAGATTCTGGCAATGGACATGAATGCAGAAATCTTGGTCCTGCTAGGAAGAGACATTCTCAGAGTACATAAAGTACGCGAGCAGTGCAATGGACCTGACAATGCCCCTTATGCACAAAGACTTGATCTAGGCTGGGTGATAGTGGGCGATGTAAGCTTAAATAGTATGCGTACGTCATCTGAGATCCACTCCTTCAAAACTTACATATTAGAAAATGGACATGCATCCCACTTCAAACAGTGCTCTCGCCATCATGAAGTAAGGGAGAAGCCTCCTGACATCATCCAAATACCTGATGTTACTCCTATCCTTTGTGATGACAATCCGGGTACCACAGTGTTTTGTACTACAAGTGATGACAACAAAATAGCCTTGTCAGTTGAAGACAGGAAATCATCTAAGCCCAAACAATGGCATTATGTTCCATCTGAAATTAATCCTGCAGATCATGCCACCAGGCCAGTGTCTGCAAGTGTCTTTGCAAATTCTTCTTGGTTAACAGGCCCTGAATTCCTGCTGGATCATCCAGAAGAAACCACAGCTGATGTCTTCAGTTTTCTAGAACCTGACAACGATCCAGAGATTCGTCCTGAAGTAAAAACCCTTGTCACCAGAACTGAACAAAGACTTGTCTTGGGCTGTCAACGCTTTGAACGTTTCTCCAAGTGGACAAGGCTTGTACGTACCATTGCAAGGTTAGTCCACATTGCACACTGCTTTCACACAAAGCCCACAGATGCTCACTGTCAAGATTGGCACGTGTGCCAAAGGTTTCTTTCTGCAAAGGATATTGCTGAAAGTAAACTGTTCATAATATGCAGTTTACAACAGGATGTCTTTGGCTCAGAAAGTAAATGTATCCGAGACAAGAGGGGCATTCCAAAAAACAGTCCTATAGCTAACCTGAACCCATTCTTTGACAATGATCATTCCGATTGTGTACCTGCCTTTCTTCGGAGTGTATCATCCACATAAGCCAAAACAAATCAGGGTAGTGTTCGACTCCGGTGGCCAAGCAAATAGCAAACGATGGGCAGTGCTGTTCACTTGCATGAGTGTGCATGCAGTACACATTGAAGTAATAGAATATATGGATGCCTCAAGTTTCATAAATGCTCTAAGGCGATTCCTTGCCATCAGAGGACCAGTCAAAACATTAAGATCTGACTGTGGAACTAATTTCGTTGGAGCCTGTCGAGAGCTACATATCAACTCTAGGCCAATTCAAGACCTTTTAACTGAAAAGGGCTGTACATGGATTTTCAATCCTCCTCATTCTTCCCATATGGGTGGCTCCTGGGAGAGAATGATAGGCATCACACGTAAAATACTGGACTCCATGCTTATGGACTTGAAATCCACAAGACTCACCCATGAGATTCTAACCACCTTCCTGGTAGAAGCATCTGCCATAATCAATTCAAGACCACTTGTTCCAGTTTCTGTAGATCCAGAGGCCCCAATTCTCCTTTCTCCAGCTACTCTTCTTACCCAGAAGCTTGGGTCTGTTCCTGTTCCACCTGGAGACTATAAAACAGGAAATCTGTGCTACAATCAGTGGAAGCGAGTACAACACCTTGCCAACTGCTTCTGGAATCGTTGGAAGATGGAGTATCTCTCTACTCTGCAAGGACGCAGAAAACAACTTGAAATTTATATTATTATAGTAGTTGCATTATATGTATGTTCTCCTTATATCTTTCAGGTCTTCAAGACATCTCTGCAAATTACATTGTTATGCATAACTTCCGTTATGATTTAAATAGTGACATTTATTATGCCAGACGGGGAGTGTGCTGCCTCAATGAGGCATAGAATATTACATAGCCTCTGTTATGTTCATGTTGTTATAGTTAAGAAATCATATATTTTTATGCCATTGTTTTCTAGGCTCCCTGTGTTTGTTCTGTACTGCCATCTACTGACACTTTTTGGTAATGCTACTGTTTTCCAGTATCTTACCCCTGACCTTATTATGCATTTCCTTTTTGTGTATTGCTCCGCCCTTGCAGTTTTATGATGTTTTCCTGTGTCATGGCTGCAGCTAACAGCCTCATGTTACAAGCACTCATGTTAATACATTGCAAGCTACGATCAGTATCATCTCTTGACCGCAAAATACTTTAACCATTCATTCATCTGCTGTATTCATTATCTGCTGTAACCTGATATCAGAATAAAGCAACTTTGTGGATTGACAAGGTATTGGTGAGTTCAGCTATCTGACAAAGATTATCTGCAGTGATTGTATCTTCTTATACAGGCCAGGCATAGAGGTCTCAGCAAGGGATAGATCATTATTACAACTATCTGAGTCAGAATACACACTAAATAGACTAAAGTATATTGCAAATATAACTTTTATATGCACTGGGAAACCAAACATTTAGTGTGACTCACTTTATTGCTATATCCGCTGAACCCACAATATCTCCGAGCTACACCTGTATATAGTATAAACCCTCAGTGAATCCGCCTACTAAAGGCAGCCACCTGCCTTTAATATAATTAATATAGAACTTAAGCGCTCACAGGATTCGGGATATACAGTATATATATATATATACAGTATATATTCTCAAGAACAATAAGTCATACTGCATCTTTATAATCCTTATGCTTTGGATCATGATCTACAAATTAGGATCTAAAACAGAGTTAGTAAGAATTGTTGGCTGCTCTGCTCAGCTGCATTGGGTTTGGAATGAAGAATTTCTCAAAGTGGTCGCTCTGCTATCCATCACTAAGCACAGAAACAAATGAGACAGCTATAGGTGTATTTGTATGTGGCAAGATTTCTTGCTGGAATCCCTGTCAAAAAATTCTAGGTTTGTACTGGACAATATAATGTTAACAGCATTTTTCACATGAATTTAATGATGTGTAGTATTAAAACATTGTTTTTTTGGGTTCTGGCATTATTTTTAACCAATCTAAGAAGAGGGGAAGAAAATACAAGACTGTGTGATAAAGATGTGTATAATGAATGGAAAAGGAAACAGCAAGGGAGGATTTAAAAATATTTAGTTGACTAAGGAGTAAGAAAAAAAGAGGTGGGAATTTATAGGGCAGTGTGAGAATTTTTTTTTAAAGGGACATTGCAGCTTTTTACAGCTATACTGCATTACTTTGGGTATCATGTCCCTTTAAATTGTACGTAGGATAGCTTTATACTAAGCCCAGCAAGTTCCCCACAGCGTGTATCTTCATCACATTTAATGGAAGTTTATGCCATAAATCAAACTTTTCTGTGAAAAATTCTTACAGCCTAAACTTTATTAAGCCCCTTAATATAGTTAAATGTTTATATCATATTCCCATCTCTCCTCTAAGCTAAACATATACTATGTACATATGTACTTCCCTATGTCAGTAGAATCACTGGGGAGGGGCAGGGTTGTAGCAACCCGAGCATAATGGCTGCCCCCCATGTCCCGCCCCAATAGTGGTAATCTCTTGGTTTCCCACACCACTCTACCCAGGTCTGTGCCAGCTCCACTCATGGCACACCAGGCAATGCCTATGTCACATTGCCGTTGCACACAATATGTCTGACCCCCCTCCACTCATGGCATGCCTTGTCCTGCCCTTCCATGGAAGTGCTCTACCCCCCCACGATATAATTTCAAGAGATACCACTGCTCTATGTGTTGCAGCCAAGGATTGTAAAAAAATCCCTTTCTTACCTTATTTTTAGGTACTTCAAAAGTATTTTTCTTGTGAGCTAATGGTTTGAACTGTTCTCCAATCGGTGCTCTAGTACAAACAAAAATTTATTGTGAGTGCCGTATGACAAGAGTGTCGATTAGAAAACAATTCAAACTGTTAGCTCCCAATAAAAAATACTTTTGAAGTGGGCGTCCGGAGCTGGGGAGGTGGGGGGTATCTGAATTTCAGCACTACATTAAAAAGTAGGTTATAGCGTATTTTCATTAAAACTGATGAATTAAACTCCCTCTAAAATATCACTAGCATTCTGTTCTGTTTATACAAAGGGGACAGTTTACCATCACTTGAAGTTTAACAGTGTGTAGACAGGTGACAGGTAAGGGGAACCAGGAGATGTGATATATATATATATATATATATATATATATACCAGGGTGGGTAGAAGGCAAGGGGTGAGAAAGCAAGCCATCTCAAAAGTGTTGCAAAATTTGGAACATTTTTAATTGGGATTCAGACATCATACAAAAATTCACATTTACTGGGGCATTTCTGGGTCTATTAACTTATAGTTTCCTCACAAATTCCCACCTACTTATGAATCTTTCAATAGTGTTATAACAAAAGTAAAGCATTAAAAGCAAATCCTTAATATATCTACAATATATTGTTCTCCATTCAAGCAGCCCAAAGACAGTAGTTAGCAGGTTAAACACATGGAGATAATATCATTGTCTAATTTCAGGCTGAGTAACATTAATATAAACTAAGATGCTTTGTGGTGTCATGCTATACAGATGCTGAAGGGTTAATAATTTAACCCTTGCTTGCTTATTTTGGAACTTGATGTAAAGGTATTCTTCCTATGTCAGTTATGTGCTTGAGAGTAAGGGAGGTAATGAGGAGCTTGATGCTTTAACCTGCATTAAAGGGCTATAACACTGCATAAAGAAAATACTGTAATATGTTAGAGAAATTCTATTATCACAGTATTGGTTTCATATAACTATGTGCTTAAACTCTGAAAAGGGATTAAGTACATAATTAAAGTCATCTCCAGAGCAGCAATGCACAGCTGGGACCTAGATGAACACACCTGGGGGTCGATCCAATAAAAATCGTCGCCCGCAAAAGCTGGCGACGCCAATATTTGCGCGGGTTTGGTATCCTATATACGGCGTAACCTAGAAGTTACGCGCGTATATTTCTGCCGTCGCCCGTAGGCAGGTATACCAAACCCGCGCAGTTTGGTATCCAATAAACAGCGTAAGGACTTACGTGGCGAAAATGGAGAAATCTTACTCCATTTTCACCTCGCCACAAAAAGCAGCCGTAAGAAGCCTTACGCTGACTATTGGAGCCCCGTAACTCCCTAAACTGGCTGCTAAAATAAACCTAACACCTAACGCATGCGCAATGTCTATCTCCCTGTCAACCGCAATCTGCTAAATAAAACCTAGCACCTAATGCATGCGCAATGTCTATCTCCCTGTCAACCGCGATCCCCCGCCGCAATCCCTAATAAAGTATTTAACCCCTAAACCGCCGCCATCTACATAAACTAACCCCCTACTGTGAGCCCCTAAAACCGCCACCATCTAACTGATCTATCCCCTAATGTGAACCCCTTACACCGCCGCCATCTATATTAAAATTATTAACCCCTAATTTAATCTACCTACCCCACCACCAGCTATATTATCTATATTAACCCTAAGTATATTATAGTTATTATAGTTATTACATTATATATATTAACTATATTAACCCTAATTATATTAGGGTTAATATAGTTAATATAGTTACTATAGTATTTATATAAACTATATTAACTCTATCTAACCCTAACACCCCTAACTAAATTCTTATTAAATAAATCTAATTCATATTATAAACTAAAATATTCCTATTTAAATCTAAATACTTACCTATAAAATAAACCCTAAGATAGCTACAATATAATTAATAATTACATTATAGCTATGTTAGGGTTTATATTTATTAAATAGTTATTAACTATTTAATAGCTACCTAGTTAAAATAATTACCCAATTACCTGTAAAATAAATCCTAACCTAAGTTACAAATACACCTACACTATAATTAAATTAAATAAACTACAAATATCTATCTAAAAATACAATTAAATAAACTAAACTAAATTACAAAAACAAACAAACACTAAATTACAAAAAATAAAAAAAGATTACAAGATTTTTAAGCTAATTACACCTATTCTAAGCCCCCTAATAAAATAATAAAGCCCCCCAAAATAAAAAATTCCCTACCCTATTCTAAATTAAAAAAAGTTCAAAGCTCTTTTACCTTACCAGCCCTTAAAAGGGCCTTTTGTGGGGGCATGCCCCAAAGAAAACTGCTCTTTTGCCTGCAAAAAACCCCACAATACCACCCCCCAACATTACAACCCACCACCCACATACCCCTAATCTAACCCAAACCCCCCTTAAATAAACCTAACACTACCCCCCCTGAAGATCTCCCTACCTTGTATTCACCCAGCTGGGCCGAACTCCTCATCCGATCCGGGCGATGTCTTCCAGCAAGCGGCAGTGAAGTCTTCTTCCATCCGGGCGATGTCTTCAAGCAAATCGGCATCTTCAATCTTCTTTCTTCGCTCCTCCGCCGCGGAGCATCCATCCGGGAAGACGACTTCCCGACGAATGAGGTTCCTTTAAATGACGTCATCCAAGATGGCGTCCGTCGAATTCCGATTGGCTGATAGGATTCTATCAGCCAATCGGAATTAAGGTAGAAACATCTGATTGGCTGATTGAATCAGCCAATCAGATTCAAGTTCAATCCGATTGGCTGATTGGAAAGAAGATTGAAGATGCCGATTTGCTTGAAGACATCGCCGATGGAAGAAGACTCTCTGCCGCTTGCTTCAAGACATCTCCCGGATGGAAGAAGACTTCACTGCCGCTTGCTGGAAGACATCGCCCAGATCGGATGAGGAGTTCGGCCCGGCTGGGTGAATACAAGGTAGGGAGATCTTCAGGGGGGTAGTGTTAGGTTTATTTAAGGGGGGTTTGGGTTAGATTAGGGGTATGTGGGTGGTGGGTTGTAATGTTGGGGGGTGGTATTGTGTTTTTTTTTTGCAGGCAAAAGAGCAGTTTTCTTTGGGGTAAAAGAGCTTTGAACTTTTTTTAATTTAGAATAGGGTAGGGAATTTTTTATTTTGGGGGGCTTTATTATTTTATTAAGGGGCTTAGAATAGGTGTAATTAGCTTAAAAATCTTGTAATCTTTTTTTTATTTTTTGTAATTTAGTGTTTTTTTTTTTTGTAATTTAGTTTAGTTTATTTAATTGTATTTTTAGATAGATATTTGTAGTTTATTTAATTTATTGATAGTGTAGGTGTATTTGTAACTTAGGTTAGGATTTATTTTACAGGTAATTGGGTAATTATTTTAACTAGGTAGCTATTAAATAGTTAATAACTATTTAATAGCTATTATACCTAGTTAAAATAATTAACAATTTACCTGTAAAATAAATATAAACCCTAACATAGCTATAATGTAATTATTAATTATATTGTAGCTATCTTAGGGTTTATTTTATAGGTAAGTATTTAGATTTAAATAGGAATATTTTAGTTTATAATATGAATTAGATTTATTTAATAAGAATTTAGTTAGGGGTGTTAGGGTTAGATAGAGTTAATATAGTTTATATAAATACTATAGTAACTATATTAACTATATTAACCCTAATATAATTAGGGTTAATATAGTTAATATATATAATGTAATAACTATAATAACTATAATATACTTAGGGTTAATATAGATAATATAGCTGGCGGCGGTATAGGGGGATTAGATTAGGGGTTAATAATTTTACAATAGATAGCGGCGGGGTAGGGGCTCACTTTAGGGGGTAGGTAAGATAGATGGCGGCGGTGTTAGGGGCTCACTTTAGGGGGGTTATAGATTTAATATAGCTGGCGGCGGTTTAGGGGTTAATAACTTTATTAGGTAGCGGCGGGCTCCGGGAGCGGCGGTTTAGGGGTTAATACATATTTTATTGTTAGGATAGTGAGGGGGGATAGCAGATAGAGGGTTAGACGTGTCGGGCTATGTTAGGGAGGCGTGTTAGACTTGTCGGGCTATGTTAGGGAGGCGTGTTGGACAGTGCGGGTGATTTAGACTTTAGTCAGGTTTTGTAGGCGCCGGCAGTTTCTAACGTGCCGTAAGTCACTGGCGACGCCAGAAATTTGTACTTGCGCAGATTTCTGGACATCGCTGGTTTATCAGACTTACGGCACTTTAGCATCTGACGGCGCCGTATATGGGATAGCTCGAGTTGCGAGCTGAAACTGCGGGCGACGCGGGTTCCCTCGCTTGCGCCGCAAACTACGATCTATATCGGATCGCGCCCCTGGTGAGCCAATAACAAAATACAAATGTGTGTAGCCACCAATCAACAGCCAGCTCCCACTAGTGCATTGCTTCTGCTGAGGCTATGTACATATTTGTTTTAACAAAGGTACCAGAGAACAAAGTACATTTAAAAATAGAAAAGATTTTTAAAATTACATGTATCTGAATCATAAAAGTTTAATTTTAACTTTCTTAACACTATAAGCAACCAGTATGGCTAAATTATACTACTAGTATTTTATGTGCTTGTTTTTGGGGTGGTTTGCAATGGGCAGAGCTATGCTGCAAAGTATCCCTGGAGATTGGCAATGATTTGCTGTGTGAAAACTTGTATTATACGTTGTATTGACACTCTTTAGCAAAAGTATTACAGTCCATCAAATTGCGCGTTTTCACACCTCATCATATGTATAATGCAGCTGTAATTTGCACTTTAGTTGGGAGTGAGAGATACTGCCGTCATTGAAAATTGGAAAATTTGTTCTGTACTTTCTGAGTTAATAAGATTTCAAAATGGTTCATATTAAAGAGACATGAAACCCCATTTTTTTCATCCATGATTTAGAAAGAGCATGTAATTTTAAACAACTTTCAAATTTACTTCTATTATCTAATTTGATTAATTTTCTTGATATCCTTTGTTGAAAAGCATATCTAAATATGCTCAGTAGCTGCTGATTGGTGGCTGCACGTAGATGCCTCGTGTGATTGGCTCACCCATGTATATTGCTATTTTTTCAACAAAGGATATCTGAAGAACGAAGCAAATTAAATAATAGAAGTAAATTGAAAAGTTGTTTAAAATAATATTCTCTACCTGAACCATGAAAGAAAAATGTTGGGTTTTAATGTCCCTTTAAGGAGATTAAAATCACTGCACTTAAAGGGACATTAAACACTAAATAAATCATTGATAGAATTATGTATTCAGAGCAAAAAATAAATAAATAAATATATATATATATATATATATATATATATATATATATATATACATGTATTTTTTAAAGTTACTTTATTTTGTTAAATATTGAAAAATTAGGGTAGCCTTCTAATGCCCATAAAGCAGTGGGCCCTGCTATATTGTAACTTAGGTTTCTTTTTTGCTAGGACCAATTAGGGACAGTTATAAATGGCTTACTAGAGTGTGCAACAAATGACTGTGTGAAATAAAGCTGTGTCTGCACTTCCATTTTCAACAGAAACTTGGGAAGCCCATGATATTCAGAATTAAATTACAGGAAAAGTGAACAAAATAAATAATGGAAGTATATTGCAAAGTTGCTTTACTACATACAATAAAACATTTTATATTAATATATCTGTTTGATGTCCCTTTAACTGCATAGGAGATAGCTCTTGTGAGGAAGTGAATTCCTAGATGGATTGGGTAAATACTCACCTTTCAAAAGATATAAAGCTTCAATATTGTGTGTGTTTTTGATATTGCTTGCATGCACAGCAGAAATAAACCAAATAAAATTACATTTATATGGCATGGATTGATGCTATTTTAAGTATCAAAATAGCTTTCATTATCTTTTGTATCAAATTTGTAAGAGATGTTGAGCTTATATAATGCATTGGTATTGATGTGTATCTTGTATTTAAAATTCAGTTTTAGAGTATTTGAGATTCAGATCAGACGTGGTTTTTTTTATGCCGACCCTGGCAGTGGCTGCCCTGGTGGAATTATCTTGTAAAAGGGACAATCCCTGCGAGTGGTGAGATGTCCCCTATTGAAATGAATGGAGCTTGCTGGAAAGAGAAACTTCGCTGTGTAGAGCGCAGTGAGCAGGAGGCCCACTTTAAAATTAAATCCTGCAGCCAATATAAATCATATTACTTTCTGTGTATAGCATATATTTGCAAAAAAAAAAACAGTGAGAACTGTAGGACAGGAATTACGCTGGGATTTGAGAGAAAATTTCATACACGCCCATGGAACTCCCATCATGCTTAGCCCATTTTACAACAACAATTACAGTGTGTATTTTGTATTTACTGTATATGTGCAAATTTGTAAGTGTTTTTTGCACATCTAGTGTTCTTAAATTGCAATTTACGCGGTGTATATTTAATACAATTTATTCCTGTGTAGTTTACATACACATTTAACTTTTTTTGATAAACAGGATTTTTGTTGAACAATTGTGTAATGATTTTTGATGCATCTTAACAACACAATTTTTTCCTGTGTATTTTTGTATGACTGGTTAATTTAGCCGGACACCCTGTTTTCAGGGTAAAACGTGACTTTATAGAATCCTATTAGGGAAATAGAAGTACAGATGAGCATTCGTATAGAATCTTGCCAACCCAGAGACCTTTAGATAATCAGCCACTAAGTTTCTGATACTGGTCATTTCAGATGGATAGACTGACCTTGCAAGAAATATAGGAGTATATGTGTGTGTGTTATATGTCTCATATATTCTGTATATATTGTATATATCAGACCTAAAATTTGGAAGACTGTGTCACTATAGCTATTGATCGCATAGTTGGCATGTCTAAACCTCTTATGACCACAAGGTGGTGGTGTGGTACACTTAAACCTGTTTTATTTCAATGCATATGAATTCAGCCTATTATACAACCAGAAGCAACTGAAAGTCATATTTTTGAACTGTTAAATATATTTAGATCCAGGATGGCCAACTGGCAGCCCATGGACCACATGTGGCCCTCTGAATTAATTTTTGCAGCACTTGGGAAAAAGTTTTGGGGACTTCTGGTGGTTGGGAATCCAAGGTGACTACACAGCTCCAGCCCAACGCTAAAAGAGTAAAAGAGAGTAAAAGAGCAGATAGAGGGTACACTGGAACTCTACCTTACCTGGCGATGTGCCGCTGGACATTTATAACTTTATATGCAGCCTTTAAGGCTTCTAAAATATTGATCTATAACATGATTAAGGGGTCATTGTTTGTATTTTTGTATATGGAAGAATAAAGCAAGGAGCTAAGTACCTGGTGCTACTGAAATCTTTTGTTTGCTGATGACTTAATCTGAAGCCCCCATGTGTAATGAAGTTGTCCATCACTGATGTAGGTGATTGCCTTTTAAGCACAGCTTATTTTAGAGCCATTTTTAATAGTAATTTACCAATAAGATACTACTGGAGAAACTGGTAATTACATTTACTAGCATTTTAGTCTCAAATCTTTGTTTCTCCTAATCTTAAAAACATGTTTCAACTAGAATAATCCTCTTGACCATTAAATGTTCTACTGACCTTAAACACTTCTGCTATTAAAGTCCACATAAGCCCCAGCATTCCATTATCTTTTTTAAACTATAATTCTAATCTTCTTTCAAATTCACCAACACTTATACCCAAGTTATGACTTGTCAGCAGCATCTTAAATGTCCCTTCACCTATGCATCATTCATGTGTTTAAAAGCAAAAGTAAGACTTTAAAACAAAGCATAAGATTAAATGCTTCCTTAACCAATTTCTACTCTAGATCTTTTTTATTGGATTTTTATCATGTGTTTGCTACTGTAATATATCTTCAATCCAAAACATTAAAGCATTTTACCAAAATTTACGTATCAAGATGACTTGTGTGTGTATATATTAATACTGTATATATATAGATAGAGAGAGACTGTAGATATATAGATAGTCATATTCACCATTTTTTAAAGAAACCTACAAGAGAATTATATATATATATATATATATATATATATATATATATACACATACTGTATATATAGCTAGTAATGTTGCATACATGTGCTCTTAAAACATTATACAGACATTAACATTAGGTTAGCAACAACCACAACTTTATTACATCTTTCTGCCAGAAATGATGCATACTTCATCTTCTATCCCTGCCAAACTCCAGGGCTTGTCCAATAGGTCTGGCTGTGTCTGGACTAGTGGATTTTCAGTTACCATCTTCAAAGGTTAATGCTGCAGCTGCTTTGCAACCAAGTTCAGCATTCTTTTTTTTTTTTGGGGGGGGGGGGGGGTGGTTACTGTTGAACTTATTGATAATACACTCCATTGACGACATCTGAAAAATCTGAATAAACATCCAAAAAACTGAATGCAAAATAAAGCAATGGAAATCACTAAGTTAAACATAAATAAAGTCTTATGTGCAGGAACAATTTCACTTCAGTAAAGAAAAAGAACAGACAATGCATATACAGCACAAAAAATACATTACTGACATGAACTTTATTAATTCATACCTACCAACATTTTTGGCTCAGTATTAGAGACTGCGGAGGCTGAGGGGACCCATCTCTGTTTTTTGGGTGGAGACGTGTTGGGAAGGGCAGACTAGCTGTCGGTTAGTGGGTGTGTCATGGAAGTTAATGGGTCTGTCAGGGAAGTTGGTGGGTGTGTCTGGGCAGTTTGTGAGTGTCTGGGTGGTCCTTGGGAAGGGCTGTCTCATAGGAACAAAGTGATAGAGCTCAGAATTAGGGACTGTCCCTCTCAAATATTAATCATGGGATCATAAAAACTCATTAATAATCTGATTTGTATTGGCTGCAGTATTCCATTTTTAAAGTGTGCCCCTCCTGCTTGCTGTGTTCTACCTAGCAAAGTTTCAATTTCTAGCAAACTCCATTACTTTCTATCGGCGAGATTACGAGTTTTGTCGGCAAAGCTGTGCATTGTTAACACTTAGTTTATGCTCACCGCTCACCTACAAACAACGCTGGTTTTTTTTAAACCCGGCGTTAGCCTCTAAAAAGTGAGCGAAGAGCAAAATTTAGCTCCACATCTCACCTCAATATAAGGTAGGAAAAATCCTATTGGCTGATCCAATCAGCCAATAGGATTGAACTTCAATTCTATTGTCTGATTGGATCAACCAATAGGATTTTTCCTACCTTAATTCCGATTGGCAGATAGAATCCTATCAGCCAATTGGAATTCAAGGGACGCCATCTTGGATGACGTCATTTAAAGGAACCTTCATTCGTCGGGAGTCGTTGGAAGAAGAGAATGCTCCGCGTCGGCTGGCTTGAAGATGGACCCGCTCCGGATGGATGAAGATAGAAGATGCCGCCTGGATGAAGACTTCTGGCCATCTGGAAGTCCTCTTTTGCCCGGATTGGATGAAGACTTCTGCCCCTCTGGAGGACCACTTGTGCCTGGCTGGGTGAAGACTAATTAAGGTAGGGTGATCTTCAAGGGGTTAGTGTTAGGTTTTATTAAGGGGGGGTTTGGTGGGTTTTAGAGTAGGGTTGGTTGTGTGGGTGGTGGGTTTTAATGTTGGGGGGTATTGTATTTTTTTTTACAGGTAAAAGAGCTGATTACTTTGGGGCAATGCCCCGCAAAAAGCCATTTTAAGGGCTATTTGTAATTTAGTATAGGGGGGCTTTTTTATTTTATTAGGGGGATTAGATTAGGTGTAATTAGTTTAAATTTTTTTCTGTAATTTAGTGTTTGTTTTTTCATACTTTAGTTTATTTAATTTAATTGTAGTTAATTGTATTTAATTTAGGGAATTTATTTAATTATAGTGTAGTCTTAGGTGTAATTGTAATTTAGGTTAATTTAGGTTAGGTTTTATTTTACAGGTAAATTTGTCTTTATTTTAACTAGGTAGCTATTAAATATTTAATAACTATTTAATAACTATTCTGCCTAGTTAAAATAAATACAAACTTGCCTGTAAAATAAAAATAAACCATGAGCTAGGTACAATGTAACTATTAGTTATATTGTAGCTAGCTTAGGGTTTATTTTATAGGTAAGTATTTATTTTTAAATAGGAATAATTTATTTAATTGTAGTAATTTTATTTCATTTTATTTAAATTATATTTAAGTTAGGGGGGGTTAGGGTTAGACTTAGGTTTAGGGGTTAATACATTTAATATAGTGGCGGCGACGTTGGGGGCGGCAGATTAGGGGTTAATAAATGTAGGTAGGTGTTGGCGATGTTAGGGACGGCAGATTAGGGGTTAATAAAATTTAACTAGTGTTTGCGAGCCGGGAGTGCGGCGGTTTAGGGGTTAATATATTTATTGAAGTTGCGGCGATGTCCAGTCGGCAGATTAGGGGTCAAAACTTTAGTTAACTGTTTGTGATGTGGGGGGGGGGGCTCGGTTTTGGGGTTAATAGGTACTTTATGGGTGTTAGTGTACTTTTTAGCACTTTAGTTAAGAGTTTTATGTTACGGCGTTAGCCCATAAAACTCTTAACTACTGACTTTTAAATGCGGTAGGAGTCTTGACAGGAGAGGTGTACCGCTCACTTTCTCCAAGACTCGTAATACCGGCATTAGGAAAATCCCATTGAAAAGATAGGATACGCAATTGACGTAAGGGGATTTGCGGTATGCATGAGTCACGTAAAAAAAAGTGAGCGGTACACCTGTACCTGCCAGACTCATAAATACCAGCGGGCGTTTAAAAGCAGCATTGGGACCACTCAACGCTGCTTTTTAAGGCTAACGCAAGACTCGTAATCTAGGTGTGTGGGAGGTATCTTGCAATTTGCAGTGGGAGCCGCTTTTGATGGTAGCACTTGCGAGTGTCAGTGAGTTTTTTCATGTCTAATCCAGCGAATGTTAGATAATCAGGCCCATACTAAGAACTTTTAAATTATGTAACAAATTTCAGGTCAACAAACAATGTATTAAAGGGATAGGAAAGCCAAATTTAACTTGCCGGATTCATATAGAGCATGTAATTTTAAGACACTTTTAAATTCACTTCTATTTTGAAATGTGCTTCATTCTCTTAGTACCCCTTGTTTTAAAATGAATATGCACATATCATACACTAGTGGGAGCTGCTGCTAATTGGTACCTGCACACATTTGTCTCTTGTGATTGGCTAAATAGATGTGTTCTGCTAGCTGCCAGTAGTGCAGTGCTGTTCTTTCAGCAATGGATAACAAGAGAATGAAGCAAATTTGATAATAGAAGTAAATTGGAAAGTTGTTTTAAATTGTATGTTCTGTCTGAATCATAAAATATTTTTTTTTGGTTTACTATCCCTTTTAAGAGGCTTGTCCCCTCTTTCATGTTTACTTAATAAATTATGTAATTCTTAGTTGAATATAACTACCAACAATTAAACAGCTGGAGTTGTATATATTTGCCAATTAATGCTGAAGGATCAGGTTTGTACTAGGGATGGGCGAATGTTTTGCAACATTCAAAAATAAAAGGAATTTTAACACATTTGTTTGTTTCAAATTTCGAATGTTTGTACAACATTCTAACATTTGTTTAATGTAATAGTATTTCTAATGCTTTCAAATTTTTCTAATAATTCGATTCAAATTATGCAATATTCGAATTAGAAAAATAAGAATTGATATATTTGTATTAGTATTTCTAATTCATTCTTTAAATTGAATATTCAAATTATGCAATATTCAAAAGTATTTGTTAAATCGAATGTTACATTGGAAATTTCGAATGTGGATATTTGGTCTAATTATAAATTTAAAAATGAAAGTAACATTCAAAAACTGGAAATAAAATTTGATTGTCGAATTTCAATGGATTTTTATTCAAAGCAACGTTCGATTGTCCCAACGAATGTCCACAGGACTATTTGTTCTACCAAACTAATTACACTTTCAGCACATTCACCCATCCCTAGTTTGAACAGACATAGAGGTCCTGTTACTTTCATTATCAAGTTAAGCCATTTTAAAATAATCATATTCAAATATTTTGTTGCGTCAAAAATTGTTAAAGGGACAGTCTACAATAGAATTTTTATTGTTTTAAAATATAGATAATCCCTTTATTACCCATTCCCCAGTTTTGCATAACCAATACAGTTATAATAATACACTTTTTACCTCTGTAATTACCTTGTATTTAGCAACCTTCTTCCAGCCCCCTGATCACATGACTGTGCCTGTTTATTATCTATTGAATTGCATTTTGCATTGTTTTGTGCTAAATCTTAGGTAATCTATATGGCCCACATGTACTTTCAGTCTCTTTGTGTTGAAAAGCAATTTAAAAAGCATGTAATAAGAGGCAGCCCTCAAGGGCTTAGAAATTAGCATATTTTCAACTAAGAATACCAATAGAAAAAAGTAAATTTGATGATAAAACTAAATGGGAAAGTTGATTAAAATGACATGTCCTATCTGAATAATGAAAGTTTAATTTATATTAGACTGTCCTTTTAATGTTCTGCTGATCCTGAGCTGAACACAGCCAGTGATTGTCAGCTACACATATTTGCGGACCATGCTTCTGCTGCTGAAGACAATAAAGAAAAAAAACACACAAAAATGTGACCAATCAACTAAGTGAGCCACCACCTAAAAATACACATATTCCAGAACATATAATTAATTTAGAGCACAATACTGACACCACAGCACTCATTTGTAACATGAATGTCAGTATTTTAGAATTTACCATGAGCAATTCATCACATATCTTTCTGCTGTGTTCTGCCTGCCTGTCCCTCAAAATGCCAGAATAGTAAAACATTATTTAAGTAATTAAAAATATAGATATCTGGGGGTCACCTTGATGTTTGTATTTATGTAATTAATAAAGTTGGTTTTACCTTTTTATACCTCTTGAATGTGACTACTTTTGCTTTTTCCGCTATCAAAATAGAGACTCCCTAAATGGAGGAGAATTAGAGAGGAGAAGTTTTGATCTGGCGGAGAGTAACCTGCTATTTTAGGGGAAGGGTTGGAGCCAGACTTTTGGCAGGGAAAGTTTGGTGGACTCAGAGCGAAAGAAAGGTTAGTTGGATAATGGCTAGAGGAAGACTTGCTTCTTTTCTAAACTAGCATCCTCATTATGGCAGATATTGAAGATCCTATGGAGCAGCTGAGTGTAGCAGCAGCATCAGCAGTTGATTATCCTGAAGTGGCTAAGGGAGGTGCACAGAGCTCCAGTGGCCACTTCAGTCTCAGAAGTGGCCTGTTAGAAGGTCATGGTCCCCAAGGGAGGCTTAGCCCTGGAAGTAATGTGGTCTATAGGCCTAGGCTGTGTCAGGATGAAGATATTGGGGTAGATTTACCAATGTCTGTCCGACATGATACGCTGTAGCGTATCATGTCCGACAGACATCGCTGAATGTCGACAGCATATGCTGTCGGCATTTATCATTACACAAGTAGTTCACCAGAACTGCTTGTGCAATGCCGCCCTCTGCAGATTCGCGGCCGATCGCCCGCTAGCAGGGGGGTGTCAATCAGCCTGATCATATAGGATCAGGCGGATTGAAGACCGCAGCCTCAGAGGCAGCGGACAAATTATGGAGCAGCGGTCTTTAGACCAATCTGATCTAGACGGTAATTGTTATCAGTTTCCTGGACATTGGATAATTAATAAGAGTTTTTATAGAATTGCTCAACCGTTATACTTTTTATATGTATTTTTATATTGCGACACGATTTAGGGATTGTTTATGGAAATCTATGTGTCTTTAGAGGTATGAGCTTGTGCACATCTTAGTATTGTTCGGTTTAGAGTTATTTAATTAAAGATTTGTTTCTATTCAATTATTTGATTTAATTATAAGTTGGTGCTTTTTTCTTTTGAGAGCATGATCATATGTGGTTTCTGAACAGTTTATATATTTTTGCTGTTGATTTCTATTTGAATTTCCCACTCCTGCTGATATTAGCCCCAGTATATACTTTTCTCTTGATTAAAATACCTCATTTTTACGACCCTTTGGAGAGAGGATCATTTATATACAAGGCAGTGAGTGAGGGGGGAGTGCAGGATAATCGATTTCCCAGCATAGCTAAATTTTAAAAGGGCAGCTCAGACAGCATCTTGATGTGAAGTATACATAGAGGTTTCACTGTAGGGACCTAATATATAGTGAAAGCAAATTCCCCAAAGTTAACTATTGCCAAGTCCAGACTATGGGTAATGAACATTAACTTACGGTTAAAGTAAAAAAAGAGGCACGCAACTATTATCTGCTACTTGCAGATAAAGTAATTAATGGTTATGCAAAAGAATGGAACAGTAGATACATTTAAGGAACAAACCATACTCTCACAGCTCAATTAAGCAGGCCATGCTATCTCAGCTGCAGACAGCACAACCTGAAAAAAGAATAAATCTAAGGGCAATGCTTGCAAAAGTACTATATTGAAATAACCTATTCTTATTACATTGTTAAGTACTACGTTTTGTATTAACCTAGGGATATAGATCAACAAAACATAACACATCTGCCATAGACAGCATCTTTAATTCTTATGTTAACTTTCATCAGCATCTGTAGTACATATAGAATCTCTGCATTAGTCCTCCTAGTCCCCTGATTACTGTTTGTCAAATATTTTGTGTGAAAAAAGACCATCATGTTAAAAAAAGAGTATAACCAGAGTCCATGAGGCCTATTTATCAAGCCGTCAACCGCAAATACGCCGGAATTCCGCAGCGTAATTGTTGCGAGCTTGATCCGACCTAATTATCAAAGCCTACAGACCGACAAAAGTTGAAATTTGTGATGTAACATATGATCCGCCGGTCTCAATCCGACACAGATCGATGCTTAAGTCATCACAGATGTTCCGAATACAAATTCAGCACTATCTGACATCTTTTGCCATTTATCAAATTTCTAACAGGTGCGCTCGACACTATTCCGGCCCAGCGTACCTGGTTTTCAATCCTCCACCCTGGAGGCCGCGGATGCCATAGGAATCAATGGGAGTCTGAAAGCAGAGAAAGCTTATGTTGGATGCTGCCAGATATCCCATTGATTTCTATGGTAGGAAACAAATTACGTTTACACCTAACACCCTAACATAAGACCCGAGTCTAAACACCCCTAATCTGCCGCTCCGATATCGCCGCCACCTAAATATAGAATCTCTGCAATAGTCCTCCTAGTCCCCTGATTACTGTTTGTCAAGTATTTTGTGTGCAAAAAGACCATCATGTTAAAAAAGAGTATAACCAGAAGTCCATGAGACCTATTTATCAAGCTGTCAACCGCAAATACGCCGGAATTCCGCAGCGTAATTGTTGCGAGCTTGATTCGACCTATTTATCAAAGCCTACAGACCGGCAAAAGTTGAAATTTGTGATGTAACATATGATCCGCCGGTCTCAATCCGACACAGATCGATGCTTACGTCATTACAGATGTTCTGAATACAAATTCAGCACTAATAAAAAGAGAGAAGCGCTCAACCTGGGAACGAACAATAGCATAATAGCTTGTTCTATGGCTAGTTACCACCCTGGAAGCAGCCTCTTTTTGCTCAATATGTGCCTTTCACAGAAAAGAACTTTCCTGTAGCATATCAGTCTGATCCTGACTTCACAGTACAGTCCAGCCCCGAAATACCAGGCAATCCCTTTCTGAACAAGAGAAACAGCAAAACCCCAGACGTACGTTTCGGCCTATTGTGGGCCTCGTCAGTGAGGTGCAGCCATATCCCTCTAGGCACACTGAGCAACGGGTCCACGTCTGGATTCCCGCATCACACTTAGGGAGACTTCCCTAAGTGTCATAATTTGCATAAATAAAAAGAGAGAAGCGCTCAACCTGGGAACGAACAATAGCATAATAGCTTGTTCTATGGCTAGTTACCACCCTGGAAGCAGCCTCTTTTTGCTCAATATGTGCCTTTCACAGAAAAGAACTTTCCTGTAGCATATCAGTCTGATCCTGACTTCACAGTACAGTCCAGCCCCGAAATACCAGGCAATCCCTTTCTGAACAAGAGAAACAGCAAAACCCCAGACGTATGTTTCGGCCTATTGTGGGCCTCGTCAGTGAGGTGCAGCCATATCCCTCTAGGCACACTGAGCAACGGGTCCACGTCTGGATTCCCGCATCACACTTAGGGAGACTTCCCTAAGTGTCATAATTTGCATAAATAAAAAGAGAGAAGCGCTCAACCTGGGAACGAACAATAGCATAATAGCTTGTTCTATGGCTAGTGGAAGCAGCCTCTTTTTGCTCAATATGTGCCTTTCACAGAAAAGAACTTTCCTGTAGCATATCAGTCTGATCCTGACTTCACAGTACAGTCCAGCCCCGAAATACCAGGCAATCCCTTTCTGAACAAGAGAAACAGCAAAACCCCAGACGTACGTTTCGGCCTATTATGGGCCTCGTCAGTGAGGTGCAGCCATATCCTTCTAGGCACACTGAGCAACGGGTCCACGTCTGGATTCCCGCATCACACTTAGGGAGACTTCCCTAAGTGTCATAATTTGCATAAATAAAAAGAGAGAAGCGCTCAACCTGGGAACGAACAATAGCATAATAGCTTGTTCTATGGCTAGTTACCACCCTGGAAGCAGCCTCTTTTTGCTCAATATGTGCCTTTCACAGAAAAGAACTTTCCTGTAGCATATCAGTCTGATCCTGACTTCACAGTACAGTCCAGCAATCCCTTTCTGAATAAGAGAAACAGCAAAACCCCAGACGTACGTTTCGGCCTATTGTGGGCCTCGTCAGTGAGGTGCAGCCATATCCCTCTAGGCACACTGAGCAACGGGTCCACGTCTGGATTCCCGCATCACACTTAGGGAGACTTCCCTAAGTGTCATAATTTGCATAAATAAAAAGAGAGAAGCGCTCAACCTGGGAACGAACAATAGCATAATAGCTTGTTCTATGGCTAGTTACCACCCTGGAAGCAGCCTCTTTTTGCTCAATATGTGCCTTTCACAGAAAAGAACTTTCCTGTAGCATATCAGTCTGATCCTGACTTCACAGTACAGTCTAGCCCCGAAATACCAGGCAATCCCTTTCTGAACAAGAGAAACAGCAAAACCCCAGACGTACGTTTCGGCCTATTGTGGGCCTCGTCAGTGAGGTGCAGCCATATCCCTCTAGGCACACTGAGCAACGGGTCCACGTCTGGATTCCCACATAACACTTAGGGAGACTTCCCTAAGTGTCATAATTTGCATAAATAAAAAGAGAGAAGCGCTCAACCTGGGAACGAACAATAGCATAATAGCTTGTTCTATGGCTAGTTACCACCCTGGAAGCAGCCTCTTTTTGCTCAATATGTGCCTTTCACAGAAAAGAACTTTCCTGTAGCATATCAGTCTGATCCTGACTTCACAGTACAGTCCAGCCCCGAAATACCAGGCAATCCCTTTCTGAAAAAGAGAAACAGCAAAACCCCAGATGTACGTTTCGGCCTATTGTGGGCCTCGTCAGTGAGGTGCAGCCATATCCCTCTAGGCACACTGAGCAACGGGTCCACGTCTGGATTCCCGCATCACACTTAGGGAGACTTCCCTAAGTGTCATAATTTGCATAAATAAAAAGAGAGAAGCGCTCAACCTGGGAACGAACAATAGCATAATAGCTTGTTCTATGGCTAGTTACCACCCTGGAAGCAGCCTCTTTTTGCTCAACATGTGCCTTTCACAGAAAAGAACTTTCCTGTAGCATATCAGTCTGATCCTGACTTCACAGTACAGTCCAGCCCCGAAATACCAGGCAATCCCTTTCTGAACAAGAGAAACATCAAAACCCCAGACGTATGTTTCGGCCTATTGTGGGCCTCGTCAGTGAGGTGCAGCCATATCCCTCTAGGCACACTGAGCAACGGGTCCACGTCTGGATTCCCGCATCACATTTAGGGAGACTTCCCTAAGTGTCATAATTTGCATAAATAAAAAGAGAGAAGCGCTCAACCTGGGAACGAACAATAGCATAATAGCTTGTTCTATGGCTAGTTACCACCCTGGAAGCAGCCTCTTTTTGCTCAATATGTGCCTTTCACAGAAAAGAACTTTCCTGTAGCATTATCAGCACTATCTGACATCTTTTGCCATTTATCAAATTTCAAACAGGTACGCTCGCCACTATTCCGGCCCAGCGTACCTGGTTTTCAATCCGCCACTCTGGAGGCCTCGGATGCCATAGGAATCAATGGGAGTCTGAAAGCAGAGAAAGCTCATGTACGATGCTGCCAGATATCCCATTGATTTCTATGGTAGGAAACAAATTACGTTTACACCTAACACCCTAACATAAGACCCGAGTCTAAACACCCCTAATCTGCCACCCTGACATCGCGGCCACCTAAATAAAAGTTATTAACCCCTATCCCGCCGCTCTTGGACCCCGCTGCAACCTAAATAAATGTATTAACCCCTAAACCTCCCACATCACCACAACTAACTAAACCTATTAACTCCTATCCCGCCGCTCCCGGACCCCCCCACAACTGTAATAAAATTATTAACCCCTAACCCCTGGCCTCCCACATCACTACCATTAACTAAACCTATTAACCCCCTCACATCGCCATTACCTAAATTAAGCTTTTAACCCCTAAACCTAACAATCCGCTAACTTTACATTAAAATTACAACATCCCTATTTTATAATAAATTAAAACTTACCTTTAGAATAAAAATAAACTATATTAAACTATTAATGAACCTACCCTAACTATTATACTCAAATTACATTAAACTATATTAAACTATTAATTAACCTATGCAACAAGGGGGTTTGGTTAAGCACACCAAAAAACATTTGATATATTAGCACACATATTGTGGGAGTGCTGCCAAAGTGACCAAAATAATTACAAAATAACAACAAGTATTGGCGAACATCCAAACACTTAAGTCCACATATTTATAACATATTTATATATGCTGCAAAAAAATGTTTTTGCTTGCTAAATATTCTTAAAATTGTTAAAATAAAATTAGTATCATTGTCACGCAATATTATTAACATATATTTATGCTGCAAAATTTTTTGCCTGTATGCTTTTACATTTTTAAATAAAGTTGGGATCTTAGTCACACAATATGGCCATATTCTGCTAAGCCAATCACCACTTACAAGGTGTCCCAAAATAGACTGGTCCTAACACTAATCAGTTTAGCTTTGCTGGGCTGAATCATTCAATTCTAATATTCAAATACAGAATTCCAACACTGCAGTACTATGCCTCAAATCATGACTACACAGAATAAAACTCCCTAGCTTTATATATATTTATATATATATATATATATATATATATATATATATATATATATATATATATATATATATATATATATATATATATATATATACCACAATCACATTATCTGGAACACACCTGGGCTGGGTGGTGTGCTTTAACCAAAGGGCATTTAACTCTTTTACTGCCCAGACCCTACTCTAAAAATTTTTTCCCCTTTAATTCCTATTGGCTGATAGAATTCTATCAGCCAATCGGAATGTAAGGGACGCCATCTTGGATGATGTACCTTAAAGGGAAACTTCATTCTACAGAGACCATCGGTAGAATAGGATGCTCCACGCCGGATGTCTTGAAGATGGATCTGCTCCGCGCCAGATGGATGAAGATAGAAGATGCCGTCTGGATGAAGACTTCTGCCGACTTCGATGAAGACTTCTTGCCGCTTGGATGAGGATGGATGTCCGGTCTTCGAAAACTGTAAGTGGATCGTCGGGGGTTAGTGTTAGGTTTTTTTAAGGGGTTATTGGGTGGGTTTTATTTTTAGGTTAAGGACTTTGGGCAGTAAAAGAGCTAAATGCCCTTTTCAGGGCAATGCACATACAAATGAAAAAAAAGGGCAATGGGGAGCTTAGGTTTTTTAGATAGGTTTTTATTTGGGGGGGGTTGGTTGTGTGGGTGGTGGGTTTTACTGTTGGGGGTGTGTTTGTATTTTTTTTACAGGTAAAAGAGCTGATTTATTTGGGGCAATACTCTGCAAAAGTTTTTTTTTATTTTGGGGGGCTTTTTATTTTGTTAGGGCTATTAGATTAGGTGTAATTGTTTTTTATTTTTGATACTGTGGTTTGTTTTTGTAACTTAGTGTTTTTTATTTTTTGTAACTTAGTAATTTTTAATTGCAGATTTCAATAATTTGAGTAGGGTTAGGTTTTTAAATATGTAATATAGTTAATTTAATTGGTAGTTTAATGTAATTTTAGTATAATAGTTAGGGTAGGTTAATTAATATTTTAATATAGTTTAATGTAATTTTAGTGTAATAATTAGGGTAGGTTAATTAATAGTTTAATTTAATTCTAAAGGTAAGTTTAAATTTATTATGAGATAGGGAAGAGGTATTTTAATGTAAAGTTAGCGGGTTGTTAGGTTTAGGGGTTAAAAGCTTAATTTAGTTTATGGCGATGTGGGGGACTGGCAGTTTAGGGGTTAATAGGTTTAGTAAGTGGTAGTGATGTGGGAGGCCAGGGGTTTAGGGGTTAATACATTTATTTAGTTGCGGCGGGGTCCAGGAGCAGCGGGATAGGGGTTAATACATTTATTTAGTTGCAGCGGGGTCCGGGAGCAGCGGCATAAGGGTTAAACATTTTAGTATACTGGCGGTGTTTAGTGACAGGATATAAATAAAGTTGGTAAAAAGCCGAATATCAGCGAGATTGATGACTGTTAGTTAACAACAGTCCGCTGCTCATCGCCCCATACTTGGTGCACGGCTTTTTTTATAAATATGGACATCCTATTCAGGTCTGCGGCCGCGATGTTAGGTGATGTTAGGCGAGCGTATTGGTGCCGGCGAATGCAGCATTGTTGACGGCTTGATAGATAGGCCTCCATGTGAGAACCATATATGTTAAGTCGGGAAAGTATCACTTGGGGTGATAATAATAGTTATCTCACTATACAAGCTTACCTCAATGCTACTAGATGTTCCACTATATTTTTGAAGCACATTCCAGAAAGCATAGAGTGACAAATGTATCTCTGCAATAATAATATTCCACAGGATATCGCACAGAAGATCAGAGAAGCTGTGTTTCAACGTTGGCAACAGATCCGGTCCAAACATGGTCACTCCAAGACCATGAAGGTGAGCAAGAAAATCTTGTGCCTTTGCAAGGCTAACAACAGGGGCCTTTAACGAATCTATCACGCAGGCACCACAGTCCACCTGCAGTTCATCAAACCCCACGCCTGTAGGATTCCCTCCCGCAGAATCCAGATAAGGTAGTGAGAAGGGAAGTGGATCTGAGGGCCGATGGCTTAGGGTTTCGCTCTTTGAAGCACTGGATAATACGGCACCCGCTTCAGGATCCCCTGTGGTCAAATTAGGAGCTATCACATGTGACTTCTTTGGGAAGTATTCTGCCTCCTTATTTCTGTCCCTGGTTGTAAACATCAAAGGTGCACTGTTTGTCTTCTTGGTTCTGCTGTCAGCTTCTAAGACTCCCCTAATGCAAAGGAGTGTAATGGTTGATGGTATGCCATAGTAGTTGCACCACCGGTGTATACAAGAGGAGAATCAAGATCGTCATCAGGTTTGGAAGGGTAGGGAGCAGCCTGCAAGATCTCTGCGAATTCGGCCAGTAGTTCCCTGATTTCAAGTATAATACAATCCTCCCTCCTCACAGGTTACTGGAGCAATTAGAAGCAGCAAGCGTTTATGGTGAGTATAAAAACAGTTTAAAGTGCTATAGCAAATGTCACAATTGAGATGGGGGTAAGGCTTGGCATAAACTCAAGCAGCGCACCAATCTTGAGATCCACCAGTAAATGGCTCCATCCTTTAACTTCTCACTTTTATGAAAACTGATGCAACAATTTACAGCTCATTGTGATCAGGAACTCTTCGTATAACATGAATGATGCAATTCAGAGCTGGATGATCAAGTAAAAAGCAAATATATCTAGGATTGTAAGCAAAAGAGCTAAATGCCCTAAGGGCAATGCCCAGCCAAATGCCCTTTTCAATTGTTATAGTAGTTTTTTTTAAATATCCTTTTGTATATGGGGGTTACTTGTAGATTGTTGTTGTTATTTATTTATTTTAAATTACTTTAGGGTGATGCCCTACAAATTGCCCTTTTAAGAGCTTTTGCTGAAGTTAAAAGTTAGTGTAGCTTTTTTTTTAAATTTTGGGGCGATTTTAGAATAGGCATAACTCCCTAACCAGCTAATCTAGAGGGGTTAGCTGGTTAGTGGGTATTTTTCGGTGGGGGTTGTGGCTACCTAGGGGTTAATAGTGTAGTGGGTTACTTTGCAGTGGGGGTTGTGGTGGTTTAGGGGTTAATAATGTAGTGGGTTACTTTGTGATATGGGTGTGTGGCTTTTTAAGGGTTAATAGTGTAGTGAGTTACTTTGCAATGTGGGTGTGTGGTGGTTTAGGGGTTAAAAGTGTAGAAGGGTAATTTGCCATTGGGAGTGTGACAGTTTATGGGTTAATAGTGTAGAGGTGTAGTTTGCCACGTGGAATTGTGGCAGTTTAAGGGTTAATAGAATAGTTTAGTGCAACTGTTTTCTCTGGCCAAACTCTTTACATGACCTGAAAGGTTTGAGCATTAAATGCGATTCCTTTTGAGCGATCACATTTACTTTCAACTTGTAATACAAGCAGACATTGCCGCTTAACACCATCCATAGAAAACATGGGGCGCATGAATTACCGTGAGTTTGCATAAACAAATTTGTGGTTATTTAAAAAGTGCACCATTTGTAATATGGATTAGAGCGTAAAGAACACTGCAATCTCGCTATTGCATTTACCCTCCTTGCGCTAATGATAATCTTGCCCTATGTTGGAGTGTTATAACAGTAAAATCAAAATTCCAAATTCAAAAGATAAAATGCAAAATCAAAAATTTTAAAAATCGGAGCGCAATGCAGCCTGCCTTGTTACAGGGCCAGATTGGGCAGCCGGTATACGGGGAAAAATCCCGGTGGGCTGCCAGCCTGCAGCTCAGCTGGGCTGGGCTCAGCTCAGCTGGCTGCTGCTGCTATATCATGAATCTTATCTGCATTGCGATTATTATTTTTGCTGGTTGCCGACCTTGGAATGAGGCGGTGGGCCGGACAGGCCACCACGGGGCCAGGGAGAGGGAGATCACTCAGGATGGATGGAATCAAATCTTAGTTATGCAGTTGCGGTACAGCGGTGGGACGGGTCAGATGGGGCGGGCCGGCGGCTTACGTGACGTCACTGAGTAGACTGCATTTGTCTTCTGTTCAACTTCTCACACGTGACATGATAGTGGAGGGAGCGAGCCTCAGCCGGGCCCTGGGAGCGCCTGCGCATGCGTCAGCGAGCCGAACCTTTGACTTGAGGAGTATAAGTTGCTGCAGCCTGCAGCAGGCCACGTGTGGGAGCAGGGACTAGATTGACGGCAGGACAGTGCCAGTGGACACACAAAAATGGCGGCAAGCTCTCAACTTGGCAGCAAGCGGCAGTTACAGTCTAGCAGAGGCATCTGAGGCAAGCCAGTCAGACAGTTCAGTTCATCTGTCTTCAAGTACAGTCTCTGGAATCGATCATCACGGTATGTACTACTAGTAGTATATTTTTTAATAATTAAATTTGTGAATGAATGATGTGAACATGAACAACAACAAGTCCCTACTAGTATATTTTTTTAATAATTATTATTATTGTGAATGAATGATGTGAGCATGAACAACAACAAGTCCCGCCAGTACTGTACTGACCTCACCTGTACCACTAGCCAGCTCGAGTCACCACTCAACATCAATTATTACTCAATGAATGATTTTTTCTTACACATACTGTCTGTCAGACTCAGCTGAGTCATGTGTGATTTTGAATAAAAAAAACTGAAAGAAAAAAATGGATTTTCAGATCTGTAACAGTAAATTGTATCATCTAATTGACAATGACCTATTACTATTAGCTACTTCCAGTTTAAAAAAATTGCTTTCTTTTGCAATTTACATTGATGAGAAAATTTTTACCTTATATTTAAACAGATTAGGATAATTTTTCCTGTCACTCTGTGATAAAATTAAAAAGTAATGCTTTTTTCTTTATGGATGTGTTTTAAATTACAGCAAAATTTGTTTTAATTTTCTCTTGCATTCTCAAAAATATATCCACTATTTCTCCTGTCCTGTGGAGGTACTAGGTAGAATTGCTAGCTAGCTAGATAGCTTTACGTTAGCTGGATTTTCTAAATGGATAGATGTTGCAGAGATAATAAAATGTATGTAACCTCAATCTATTACTCCAGTCAATATTGTAGCCAGCTGCTGTCTGGTTAAGGAAATAGTTTAGAGCACTAAATTATTATTAAATATGATACAACAGTCAAATATGTTTTAAATATTATACATATTTTCTTTTAAAAGTGATATTTTTAGACTATGCATCTATGTTAATTAACATATTAAATCATTTTATACTCTGAAAGTTTTAGTTTTGAGGGGTCATGTGGTTTGTGTATGTTTTGTGCCTGCATGTATGTGTATGTGGTGTGTGTCGGTTTGTATGTGTATGTTTGGGTCTGCATGTATGTGTATGTTGTGGTGTGCATCTGTATGCACATGTAAATAGTGTGTCTGCATGTGTATGTTGTGTGTCTGCATATATGTGTATGTAGTGTGTCTGCAAGTATGTGTTAGTATGTCTACACGTATTTCATTTGTGTATAAACTGCGTGCTTAACTCACAATATTTTTATTTTCTATTATATATATATATATATATATATATACAGGTGCAAGTAGAATGTGGCCACTCAGAACACTGAGTAGATACAAGCGTTACTCTATAGTAGGCGCTAGTCAGGAGTGGGTAGGATATAATGGCAGCTATATAAGACAAATACTGGATGAGGTGTATGACCCCAGTCAGTAAGAGAAAATATGGGTACAAGGATTACACAGCGCCTATATATCCTCTAAGGCATAAGATATGGATAACAATGTGAATGAGAAAATATTAAACAAGTCAGTTCATATAAGTCCTTAAAGAGTATTTAGTCCGAGGTGTATCTCCAACATATAGTTGATATAAAGTAATAGATGGTATTTAATACCCTTACCAGATATTACCCCAATCTAATGAGGTAAGTATGCCGCACTGGGGGTATGTGTAGGTAGTTAGATCTCCTCCTTGTATCTAGATGAGATGGATATTCCAGTTTCGTTAGCCTCCTGGAGTATGCAGGAATGTGCTTCTGATGGTAGATGTATCCCTTGAGCTTCCTATGTAGATTAGTGGTTAGCCTCTTGGAGTACTTTCTCTGTCTCGGTATAAACTTTCTCCGGCGTAAGGATACCCAGGGAGACAAGAAAGAATATATAGTGTAACACAGTTTTATTTACAGCAAAGTACAGAAATGCAATTCACATAGCACATTTAACATCCTCAAACAAAATGAGGTATGTATGTAGCATATAGGACCTGAATAGGTCCCTCCACGAGTGGGTGTCAGTTAAAATTCCCCAATCTTTGTTGAAGGCTCCGTAAAGAGGCTCCACACAGCTGTTACTTAATCCAAAGTGAGGATTTATGAAGTACAAAGTTATTCGTAAAATAGCGCTAGAAGTCTAGCTAAAAGGAGGTACAATAATGTCTAAAAACAAGTTATATATATATGCGTTGAAGGGAAAACCAGCTAGAGCATAGTTGACTGGCTTGGAGGGGGCGTGGCTAGGTTGGAGGGGGCGTGGCTAGGTTGGAGGGGGCAGAGTTGGGCCGGTCTATACAAATTTCCAGGGCTGGTCTGATTTCCCAGTCCGGCACTGCCTGGTTACCATTAGACCAGTAATGTGAGGCGCCATGGGACGCTAAAAAGAACGCATCTAAGAAAGAGGAAAGGAAAAATAAGTATTGGTGAAGAAATGTCAAAAGTTGATGACAGCATTTTACTAGACAGCAAAGTGATTTGTATTTTCTGTTGCCTTGGAAAAATGACCCCTGGAGGGTCTGCTGACAGACCTTAGTTTTCTGCCCATTACCATTCAGACAGCTGCAGTCACTAGTTGAAAACCTGAAATTTGCTTGCTTTATTATACTAATTGGTTTGGCTTCCAACAGAAGGTTATCTTTAGCCACTTCTAGAGTCAAGAATCCACTACATTTTATACGGCTCACAAAGAATCTAAAAGATCTGATTGTATGGGTTAATTTCTTAAAAAAATTAAATGACACCAATTTCATCCAGGCGTCCTGCATGTCAGCTTCAGAGTTGGGGTTCAGAGCTTATTTCATGGGCAAATTGTGTGCTGCAAGGTGGCCAACACAATAGTTTGCTTAAGAACCTTGCTTTCTTGAAGCATTTTGCATTTGTCTTATCCTTGTTTACGTGGGATGCCCAGTTAAAGAATAAAAATGAGTTTTTTCTAACTGACATAGCAGCGATGGTGTAGGATATAATTACCCTTTTGACCTTGTCGCCACCTTTTATAAGGCTTCTGATTGTCTTATTATGGGGTATTATGTTGCTTGGAGTTGAATGTCCAATTTAGGGTGAGGCATATTCCATGTTTTTGCAACTGCAGATGAAGTGGGAAGATTACTTCCTGAAATCTTGTGGGAGAAAGGTGTGGTTCTATATATTCTTTGGAAAGGGCTTTCTTGGCTCCCACAGCCTTTCAAGTTTACAAGAGCGTTTGGAGTCTGTGGTTTTTCAAACTTGACCCTAGACTTCATGGGGTATCTAATGCTGAAAAGAATGACTGCCTTTTGTCCTTCTTGGAGGGTTAGTATGTAGGTGGTTTGTCTCTGTCAGCAGGGGAACATAAGTTGTCTGCTTTGGCCTTTTAGTGTAAGCTAATGAGTCAGGCTGACACAAGTCATTTGTGGCATGCCAGTCAGTCAAAGGTCTTTGCCGATTAAAGGTGAGTAGTGATTTCCTGAGGCTAGTGTCTTTTGGGTTAGTTCAAAGGTTGCTTGCAGTTCTTCAAGAATTTTGTTTTAATAGGTGTGAGGTGGAGCTGTTCTCTGTGGCGTACCCCCTTACATTTTTTGGAGCATTGCATTTGTCAGGAATTGTCAGCTTCCGATGAAAAATAATGGGGTTGATTAGTTGGAGGGGGATAAGGTATATGATACGGGTTTGCACGTGGTTATTTTTCTACATTAGTCAAAAATGTATCATACTGGCACAGGGGCTAGGGTGTCTCAGTTTACAGTGTTATCTCCTGCTTGTCTATGTCATATAGTCTATGCTTTTTTGGAAGTAAGCTCAAGCTATGGAGGTTAATTTCTTCTTCATAAGGAAGGTTCAGCATTGTCACAATTCCAATTCGTTGCAATGTTTAGAAAAATGTATCTTTTATTTAGTGCTGTTTTATTTTCATTCCTTTTGCATAGGCACTGCCACTGAAGCTGTGTGTTTGGGGCTTGATGTTAGTGTGATAAAAAGAATTTGGAGATTTAAATCATCTCAGTATATTTATTATGTCTGCCCTGGTAGTTGGTTAATTCAATTATATCTCTCTTATTAATTTTCATCCACATCCATTGAAGTTATATTTTGTGTTTCAGTCTTTACGTGTCAGCTATCTATGATAATGTCTCAGAAAGATCTGGTTAGAATTCTGTGGTTGAGTTGCTTACAGGGATTAAAGAGACATTAAACACTTTTAGATGGTAATATAAAATGATTTATCATGTATAAAAAAAAATCTGCAATATACTATCTTTATTTATTTTGTCCCCCTTTTCCTGTAATTCCATTCTGAAATGGTGAGCTTTTCAGTTCCTGTTAGAAATGGAAGTGCATTGGCTGCACATTCTAGTGACCTTTTTATAACTTTTTATAACTGTCCCTAATTGGCCACAGCAGATAAGGTAACCTAAGTTACAACATGGCAGCTCCCATTGTTTTATAGAAAAAACTTTACACTTATTTTGTCAACATTTAAACAACTAATGAAACTTAAAAAAATACATCTACATGTTATTCTCAGGCTAATCTTTTATTTGAATGCTTTCTATCTAGCAATTATTTAGTGTTTAATGTCCCCTTAAGGTAGTGTGGTCTTGTATTGCCAATTGTTTGCATTGATGCGCAGCTTAAGATGTTAAAAAACAATCAGCCAGGTTACGAGTTTTGCGTTATGGCTGGCTCGGTAATAACTTGCAAGTTATTTCCACCACCGCTCACCTTTAATAACGCTGCTATTACAGGTTTGCAAAAACCCAGCATTAGCAGGCAATATGGCAGCGTTGAGCTCCATACCGCACACAAATACCAGCGCTGATTTGAGCTGGTTTTACGTGCTTGTGCACGATTTCCCCATAGATATCAATGGGGAGAGCCGGCTAAAAAAAAGCCTAACACCTGCAATAAAGGAGCATAAAGCTCCGTAGCACAGCCCCATTGATTCCTATGGGGAAATCAAATTTATGTTTACACCTAACACCCTAACATAAACTCTGAGTCTAAACACCCCTAATCTGCCGCCCCCGACATCGCCGCCACCTACATTACACTTATTAACCCCTAATCTGCCACCCCCGACATCGACGCTACCTACATTACACTTATTAACCCCTAATCTGCCACTCCAACATCGCCGACACCTACATTACAGTTATTAACCCCTAATATGCCGCCCCCAACATTGCTGCCACCTACCTACACTTATTAACCTCTAATCTGCCGCCCCCAATGTCGCCGCCACCTACCTACACTTATTAACCCCTAATCTGCTGCCTCCAATGTCGCTGACACCTACCTACACTTATTAACTCCTAATCTGCCGCCCCCGACATCGCTGCCACCTACAATACACTTATTAACCCCTAATCTGCCGCCCCCAACGTCGCCGCCACCTACCTACACTTATTAACCCCTAATCTGCCCCCCAACGTCGCCGCCGCCACTATACTAAAGTTATTAACCCTTAAACCTCTGGCCTCCCACATCACTAACACTAAATAAATATATTAACCCCTAAACCTAACACACCTAACTTTAAGTTATTTAAAATAAATCTAAATAAAACTTACTATTATTTCCTAACTAATACATATTTAAAACTAAATACTTACCTGTAAAATAAACCCTAAGCTAGCTACAATATAACTAATAGTTGCATTCTAGCTATCTTAGGTTTAATTTTTATTTCACAGCTAAGTTTGTATTTATTTTAACTAGGTAGAATAGTTATTAACTATTTACTAACTACCTATTTAAACTAAATACAAATTTACCTGTAAAATAAAACCTAACCTTTCCTACACTAACAACTAACATTACACTACAATTAAATAAATTACATTAATTAAATACAATTAACTAAATTACAAAAAATAAAAAAAACACTTAATTACACAAAATAAAAAACAAATGATCAAATATTTAAACTAATTACACCTAATCTAATAGCCCTATCAAAATAAAAAATCCCCCACAAAATAAAAAAAAACGCTAGCCTTAACTAAACTGCCAATAGCCCTTAAAAGGGCCTTTTGCGGGGCATTGCCCCAAAGAAATGAGCTCTTCTACCTGTAAAAAAAAAATACAAACAACCCCCCAACAGTAAAACCCACCACCCACACAACCAAACCCCCCAAATAAAACCCTATCTAAATAAACCTAAGCTCCCCATTGCCCTGAAAAGAGCATTTGGATGGGCATTGCCCTTAAAAGGTCATTTAGCTCTTTTTCCTTGCCCAAACCCCTAATCTAAAAAAAACCCCCACCCAATAAACCCTTAAAAAAACCTAACACTAACCCCCGAAGATCCACTTACAGTTTTTGAAGACCGGACATCCATCCTCAACAAAGCCAGGAGAAGTCTTCATCCAAGCGGGCAGAAGTCTTCATCCAGACGGCATCTTCTATCTTCATCCTTCCGACGCTGAGCAGCTCCATCTTCAAGACATCTGGCGCGGAGCATCCTCCTCTTTCGCTGGCTCTTCAAGAATGAATTTTCCTTTAACAGATGTCATCCAGGATGGCGTCAGCCAATCAGAATTAAAGGTGAAAAAATCGTATTGGCTGATGCAATCAGCCAATAGGATTGAGCTTCAATCCTATTGGCTGATCTATTCAGCCAATAGGATTGATCTCACATTCTATTGGCTGTTCCAATCAGCCAATAGAATGCAAGCTCATTCCTATTGGCTGATTGGATCAGCCAATAGGATTTTTTCACCTTTAATTCCGATAGAAATCTATTAACCAATCGGAATTCAAGGGACATCATCTTGGATGACATCATTTAAAGGAAAATTCATTCTTGAAGAGCCAGCAAAAGAAGAGGATGCTCCGCGCCTGAAGTCTTGAAGATGGAGCCGCTCCGCATCGGAAGGATGAAGATAGAAGATGCCGTCTGAATGAAGACTTCTGCCCGTCTGGAGGACGACTTCTTGCTGCTTGGATGAAGACTTCTCCCGGCTTTGTTGAGGATGGATGTCCGGTCTTCAAAAACTGTAATTGGATCTTCGGGGGTTATTGTTAGGTTTTTTTTAAGGGTTTATTGGGTGGGTTTTATTTTTAGATTAGGGGGTTAATATTTTTATTATAGTGTTTGCGATGCGGGAGTGCCTCGGTTTAGGCATTAATAGGTAGTTTATGGGTGTTAGTGTACATTGTAACACTTTAGTTATGAGTTTTATGCTACAGCTTTGTAGCGCAAAACTCACAACTACTGACTTTAGATGGCAGAACGAATCTTGTCGGTATAGGGTGTACCACTCACTTTTTGGCTTCCCAGACAAAACTCGAAATACCGGCGCTATGGAAGTCCCTTTGAAAAAGGACTTTTTGAAAGATGCGGTAGTTACGTTGCGTTACGGCCAAATAAAAATGCGGTACAGCTATACCTACAAGACTCGTAATAGCAGCGGTAGTGAAAAAGCAGCGTTATGAGGCTTTTTTACTCATAACGCAAAACTCGTAATCTAGCCGATTAGAAGTAAAAAGAAAGTTAACCATTTAGCAGGAACTATTGATAAAATATTGGGGGTCATGTTATCTAACACAGAATTGTAGGATGTCAGGGTGAATGTGTATTACTTAATGGATGGACTCCATCATTATGAGATGGGCTAGAGGGTAATCCTGCTGTCTATATGGGAGGGCATTCAGAAGTTGTTGGTGGAGCTGGTCTGATGCATCAGCCCAGCTAGTGGTGGGGTGAATACCTCCTTTCTCTTTATGGTTGCACAGCCTGGTTTAAAAGGAATGGGATTTCCCCAAGAGGTAGAGATATCTTGGGTGACGGCTTAGGGCACAGGGTTCCTGAGGGTGTGCATTTTTTGACGGCTGCATTAACAAAACGAAGAGGGTAGATTGCTGTTACACTGTTGACAATTAACTGAAGTTTTGATAATGAATATTTTATTAATAAGTTCCGGGTAATTGACATCTACCCTACGGTTTTCTCTGATTTCACACTGTGTAATGTGTTCATGAGCTTTCCTATGAACTCTTGTCTCAGATCCGGTTTAATCTGTGCACTTTTCAGCTTTAACGCACACACTCGTATTCTTATTGAAAACAAATTGCCTGGGCAGGCAACCACGCAAGGTTATTTTCCCACACAAAAATGAAAACAGACAATATCCACTAGTGGAGAAATGTGCCAGCTATTGGTTCTTATTCTTACATCTCTATAGCTCAACAGACAGATTCCTCTCATGCCTTTATGACCATAATGAGTTGAAAATTAATTTCTAAGATGTTTAAACATGAAAAAATCTGTCATCTTGATGAAGAAATCATTGGCGGTTTACATAAAACATTAAAAAAGCCAGAGAATTAAAAATAAACACCATTTAGCAAGTAAAATGGCATGAAGACCCTTTGCTAAGATCACATGGGGACATTCAGGAACCTGTGTCTCCTGTCGAACAAATGTTACCAACAAAGCTATGTTGCCCACCCCTCCTCCCAACACTAACCATACACTCCAGGAGTCTGGCAGATGGGCCGTCACAAAATGTCTTACGGTCATAAGAGGTTTGGAAATTAATTTCCGAGATGTAAGAACGAGAACAGTTCTATCGACGCCATAAAGAAAGCATCAATGTTCAAATGAGGGAATAATTGAATCCCGGTGCCGTAAAAAGCAAAAACAGGCAACATAAAACAATGTGCTTGACTATTCATTTAATGCCAAAAATATATCTGTAAAAAGAAACATTTTTCCTAATATTGCAACTTTACAGTTTCTGCTTGTGTTTAGTCATTTACCCTATCACGGCCTGTGAATCTTTTAACACAAAGCAAAGCTGTTGGCTCCTTACTCCTTGCATAAACAAAGAGGTTAAAATATCTTGGTAATAAATAACAGAGGTATTTCTGTGTTTGTTATGGTACATTATTCCCTGCAATATTAGATTAATGTCTAGAATGTTAAATAGTGAACCTATAAAAAAAAGATACATCATTTTTCAAGGGATTGATCTATGAGCCATGTGTGGTTGAAGCCAAGTTCCAATATAAAGGAGATTTTGTGGTTTTTAAGCTGAGAGGTGGAATTACAGGGGGTGAGGGGGAATTACAAGGAGAGTGAGTGGTCTTCATTAGTATTTCTTCTATGCCATACAGCAGAGACACATGTTTGAATTGAAGGTGGCTTGTTTGGCTTTAGTCCCATTACTGGATTCCAGCTGGCAGATACAGCAAGATTGCACAGCTCCCGCGGTGTGTTGATACATCTCACAGCATTCTATGAACACCAAGCTGGCAGAGCTATGGAAATCTCATAACTTTCTTTTGTGTGGGCTATAGAAAGTGAAGGGGACCTATATCAAAGTTAATTTTAGAATGTATTAATATAGAGAAAGGTTACATCTCAAAGGGATATGAAACCCCCCAAAATTATTTTGTGATTCAGACAGAGCATACAATTTAAAAAGAAGTTTCCAATTTACTTCAATTATCAATTTTTTTTTGTTCCCATGTTATTCTTTGTTGAAGAGATACCAAGATAGTTGTCTAGAGCATATATGGCAAGAAATAGTGCTGCCATCTAATGCTCTTGCAAATGGATAACATTCTTGCAAAACTGCTGCCATACAGTGCTCAAAAAAACGAGCCAGCTCCTAAGCATATGTCCCAGCTTTTCAACAAAAGATTCCAAGAGAATGAAGAAAAAAATGCTAATAGAAGTAAATTAGAACTTTGTTTAAAATCACATGCTATATATGTTTTATGAAAGATACATTTTGGGTTTTATATCCCTTTAACAGCTGGAGTTCTCAGATGTCAATTTTTTAAAATCTATTTATCATCTATCTATCTATCTATCTATCTATCTATCTATCTATCTATCTATCTATCAAGGAACATACCTAGAACTCATTTTTAAATAGACCAACTAGAGAATTAAAGGGACACTAAGCACATTGTAATAACAAGACATTTCTGTTGCTTTGTTTTGCTGTTGTTATCTACTGAGGCCAGTTAGGGGAAGATATGTAACAGCAGGGTGCATTTCCAGTTCTGAGAATTAGAAAATCCACAACTTTCCTAAAGTACGTGAAAAGCGGGCAAAATGTATGCAAGGGATATCATTTTTGCCAGTGTTCACGAGATTAATATAAAGGGGCATTAAACACATAGAGACCGATTTACCAAATGTCTGTCGGACCTGATCCGACAGTGCGGATCAGGTCCGACAGACATCGCTGAATGCGGAGAGCAATACGCTCTCCGTATTCATCATTGCACCAGCAGCTCACAAGAGCTGCTAGTGCAACGCCGCCCCCTGCAGACTCGCGGCAAATCGTCCGCCAGCAGGGAGGTGTCAATCAACCCGATTGTACTCGATCGGGTTGAATTGTGGTGATTCCTGTCCGCCTCATCAGAGCAGGCGAACAGGGTTATGGAGCAGCTGTCTTTAGACCGCTCCTCCATAACTGCTGTTTCTGGCGAGTCTGAAGACTCGCCAGAAACACAGGCCCACAAGCTCCATTCGGAGCTTGATAAATGGGCCTCATTTTAATTACAATATTTTTCTGGATAATAAATTAACATATTAGATGAGTGTGAATATGTATTGAATGCATTAAAGCCAAAGTCCACCCAACAGGTGCCTTATTTGGAGGTGCCAACCCTGTTGTTAGCAAAACATGTTTTGTTTTGGAGTTTTTATTTTTTAATCTCTGCTGAAGCCTCTTAAAAAACAGATATGTGACAGGGTTAGGTTTCTGAAGCCTGCTATGAGCATTTTGAGTTTTTTTGAACTGGAAAACCCCCAATTTACAGATTTATATTAAAGGAAAGGGGGATAAATGAAATCATTATTATTATAATTTATTTGTAGAGCGCCAACAGATTCTGCAGCAATGTTCTGTTTTGTTACTATAAGAAAGGAGATAATAATGTTTTTTGGCAAGTTTATTTTAATAAATATTAATTATCAAAAGGGAACATTCAACTAATATTGATGTTGAAGAATTCCTTGCACATAATTTAGTTTAAAAAAAAAACTATTGATGCTGCTGTCATTTGAAGTTATGGATCATTTAGTTTATGTAGCTGACAAATGCAATTAAACCAGAAATACGTCCAATTTTTTTGTATTTTATTATAATAGTTATGTATTTAGTATATACATAGTATATTAGTATATTAATAATAAGTATTATTTTGTAAAGCTAACTATAGCTTTTTGTGGTTTTTTTATCCATTAGAAAAGCATTGGGAAGTCTAGTTTTTATTATGTTTTGCTACATTAAATTCACTAATACATTTTATTGAGCAAATTCAACAGTTATTTCAGTGAATCAGAAAACAATTTTCAAGTAGATTTTCAGAGTTTTTTTTTTTCTTTTTCGTTTTGTTATTTAACAGCATTAAAGGGCCACTAAACCCAAAATATTTCTTTCATGATTCAGATAGAGAATACAAATTTAAACAACATTACAATTTACTTCTATTATTTGTTTTGCTTAATTTTTTAGATATCCTTAGTTGAAGAAAAAGCAATGCACATGGGTGAGCCAATCACACAAGGTTTCTATGTGCAGCAACCAATCAGCAGCTACTGAGCATATCTAGATATGCTTTTCAGCAAGAAATATCAAGAGAATAAAACAAATTAGATAATAGAAGTAAATCAGAAAGATGTTTAAAATTGCATTCTCTTTCTAAATCATGAAAGTAAAAATGTGGGTTTCATGTCCCTTTAAGTTATTGACAGCATGACTGTATTGAGAAGCATATCTAGGCTGTTACAGCTTGAATTTTTTAAGTGATAAAATGTAAAGGGCAAGATTACAAGTAGAGCACAAAACTATTAGCGCTGTTAAAGCTTTCTCTTGTGCGCTAATTGAGAAATACAATATACAAATACAATATATATAATTTATGTTTACCTGATAAATTCATTGTTGAGAGTCCACGATTCATTGCTCCTGGGAATTACTCTTCTCTACCACTAGGAGGAGGCAACGATTCCCAAACCCAAAGAGCTCTATAAAACCCCTCCTACCTCACAAATACCTTAGTCTAACGTATAGCCAAGCAAAGCGAGGTAATAAAAAAATGAATAAGAGCCATTAAAGGAGCAGGGGAAAAAGATGTGCGAAAAGAAAAAAATGAACCCTAAACATAAGGGTGTGGTCTCGTGGACTCTCACCACCATGAAAGAAATTAATTTATCAGGTAAGCATAGATTATGTTTTCTTTCATACAGGGGTGAGAGTCCACGATCCATTACTCCTGGGAACTAATACCCAAGCTGTGGAGTCAACAAATAATAACTTAAAGGGAAGTACTGCACTGAGAAATTAAATCCACAACCCCAATAAAAATTTTTTTTTTTTAATGCTCTTAAAAAAAAAAAAAAACTGAGACAGCTGCCTGAAAAACCTTCCTATCAAAGGCTGCTTCAGAAGAATCAAAAACATCAAAATGGTAGAATTTGGTAAAAGTATGCAAAGAAGACCAAGTAGCTGCCTTGCAAAACTAAAGCCTCATTCTTGAAAGCACTAGAAGTGGGCAACCTAGTAGAAAGAACAGTAATCTGTTGTGGTGGAGGCTGACAGTGACCTGACTCAAAGTAAGCCTTGTGAATCAAATGTTTCAACCAAGGTGCCAAAGATACAGCAGAAACTTTCTGAACTTTCCTAGGACAAGAAAAATGAGTGAACAAACAAGAAGTTTTTCTAAAATTCTTAGTAGCATCAATGTAATATTTCAATGCCCTAACAACGTCCAAAGTATGTAAAGATCTCTCTGAAGCATTCTTGGGATAAGGACACAAAGAAGGAACAACAATCTCTCTGTTAATATTGTCTGAAGAAACAACCTTATACAAAAAGTCAAAAGCAGTCCATAAAACTGCCTTATCCTGATGCAGAATCAAGAGCCCTACCCTGTCAAACACCTAGTCTTATACCATATCCCTTTTAAACTGTTTTTAACAATTTATTTCAATAATAAACTTATTATTTACATATATATATATATATATATATATATATATATATATATATATATATATATATATTTGAGCGTAATACTTTATTTTAATATGTTTTCCATTCGTTTTGTTAAACTATTTTGTAGCCTTAACACGGGTCTCAAGTTGCACTTTCTTAGCACTGTTATATGTTGCGCTCAAGCGCAAAAAATAACTTTCAACTTGTAATATGAGAGATATTTAATGTGGTCTCAATATCCATTGGAAGTATAGGGTGTGCTAAAGAGATGTCGCCCTTTCTCTGGTAATTCTTCTTTACCATGGACTTGTAATATCAATTTGTGCACTAATCCAAGCGATATTGAAAGTGTATTCTGCACTATAAATAGAGCTCCACGTGTAATCTGGACCTAAATGTTTTGGTGGACACTATTCACATGTTAATAAATTAGATTTTTCTTGCTTGGTAAAAAATTTAATAAAGGATGAAACATGCACACAAATGATATATACAGAACAAGTACACAAATTATATATACACTTACAGAACATGCACATCAGTTATATATATACAGAATATGTACACAAATTATATATACAGAACATGAACATGCACATAAATTATATATACAGAGCATGCACATAAATTATATATACAGAATATGTACACAAATTATATATACAGAACATGCACATAAATTATATATACAGAATATGTACACAAATTCTATATACAGAACATGCACATAAATTATATATACAGAATATGTACACAAATTATATATACAGAACATGCACATAAATTACATATACAGAATATGTACACAAATTTTATATACAGAACATGATGTACACAAATTATATATATATACAGAATATGCACATAAATTATATATACATAATATGCACACAAATTATATATACAGAACATGTACACAAATTATATATACACTTACAGAACATGCACATCAATTATATATATACAGAATATGTACACAAATTATATATATAGAACATGCACATAAATTATATATACAGAATATGTACACAAATTATATAAACAGAATTTGTACAAAAATTATATATACAGAATATGTACACACATTATATATACAGAACATGTACACAAATTATATATACAGAACATGTACACAAATTATATATACAGACATCCGAATGTTCATTTATGAGAAAACAACAAACATGTTCATTACACATTTACTTAAAATTTTAGTACATTGATAATTACATACATATAATACATTAATACTATTGGTTTAAATGGCCAGCATACTGTAAAATCGTCTCCCCTTTTATGTGTTCCCATCTGCTGTATTGTCCTTTGAAATTGCTGCTTCTCCCTTTAAAACTTCCAAATATGCTAAAAAATTAAATTGTGTAATTATGGCTACAGACAAGCTATGCGAACAAAAGGCATCAGAAGAAATCAACCTCCTAGCAGGAGTGAAAGAAAAAGCCCAGGTCGTTTAAAGGGTTTTCTTGCATCAGCTGTATATATAATACACTCTTATCTGCTGGTTCACTCAAAAAAATCACTCAAGCAGCTTGCAAAGATTTGCACATAAATTCTGATGGATTGGAATAGAGGAGAAATGATATAATATACAGCCCTGTCTCTGACAAAATAGTAAATCTTGTGTGAATATAATAAACTATTAGTTCATAGCCATTTAAATATGCATTATTTTTTATGATAGCCAACAAACATTTGCACCAAACCAAAAATTACACAAAACCAGGTTTGTATTTTGGCCTGTGCCTATGTCTACAGGAATTGGATGGGCAGCAAACTTTGATAGCTTTTTCTATAGCATGATACTTTTTTATTCCTATACTTTTATAATGATTGATTTAAGAATCTTTTTACAAGTCGGTTATCTGGCTGCTTTCTCCTTTTTTGGCCTCTGTCACACTAATGAAGGGCATTTGAAGGAAATGTTATTTGATTGTTTTTCATCTCTGCAGTTATCATTTAACTATTATCAAAAGCCAAAGAGATGATCTCTATTAACTATATTTTTATAAGGCTACATAAAGGCTACAGAAGTATGGGTGAAATTATTCTTTCACTATTCCTGGCTCAGATAAACTAATAATGATTTTATATAAATAGATAAAAAGAGACATACTTATTCAGGAATCCTCATAAAACAGCACGCACACAGCTAAATAAACCTCGTTATTGAAAACATATTATGCATGACAAAGATCAGCCAATCACTGCCTTTATTCCCTTTCATCAGTGGTTCTCAGGAGCAAGTCTGAGAACGGATGTTAGTCCATGAAACTATATATATTGGTGTCCGTAGAGAACAAGAAGTGGCAAGAAATTTGGTAATGAGATTGGAAAAAAGTATAGAAAAAAAAAGGATTTTAACATGAAATAAAACTCAAATGAAGAATTGAAGAGCAGACTAAAGCCCCCATTTATGAAGTTGTGTAAGCAGCTTTGGGGTCGTTTTTTGTGCAGGTTTGCTTATGCGCACCAGTCTGCTTCTTAACCTGTCAGCAACCTCAAAATTTGCAGATGTCAAACTACCTGGTCCAATTTATCCTGGATGACTAATAAGTACTGCTCTTGTGTAATTGGTTGCAGGAGCAAGGCTGCACAAGCAATGTTAAATTCTGGCAGCCAATGCTCTGTTGGAGGCCCCAAAGGAATGTGTACGGGTTCCCTGTGTGAAAATATTGTGTGCCAGATCTTAATAAATGGGGCTAATATTAAAGAGAAGCATAATTATTATTTTGAGTAAGTATGTGCACAATTCTTTACTTGGATTTCCAAATATGACTGCGGGTATTAGCATTCGGTGCCAGATATATTAGTTTTAACGTTTGACACACAAAGATTTGCATAGATCTATGCGTGTTGCACTTTAAAACTAATAAATCCGGCACCAAAAATAGCTGAATGCTGCTGCACGCTGTCAAATTTGGAATTTGTTTCACAAACGAATATCGAAGTAACACATTTTCCACAAATTTAATTTTGAGTACCCTTTACATATTAGCACAAACCAGTAGTTTTGATATCCAAGGTGAATCCACAGTTATTTAAATAAAAAAAAGGTAACAAAGCACTGTTTTTCTTACTTATTTCAATAGTATTAGAGAAACAAGAACTTCACAAGAAGACTCTTCATCTTATTTTCTGATTAGTGCAGGCTCAGATACCTTTCCAAATGACCCCAACTAAGGGCTCGCTTCCATTGAGCTGTATTTATGTTTGTGTGAGCTTGCAAACCAATAAATATGCTGTTGGAAGCAATTTTGTTTATCGACTGCTTCCATTTCGCGTTATACCTCAATTTTGGCAGCTGGACTCCAGCTGCCGAAAACATTCTTGCATTCCATTGAAGGTATTAGAAGCCTGTTAAGCGATAAATTATACCAGGTTTCTAATGAAAGCACAAACCGTTAATACACTGTTGGAGGCTGTCGATACATTGAGAAAAATTACAACCAGCTCAACTAGGTATAAAAGAGAAAAAATAGCTTTTTGAGACCGGCCAGATATGAGTTTTGCGTTATGAGAGGCTCGGTAATAATTTGTAAGTTATTTCCACCGCTCACCTCCCTATAGCGCTGCTATTACAGGTTTGCAAAAACCTGGCGTCAGCAGGCAATATGACAGCGTTGAGCTCCATACCGCACACAAATATCAACGCTGCTTTGAGCTGGTTTTACGTGCTCGTGCACAATTTCCCCATAGACATCTATGGGGAGAGCCGTCTAAAAAAAAGCTTAACACTTGCAATAAAGGTGCCGACCCCAATGTCGCCGCCACTATACTAAAGTTATTAACCCCTAAACCTAACCCTAAGTCTAACCCTAACCCTAACACAAAAATTACAATTAATACCTAAATAATTCCTATTTAAAACTAAATACTTACCTATAAAATAAAACCTAAGCTAGCTACAATATAACTAATAGTTACATTGTAGCTATCTTAGGTTTTATATTTATTTTACAGGTAAGTTTGTATTTGTTTTAACTAGGTAGACTATTTAGTAAATAGTTATTAACTATTTACTAGCTACCTAGTTAAAATAAATACAAATTTACCTGTAAAATAAAACCTAACCTGTCTTACACTATCACCTAACATTACACTACAATTAAATAAATTACATTAATTAAATTATAAAAAACCCCAGTACATTACACAAAATAAAAAAGAAATTATCAATTTTTAAACTAATTACACCTAATCTAATAGCCCTATCAAAATAAAAAAGCCCCTCCAAAATAAAAAAACCCTAGCCTAAACTAAACTGCCAAAAGCCCTTAAAAGGGCCTTTTTGTGGGGCATTGCCCCAAAGAAATCAGCTCTTTTACCTGTAAAAAAATACAAACAACCCCCCCAACAGTAAAACCCACCACCACACAACCAAACCCCCCAAATAAAATCCTATCTAAAAAACCTAAGCTCCCCATTGCCCTGAAAAGGGCATTTGGATGGGCATTGCCCTTAAAAGGGCATTTAGCTCTTTTCCATGCCCAAACCCTAAGCTAAAAATAAAACCCACCCAATAAACCCTTAAAAAAACCTAACACTAACCCCCGAAGATCCACTTTCAGTTTTTGAAGACTGGACATCCATCCTCATCAAGCCGGGAGAAGTCTTCATCCAAGCGGGCAGAATTCCTTAACAAAGCCGGGAGAAGTCTTCATCCAAGCGGCAAGAAGTGGTCCTCCAGATGGGCAGAAGTCTCCATCCAGACGGCATCTTCTATCTTCATCCTTCCAACATGGAGCGGCTCCATCTTCAAGACATCCGGAGCAGAGCATCCTCTTCTGTTGACGGCTACTGAAGAATGAAGGTTCCTTTAATGGACGTCATCCAAGATGGAGTCCCTTGAATTCCGATAAAAAAGATGCAGTGTTTTCGGACCTCGAATAATACAAAGAAAACAAGTTCATAGTAATTTTAAACAACACAATACTATTTTTTTAATATAGCAAGAGTACAGAAATATTTAGTGGAATAACCCTGATTTTCATTCACAGCTTTCATGCATCTTGGCATGCTCTCCGCTAGTCTTTCACATTGCTGATAGGTGACTTCAAGCAGCTGGGATTTATTTGATGGCTTGTGACAATCCATCTTCCTCTTGATCACTTTCCCGAGGTTTTTAATTGAGTTCAGGTCTGGAGAATGGTATGGCCATGACAGGGTCTTGATCTGATGGTCCTCCATCTATAACCTTGATTTACCTGGCTGTGTGACATGGAGCATTCAGAAATAGAAGCATGAATGAAAATCAGATCAGTGGCTTGTTCTAGCGAAAGTTACCACATAGAAGCAGCCTCTTTTAGCCCGATCTTGCTTTTCACAGAAAAGTATTTCAGTCTGATCCAAGTAAGGTCAGTCCAGCCTTCAAAATACCAGGCAATCTTTTTCTGAACCTGAAGCATTATCCTGCTGGAAAAAAACAATGCTCAGAGTTGGGCAACATTATCAGAACAGAAGGAAGCAATTTTTCTTCCAGGATAACATTATATTTGGCTTGATTCGTACATCGGGCAGATCAATCTTTGTGAAGGAAGCATAAATAAAGCAATGTACAAGGTTATCCTGGAAGAAAACTTGCTGTATATTTTTTATATAGATATATAGGTATAGATATTTTACTAACATATTAGAGATATATAGAAATATATATTTTTTTAAAAAAATAACAATTTCTTCTAAGTGAAGAACATAGTAATCCCAATTGCAATCAACAGCGCTAATTGTTTACATTGAGTACATTTAGCACTCATGAGCCATAAAAAAATGAGTGCATCACTTGTAGTCTGGCTCATAGAGCCGCAGGGTCAGTAGTGCTGAAATTACATATTCTGACGATTAGATAATTACATTTTTGCACTATAATGGCCCTTTAAGATTTCTCTGTGAGCCAAATGAAGAATTTGGATTTTTCTCCCATTTGTAAAAGTGTAAATGATCTAATGTCTGAAGTAAAATATATTTTAACATAAATAAACATAAAATGCTACAAGTTTGGTTAAACTCATTTAATGCACCATAGATTTTTTTTTTTACTAAAATAGGAGCTTAATAACAATTTTAGGATTACATTGTTACTGTACCAATTCTTGTGCCCATTCAATACGATCAGAATTGTTGTGCTTTGTATGACTTTTTATAGGGATTAGAAATGTTATCCCACTTTCTCACAATCATTGCAAGCGTATTTGTGTAAAGTTCAATGACACATCAGAAATGTATTCCAATCAGGGATAGGCACGGACCAAGGCTGTGGCAGACATTTTCCAAAGTACAGATGTTAGTGAAGGACACCAAGGTACATTTCAAATTAAAAACATAAAAAAAAATGCTCTCTTTACAGATAGGGTAATGGATACATGGTGGACTTGCCATCCAGCAGAAGTGGTAGTGACAGTGAAGTAGTTTAAACATGCATGAGATAGGCATAAGGTTATGCTAGATATAAGATAAGGCCAGGAACTAATGAAAGTATTCAGAAAATTGGGTAGACTAGATAGGCCAAATGGTTCTTATCTGCTGACATATTCTATGTTTCTATAAGTCAGGAGAGCGACACTTTGCTGTCAAATGGGATGCACGTTGGATGCCCCTGGTCTAGTTCCACAAGTACAAATTAGTCATCAAGGTAATAGAAACCACAATTACTATCGTGGTCAGCAATTCAATCACCAAGGTAATGAGAATTACTATAATAATAATAATAATAATAATAATAATAATAATAATAATAATAATAATCGCAATTGGCATAATCATGGTAATGATAATAATAATAAAGAAGGTCCCTACTCTTCACATATTCAAGTACCAACTAGTAATAGATTTCAGGTCTTAGATCCCACTAAAGAAACACACAGGGATGAAGTTTGGTCTGAGCAGGGAGCTAAACCAAAACAGAGTAGGAAAGAGCACGAGGATTATTTAGAAAGGGAGAGGAGACCAATATTGAGGAATTCTTTTTTAGGGAACAGCCAGACAGGACATCATGTCAGGTTAGAGCAGGAAGAGAGGAGTCCCCTCCAAAGAGATCCCGAGATAAAGACACGGATGAACAAAAGAACGTTAGAACAAAGAGAGGAACAAGGGGCGGACTTAGAGCTAGGGCAGCCAAACAGAAGGCAGAGGAGAGAGGAAGGGAGAGACTGAGTATCTTTAATTTAGCTAATATTCATTTAGATAACAACGATATTAAATTACTAAGTAAGGGTCTCAATTTTGCACCCATAACCCTAACTAATGAATTTCAAATTTTTCTGGATATTCAAAAGTTTAACAGAAAGTTAACTTTAAAACGTTTTTTTGCCAAGAATAGTACCCATACAAGCAAGGTTAATAGGAAGGAACATTTAGAGTGTAGGGATCTAGATACACTTAATATCCTAAAAGATCTTGATGGGGCCAATGACCAACATCCTATTGTAGAGGGGAATATGAGTGAGGAAGATCTCAACCTCCTAATGTGTGAACTAATGGATATTTCCATACATGAGGAAGATACCCCAATTATTCATAGTACTTTCAAACGTCCCTCCTCTTTTTATCCAATTAGTGCCCAAGGGGATCAAATCCCTGTTTTCACCAGTTTAGTCACTAAAGAGATTCTATCCAAAATTAAAAGTAAAAAGGATAATTTATTGAATAAACACAATGATAATCTCACCATTCTTGAGAGACATTCTCTCAAGAAATTAATGGACGATGATACGATCGTTTTTAGGGCAGCGGATAAGGGAGGAGGACTTGTGATTCAATTAAGATCCGATTATCTTAAAGAAGCACATAACTTATTAGGGGATAGGGACACCTATTGTATCCTCAAAAATGATCCGACCAGATCTTATATGTCTAAACTTAATTCTATTCTAGTTAATGCAAAAATTGAGGGTATATTGAATAATGACAAATTCAAGTATTTACAGGAATTGGATCCCAAAGTCCCGTATTTTTACCACCTTCCAAAGGTTCACAAGAGTGTGGAGTGCCCTCCAGGTAGGCCCATTATTTCTGGAATTTGTTCTATAACTGACAAAGTTTCCAAGTATATAGATTATTTTTTGCAAGACTTGGTTAAAAATACCAGGGCTTACTTGAAGGACACCTCACATGTCATTAGGATCTTTGAAGGAATTGAGTGGGATAACAGGTTCTGCTGGATCACCTGTGACGTATCGGCATTATATACGTCAATACCACACGATAAGGGGATTAAAGCAGTATAATTGGAACTTGCCAAATGGGGATTCAATGGGGCCCATCAACAATTTATTTTACAACGTATACAGTTTATTCTGGAACACAATTATTTCGTCTTCGAGGGTGCGCATTACAGACAAATTAGAGGCACTGCGATGGGCACTACTTTTGCTCCATCCTATGCTAATCTGTATATGCACACCTTCGAAGACGAATATATCTGGACATCACATAAATTTAGTAATAATATAGTCAAATATTATAGATATATTGACGATGTGATAATTCTGTGGCAGGGGGAGTTTGCTTTGGTTGAGGAATTTGTTAAATATATTAATCATAATGATTATAATCTTAAATTTACTGAAAACCATTCAAAAACTGAAATTGAATTTCTTGACCTGCGTCTGTTTGTTAATAATGAAAATAAAATAGCAGTGTCAAATTTCAGGAAACCTACTGAAAGAAACAGTTTTATAGATTATAAGAGTGCACACCAACGCAATTGGAAAGACAATATCCCTTATAGCCAATTTCTCAGGTTAAGAAGAAATTGTAGTTCCATTAGTGATTTTAATAAAGAGGCTGACATCTTGACCCATAAATTTATAGTTAAAGGTTATGACTCAGCTATTATAGACAATTCAAGAATGAAGGCCCTAGAGCGAACGAGAGAGTCTCTTCTCAAAAGAGAAGAAAATGATATGAGAGAACGAAGTAACTTTAAAGTTAAATATAATAAGGATCACATCAGGTTTATCACAACCTTTAATGAAGGACACAATATTATCAAAGAGGTTTTCAACAAACATTGGGGTATTTTAAAATCAGACAGTCTGTTAGCACCCTCACTACCTGAACATCCATCTATCACCTTCAGGAAAGGGAAAAACTTGAGGAACTTATTAGCTCCCAGTAAATTAAAAACAGTTAAAACTAATACATCGACATCACAGAAAAGCAATTGGCTAAGCCTAAAAGAGGGCACTTATAAATGTGGCAAACATAACTGTGGTATGTGTAAACATGTGAAGAAAGAACCCAACTTTAGAAATAGTGATCAATCACATGATTTTCTAATTAAGTGCCGTTGTACCTGTGATTCAACATATGTAATATATTTATTAACATGTGGGTGTGACCTTATGTATGTAGGTCGCACCAAAAGGAAAATCAGGCGGAGAGTCTCTGAACATCTTAATAATATTAAAAAGGAAATAGACAACCACAGTGTGCCACGACATTATAGAGATGTACATGGTGGAGATTCCAAATCTTTGAAGGTACAGGTCATTGATTGGATACCACCATCCACCCAAAATAGACTGTTAACTCTTCGTAAACGTGAGACCTACTGGATACAGAAATTAAATTGTTTGTGTCCAGGGGGTCTTAACGTTGATTTAGACCTGGCCGCCTTTATGTAATGTAATATTGTGCAGTATCTGTAACAATTGTTAGCTCAATAGACCAGTAGTGATAGGGCTAGCTGTGAGACTTATTGTTTCCATAATAATCATTTTTTAATTTTAGTCTTAGGATTTTTTTCCCCTTAATTCCTAATTCATACCATTAAGACAATAATTTTATATCTCTAGTAAGAGAATGGCTGTTCCCCCTTATATATATGTTAGTTTAGTGTATTAATCTAGTTATCTATTCTCCTGGTAATCAAGTTTTGATCTTTTTTTACATATTAATATATATACAGTGTATTTTACTTTTATTTTTATTTTTATTTATATACATAATATGTATTTTATATATTTTATATATGTTTATATATGAAGTTCCTAAGAATAACTTTTACGTTTTTCTATGTATTCTTTTATGTGTTTTGTATTCACATATTTATATATATATCCATTTCTTATAATATCAACACATAGTTCAACTATTATTGCATTTATTATTTCAGTCACTTTTTATTTATTAGTTTCTCTATTCATTTATCAGTTTTTTTGTTTTTATACTAACTATTTAATGCCAATATATTAAATTAAATTAAATATTGATTCTGTGTTTAATTTTAGTATGTTTTTAGAATATTATTTATATTTAGCATGAAATTCTGTTTTTATTTTCATTTTTCACATATCATTAAGTTATGTTTCAGTTTCATACGAATGCAAGTAGAAAAACATTTAGAGACCTTGGAAATACCCAGCCGATATGGGACCAATGGAATATGATTATGTGCTATAAATACACTTGCACCGTAGGACTCATTATTCATTCTACCTCTTGAGAAAGACCGCACGTTAGCGGTTGAAACGCGTTGGGGTCAATTTTGGACTATCTGAGGACCCGTAGTGCTCTGTGGGAGAACTCACTGACACCTGATACTCTGCTACGGACATTGCTACCAGAGCCGCGACTACGGAAGCCAGTAAGGAACTGAACCATCTTGTTCTGTGACGACTATCCTGAGGGACTCGCACAGTTTCACGGACTGATATTGCTCTTATTGTGTTTGCTGATACATCTGGAATCTTGATGTTTTTTAATAAACGCCTGATTAAACTTTTAACACTGTAAGTGTAATACATTAGCGTGGTATTTTGCGCCTTATCTATCTACACTTGAGTCTGTTTGCGCTTTGTTTTTTCACAGATCTTTGGGACAAATTAGTCATCTAATCAAACAAGTTTAAAATAACATTTATATAAAGACTGCTTGTGGTATTACCTTTTATTTATTTTTTTGGTTATATTGAGATTCTGCAACTCCTGACCAAACCCACCCACCTTGATGTTAATTGCATGATCATCATGGTTGGTTACTTACTTGGTTACATAAGGTTTGTCAGAGTAGGCAGTAGTCTTCTACAGACACCAGCACCATGCTGCCGCACAGATCAAGGAATTGGGATGGGTTAAGGTTAGTTGACTGCAGGCAGCTTGCTTCTTCCCTCACTTTCCCGCTACTAAGCGTGGCGCCGCTTGAGTCAAGGAGGTGTGAGGACCAGCATTCATCTGTTCTACTCCTCCCTCTGCAAAACGGGTGGCGGACACAGAAAGTGCCTGTCATGGACACCAGTGTCCGTGTACGGACACCTTGCCTATTCCTGATTCCAATCCATCAAAACAACACACTTTTGAATCACGTGTTGACCAGAAATATACTGTTTTTTGGATTAAAAGTGACCTTTTTTAAATCTTATTTTTATTGAGTATCAGAAATATAAATGTATAACATAATAAGCACTCACTGGTCTTCAGTCAACTGTGCAAAAATCTTGTTGACTGAAGACCAGTGAGTGCTTATTATGTTTTGACATTATTATGATTATTTTAAAGAGCACACTGGCAGTTGGAGAAGTGTAAGTGAGAGTGCATCTGTAGTATGCATGGATTTTGTGATATGTAAAAAATAGCGAAAAACCCGACCACTCGCAACAACATGTGCCCTCACGTGTGTGCCATTCGAGTTGCATTAACTTCTTGAGTTTTTGTTAATTCTGAGTGTTTATCATAATCTAAATACCAATTCCCATGTCTGTAATATCTTTTGCTTTGAGATATAGGTATCCTCATAAATCACACCCCTTTTAACCCCCCTTAAGTGGATTTTTGGGAAATGTTAAAACATGTGTTTCTTTCTATTTCAAGGAGAATCTAAATACCAATTTTCACATCTGTAACATCTTTGCTTTTTGACATATAGGTAGCCTCATAAATCAGCCCCCCCTTTTGACCCCCCTTAAGTGGATTTTTGGAAAATGTTAAAACACATACGCTTAGATTATGAGTTTTGCAGTAACAGGGGTGCGTTGCTAATGAGGCAAACTTTGGAGAAGAAGTAAGGGCGCTAGAAAAGCTTAAAATACCCCTTAAAAGCTTGACAATTGGTTATAAACAAAAAATGACCAGGGACTTAGATAAATTATATGTATATTTTATAAATATCAGAATAAACAAACACAAAATTAAAAAACAACACAAAAAATATTTTAAAAAGGGACGTCTCCCTATAATTTCACAAATACACTTATATCAATAAACTCAATATATATAAGGATACCAGAGTGCAATAGTGGTAGATACTGTAATATTTCGAAATAGTTCACTCCTTAGGACATTGCCGTTTATCGGATAATGTCTTTATTTAGTCTCAGATGTCAGGTCTACAAAACTCTTGATAGCCAGTCTATATTATATTTGCAGGTATAAACATCTGCACTTTATCTGAGATTTAACAAGTTAAAACGTCTTACATTTATGGTGACACTTTACCGGTAGCCGATCTCTGTCTAGTGTGCTTTGTGGGTGTTCCTCGAGATCTCGGCGTCTGACATCACAGTTTCCGGATCAGGGGCTCGTCTCTACCCAGCCAACCAGAACCTCCATGGGTTCCGGTCTATTTATCTGTTGTTGTCCGGTCCGTTTCTTAATGCTTGGATAATAGTTGGAGATTGCTCTTAATGCTCTGCATGCAACCTCTGTTGATGCTATCTGCCAGGGGATAGAAAAGGATAGAATTACAACCCGGGTTGATAACTTTTCCTCTGTCTGATGGTAGTTCAATATGTGGTACTAGTGTTTTCTACGCGTTTCACTCCTTTCAGAGCTTTATCAAGAATGACTAGCCCACATTATCCTCCTCCTTTTAAAGAGATCCATTTGTTTCCATTGGTCAATACTTCATAGAGATTAAAGGTGGTATTTCTTCTGACATTTCAAACTTTGTTCCTTTTTTGTCTTTGGTGGAAGAGTCATTTTATCCATTTGTTCTTAAAGGGAAATTTCACTTTCTTTAAAGCTTATATTCCCTTCTTGATGATATCGGCATAACGTTTACAGTATCTTTTAACCACTTTGTCCAATATTCTCTGGTAATTTATTGAAAAATAATGATTATATATATACAAAAGTAAGTTAAACTAGACATAAATTAAATTAAACAAAAATTAAAATCTGTCTACTGCTTTAATACCTTTATAATGATTGATTACGGTATAAAGTGACGAAACGTCACAAGTCACTAGAAACATGTCATCCTCCCATTTCAGGGAGTTTAATAAATTTAGAACTTGTGTGAAATCTCTAAGATATGAGTCCAATTTTTGGACATATTTCTGCAGGTACCCATCTACATATTTTGACAAATTTGCTGATAGGGAATCAATCCCTGAAATTATAGGCCTCCCCGGTGGATTAATTAAGCTTTTGTGGATTTTTGGGAGGAAATAAAAAATTGGGATTCTTGGGTGTTTTGGAGTTAAAAACTGAAATTCCTTTTCTTTAAGTATCTGTGATTTCTTACCTTCTAATAAAATTTTATTCAGTGTCTGTGTAAACTTTGTGGTTGGATCAAAGTCTAGTTTTTTATAAGTCTTATTATCATTGAGTAATCTGTGTGCTTCTTTTAGGTAATTTTGTGTGTCCATGAGGACAATACCTCTGCCCTTATCAGCTGATTTAATGGTCAGCTCAGTGTTATTTTTCAGATTATCAAGTACGGTTCTTTCTTTTTTAGTCATATTATATTTTCTTAATTTGGGTGGATTACACTTTTTTAAATCACTTAAGACCAGTTTTTCGAATGTGTCCAGATAATTACCTTTGGAATGTATAGGATTAAAATAAGATTTCGGTTTTAAGTTGGAATGTATATATTTTTCTGTATTTACAGGTTGGGCAATAAGCTCTTTCTCAGCAGGATTTTTTAAATAAAATCTTTTGAGGGTTAGATTCCTTACAAATTTTTTAACATTAATATAAGTGTTGAATTTATTAAGTCTAGTTGTGATGACGAAAAGGGACTTTAGCAGAGATTGAGAAGAGTATTTTGGACATTAAAGAAAAACTTATAGATAGAAAAAATGAGAATGAATATAAAGAAAGACAGAGAGTAATCATTGGGAAATTAGATAATTTAAATAAAGATCTTCTAAGGACAAAATGGGGTAAAATGGAAAGGGACACTAAAGACAATCTTGCACAACAAGACATAACTAACGAAGATGTAATGGAGATTACAGATAAAAGCACTAAGAATGAAAATACATATGAAAAAAGATTAAGGAAAGAAAATCACATAAACTCGAACACCTACGAACACAGAAGTAACCAACAATATAGAAATGAAAACATGCACAATAAAACACAGGGATATAATCGACAAAACAAATACGGTACAAATCGCAACTATAGTCAGAATGTTAACAATGAAAGACCATGGTATCCAAGATATAGTAATAGAAATTACCAAAATTGGGAACCAAGGTCATACAACAATTATAACACCAACTATTATCATAGAACTTCATATAATAGGGAAAAGGAATGGCAATATCCAAGAAGGCCCTACAGGGCTGAGAATTTTAGAGAGGATAGAAATAATCAATATGAACAGTGGAGGACCCCTACCTATAATCGTTTCAATGCTTTTAGAGAAGCAGAAGGGAGGGAAGACAGAAATACTAATACCAGTCCCCTTTTTTTAGAGAAGAGCCCTCTAAAGGAGGGCAATCAAATGTTTCTGATCAGGATAGAAAAAGAACTAAACCAAAAGAAAAAAAGAAGTTTAGAGGAAAGAGAGGAAGGGGAATGCTCAAACGAAGCAAAAAGGCTGCGATAACTAAAGGTCAGCAGGGAATTTTTAAGGAAGAGAAGGTTCTAGGTCTAGGTTTATCCTATGCCCCCACAACTAGACTTAATAAATTCAACACTTATATTAATGTTAAAAAATTTGTAAGGAATCTAACCCTCAAAAGATTTTATTTAAAAAATCCTGCTGAGAAAGAGCTTATTGGAAAAATTTTATTAGAAGGTAAGAAATCACAGATACTTAAAGAAAAGGAATTTCAGTTTTTAACTCCAAAACACCCAAGAATCCCAATTTTTTATTTCCTCCCAAAAAATCCACAAAAGCTTAATTAATCCACCGGGGAGGCCTATAATTTCAGGGATTGATTCCCTATCAGCAAATTTGTCAAAATATGTAGATGGGTACCTGCAGAAATATGTCCAAAAATTGGACTCATATCTCATAGAGATTCCACACAAGTTCTAAATTTATTAAACTCCCTGAAATGGGAGGATGACATGTTTCTAGTGACTTGTGACGTTTTGTCACTTTATACCGTAATCAATCATACTAAAGGTATTAAAGCAGTAGACACTTTCCTAACATCAGATAGAGAAATGACCGAAATACAAAAAAATTTATATTAAAAATTATCAAATTTATCTTAGAAAACAATTATTTTTCTTTTAATGACACTTTCTACATACAAGCGGAGGGTACAGCTATGGGTACAAGGTTTGCACCTAGCTACGCCAATTTATTTATGGGAGCCTGGGAGACTCATTTCTTTGGCAGGGGTAGCTATGGTGCAAACCTTGTACACTATAAAAGATATATAGATGACCTTCTGCTTGTATGGAAAGGACCAGAATCTGGACTTCTAGCTCTCCTTAATGAAATGAATAATAATACGTATGGTTTGACTCATAATTATAGTAAAACTGCTATAACATTTTTGGATTTAGAGATTATGTCCATTAATAACACCATAGAAACAAAAACACACTTTAAAAAGGTAGACTGTAATACATATATTCATGCTGAGAGCTGTCATTTGAATACTTGGAATGAGAATATCCCCGTGGGACAATTTCTAAGAATTAGGAAAAATTGTTCGAGACTAATGGATTTTGAACAGCAGGTTGAGATTCTAGAAGAGAGATTCAATTCTAGAGGTTATAATAAAGAACACACAAAAAAAGCTATACAAAGGGCCAAAAATACTGAAAGGGAGACTCTTTTAAGGTACAAAGAAAAAACTAAAAATACTGATGATGAACTGATTAAGGTACCTTTCATTACAGAATACAATGTGGATAATAATTTGATAAAGAGAATTGTAAAAAGACACTGGCACATCTTAAAAGAGGACAGCATTCTAGGAGAAAAAAATCCCAATAATCCTACCTTCATTTTTAAAAAAGCTGCAAATCTAAAATCACTCTTAGCACCAAGTGAATTAAAAAGACAGAAAAGTAATAAAAGATTAACAATACAAAAATTTTTATTTGGGACAAAACCAATGGTTTTTTTTCCATGCTATTCTTGCAAGGCCTGCGGTCACAGCAAAAAAATCAAAGAAATTAAGTTCAATAATTCCCAAGATAATTTCCAAATAAAAGAGCTAATTAGGTGTACACATACCTGTGCAATATATGTTTTAAAATGCACGTGCAATTTGTTCTATATCGGAGAAACAAAAAGAGTGATAAGGGACAGAATTAGGGAACACTTAAGAAGCATAGAAAAAGGGTTGGAGGATACTTATTTATATAAACATTTTAAAACTATTCACAAAGGGAGAACAAAGGACTTAACATACTGGGGAATTAAAACCATAAAGAAACATTGGCGAGGGGGGAACATTGAAAAAAAGCTGCTAATAAAGGAGGCTGAGTTAATATTCAAATATGATACTCTGAACCCTAGAGATTAAATTCTGAACTAGATGTATCCCCATTTATTTTAGACTAAAAGTTATACTTTTAATAATTTTTTTCTCTAATATCTTTGTGGGATTTTATAAAACAGATACCTGTCTATTTTAATTTTTGTTTAATTTAATTTATGTCTAGTTTAACTTACTTTTGTATATATATAATCATTATTTTTCAATAAATTACCAGAGAATATCAGACAAAGTGGTTAAAAGATACTGTAAACGTTATGCCGATATCATCAAGAAGGGAATATAAGCTTTAAAGAAAGTGAAATTTCCCTTCAAGAACAAATGGATAAAATGACACTTCCACCAAAGACAAAAAAGGAACAAAGTTTGAAATGTCAGAAGAAATACCACCTTTAATCTCTATGAAGTATTGACCAATGGAAACAAATGGATCTCTTTAAAAGGAGGAGGATAATGTGGGCTAGTCATTCTTGATAAAGCTCTGAAAGGAGTGAAACGCGTAGAAAACACTAGTACCACATATTGAACTACCATCAGATAGAGGAAAAGTTATCAACCCGGGTTGTAATTCTATCCTTTTCTATCCCCTGGCGGATAGCATCAACAGAGGTTGCATGCAGAGCATTAAGAGCAATCTCCAACTATTATCCAAGCATTAAGAAACGGACCGGACAACAAACGGACCGGACAACAACAGATAAATAGACCGGAACCCACGGAGGTTCTGGTTGGCTGGGTAGAGACGAGCCCCTGATCCGAAAACTGTGACGTCAGATGCCGAGATCTCGAGGAACACCCACGAAGCACACTAGACAGAGATCGGCTACCGGTAAAGTGTCACCATAAATGTAAGACGTTTTAACTTGTTAAATCTCAGATAAAGTGCAGATGTTTATACCTGCAAATATAATATAGACCGGCTATCAAGAGTTTTGAAGACCTGACATCTGAGACTAAATATAGACATTATCCGATAAACGGCAATGTTACATGTTCCTAAGGAGTGAACTATTTCGAAATATTACAGTATCTACCACTATTGCACTCTGGTATCCTTATATATATTTATTTTATTGATATAAGTGTATTTGTGAAATTATAGGGAGACATCCCTTTTTAAAATATTTTTTGTGTTGTTTTTTAATTTTGTGTTTGTTTATTCTGATATTTATAAAATATACATATAATTTTCTTCAACGCCGCTTGGAGGATCACTTCATCGGATGGAAGATTTCTTCAGCACCCCTTGGATGATCACTTCTGCCGGTCCGGATGTCCTCTTCAGTTCCATCGGTGGCTCGGCTGAGTGAAGACGACTAAAGGTAGGATGATCTTCAGGGGATTAGTGTTAGGTTATTTTAAGGGGGGTTTGGGTTAGATTAGGGGTATGTGGGTGGTGGGTTTTAATGTTGGGGGGGGTTGTATTTTTCTTTTACAGGCAAAAGAGCTGAACTCTTTGGGGCATGCCCCCACAAAAGGCCCTTTTAAGGGCTGGTAAGGTAAAAGAGCTTTGAACTTTTTTAATGTAGAATAGGGTAGGGCATTTTTTTATTTTGGGGGGGTTTGTTATTTTATTAGGGGGCTTAGATTAGGTGTAAGTAGCTTAAAATTGTTGTAATATTTTTTTAAATGTTTGTAACTTATTTTTTTTATTTTTTGTAACTTAGCTTTTTTATTTTTTGTACTTTAGTTAGTTTATGTAATTGTATTTAATTGTAGTTATTTGTAGGTAGTTTATTTAATTAATTTAATGATAGTGTAGTGTTAGGTTTAATTGTAACTTAGGTTAGGATTTATTTTACAGGTAATTTTGTATTTCTTTTAGCTAGGTAGTTATTAAATAGTTAATAACTATTTAATAACTATTCTAACTATCTAAAATAAATACAAAGTTACCTATAAAATAAATATAAATCCTAAGATAGCTACAATGTAATTATTAATTATATTGTAGCTATCTTAGGGTTTATTTTACAGGTAAGTATTTAGTTTTAAATAGGAATAATTTATTAAAGTATAGTGTAGTGTTAGGTGTAATTGTAACTTAGGTTAGTTTTTAGTTTACAGGTAAATTTCTCTTTATTTTAGCTAGGTAAGCTATTAAATAGTTAATAACTATTTAATAGCTATTGTACCTAGTTAAAATAAATTGAAAGTTACCTGTAAAATAAAAATAAATCCTAAGATAGCTACAATATAATTATTATTTATATTGTAGCTATATTAGGGTTTATTTTAAAGGTAAGTATTTAGTTTTAAATAGGATTAACTTAGTTAATAAGAGAAATATTATTTAGATTTATTTAATTAATATTTAAGTTAGGGGGGCGTTAGGGCTAGGGTTAGACTTAGGTTTAGGGGTTAATAATTTTATTACAGTGGCGGCGGTGTAGTGGGGGGCAGGATAGGGGTTAATAAATTTATTATAGGTGGCGACGGTGTAGGGGGGGCAGAATAGGGGTTAATAAATTTATTATAGGTGGCGACGGTGTAGGGGGGGCAGGATAGGGGTTAATAAATTTAATATAGGTTGTGGCAGGGTCAGGGAGCGGCGGTTTAGGGGTTAATACATTTATTATAGTTGCGGCAGGGTCAGGGAGCGGCGGTTTAGGGGTTAATAGGTATAGAGTAGCTTGGGGTGGGCTCCGGGAGCAGCGGTTTAGGGGGTAATAACTTTATTTAGTTGCGGCGGTGTAGGGGGGGACAGATTAGAGGTGTTTAGACTCGGGGTACATGTTAGGGTGTTAGACGCAGACAGCTCCCATAGAAATCAATGGGATGTCTGGCAGCAGTGAACTTGTACTTTCGCTATGGTCAGACTCCCATTGATTCCTATGGGATCCGCCGCCTCCAGGGGTGGCAGTTTGAAAACCAGGTACGCTGGGCCGTAAAAGTGCCGAGCGTACCTGCTAGTCATTTGATAACTAGCAAAAGTAGTGAGATTATGCCGCACTTGTGTGCGGAACATCTGGAGTGACGTAAGAATCGATCTGTGTCGGACTGAGTCCGGCGGATCGAAGTTTACGTCACAAAATTCTACTTTTGACGGTCTCTAGCCTTTGATAACTAAGGCGAATCAGCCTCGCCACAAATACGCTGCGGAATTCCAGCGTATTTGAGGTTGACGGCTTGATAACTACCCCCCTAAATATAGACATTATCCGATAAACGGCAATGCCCTAAGGAGTGAACTATTTCGAAATATTACAGTATCTACCACTATTGCACTCTGGTATCCTTATATATATTGATTTTATTGATATAAGTGTATTTGTGAAATTATAGGGAGACATCCCTTTTTAAAATATTTTTTGTGTTGTTTTTTAATTTTGTGTTTGTTTATTCTGATATTTATAAAATATACATATAATTTATCTAAGTCCCTGGTCATTTTTTGTTTTTAACCAATTGTCAAGCTTTTAAGGGGTATTTTAAGCTTTTCTAGCGCCCTTACTTCTTCTCCAAAGTTTGCCTAATTTCCATTGTAACAGTCTGAAGGATCTGTTATTTAGTTAAGGTGTCTGATACCCTACACTTAGCGCACTTCAATTACCCACCACCACACACGTGCGTTGCTAATGAGCCTTTTTTTTCTAACGCTACCTTAAGAAAACGCTGGTATTACAGGTTTTTTTCAACCCGGCGTTAGCCGCAAAAAGGTGAGCGTAGAGCAAAATTTAGCTCCACATCTCACCTCAATACCAGCGTTGCTTATGGTAGTGGTAAGATGGCAAAACATGCTTGTGCACTATTTCCCCATAGGAAACAATTGGGGCTAAGTTGGCTGAAATAAAACCTAACACCTGCAAAAAAGCAGCGTTCAGCTCCTAACGCAGCCCCATTGTTTCCTATGGGGAAATTAATTTTATGTCTACACCTAACACCCTAACATGAACCCCTAGTCTAAACACCCCTAATCTTACACTTATTAACCCCTAATCTGCAGCCCCCGACATCGTCGACACCTACATTATATTATTAACCCCTAATCTGCCGCTCCGGACACCGCCACCACCTACATTATACTTATGAACCCCTAATCTGTCGCCCCCAACATTGCCAACACCTACATTATAGTTATTAACCCGTAATCTGCCCCCCCCAATGTCGCCACAATTATATAAAATTTATTAACCCATAATCTGCCGCCGCCAATGTCGCCGCCACTATAATAAATTTATTAACCCCCAAACCTAAGTCTAACCATAACCCTAACACCCCCCTAACTTAAATATAATTTAAAGCATTAAAAATAAATTTACTACAATTAACTAAATTATTCCTATTTAAAACTAAATACTTACCAATAAAATAAACCCTAAGCTTGCTACAATATAACTAATAGTTACATTGTATCTAGCTTAGGGTTTATATTTATTTTACAGGCAAGTTTGTATTTATTTTAACTAGGTAGAATAGTTATGAAATAGTTATTAACTATTTAATAACTTCCTAGTTAAAATAAGTACAAATTTACCTGTAAAATAAATCCTAACCTAAATTACAATTACACCTAACACTACACTACAATTAAATTAATTACCTAAACTACCTACAATTAATTACAATTACATTAAATAAACTAAATTACGAAAAAAAACACTAAATTACAGAAATTAAAAAAAGAATTACAAGAAATTTAAACTAATTACACCTAATCTAATCCCCCTAATAAAATAAAAAAGCCCCCCAAAATAATAAAATTCCCTACCCTATACTAAATTACAAATTGCCCTTAAAAGGGCCTTTTGCGGGGCATTGCCCCAAAGTAATCAGTAAACCCTACTCTAAAACCCACCCAATCCCCCCTTAAAAAAACCTAACACTACCCCCTTGAAGATCACCTTACCTTGAGCCGTCTTCACCCAGCCGGGCACAAGTGGTCCTCCAGAGGGTCCGAAGTCTTCATCCTATCCGGCCAGGAAAGGACCTCCAGACCGGCATCTTCTATCTTCATCCTTCCGGAGCGGAGCGGGTCCATCTTCAAGACATCCGATGCGGAGCATCCTCTTCATCTGACGGCCGACGACTGAATGACTGGTCCTTTAAGTGACATCATCCTATCAGCCAATCGGAATTAAGGTAGGAAAAATCCTATTGGCTGATGCAATAAGCCAATAGGATTGACCTCACATTCTATTGGCTGATTGGAACAACCAATAGAATGCAAGCTGAATCCTATTGGCTGATTGGATCAGCCAATCGGATTGAACTTCAATCCTATTGACTGATTGCATCAGCCAATAGGATTTTCCCTACCTTAATTCCGATTGGCTGATAGGATTCTATCAGCCAATCGGAATTCAAGGGACGCCATCTTGGATGACATCACTTAAAGGACCAGTCATTCAGTTGTCGGCCGTCGGATGAAGAGGATGCTCCGCGTCTGATGTCTTGAAGGTGGACCCGCTCCGCTCCGGAAGGATGAAGATAGAAGATGCCGCTTGGATGAAGACTTCTGCCGGTCTGGAGGTCCTCTTCTGGCTGGATAGGATGAAGAATTCGGACCCTCTGGAGGACCACTTGTGCCTGGCTGGGTGAAGACGGCTCAAGGTAGGGTGATCTTTAAGGGGGTAGTGTTAGGTTTTTTTAAGGGGGGATTGGGTGGGTTTTAGAGTAGGGTTGGGTGTGTGGGTGGTTGGTTTTAATGTTGGGGGTTATTGTATTTTTATGTACAGGTGAAAGAGCTGATTACTTTGGGGCAATGCCCCGCAAAAGGCCCTTTTAAGGGCTATTTGTAATTTAGTATAGGGTAGGGATTTTTATTATTTTGGGGGGCTTTTTTATTTTATTAGGGGGATTAGATTAGGTGTAAATAGTTTAAAATTCTTGTAATTCTTTTTTTATTTTCTGTAATTTAGTGTTTTTTTTTGTAATTTAGTTTATTTAATTTAATTGTAATTTATTTTAGGTAGTTTAGGTAATTAGTTTAATGATAGTGTAGTGTTAGGTATAATTATAATTTAGGTTAGGATTTATTTTACAGGTAAATTTGTACTTATTTTAGCTAGGAAGTTATTAAATAGTTAATAACTATTTAATAACTATGGTACCTAGTTAAAATAAATTCAAAGTTGCCTCTAAAATAAATATAAATCCTAAGCTAGCTATAATATAACTAATGTTTATATTGTAGCTATTTTAGGGTTTATTTTATCTGTAAGTATTTAGTTTTAAATAGGATTCATTTATTTAATAGTAGTAAATTTATTTTGTTTTATTTAAATTATATTTAAGTTTGGGGGGGTTAGGGTTAGACTTAGGTTTAGGGGTTAATAATTTTAATATAGTAGCGGCGACGTTGGGGTCGGCAGATTAGGGGTTAATAATTGTAGGTAGGTGTCGGCGAAGTTAGGGACGGCAGATTAGGGGTTAATAAAATTTAACTAGTGTTTGCGAGGTGAGAGTGTGGCAGATTAGGGGTTAAACATTTTATTTAAGTGTTTGCGATGGGGGGGGGGCTCGGTTTAGGGGTTAATAGGTAGTTTATGGGTGTTAGTGAACTTTTTAGCACTTTAGTTAAGAGCTTTATGTTTCGGCGTTAGCCCATAAAACTCTTAACTACTGACTTTTAAATGCGGTAGGAGTCTTGCCAGGAGAGGGTCTACCGCTTACTTTTTCAGGCGATCGTAATACCGGCGTTAGGAAAATCCCATTAAAATGATAGGATACGCAATTGACGTAAGAGGATTTGCGGTATGCTAAAATCGCAGAAAAAAAGTGAGCGGTAGACCCTCTCCTGCCTGACTCGTAATACCAGCGGGCGTTGGGAGCCCTCAACGTTGCTTTTTAAGGCTAACGCAAGACTCGTAATCTAGCTGATATTTCTTTATTTTTAAAGAAGAATCTAAATACCAATTTTCACATCTGTAACATCGTCGTTTTTTGAGATATAGGTATCCTCATAAATTACCCCCCCCCCACTTTTGACCCCGCTTAAGTTTTTTTATTTTTCAAGGAGAATCTAAATACCAATTTTCCCATCTGTAACATTGTCGTTTTTTGAGATATAGGTATCCTCATAAATTGCCACCCCTCTTTTGACCCCCCCAAGTGGATTTTGTTGAAATGTTAAAACACATGTTTCTTTATTTTTCAAGGAGAATCTAAAAACCAATATTTCCATCTTTAACATTGTCGGTGTTTGAGATATAGGTATCCTCAAAAATCAGCCCCCCTCTTTTGATCCCCCTTAAGTGGATTTTGGGGAAATAGTAAAACATGTGTTTCTTTATTTTTCAAGGAGAATCTAAATACCAATTTTCACGTCTGTAACATTGTTGGTTTTTGAGATATAGGATTCCTCATAAATTAGCCCCCCCATTTTGACCCCTTAAGTGGATTTTGGGGAAATGGTAGAACATATGTTTCTTTATTTTTCAAGGAGAATCTGATTACCAATTTTCACGTCTGTAACATCGCTGGTTTTTGAGATATAGGTATCCTCAAAAATCCGACCCCCTCTTTTAATCCCCCTTAAGTGGATTTTGTAGAAATGTTAAAACACATGTTTCTTTATTTTTCAAGGAGAATCTAAATACCAATATTCCCATCTGTAACATTGTCGGGGTTTGAGATATAGGTATCCTCAAAAATAAGCCCCCCCCCCTTCTTTTGATCCTCCTTAAGTGGATTTTGGAAAAATAGTAAAAGAAGGGTTTCTTTATTTTTCAAGGAGAATCTAAATACCGATTTTTACGTCTGTAACATTGTTGGTTTTTTTAGATATAGGTATCCTCAAAAATCAGCCCCCCCTCTTTTGATCCCCCTTAAGTGGATTTGGGGGAAATAGTAAAACATGTGTTTCTTTATTTTTCAAGGAGAATCTAAATACCAATTTTCACGTGTGTAACATCTTCTGTTTTTTGAGATATAGGTATCCTCATAAATTAGCCCCCCCTCTTTTGATCCCCCTTAAGTGGATTCTGGGAAAATGTTAAAACACGTTTCTTTAAATACCAATTTTCCCATCTGTAACATTGTCGTTTTTTGAGATATAGGTATCCTCATAAATCATAAATTGCCACCCCTCTTTTGACCCCCCCAAGTGGATTTTATGGAAATGTTAAAACACGTGTCTCTTTATTTTTCAAAGAGAATCTAAATACCAATATTCCCATCTGTATCATTGTCGGTGTTTTAGATATAGGTATTCTCATAAATCAGCCACCCCCTCTTTTGACCCTCTTAAGTAGATTTTGGGGAAATGGTAAAACACATATTTCTTTATTTTTCAAGGAGAATATAAATATCAATTTTCACGTCTGTAACATTGTTGTTTTTTGAGATATATGTAGCTTCATAAATCAACCCCCCCTTTTGACCCCCCTTAAGTAGATTTTGGGAAAATGGTAAAACATGTGTTTTTTTATTTTCAAGGAGAATCTAAATACCAATGTTCACGTCTGTAACATTGTTGTTTTTTGAGCTATATGTAGCTTCATAAATCAACCCCCCCTTTTGACCCCCCTTAAGTAGATTTTGGGAAAATGGTAAAACATGAGTTTCTTTATTTTCAAGGAGAATCTAAATACCAATTTTCACATCTGTAACATTGTCGGTTTTTGAGATATAGGTATCCTCATAAATCAGCCCCCCTCTTTTGACCCCCCTTAAGTGGACTTTGGGTAAATGGTAAAACAGGTGTTTCTTTATTTTTCAAGGAGAATCTAAATACCAATTTTCACGTCTGTGACATCGTCGGTTTTTGAGATATAGGTATACTCATTAAAAAGTTAACCCCTTTTTTTCACCCCCTTAGGGACATAATTTCCAAAAATCCTTGCTTACTTGGTGCCTACGTCATAAAAACAACATACCCAAATTTCACGTTGCTAGATTAAACGGTTTGAGCTGGGCGTTGATGAGTCAGTCAGGACTTCTTTTATATATATATATATATATATATATATATATATATATATATATATATATATGTATATGTAAATGTGTATATGTTTATGTATATATATATATATATATATATATATATTTATATATATTTATATGTGTGTATATTCATTCAACAATTATTAAACAGAAACAGATTAACAACATATTCTCTGAAGGAAAGCATAGCCGTATATGTTGGCAAGGACATCCAACGCAAAGAAAGTCAGAAATATATTTTTTTATGAGTTTCAGAACTCAAACTGAGAAAAGAAAAAGAAAACATAAAGACAAACTATTCTGTATCTTACAAGAGGTCTTGGACTACACAGTAAAAGCAAAGAATAAACAAATCTTAGAAGGTAGGTGAAAAGGGGCCACCTTGAGACCCCAAATTGAAATATATTGTATAAATAAGACAAATTAATTGCAAAATAGACACATTTTCATGGACCACATACTGTATGTTGCAGTCAGATATTTAGCATGCATCCAAACAATGTAGAATCTGTATATACTTACCCAGATAGGAAAATATATCAGTTAAATAATATTGTTTAAAATAACCAAAAATTGTTTTCAAGAAGTTAAGGCTGTTGAATATAAATAAAGTAAAAAACCATGCAAAAAGTGATATTATTATTATTTTTTTTACTTTATTGGAATACTGCTGTCCCTTTGTGAGATATCAGGTGTAATCACATTACAAATGTATTTAAAAAACAGGTGATAAATGAGTTATCTTCATTTTATAATGGAGTAGAATTGCTTTGAATTTAAAAAACATATTGAAAAGTAATGTAAGTCTCTTAGGGGTGCTAACGAAAACTAAAGTGTAAGTGTATTGGATAGATAAATTACACTAATATATCATAAATAATTCAACGATAATTCAAAAATAAGGCAAACGCAGAAGATTAACCACAATTGCCAAAGAAATATTTTGATGATAAATGTATCTCACGTCTATATCGACTAATATATCAGAAGGTGCTAGATAAAAAAACACACACAAAAAAAATAAAATAAATGTGTGACATTATATGATACGCTGAAAGTTGAATAAAGGTAAGATTTAATACAATAAATGATATGTATAAGGTCGACCTTATAACAAACAATCTATACAAAACACTTCATACAATAGAATATGGACATAAAATTAAAAAAGAAATATACAATATAAGAAATGTAAATGAAATTGATGAACAGAGACGAGTCAATGATAAAAAGTCAGTGATAAAAAGTCAGTGATAAAAAACACAGCCGTATAAACAGCCGTTACATTCAATTGATCGTGCAGATCATGTTTCACACACAGGTAGGGTGTTCCTTGTTGTTTCTTTCGTATCGATACTTGGTATTTGATGTTTAAGCCTCCTAATGAAAAGGAGAGTTTCTCTTAGGGCAATATCACAAGATGTTAGTGAAACAAACACTCTGTACTCACAATGAAAAACTGCTGCAGTCGGCGTAACGTTTAAACGCTGATAGATCTCTTTCTCAGTCAGCTGTATAGTAGCTCTCCAGAGTGAACAAAGTCAAAGATCATATAGAAAATGTAACTCCAATGGTAGTATGTGACTTGATGGCCGCGAAAAAACACACCCTGAACGGTCTGATCATACAACAACAAACCAGAACCGACAGAAGTGCTGTAGCACAGGTTCAGACGAGCCACAGAAAACAAGTCCACTAGCCAAATTACAATTAGTCCTCATGGATAGATATCACTACCTTAACATGTGTTATCTTCTATTGAATGATACTAAAACTTATAAGGTCCTAAAAAAGAATCCGACTGATGATTTTTTAAAAGAATTGAGGATTCTAGTCAATGGAGCCAGAGATTTGGGTATATCCTATATTATAAAAGGCCAAGTGTGTTTGTCTGAAGCCGTCATGCGCAGCCGCAGTAGAGACAAACACACTTGGCCTTAGATCCCAGACACCTCGCGCGCACAGCTAACAGCTCACACATCCACACACCCACAAACTTGGCCGCACGCGCACCCTCGCACCCACACACAGCAACCATTAACACACAAACCCGCACCCTCGCACCCACACACAGCCTATTATACCCACAAAAATTAACTTGGCCGCCCGCGCACGCGCACCCTCGCACCCACACACAGCCTATTATTAACTTGGCCGCATGTGCACCCTCGCACCCACACACAGAACTTGCCCGCACGCGCACGCAGCGCCAGATGAATAGACACCTAACTTGGCTGCACGCGCATGCGCATCCTCCACAAATGACTTGCCCGCACGCACACCCTCGCACCATCACACCCACACACAGAACTTGCCCGCACGCGCACGCAGCGCCAGATGAATAGGCACCTAACTTGGCCGCATGCGCACCCTCCACAAATGACATGCCCGCACGCGCACGCGCAACCTCGCAGCGCGAGATCAATACACACCGGCGCGAGTAGTCGCGTGACTACCATTTCAAAGGAGAGAGAGAGAGACAGAGAGAGAGAGATTTGCAAGGGGTGCAAACACTCAAAGACAGAGTCACTAAAAAAGTTTTTAAAATTAACAGTTTATATAGGTGTACAGATTTTAATGTTGTCTACCTTTTAGAGTGTTTGTGTGGGGTCCAATATATAGGAGAATCTACAAGGCCAGTTCGAGATAGAATTAGACAACATATCAATTCAATTGAAAATATGGACCTTGACAGGAATAAAATTCTCCCTGTCCCCAGACATTTAAAAAATGTTATAATGGCAATACTAAACATTTAAGTTATACTGTGATAGATCAGGTTAAACCCAATTGGAGGGGGAGTAATATGAACTTTTAAAACTGGAAGCAAAATGGATTTTCGAACTTAAGACCCTTACTCCAAGTGGTTTGAATCTAGAATTCGATTTAGGTTCACCTAGATTTAGAGTTTTGCGGCCAATCAGATTCAAGTTCAATCGGATTGGCTGATCCAATCAGCCAATCAGATGGAGCTTGCATTCTATTGGCTGTTCCGATCAGCCAATAGAATGCGAGCTTTTATTTTTATTTATGTTTTTATTTTTATTTATATTTATATTTGTATATGTGTTATTACGTCTTTTTAGAAATTATATGTAATTGGACGTTCTCTAAATGTTTTTTAATAATTTTAAGTTTTTTAACAGTTTTATGTTTTTTGACAGTTTTATGGTTTGTGATTTTAATATTAACTAAATGATTAGTAGAAATATCTTTTTGTATGTCAAAAGCGTCTATAATAGATTTTGTTAAGTGTAAATAAGTCTCAATAGAATGTACACATTCGCAACCATGTGATTGGTTCAATCAGGATTATAGGACGGGTTCAAATAGTCACTGCAGAGAGTGCCCCGGTAAGAGCTTGAAAAAGATAATTTTGAAACGCGTTGCTCACGTGACTCCATATCGGAGCACACCTGTTAATTGTAACTTGGCTAGTGGACTTGTTTTCTGTGGCGCGTTTGAACCTGTGCTACGGCACGTCTGTCGGTTCTGGTTTGTAGTGTACGATCAGACCGTTCAGGGTATGTTTTTTCGCGGCCATCAAGTCACATACTACCATTGGAGTTACATTTTCTATATGATCTTTGACTTTGTTCACTCTGGAGAGCTACTATACAGCTGACTGAGAAAGAGATCTATCAGCGTTTAAACGTAATGCCGACTGCAGCAGTTTTTCATTGTGAGTACAGAGTGTTTGTTTCACTAACCTCTTGTGATATTGCCCTAAGAGGAACTCTCCTTTTCCACAGGAGGATTAAACATCAAATACCAAGTATCGATACGAAAGAAACAACAAGGAACACCCTACCTGTGTGTGAAACTTATGATCTGCACGATCAATTGAATGTAGCGGCTGTTTATATGTGTCAGGGTTTTTTCCCTGTTGTGTTTGCCATGTGCTGCTGGCAGCCATTTTACTCACCTCTCTTCCTGACTATGGTGCATTGTGGGGGATGCTGCTCAATCCCTGCACTTCCTTTTATGGCCAGACTGGTGTGCATCATCCATGTGAGACAGGATGCAGTCTCAGAATTGTGATGTCATCACTTATTATTTAAAGGGCCTCTGTTCAGTATGCTTTGCCTTTGTGTTGTCTCAGACCTGTTAGTGAGAGTTCCTGTGTATTACCTGGCTGCTTGACGTTCTTACTGGTTCCTGATCCCTGGCCTGTTCCTGACTCTGCTGTTTTCCTTGTTCCTGATTCCGGCTCGTCTGACTATTCGCTTTGGCTCCTGACTATAGCAGATGCCCCTTGTTTCTAAAGACCGCTGCTCCATAACTTGTCCGCCTGCTCTGAGGCACCGATTGCCCGCGAATCTGCAGGGGGCGGCATTGCACCAGCAGTTCACAAGAACTGCTGGTGCAATGATAAATGCCGATAGCATATGCTGTCAGCATTTATTGATGTGCAGCAGACATGATACGCTACATTGTATCATGTCCGCTCGCACTAAAATAAATATACCCCTTTGCATAGAATTTTGATGGATTAGAATGGGGACCAATGATTTATAAAATTGCTCACTTCGCTGCCAGTTTTGATGGTGCAGTTACTGTGTTTCTATAAGAGCTGGTTATAATATGTAGCACTGTAACTTTATTATATGTCTTCTCACAACACTTTGTTGTGCATTGCAGTCTTACTTTAGTGTTCAGCGTTATTGTTAGAGTAAGAAGCAATGAACGTGCCAAGCAATTTGTTGATGAGAAAAGAAAGATTTGTAAATAAATTTGCTGCCTACAAAAAGTTCCCTACTTACATTGACATGCAAATAACAAATGATTCTTCTGTGAAACTAAACACCACAGACTATGTGATGATCTTTTGACCTACAAGTGCTATGTGCTACATGAAAGTCAAGGCAACTTATATGTATGACAGATACTGGATGTTGCTTTTTCTTTAAATTCTATATTAACTACCCAAGTATCTGTGTTTATTGATAGATTCCATTTAGTTACTTAAAGGGACATGAAACCTTTCTTTCATGATTAAAATAGAACATACAGTTAGAATATAGAAGTAAATTGTAATCTTGTTTAAAAATCGCATTGTCTATCTGAATCATGAAAGAAAAAATTTGGGTTTCATGCCCCTTTAAAAAAAAGCTCATGGGTTTATCAGAGCTACACTACAGAATGCAACCAAATACAGTCATAACCTCCCAAAACATTATTGATTATTGCTGACATATGATATACTCTCATTGTAGAGATTTTTAGACTGGATTGTGCTCTTATATTAAAATGAATTTGAGATTGCCCTAAATTGAGTAATATACCTAGTATACAAGGGACTTATTATGTATATATGGGCATGCATTAACAATATACATTACAACAAATACATAATCTCTTCATAAGCACATGTATAAGCTGATGATAAACAAGACATGAGATACACAGTTATCCCAGGTTTTTCATTTCAATATTATCCCCCATTTTATGACATATTATTTGTTTTATTTGGATTTGTCTTTAAATCTATAGACTTCTAAAGGTGTATCGCTTTTCTCTTCATTTGTGTCATTTATATTGATACACAGTGCCACTTCCTTTTTCTATTTAATTATTTATCAATCATATATGTGTGCGCTAATATTTATATAAGAAAATTTCAATGAGAGAGAGATAGTCTTTTGTAGTGCAATTGATTGTATGTAAGTGATAATAGTAAAATAGTAGAGGAGGTTTAAAGAGGCCATAAATCTATTGAGTTCCACCTATACAGATCCCCTTGATTTACATTAAAGAAACTGCCACTTGAGCTTACATTAACAATTAAAAAGTCTAAGCATTTTCTAGCCAGAAATTAAGCCATTTTAAGCGTGTCAACGGTATTGGCATTCACTACCTCCTCAGGTAATGAGTTCCACAATTTTATTGCTCTTACAGTGAAGAAATGTTTACATTGCTGGAGATTAAATCTCCTTTCCTCCAACCTTAAATTGTGACCTCTTGCTACAAACAATTTTCTTGAAATAAACATATCTGTATATGGACCTTAAATATAGATATTTAAATAAAGTAATCATGTCACCTCTCAATTGACTTTTTTCTAGACAAAACAGACCCAGTTTGGCTAACTTCTCCTCATAGCTTAAATCTTCCTCATAGTTTAAATCCTCCATTACCCTTATTAAGTTGTGCCCAATCTCAACTTTTTCTAATTCTGCAATATTCTTTTTTTAAATTGGTCCCCAGAACTGTTTTTCATACTCAAGGAGAGGTCTCACCAGGAATTTATATAGCAACAGAATTATGCTTTCCTCCCCCGCATCTATGTCACTTTTAATACATGCTAGAATCTTATTAGCCTTAGAAGGCTATATTAAAGCCATATTTTAAGTATGTTTGTTATTTAAATTAACTTTTGGCATGTTTTTTTTTCTTTTTTAGGAACAAGATTTTATCTACAGGATATTAATATCCATTGAAGACAGTAGCCGTGACTTTTTGTGCTTTACAATAGTGTGTTTTTTAAACATTGCACTATATAAAGCATGTTTTTAAAGAAGATTACTTTTTAACATTGTATTGTTTAAAGGGAAAGTCAACACCAGAATTGTTGTTGTTTAAAAATATAGGCTTTTTTCTGGCCGCACCTTTTAAATACCTCTGGTATTGAGAGTTCACAGAATGGCTGCGTTAGGCTCCAAAAAGGGAGCGTACAGGCATATTTACCGCCACTGCAACTCTTGATACCAGAGTTGCTTATGGACGCGGCCAGCTTCAAAAACGTGCTCGTGCACGATTCCCCCATAGAAAACAATGGGGCTGTTTGAGCTGAAAAAAAACCTAACACCTGCAAAAAAGCCGCGTTCAGCTCCTAACGCAGCCCCATTGTTGTCTATGGGGAAACACTTCCTACGTCTGCACCTAACACCCTAACATGTACCCCGAGTCTAAACACCCCTAACCTTACACTTATTAACCCCTATTCTGCCGCCCCCGCTATCGCTGACCCCTGCATATTACTTTTAACCCCTAATCTGCCGCTCCGTAAACCGCCACTACTTACATTATCCCTATGTACCCCTAATCTGCTGCCCCTAATACCGCCAACCCCTATATTATATTTATTAACCCCTAATCTGCCCCCCACAACGTCGCCTCCACCTGCCTACACTTATTAACCCCTAATCTGCCGAGCGGACCGCACCGCTATTATAATAAAGTTATTAACCCCTAATCCGCCTCACTAACCCTATAATAAATAGTATTAACCCCTAATCTGCCCTCCCTAACATCGCCGACACCTAACTTCAAACATTAACCCCTAATCTGCCGGCTGGAGCTCACCGCTATTCTAATAAATGTATTAACCCCTAAAGCTAAGTCTAACCCTAACACTAACACCCCCCTAAATTAAATATAATTTAAATCTAACGAAATTAATTAACTCTTATTAAATAAATTATTCCTATTTAAAGCTAAATACTTACCTGTAAAATAAATCCTAATATAGCTACAATATAAATTATATTTATATTATAGCTATTTTAGGATTTATATTTATTTTACAGGTAACTTTGTATTTATTTTAACCAGGTACAATAGCTATTAAATAGTTAATAACTATTTAATAGCTAAAATAGTTAAAATAATTACAAAATTACCTGTAAAATAAATCTTAACCTAAGTTACAATTAAACCTAACACTACACTATCAATAAATTAATTAAATAAAATACCTACAATTACCTACAATTAAACCTAACACTACACTATCAATAAATTAATTAAATACAATATCTACAAATAAATACAATGAAATAAACTAACTAAAGTACAAAAAATAAAAAAGAACTAAGTTACAAAAAAATAAAAAAATATTTACAAACATCAGAAAAATATTACAACAATTTTAAACTAATTACACCTACTCTAAGCCCCCTAATAAAATAACAAAGACCACCAAAATAAAAAAATGCCCTACCCTATTCTAAATTACTAAAGTTCAAAGCTCTTTTACCTTACCAGCCCTGAACAGGGCCCTTTGCGGGACATGCCCCAAAGAATTCAGCTCTTTTGCCTGTAAAAAAAACACATACAATACCCCCCCTCAACATTACAACCCACCACCCACATACCCCTAATCTAACCCAAACCCCCCTTAAATTAACCTAACACTAAGCCCCTGAAGATCTTCCTACCTTATCTTCACCATACCAGGTTCACCGATCGATCCAGAAGAGCTCCTCCGATGTCTTGATCCAAGCCCAAGTGGGGGGCTGAAGATGTCCATGATCCGGCTGAAGTCTTCATCCAAACGGGAGCTGAAGAGGTCCATGATCCGGCTGAAGTCTTCTATCAACGGCATCTTCAATCTTCTTTCTTCCGGATCCATGTTCATCTTGCAGACCTCCGACGCGGAACATCCTGCTGGCCCGACGGACTACCGACGAATGAAGGCTCCTTTAAGGGACGTCATCCAAGATGGCGTCCCTCGAATTCCGATTGGCTGATAGGATTCTATCAGCCAATTGGAATTAAGGTAGGAAAATTCTGATTGGCTGATGGAATCAGCCAATCAAAATCAAGTTCAATCCGATTGGCTGATCCGATCAGCCAATCAGATTGAGCTTGCATTCTATTGGCTGTTCCGATCAGCCAATAGAATGCAAGCTCAATCTGATTGGCTGATCGGATCGGCCAATCGGATTGAACTTAATTCTGATTGGCTGATTCCATCAGCCAATCAGAATTTTCCTACCTTAATTCCGATTGGCTGATAGAATCCTATCAGCCAATCAGAATTCGAGGGACACCATCTTGGATGACGTCCCTTAAAGGAGCCTTCATTCGTCGGTAGTCCGTCGGGCCAGCAGGATGTTCCGCGTCGGAGGTCTGCAAGATGAACATGGATCCGGAAGAAAGAAGATTGAAGATGCCGTTGATAGAAGACTTCAGCCGGATCATGGACCTCTTCAGCTCCCGCTTGGATGAAGACCTCAGCCGGATCATGGACATCTTCAGCCCCCCGCTTGGGCTTGGATCAAGACATCGGAGGAGCTCTTCTGGATCGATCGGTGAACCTGGTATGGTGAAGATAAGGTAGGAAGATCTTTAGGGGCTTAGTGTTAGGTTTATTTAAGGGGGGTTTGGGTTAGATTAGGGGTATGTGGGTGGTGGGTTGTAATGTTGGGGGGGGGTATTGTATGTGTTTTTTGTACAGGCAAAAGAGCTGAATTCTTTGGGGCATGCCCCGCAAAGGGCCCTGTTCAGGGCTGGTAAGGTAAAAGAACTTTGAACTTTAGTAATTTAGAATAGGGTAGGGCATTTTTTTATTTTGGGGGTCTTTGCTATTTTATTAGGGGGCTTAGAGTAGGTGTAATTAGTTTAAATTGTTGTAATATTTTTCTGATGTTTGTAAATATTTTTTTATTTTTTGTAACTTAGTTCTTTTTTATTTTTTGTACTTTAGTTAGTTTATTTCATTGTATTTATTTGTAGATATTGTATTTAATTAATTTATTGATAGTGTAGTGTTAGGTTTAATTGTAGGTAATTGTAGGTATTTTATTTAATTAATTTATTGATAGTGTAGTGTTAGGTTTAATTATAACTTAGGTTAGGATTTATTTTACAGGTAATTTTGTAATTATTTTAACTATTTTAGCTATTAAATAGTTATTAACTATTTAATAGCTGTTGTACCTGGTTAAAATAAATACAAAGTTGCCTGTAAAATAAATATTAATCCTAAAATAGCTATAATATAATTATAATTTAGGTTGTAGCTATATTAGGGTTTATTTTACAGGTAAGTATTTAGATTTAAATAGGAATAATTTATTTAATAAGAGTTAATTTATTTTGTTAGAATAAAATTATATTTAACTTAGGGGGGTGTTAGTGTTAGGGTTAAAATTAGCTTTAGGGGTTAAAAAATTTATTAGAGTATCGGTGAGCTCCGATCGACAGATTAGGGGTTAATACTTGAAGTTAGGTGTCGGCGATGTTAGGGAGGGCAGATTAGGGGTTAATACTATTTATTATAGGGTTATTGAGGCGGTCCGCTCGGCAGATTAGGGGTTAATAAGTGTAGGCAGGTGGAGGCGACGTTGAGGGGGGCAGATTAGGGGTTAATAAATATAATATAGGGGCCGGCGGTGTTAGGGGCAGCAGATTAGGGGTACATAGCTATAATGTAGCTGGCGGCGGCGTGCAGACGGCAGATTAGGGGTTAATAATAATATGCAGGGGTCAGCGATAGCGGGGGCGGCAGATTAGGGGTTAATAAATATAATACAGGGGTCGGCGGTGTTAGGGGCAGCAGATTAGATGTACATAAGTATAACGTAGGTGGCGGTCGGCAGATTAGGGGTTAAAAAAAATTATTAGAGTGGCGGCGATGTGGGGGGGCCTCGGTGTAGGGGTACATAGGTAGTTTATGGGTGTTAGTGTACTTTAGAGCACAGTAGTTAAGAGCTTTATGAACCGGCGTTAGCCTAGAAAGCTCTTAACTACTGACTTTTTTCTGCGGCTGGAGTTTTGTCATTAGAATTCTAACGCTCACTTCAGACACGACTCTAAATACCGGAGTTAGAAAGATCCCATTGAAAAGATAGGATACGCAAATGACGTAAGGGGATCTGCGGTATGGAAAAGTCGCGGCTGGAAAGTGAGCGTTAGACCCTTTCCTGACTGACTCCAAATACCGGCGGTAGCCTAAAACCAGCGTTAGGAGCCTCTAACGCTGGTTTTCACGGCTACCGCCAAACTCTAAATGTAGGCCATAGATAATCCTTTTAATACCTATTCCCCAGTTTTGCATAACTAACACAGTTATATTAATACATTTTTACCTCTGTGATTACCTTGTATCTTGGCCTCTGCAAACTGGACCCTTATTTCAGTTCTTTTGACAGACTTGCATTTTAGCCAATCATTGCTCACTCCTAGGTAACTTCACGTGCGTTTTTATAACGTGTTTTACCCCATTCACACTGCTGAGATCCGCATTTACTGACAATATCCTCTGAATGTTCAAAAGCTGCAAGCCCTATACTTTCCTATGGAAGGCACATCACCACTCATCTGTACAGTGAGGGTCAGCCCACTCCGGTGGGAGCTTAGTGTGACTGAAATGAGCATTTCTCAGCGGATCTGCTGTTCTTTAGACCATTGGGCTCTATGTGAGCTGAAGTATTTTGTATTTCTTATATAGATAAAAAAATATATTTCTTTTGTTTTTAAGTGTATGTCCATAACCAGCTATAGAAGTTCAAAGGTATTGCTAAAAACAGTTTTGTTAATGACTACTAATTAGTAGCAAGCTGTAAAAGTCATGTTTCTATAAATGGAACATACTGTTTAATTGGGAAAGAGTAGATAACGTTGTTTTGATGTGATATCCTACTTTTAATAAACAATATAAGGCACAGATAGTAAATATTTCAGAAGCATAATGTGAGATAATGTTAGCATTATTTTAAAATAATAAAAAATCTTTAATTGTGAGGAAGTCATTTAACAAATTCAAGTTTTTATATCCAGAGGAATTCTATATGAAGCCCACCTGTCCTGGATAGCTCTTTTTTAACAATGTATTGTACATCAGATGGAATTTCATGAGCAGCACCCACTACCTTTTCATTCATTTTGGTATTGCCATGTTGCAAATTTTACAATGATGTAAATGGTGTATGAGCTGAGGAATATGGGGCGCGATCCGATATACGGCGTACTTTTCGTACCCCCTAAACCTAAGTCTAACCCTAACACCCCCTAACTTAATTATTATTTAAATAAATCTAAATAATATTAATATTATTAACTAAATTATTCCTATTTAAAACTAAATACTTACCTATAAAATAAACCCTAAAATAGCTACAATATAATTAATAATTACATTGTAACTATTTTAGGGTTTATATTTATTTTACAGGTAACTTTGTATTTATTTTAACTAGGTACAATAGCTATTCAATAGTTAATAACTATTTAATAGCTACCTAGTTAAAATAATTACAAAATTACCTGTAAAATAAATCCTAACCTAAGTTACAAATACACCTAACACTACACTATCAATAAATTAATTAAATAAACTACAATTATCTAAACTAAAATACAATTAAATAAACTAAACTATATTACAAAAAAAACAAACCCTAAATTACAAAAAATAAAAAAAATTACAAGAATTTTAAGCTAATTACACCTAATCTAAGCCCCCTAATAAAATAAAAAAGCCCCCCAAAATAATAAAATTTCCCTACCCTAAACTTAATTACAAATAGCCCTTAAAAGGGCCTTTTGCGGGGCATTGCCCCAAAGTAATCAGCTCTATTACCAGCCTTTAAAAGGGCATTTTGCGGTGCATTGCCCCAAAGTAATCAGCTCTTTTACCTGTAAGAAAAAGAACAATCCCCCCCCACATTACAACCCACCATCCACACACCCCTACTCTAAAACCCACCTGATCCCCCTTAAAAAAAATCTAAGTCTAACCCCCAAGTGGTCCTTACCTGTCCTGAAGACCAGTGGAGAAGGTCCTGTTCCAGACGGTGAAGTCTTCTTCCAAGCGGCAACCTCTTCTTCTTCCAGGAACCAGCCGGCGTGGAGCGGAGGAGTTGAAGACCAATGACCGCGGAGCTGAAAACTGTCGACTCTGGAACTGAAGACCAGTAACGCTGGAACTAAAGATCGGCGACGCTGGAACTGAAGACCGCGGAGCCATGGAGCGTGGAGGATCCTCTTCATAGGATCTCCGCCGTACACTGAATAGGAATTCAAGGTACGCAATTAAAAATGGCGTCCCTTGAATTCCTATTGGCTGATTTGAGCCTTAAAATTCAAATCAGCCAATCGGATGAGAGCTACTGTAATTCTATTGTCTGATTTGAATAGCCAATAGAATAAGAGCTACTGTAATTCTATTGGCTGATTTGAATAGCCAATAGAATGTCAGACTTCCGGCACTTTAGCAACTGCCGGCAGGGTATATTGGATACCCCGATGTGCGAGGTGAAACTACGGGCGGCGCGGGTTCCCTCGCTTGCGCCGAAAAGTACACCGTATATATCAGATCGTGCCCCAGTTTCTTCATGTGCTTTGACTAGAATTCACAGACCATACATACTGGGGCATTTCTGAGTCTATTAAACTTCTAAAACCAAAAACTTTTAAAAAGCGCCAAACAAATATATGTGAAAAAACAAAATAAGCAAGTCCCTAAACACATTTCATGATTAGCAATTAATAGTGTAAATAATAAATAATGAATTCCAATGGGCAATAAAACATTAATATATTAATAAAAAGTCGTTCCTACTTTGTTGCAGGTAGTGCCCCTTTAAATAAATATGTTTCAATGTCCAGGATGAAAAAGTAAACCAATTCTCCTTTCTTGTGCAGCTCCTTTTTTTTTTTTAATTACATCTGTTTATTGGAGAATGTACAACAATACAGATATTAAGTCAAGGTAAATTTTCAAAGTACAGTATTCCAAAGTCTGCATTATTATATTCAGTACAGATGATGATATTGAACAAACCTTTAAATAAAACCAAACAAAATAAAATAATACATAACATTCTCACAATATTTTCCTGTGCTCACAAGTGCAAAATAAATTATCTCAAGATCTACCATCTCACATGTTTTGTTAACTATCTTTAACCTTAAATAATGTATGAATGGAGTAACAGGTTACCTAGATCATAAAGTATCTAGGTGGGGACCCCCGGCACTTCGTCTATTGCACTAATTGTCTCTGCGATGGCGGTAGTGATTCTTCCCAAATGAAGCGTATATCAGCTAATGTGTTTAATTTATGTCTTTTTAAATAGCCATATTCCTCTAAGGACAGGAGACTAGAGACTTTCAATCTCCATACTGGTATAGAGGGTATATCTGGCGATTTCCATTTATGCGCAATCAGGGCCTTGGCTCCGTTTAATCCCAGTTGTAGGAGCATAAGTCTCAGTGTACAGGTGGTATTTGGTTTGTCATTTAGTAGAGCTATGTTTTGTGTCAGTTTGAAGCTGTCTGTCAAAATTTTTCTGAAATGTATCTCTATACCCTCCCACAATGGCCTAACTCTGTCGCAACTCCACCACATATGCAAATAACTTCCTCTATGCCCACACCCTCTCCAGCATCTATCACTCGTACCTGGATAAATTGAGTGTAACCTCGTTGGTGTCAGGTACCATCGCGTCAGAACCTTAATATTGAGCTCTATTATTTGTGGAGATGTGGAAGATTTTTTGGTATTTTTGAATCTTTGTCCAGTCCTCTGTTCCTAATTCTAGGTTCAGATCGTTGTGCCATTTGGTGGTATATGTGGGGAGTCGTGTGTTTTGCGGTGTCTGCAGCATTTTTCTTGAGAGTGATAGAGAATGTGGTGTTGTCTCTTCTTTGAGACACAATTGCTCAAAGGCTGTCAAGTCTCTCAGGTAGCCAGCTCTATGAGGGGATGTGTGAATAAAGTGAACCAATTGATGGTACTTGAGCCATCTCGCATAGCTCCCATTTGCGATGTTTTTGATATCTTCCCTGGGTTTGATTTTCTTGTTCTGTGTAAAGTCTACTAATGGTGTTGTGAAGCCCCATTCCGTTAGGCGTTGTTGTCCACTATCTAAACCCCCTATTAACTCTGCATTAGTGGGAATAGGGAACAGGGGTGATCTAATCCCCGTAATATGCGGATTATTAGCTATTATTTTATCCCAGGAGTGGAACATCTGTTTGTGCAGTTCTAGGTTCATACATTGTGGGGGCCGCAGATGTTTCGGTATCCAACATAATGAACCCACCCTGGGAACTCTCAGTATGTGTGAGTCAATTGCTACCCAAGCCTTTGACTCCCTCGCTCCATGCCAATCTAAGACCCTCTGAAGCGTAACTGCTTCCAAGTATACCGATATACAGGGGACACCCAGACCTCCATTGACCAAAGTTCTGTACATTGTTTCTTTATTAATCCTGGGTTTACTCGCTCCCCATATAAAGGTATTGATATGTTTTTGTAGTCTGGTCTGATACCATTTTGGGAGGGTCATAGGGAGTGTCTGTAAAATATACAATATCCTTGGAAGAGTTGTCATCTTTATACATTGAATCCTCCCCCACCACGAGATGGGCTTGGACGCCCATTGTTGTAGGTCTCTCGATATGTTATGCAATAGGGGAGTGTAATTATTCTCAAATAAAAATTTTTTATCCGGGGATAGCCGAATACCTAGGTATTTCAGAGTTTTGGTTTGGAGTTGAAGGGGGCAGATAGATGACAAATTCATAAATGCTGATTGAGGAAGGGAAATGTTGAGAATTTCTGACTTTTGTAAATTTATCTTAAAATTTGAATAGCGACCAAATTCAGTGATTTCGGACAAAGTAGCAGGAATCGACTGTAAGGGGGAAGTTATTGTAAAAAGGACATCGTCCGCGTATAGAGCAATCTTAAAGTCAAGCGGGCCAATGGTTATTCCCTGAATGTTTGGGTTTGTTCTGACTCTAGCTGCTAGTACTTCCATCATTAATATAAATAAGGTGGGGGAAAGCGAGCAGCCCTGTCGTGTCCCATTGCCGATTGTAAACTTGTCTGATAAAACTCCATTAACTTTAATCTGGGCGGAGGGGTGGGCGTATAAACTAAATATTCGTGATATTGTTGTGGGACTTAAGCCTATCGTTAAAAGCGTCTCTTTTAAAAATCCCCAATTTATGGGGTCAAACGCTTTTTCAGCATCTGTCGCTATTAAAACCGCTGGTATTCTATTTTGTTTGGCATAGTTCATAAGGGACAACACTCTAATGGTGTTGTCCCTCGCCTCTCTTTTAGGAACAAATCCCACCTGATCCGTGTGAATTATGTCTTGTATGATGTCATTGAGTCTGTTTGACAGTATTTTCCCAAATATTTTTATATCTGTGTTTAAGAGCGATATTGGGCGGTAACTGCTTGGATCTGTTGGGATTTTGCCTGGTTTCGGTATCACAGTAATGTGTGCCAATAAGGAATTAGTGGGCATATTATTTGTCTCGTCAAGTGCGTGAAAAAATGATAAGAGATGGGGAGCTAGAATTTGTCTGAACTTCTTATAATATATATTGGTGAAGCCGTCTGGCCCTGGGCTTTTACCTGTGGGAAGCTCTTTTATAATTTTTAATATTTCTTGTTTTGTTATAGGGCTGTCCAGTTTGTCAATTTGGGTTTGTGTCAATTTAGGGAGGTTAGCCTGTTTAATATAATCTCTCATTCGAGTCTGGTGTTCTGGGGAGGGGTCGGAGTCCAAGTTATAAAGCTTAGCATAGTAGTCCCCAAAGAGGTTAGCTATTTCTTTACTGTCATAGATGGGTCTATTGTCTGTGGTATGAAGTTTATCTATTTGGGAGGCTCTAGTTTGAGCTTTTAGTAGTTTTGCTAAAAAAGGGCCAGCTCTATTACTCTCATAAAAGTATGTCTTTCTAAGTGAAAGAGCCTTCCTTTGAGATTCCTTCGTTAGAATGACATTCAGCTCCTGTCTGCTCTTCATTAGATGAGCGTATTCTGTTTGTCCCTTAGGGTTATTTTTATGTAGCAGCTCTAGGTGGTGTATTTGGGAAGTTAATCTGTTTATTGCAGTGTTATATGACCTCCTTCTGTGGGCCGACAATTTAATGCATTCCCCCCTGATCACTGCTTTGTGTGCCTCCCATAAGCAGTCTGGGGTCATCCCTGGTGTCTGATTAAACTGAAAATATTCCGTCAATGTTTGCCTGATGCATTTTTCAGAGGATGGGTAATGAAGTAGGGAGTCATCCATTCTCCATATAAATTGTGTATTCGGTTTGTTTGGCCAGGTCAGTTGCATAGAAACTGCCGAGTGATCTGACCAAACCGTGGGCATTATGTCTGCTTCTCTGAGTTGTGCCACATAAGCTCTGTCCAAATAAAGGTGGTCAATACGTGTATATACCGACCATGGGTGGGAATAGAACGTGTAATTCCTCTGGGTTGGGTGTAGAATACGCCATGTATCTAATAGTCCTAGGACCTCCAAACATTTAAGAACTGCATTCGGAGGTCTTGTGTCAGAAAGGGGTGATCCTGTCGATGTGTCTAGAGTGGAGTCAACTGTCACATTCATGTCTCCTCCGAGTATCAAAAGTCCCTTCTTGTGTTCTAGAACTAAGTCTAGAAGGTGTTTGTAAAATTTTTGCCTTCTGTTATTGGGGGCGTAAACATTTACAACTGTAATTGGGGTATTGTATAGAAGCCCTACTAAGAGCAGGATTCTGCCCTCCGTGTCAGTAATTTTGTTCTGTAATTGAAAATGTAAACTCTTATGAAATAAGATTCCTACCCCGTTTTTCTTGGTGCTATGAGAGTTAAAATAACCCATTGGGAAGTCTCTTGATTTAAATTTGGGTTCCACTCCACTAACAAAGTGAGTCTCTTGCAAAAATATTATAGAGTCTTTATGTTTCGATAAGGCTCTCAGGGCTATAGAGCGTTTTGTAGGAGAGTTTAACCCCTTGACGTTTTGTGTAATTATATTAATTAGGGGATCAGCCATTCTCTTGGTGTCTAATGTGTGTGCTGTAATGATTGCTTAGTCTTACCTGGACTGTCCCGGAGGTCCCCTCCCAAACACAAGGTGTTGCGTAGAAAGAGTAGATGCATGATAAGATAAGTAAAAGGCACAAGCTGCTGGCGATTGGTACACTAAAAAATGTGAGCACAATGTTAGAACATACATAAGAATAAATAAAATAAAAACAACATAATCTGAACTTTTTCCTAAGTAAGGGAATTGATCTATGAGACAACCACCAAGCCAACAAAATAACCTGGGTGATCATTGCACTCATATCCAACTCCGTGTAAATTGGGGGAGGGGGTAGTAGGCACCCAGCGATGCCGATCCTTCCAGGCGGGCTATTTGAAAAGTAAATCAAACATTTATAAAGTAACAACTAATTGAGATTATCAATTTTAAACTCAGTCCTATTGAGCAAGAAATAATACTTAGACTTTCAGCATGATAACAAATGTCAATGTTCAGGGTGATTCTCGTGAGGGACCAGGTGTGTCTGCCTGTAGTGCAGATGGCTTTCTTCTCTTCTTCGCGACCGTGGACCATTCCTGACGCTGCGGCTTAGGGGCTGATGTATTTTGCAGGTGTTGAACATTTCTGTCATCTGTGAGTCTTGGTAGAGTGGGCTGGGGGATGTTCAATTGTGTGCAAAACTGCTCCAGATCTTCTGCATCTTTATATATGTAGGTCTTGTCTCCTTTATTGACTCTGATTGAGAAGGGAAATCCCCATCTATAGGGTATATTCAAATCTCTCAGGTGCAGTGTTAAGTATCTCGCTTCTTTTCTTTTTGCCAAAGTAATAGGGCTAAGGTCTGCAAAGATCTGGAGTGAATCTTCTCCAAAGGATATTGGTGTTTGCTTCCTAGCCGCTTGTATTATTCTTTCTTTGTCAGAATACTTGTGGCATCTGAGTATGATATCCCTGGGAGGTGCTGTAGCTGAGGGTTTAGGCCTTAACGCCCTATGTGCTCTGTCTAGGCTGATTCTTTCATCTCCTTCTGTTCTCAATAGGAACTTAAATAGGTTTTGAAGGTATGATGGGATCTGGGCAGATTGTATGTCCTCTGGGACCCCACGAATTCGCAGGTTTTGGCGGCGGCCTCTATTGTCCAGGTCCTCAACCTGTTCTTGTAGCTGTATTATGGTTGAGTTTTGATGTTGTAATTCTGTAGTCATAGACATAGCTGACTGTGTGTTTTCCTCCACCTGCTCTTCTATTTGTAGTATTCTGTTCCCCATATCTGCCACATCTTTTTTAATGTCTGCCAGTCCTTCTTTTATAACCCTGCTAACTTGCTTCATGAATGAGGAGAAATCCTCTTTAGAGGGTAGAGCCTTCAGATCTGCTCTAGTTATGCTGTTATTATTATCAGTTTCTCCTAAATGCTGTTCTGGTCTATCTTTGTCCCCTATTTCAGTCTGCGAGGAAGGGTCAGAATCTCCTGAGGAAGCTATCTCACAGGGTTTAAAAAAGTTGTTCAACTTTCCCCCATTTATGTTAGATCCTTTGGGGTGTTTATCAATGCGGTGTGGTCGCTTACTTGCCATAATGAGGGCTGGTGTCTGTAAATGATTTCCTCCTCTGATGTCTAAACTGCAAGCTGTGACGCAGTTGGTATTATTATCCCAAGGCCTTGTGTTTAACAATCAGTCTGTGTGTGTTAGCAATCGTATCAAACAGGCCAACTTAGTATTTTAGCAGGATCAATTTCATATACTATAATATATTATAATATAGTGGGGCCAAAAATATTTGCTTTTGGTGTTTGGGGTTCAGCAGCTGCTAACAGGTGTCGTTTGCAATATGTGTCTTAACTTTCTTTTTAATTGCTCTGTATCGGTCTCACCTCCGGTAAACTCTCTCTTGGAGATTAGCTGTCTCCTGTCCGGTCGGTATTGCCGCTACTACGGACTCCAATCCTCCCTCTGGTTCAGCCCTGTGATATAGGCCTACTCCTTGGGGACTCCTTCCTGACGTTTACCGCAGCTGATGGTAGCCCTGGGGTTAGCGGTATGAGGAGTGAAGTTGTCACTTCAATTTATCCCTCAGTTTGTTCTCCGGGTGTTCCGCTAGCTGTAGTTTGTCATATTCCTTGATTTTGTTCGTTTTAGTTGCTTCTGTAGCGCCCGCCTGTTAGATCTTTCACGGAGCTTTAAGCTGTTGCGGCCATATTCATTGACGGCCGGCTCCGCCCCCCTTGTGCAGCTCCTTTTTAATCACTGGTGTGATATCGATGAAGAAGTGTAGCTTGAAAACTAAAAAAGAATGGACATGGAGCGCAAGGAAGAAAGCAGAAAGAATATTATAGTGCAATATGTCTGAATATCAAAATACAGTTTATTATAAACAAGAAACAAACTCACAAATTAAAACCTCAAACAGTTTGAGGTATGTGTGCAGCGTTAGTATAGATGATGCTATACAGCGTCACGGAGTCCTACTCCCCCCTCCTGGCTATCCTGTCTGTGACCGTCAAGTCCCGGTGCTTGCTGCAGAAAGTGAGGGAGCAAATAGAGGTCCTCCGAAAAACAGTTCCCTCGTTCAGTAGGTAAACCCATGTTGCCGGCAATAACTTCAGCAGCAAAGAAAAAAAAGTCTTTACCTCATAACATGCCACCTACTTGTGAAACTATCATTGGTGTTTTATCAAAAGTATAACAAAAACAAATCCTCAACATATCTACATATTTTTTTTTTCTCCATCCCAGCAGTCCCAAGACAGCAGTTAACAGGTTAAACATACTGAGGTAATATCACTGTCTAATTTCAGGCTATATAACACTTACTATATAAACTAGTATGCTTTGTGGTGTCCTGCTATACAGATGCTGAAGGGTTAATCATTTAACCCTTGCTTGCTTATTTTGGTACTTGCCGTAATGGTATTCTTCCTATGGCAAATATGTGCTTGAGCGTAAGGGAAGTGATAAGGAGCTTGATTATTTAACATTAAAGGGCTATGGCAGTGTAAAAAGAAAATGTTATTATGGCACTATTGCTTGCAAATAACCATGTGTTTAACCCCTGCAAAGGGATTACATACATCATTAAAGTCAGTTCAAGAACAACATGCACTGCTGGGAGCTAGCTGAACACATTTGGTGAGCCAATGACAAAAGAAAAATGTGTGTAGCCACCAATCAACAGCTAGCTCCCAGTAGTGCATTGCTGCTGCTGAGCATATATACATATTCTTTTAAACAAATGTACCCAAAAAAAACAACAAATAGAAGTGAATTTAAAAATGACATACTATCTCTGGATATGAGTGGCATCTCCAGCTGTCCATAAGTAGCAAGCACCCTGCCCCTAAATTCACATATTTGTATATTTAATTATTAAAAAGAGTGTTGTTTTCCCTTACTTTTTTAAGGAGGGGTATTATCTCCTTTTTGTTTCTTTTGGTAGATGTGTAATTTATAGTATAATTGATGGTCTGCACCAAGATTATTATTAATTTCAATATTAGTGACCTAGTTTTAATCCAAAAATATATATACAGTGAGTGCAGAATTATTAGGCAAATGAGTATTTTGACCACATCATCCTCTTTATGCATGTTGTCTTACTCCAAGCTGTATAGGCTCGAAAGCCTACTACCAATTAAGCATATTAGGTGATGTGCATCTCTGTAATGAGAAGGGGTGTGGTCTAATTACATCAACACCCTATATAAGGTGTGCATAATTATTAGGCAACTTCCTTTCCTTTGGCAAAATGGGTCAAAAGAAGGACTTGACAGGCTCAGAAAAGTCAAAAATAGTGAGATATCTTGCAGAGGGATGCAGCACTCTTAAAATTGCAAAGCTTCTGAAGCGTGATCATCGAACAATCAAGCGTTTCTTTCAAAATAGTCAACAGGGTCGCAAGAAGCGTGTGGAAAAACCAAGGCTCAAAATAACTGCCCATGAACTGAGAAAAGTCAAGCATGCAGCTGCCAAGATGCCACTTGCCACTAGTTTGGCCATATTTCAGAGCTGCAACATCACTGGAGTGCCCAAAAGCACAAGGTGTGCAATACTCAGAGACATGGCCAAGGTAAGAAAGGCTGAAAGACGACCACCACTGAACAAGACACACAAGCTGAAACGTCAAGACTGGGCCAAGAAATATCTCAAGACTGATTTTTCTAAGGTTTTATGGACTGATGAAATGAGAGTGAGTCTTGATGGGCTAGATGGATGGCCCGTGGCCGGATTGGTAAAGGGCAGTGAGCTCCAGTCCGACTCAGACACCAGCAAGGTGGAGGTGGAGTACTGGTTTGGGCTGGTATCATCAAAGATGAGCTTGTGGGGCCTTTTCGGGTTGAGGATGGAGTCAAGCTCAACTCCCAGTCCTACTGCCAGTTTCTGGAAGACACCTTCTTCAAGCAGTGGTACAGGAAGAAGTCTGCATCCTTCAAGAAAAACATGATTTTCATGCAGGACAATGCTCCATCACACGCGTCCAAGTACTCCACAGCATGGCTGGCAAGAAAGGGTATAAAAGAAGAAAATCTAATGACATGGCCTCCTTGTTCACCTGATCTGAACCCCATTGAGAACCTGTGGTCCATCATCAAATGTGAGATTTACAAGGAGGGAAAACAGTACACCTCTCTGAACAGTGTCTGGGAGGCTGTGGTTGCTGCTGCACGCAATGTTGATGGTGAACAGATCAAAACACTGACAGAATCCATGGATGGCAGGCTTTTGAGTGTCCTTGCAAAGAAAGGTGGCAATATTGGTCACTGATTTGCTTTTGTTTTGTTTTTGAATGTCAGAAATGTATATTTGTGAATGTTGAGATGTTATATTGGTTTCACTGGTAAAAATAAATAATTGAAATGGGTATATATTTGTTTTTTGTTAAGTTGCCTAATAATTATGCACAGTAATAGTCACCTGCACACACAGATATCCCCCTAAAATAGCTATAACTAAAAACAAACTAAAAACTACTTCCAAAACTATTGAGCTTTGATATTAATGAGTTTTTTGGGTTCATTGAGAACATGGTTGTTGTTCAATAATAAAATTAATCCTCAAAAATACAACTTGCCTAATAATTCTGCACTCCCTGTAGGGTGCTAGCTCCATTGACTATAATGGAGCTGAACTCTCTACTCAATGCTGTGACGACGGCTCGGAGTCGGTACAAATCATTATCTGAATTCCACATGTTTTGGAGTTGCCTTTTTGTGGATTGCTTTTCCTGTGAGATATTAGTTTCAAAAATCGGTTTTATTGAATCTAGGCCGATATGTGTGGGAATTCCTAAAACAATTAAAAACAATTAATGCATATGGGAATACTAGTGTGTGTTATGTCTGTGTCAGGGTGCCAGGAATTAGACTGAGACGAGAAGTGCAAAAACCTTTATTAATAGCAAAAAATAATAAAAAGTCCACAAGTCAAATAACAAGCCAGGAGTCAAAACCAAAGCTGGTAGTCAGACGAGCCGAGTCAGGAGCCAAAGCGAATAGTCATACAAGCCGAATCAGGAGCCAAAGCGAGTAGTCAGACGAGCCGTAATCAGGAACAAGAAAAACAGCAGAGTCAGGAACAGGCCAGGGATCAGGAACCAGGAAGGACGTCAGGCAGCCAGGTAATACACAGGAACTCTCACAAACAGGTCTGAGACAACGCAAAGGCAAAGCATACTGAACAGAGGACCTTTAAATAATAAGTGATGACATCACAATTCTGAGACTGCATCCTGTCTCACACGGATGATGCACACCAATCTGGCCATAAAAGGAAGTGCAGGAAATGAGCAGCATCCCCCACAATGCACCATAGTCAGCAAGAGAGGTGAGTAAAATGGCTGCCAGCAGCACATGGCAAACAAAACAGGGAAAAAACCCTGACAGTCTGTTATTACACCTTTTCCAATAGCAGATGCCCATATTTAATGTGGATTTCACACATATTTGCATCTACTCTTGTTTTTGCATAAGTCTGTACAAAAGAGAAAATAGAAACTGAGTAGTGTTTCTCTACTAAATCCAGGCAGTGCTAAGATTTTCAGTACATTTACCCCAAACAAGTTTGCATGACCCAACAGTAACTATAATTAAATTGTTGAAAGAGCTATGAATCACAAGATAAATGGAAATAGACAACTGTAATAAACATTTCATAAATGGCTGTCAAGAACTAGCTTTGAGAAGACCCTTTACAAATAAAATAACTCAAAGACCACCTTGCCACACTCTCCAAGTCTTTGACAGATTTCTCCAGTAATTTTTGTTTTCTGTTCTCAAACTTTTTTTTAACTGAGCTGGTTTATAATTGTAAAATTATTTGGGCACCTTCTAGAAAAAAAGCAATATAAAATAATAATAGTATTAATAGTAATGGTAATCATCATCATCTTCAGTTTATTTTAATGTACATCTTTTTATCCTATTTGGTTGGATGCATCTACAGAATATTAAAAAAAAGAAACCTTTAAATCAGTATTTAGAAATTGATGGCTTATTCTCACTCTGTTGAACCAACAATGATAAATAACCCCTTTATTTCATTTGAAGGCTTGACATATATAATTGTATCATTAGCCTAAATGCTTGTAATTAAACTCAAACAGAAAGCATTAGCTCATAATAATTGCATTTTGCTATGAATTATCCTCATGTCAAGGATCCTTGTAGAGAGAATTTTTAAATCTATGATTGCCGTCTAATTTAAGTGAAGAATAAATACAAGTAATGTGATACAGAGAAAATAATATATAGTGGGTCCGATTATTGGAATCTTCAAATACAAATGCAAATCCTTAAAAAGGTCTAAAGTTTAGGTCCTGCAGTTCTAAACGATTGAATCCCACGAGATTAGATTACGTCATTTTCTTTTGAGAAATCTCTCAAAAGGTTTTTCAATTTGAATGTCAGATATGAATGTTTATTATTTCACTTGTGTTTTTAAAACATGCTCAGTCTGTTTGAAGGAATGCTGCAGAAGCTTGGGGCAGTTAGGGAAGTTGGGGTAGGGATAATTAGGAATAAACTAATAAGGGACAGTTTTGGGGAGGAGCAATTGTAAGGAGCAGATTGGGGATGTTATGTGGCAGCATTTAGAGGCAGACATATAGTTATTGGTACACATTATGTGATATACTAAAGGGTTAATAGTAAGAGGAACAGTTTGAGTAATAAGAGTATCTATAGGAAGAGTTATTACTGTTGTAGGGGATGACCCTCTGAACAAAGAACGTTAACCCTTTCACCCTTAGGCACCCGTTTAGTGAAGTGTGGCTAATTCCTATCGGTGTAGTATGCAAATGGTCCATGTCTGTATTCCCCTAATAAAATCAGAATGACAAAATCCAGGTTCATTTTTATAAGTAAAGACAGGGGGAGATGCTGAGCTGAGAATAAACAAAGCTCACCACTTAATAGATCTCTGCTATGGGATGGTAGAGAGAACATGTGAAAGAGAGTCTAATGCTTTTTTAACCCTTTCACTGCTAAGCCTTTTTTCACCTCAGTAGTGAGCCAATTTTGAGATTTTTTGCTATTTAGATTTAGGGGCCGAATTATCAAGCTCCGAATGGAACTTGATGCCCCTGTTTCCGCACGAGCCTTCAGGCTTGCCGGAAACAGTAGTAATGAAGCAGCACTCTAAAGACCTAAATCTGCTAAATCTGCAGGGGGCGGCATTGCACAAGCAGTTCACCATTTATTGATGTGCGGCGGACATGATACGCTGCATCGTATCATGTCCACTCGCACTTTGGTAAATTGGCCCCTTAAAGTCTAATTTCAGTGAGTGACCAACACAAATTATATCATATTTTTCTCAGCAGACCCAGCAGATTCACAATATACCAGTATTACATTTATTGTTCATGGTATATGAGATAGCTGCTGCATAAGATGTAAAAAAATATATATTTTTTTTGTTAGAATTTAGTAAATAATACTAAAAATGGCCAAGTGACCACTGCTGGCCATGTTAATGTGTTGACTACATGATATCTTGTATAGCTAAGGGGATCTGCAGGAAAAGTCACATCAGGACCCAACATTTACAAATAGCATTAACCTTTTGAAATCCGAATAAATTCTTACCGCTGCTTATCCATCTGAATGTAATTTGTATCTTGGCATGATAGTCATACTGGAATAGTCACAACACGAACCCAACATCTACAAATGTAGTAATCTCTTAATGTGAATGTTTGATTCTAAATCACACTCGTGTTTGACACTAATGGTACAGGGGTCTTTAAAACTGGACTCTAAAATGGGACACACAATCGTGAGTTCCATAGACATCTGAATGCCACTTGTATGTTGGCATGATGGGCATACTGGCACGATTTTTCAATTGTTACATTGTCACTTTAAATCTATGATAAATATTGTGATCAACCCCAAAATGCCCAGGGAATGCCCTTATCCAGCCCACTTGCCAAGACTTATTTTCGAATAGAAAAATACAGTACATTTTGAATTTTGTACTTTTTGGTACTACAGGGAGTGCAGAATTATTAGGCAAATGAGTATTTTGACCACATCATCCTCTTTATGCATGTTGTCTTACTCCAAGCTGTATAGGCTCGAAAGCCTACTACCAATTAAGCATATTAGGTGATGTGCATCTCTGTAATGAGAAGGGGTGTGGTCTAATGACATCAACACCCTATATCAGGTGTGCATAATTATTAGGCAACTTCCTTTCCTTTGGCAAAATGGGTCAAAAAAAGGACTTGACAGGCTCAGAAAAGTAAAAAATAGTGAGATATCTTGCAGAGGGATGCAGCACTCTTAAAATTGCAAAGCTTCTGAAGCGTGATCATCGAACAATCAAGCGTTTCATTCAAAATAGTCAACAGGATCGCAAGAAGAGTGTGGAAAAACCAAGGCGCAAAATAACTGCCCATGAATTGAGAAAAGTCAAGCGTGCAGCTGACAAGATGCCACTTGCCACCAGTTTGGCCATATTTCAGAGCTGCAACATCACTGGAGTGCCCAAAAGCACAAGGTGTGCAATACTCAGAGACATGGCCAAGGTAAGAAAGGCTGAAAGACGACCACCACTGAACAAGACACACAAGCTGAAACGTCAAGACTGGGCCAAGAAATATCTCAAGACTGATTTTTCTAAGGTTTTATGGACTGATGAAATGAGAGTGAGTCTTGATGGGCCAGATGGATGGGCCCGTGGCTGGATTGGTAAAGGGCACAGAGCTCCAGTCCGACTCAGACGCCAGCAAGGTGGAGGTGGAGTACTGGTTTGGGCTGGTATCATCAAAGATGAGCTTGTGGGGCCTTTTCGGGTTGAGGATGGAGTCAAGCTCAACTCCCAGTCCTACTGCCAGTTTCTGGAAGACACCTTCTTCAAGCAGTGGTACAGGAAGAAGTCTGCATCCTTCAAGAAAAACATGATTTTCATGCAGGACAATGCTCCATCACACGCGTCCAAGTACTCCACAGCGTGGCTGGCAAGAAAGGGTATAAAAGAAGAAAATCTAATGACATGGCCTCCTTGTTCACCTGATCTGAACCCCATTGAGAACCTGTGGTCCATCATCAAATGTGAGATTTACAAGGAGGGAAAACAGTACACCTCTCTGAACAGTGTCTGGGAGGCTGTGGTTGCTGCTGCACGCAATGTTGATGGTGAACAGATCAAAACACTGACAGAATCCATGGATGGCAGACTTTTGAGTGTCCTTGCAAAGAAAGGTGGCTATATTGGTCACTGATTTGTTTTTGTTTTGTTTTTGAATGTCAGAAATGTATATTTGTGAATGTTGAGATGTTATATTGGTTTCACTGGTAAAAATAAATAATTGAAATGGGTATATATTTGTTTTTTGTTAAGTTGCCTAATAATTATGCACAGTAATAGTCACCTGCACACACAGATATCCCCCTAAAATAGCTAAAACTAAAAACAAACTAAAAACTACTTCCAAAAATATTCAGCTTTGATATTAATGAGTTTTTTGGGTTCATTGAGAACATGGTTGTTGTTCAATAATAAAATTAATCCTCAAAAATACAACTTGCCTAATAATTCTGCACTCCCTGTATTTTAAATGCATTTTAACATTGTGTTCTACATTAAGGGCTAGATTACAAGTGAAGCTCTATTTTAACGTGCGCCTGTAAAGGGGCAGATTTGCCCATTTATGGGTGCACGTTAAATAACCAGCCATTACAACTGGTTTTCTAGCTACTTTGCACTAGAATTCATTAACTAGAGATCAGATCTCCTGTTAATGAAAAGAATGTCCCACAATTTCCCCCAAAATAAATCGGACAGTTCATTTATAAAAATAAAAAAATATCAGTATCTTTATTAAAAAAAAAAAGAAAGAAAAATAACTGCACAAAGCAGTTATAAGGGGTTAAAGTGAAGGGGTGTGGGGTGAAAAGTGCCTTTACATCGCGGTCTATGGGGACTGTGTTTTTACTTCAAATATATATATATATGTATATATATATATATATATATATATATATATATATATGTTTATATACATATACAGTATATTTATGTGTTAATATGTATATATCCACATATAAACACATAAATATATATGTATATATTCATATACATATATATTTTTAATTTGCTGCCAACGCTGTGCAACTTACTCCCTTCACTGCGTTAGGTTCTCTGCCGTGTCTCACAGCATCAGAATGAGGCTCCCATTGCAGCCTATGGAAGCGCGCTCTCGTGCGCCGATATTACTGAGTGGAGCACAAATTTGCGCTCCATTCGTAATCTAGCTCTAAATAAGGTTTTAATTGCATATTATTTTCTGTATGCCTCAAGAATTTTCATGTGTAATTTAATATTACATTTTGCTGCATATTTCTCATATGAATTTTAATGTGTACTATTAATACAATTTTCAGCGCATACTTTTGTTACAATGTTTACACTGTACTGTCAATAAGTCTTTTAAACTGTTTATTTTATTATGCACTATAATGTATGTGTATTTTTCTTTTATAAAACTGTAGGGTTCACCCCCCCCTTCTTAATGAAATACACAGCTCACAATGAACAAATTGCCTTTATAGAATCCTGTGAGGGACCTTGTAGAACTGACCAATCTTTCTAGATAATCTCATCTGAGTGGAGAGCTTTAGCGAATCAGGCCCTCAGTCGGTCCCGGTCCCCAGAGCAGCCATTAATCATGGGTACAAATAATTAAAAACATTCACACAATTTAAGAAATTGTGTGTGTCATTAACAATATATTAAAGGGACAGTACACTGTAAAATTGTTTTTCCATTAATGTATTTTAAATGACTTGTTATACCAACTGCAGAGTATAAAATATTTGAGAAGTTGCATTTTCTGGTTTATTTGTGTATCTGAAGTAGCTGGTTTTGTGCTTTGAAACCACAGCCAATTACAATGGGTTGAGCTTCAGGTAATATCAGATCTCATTATGTTATCACTTTTATGTACACACACTTGCTTCCTTATCTTATATTAGTCTGGAACACCAAAGCTCAATACATTGAGAGAACAATGGAAATTATCATTTTATTACTTAACTATCCTGCATCCCACTGAGGGTGTAATCTCTTCTGCTGGCTGTGTTTACTTAGGCTTGTCAATAGCGTATACGCCAGTATCAAAACTTTCAGTATAGGTTGGGAAACCACAAGCTAAATCAGCTATTTCAAATGCTGAAATATGAGTAAAGGAGCTACTTGCAACCAATTTAATACACTCTAGCAGGTAAAAAGGATCATTGGGAATAATTTAAAGGGGAGAAAGTTTTTGGGTGAACTGTCCCTTTAAATACTTGCAGTAAAATGGGCGAAAGTAAATGAAATATATAGGCAAGGCTAAGCTTTTAAAGGGTAGCTTCAATGCAAAATCTAGAGAATGGCTTCTTTGGGAATTTGGCAGGGTCACATGGTTAATAGACATAGTACCCCATGGGGCAGGAGTTATAGGCACAGGATAATATAGCACTGTCTGACTGCACAATATACAGACTGCAGTAATATATACACAGTGCTATAATATGGCTGCATCGGCAGTCACAGCATAAAGCAAATCATAGACACTGTCAGCTAGATTACGAGTTGTGTGTTCGGGTTTTAATGATCAAAAAATGTTAATTTCAGCTTTAAAACAGCACTGCAGCCATTACAAGTCTTGTCGGTATAGCTGTACCGCAAACCTTTTAGCCTGTATCGCAACGTCAGTCCCGCACACATAAAAATTATCGGCCAAAGGGGTGCGTTAGCTACGCGTGTTTTTTTTCCCCCGCACCTTTTAAATAACGCTGGTATTGAGAGTTCTCTGAAGGGCTGCGTTAGGCTCCAAAAAGGGAGCGTAGAGCATAATTTACCGCCACTTCAACTCTCAATACCAGCGTTGCTTACGGTAGCGGCCAGCTTGAAAAATGTGCTCGTGCAAGATTCCCCCATAGGAAACAATGGGGCAGTTTGAGCTGAAAAAAAACCTAACACCTGCAAAAAAGCAGCGTTCAGCTCCTAACGCAGCCCCATTGTTTCCAATGGGGAAACACTTCCTAAGTCTGCACCTAACACCCTAACATGAACCCCGAGTCTAAACACCCCTAACCTTACACTTATTAACCCCTAATCTGCCGCCCCCGCTATCGCTGACACCTGCATTTTATTATTAACCCCTAATCTGCCGCTCCGTACACCGCCGCCACCTACATTATCCCTATGAACCCCTAATCTGCTGCCCCCAACGTCGACGACACCTACATTATATTTATTAACCCCTAATCTGCCCCCCCAACGTCGCTGCTACCTTACCTACACTTATTAACCCCTAATCTGCCGACCGGACCTCGCCGCTACTATAATAAATGTATTAACCCCTAAACTGCCACACTACCGCCTCACAAACACTATAATAAATATTATTAACCCTTAATCTGCCCTCACTAACATCGCCGACGCCTAACTTCAAGTATTAACCCCTAATCTGCCGACCGGACCTCACCGTTACTATAAAAAATGTATTAGCCCCTAAAGCTAAGTCTAACCCTAACCCTAACACCCCCCTAAATTAAATATAATTTAAATCTAACAAAATAAATTATTTCTTATTAAATAAATTAATCCTATTTAAAGCTAAATACTTACCTGTAAAATAAACCCTAATATAGCTACAATATAACGAATAATTATATTGTAGCTATTTTAGGGTTTATTTTTATTTTACAGGTAACTTTTTATTTATTTTAACTAGGTACAATAGCTATTAAATAGTTAATAACTATTTAATAGCTACCTAGTTAAAATAATTACCAAATTACCTGTAAAATAAATCCTAACCTAAGTTACAATTAAACCTAACACTACACTATCAATAAATTAATTAAATAAACTACCTACAATTACCTACAATTAAATCAACTAAACTAAATTACAGAACAAAAACAAACACTAAATTACAAAAAACAAACACTAAATTACAAAAAATAAAAAAGATTACAAGAATTTTAAACTAATTACATCTACTCTAAGCCCCCTAAAAAAATAACAAAGCCCCCCAAAATAAAAAAATGCCCTACCCTAAAATAAAAAGTTAACAGCTCTATTACCTTACCAGCCCTTAAAAGGGCCTTTTGCGGGGTATGCCCCAAAGAAATCAGCTCTTTTGCCTGAAAAAAAACGTACAATACCCCCCCCAACATTACAACCCACCACCCACATACCCCTAATCTATGAGAAATAGAGAAAAACAGAGGGGCGCCTCATGTGTGGTATCATCAGTGTGAAACAGGAAATCATAAATAATATAGCCAAATGATTACTCACATACTCCAGTAGCACACTTATGTGCTAGTAGGGGCAGGCTGCAGAATTGAAAGAGGTGTGACAGCTCACCCGTCCGACAGCGCTCTTAGTGTTGTAGTGCTGGTAATACTCCAGGAGCACACCAATGTGCTTGTGGAAGCTGGCTGCAGATTTAGGTAGGTGTGGCAGCTCACCCAGACAGATGATCACTTGGTGGTAGTGGTATTTATAAAGCAGAAGGTGCAATATTCCAGGTATATTGAATCCAATGTCACATGTATATTGATTATTTACAGACATAGATAGAAGCCAATTTGGATTTAATGGCTCACATAACGTATAGCATGCTCTATTACTCCAGCACAACATACCTTATATGTACATGAGAGGCATTCCCCCTCCCCCTATTCAGAGATTCTGAACACATTTGACAGGTGTTAGTCATTGATTGATTAAGAAAGACAACCCACTGCAGGAAGGTAAATGTTTGTCAGTTAGGTACATAAGGCAGAGGTAGGAAGGAAGTAAATTATTATCAAATTTTTTTTGCCTGATGAAACGGTCTGCGAACCGAGAAACGCGTTGCAAGCATTGGGGTAACATTGGTCACCCTGTTATCCACTTGTTTTTATTATGAACAACTACTGTGCTGTTTATTTTCTTTAATAAATATTTTGGATTTTTATGATCTGTTGAGTGGATCTCTCTACCTACACTCTGCCTGTTTTCTGGTATACCAAGAGAACAATGTGACATTGGATTCAATATACCTGGAATATTGCACCTTCTGCTTTATAAATACCACTACCACCAAGTGATCATCTGTCTGGGTGAGCTGCCACACCTACCTAAATCTGCAGCCAGCTTCCACAAGCACATTGGTGTGCTCCTGGAGTATTACCAGCACTACAACATTAAGAGCGCTGTCGGACGGGTGAGCTGTCACACCTCTTTCAATTCTGCAGCCTGCCCCTACTAGCACATAAGTGTGCTACTGGAGTATGTGAGTACTCATTTGGCTATATTATTTATGATTTCCTGTTTCACACTGATGATACCACACATGAGGCGCCCCTCTGTTTTTCTCTATTTCTCATAGTTACACCTGGACCTTACCGGCAAGGAGGAGGCAGCCAACACAGAAACTCGTCCACTATCTAAAGGACACTTATACCCTTATATACTCCCCAGAGGGGTCTATCTGCTGCAAAAAAATTGTTTGCTATATATTTTGTGGTTGTTATTATATACATTTTAGTGAATATTATTCATAGATATTTATTATCCCTTTGCTCTTTTTTAGCGCCCCCTCTGTTGTGACCAGGTCACTCTGCGCATACCCCTAATCTAACCCACCCAAACCCCCCTTAAAAAACCTAACACTAAGCCCCTGAAGATCTCCCTACCTTGTATTCACCCAGCCGGGTATCACCGATCCGTCCTCCAGAGGGTCCGAAGTCTTCATCCAATCCGGCAAGAAGAGGTCCTCCAGAGGGTCCGAAGTCTTTATCCTATCCGGCAAGAAGAGGTCCTCCAGAGGGTCCGAAGTCTTCATCCTATCCGGCAAGAAGAGGTCCTCCAGAGGGTCCAAAGTCTTCATCCAGGCGGCATCTTCTATCTTCTTCCATCCGGAGCGGAGCGGGTCCATCTTGAAGCAGTCAGGAAAGGGTCTAACGCTCACTTTCCAGCCGTGACTTTTCCATAACGCAGATCCCCTTACTCCAACGCGGAGCCATCCTTCCTCACCGACGGACTAACCAACGAATGAAGGTTCCTTTAAATGACGTCATCCAAGATGGCGTCCCTCGAATTCCGATTGGCTGATAGGATTAAGGTAGGAAAAATCTGATTGGCTGATTGAATCAGCCAATCAGATTTTTCCTACCTTAATTCCAATTGGCTGATAGAATCCTATCAGCCAATCGGAATTCAAGGGACGCCATCTTGGATGACGTCATTTAAAGGAACCTTCATTCGTTGGTTAGTCCGTCGGTGAGGAAGGATGGCTCCGCGTTGGAGTAAGGGGATCTGCGTTATGGAAAAGTCACGGCTGGAAAGTGAGCGTCAGACCCTTTCCTGACTGACTCTAAATACCAGCGGGCGGCCAAAAGCAGCGTTTGGAGCCCTTAACTCTGGTTTTGACGGCTACTGCAGAACTCTAAATCTAGGCGTATGTTTTTTCATGGGACTTCCACAGCGCTGCCATTACAAGTTTTGCAGTGAGGCTAAAAAGCTTGCGTTGCAGCCTATACAGACAAGATCCGTTCCGCAATCAAAAAGCAGTAGTTATGAGTTTTACGCAACAAAACTGTAACATAAAACTCATAACTAAACTGCTACAAAGTACACTAATACCCATAAACTACCTATTTACCCCTAAACCGAGGCCCTCCCACATCGCAAATACTATATTAAACTTATTAACCCCTAATCTGCCGTTCCCGACATCGCCGCCACAAAAATAAATATTAACCCCTATTCCGCCGCCCCCAACATCGTCACCACTATAATAAAGTTATTAATCCCTAAACCCCCGCCCTCCCGCATCGCAAACACTATTTAAATATTATGAACCCCTAATTTGCTGTCCGCCCACATTGCCCCCACTGTACTAAAGTTATTCAGCCCTACACCGCTGCCACTATTATAAACCTATTAACCCCTAAACCTCAAGCCACACAGCGAAAAATACTAAAGTAAACTATTAACCCCTAAACCAAAATCTCCCACATTGCAATAAACTAATTGAAACTAGTACCCCCAAAACCTAAAGCCCCCCTAACTTTATATTAAAATTACAATTTCCCTATCTTAAATTAAAACTTACCTGTCAAATTAAAAGAACTAAGTTTAAACTAACAATTAAACTAATATAATTATTAAACTAAAATTAAACTAACTACCAATTAAATAAAACTAAACTACACATTAAAAAAATCCTAACACTACTCTAAAAATTACAAACGGCTTGATTTCGAGTTTTGCGTTATAGTGAAAAAGCAGCGTTAGGTTATAACGCTGCTTTTTCAATACCGCTGGTATTACGAGTCTTGCAGATTTAGGGGCACCGCTTTTTTGGCCTTACCGCAAATCAGCTTACGCAATTTGCGTATAGTCTTTTTTCAATGGGACTTCCATAGCACCTGTATTACAAGCTTGTCCTGGGAGGCCAAAAAGTGAGTGGTACAGCCTATCCCGTCAAGATTCGTACTGCATTCTAAAGTCAGTAGTTATGAGTTTTACACTACAAAGCTGTAGCATAAAACTCATAACTAAAGTGCTAAAAAGTACACTAACACCCATAAACTACCTATTAACCCCTAAACCGAGGCCCTCTCGCATCGCAAACACTAAAAGAAAATTATTAACCCCTAATCTGCTGCTCCCGACATCGCCACCACTAGAATAAACATATTAACCCCTAAACCGCCGCACTCCCACCTTGCAAACACTAGTTAAATATTATTAACCACTAATCTGCCGCCCATAACACCGCCGCCACCTACCTACATTTATTAACCACTAATCTGCAGTCCCCAACGTCGCCGCCACTATGCTAAATTTATTAACCCCTAAATCTAAGTCTAACCCTAAACCTAACACCCCCTAATTTAAATATAATTAAAATAAATGTAAATAAAAATTACTATCATTACCTAAATTTAAAACTAAATACTTACCTGTAAAGTAAACCCTAAGCTAGCTACAATATATAACTAATAGTTACATTGTATCTAGCTTAGGGTTTATTTTTATTTCACAGGCAAGTTTGTATTTATTTTAACTAGGTAGAATAGTTACTAAATAGTTATTAACTATTTAATAACTACCTAGCTAAAATAAATACAAATTGACTTGTAAAATAAAACCTAACCTGTCTTACACTAACACCTAACCTAACCCTACAATTAAATAAATTCCCTAAATTAAATACAATTAATTAAATTAAATACAATTAGCTAAATTACAAAACAAAACAAAACACTAAATTACAGAAAATAATACACTTAATCTAATAGCCCTATCAAAATAAAAAAAGCCCACCCAAAATAAAAAAAACCCTAGCCTAAACTACCAATAGCCCTTAAAAGGGCCATTTGCGGGGCATTGCCCCAAAGAAATCAGCTCTTTTACCTGTAAAACAAAATACAAACAACCCCCCCAACAGTAAAACCCACCACCCACACAACCAACCCCCCAAATAAATCCCTAAATAAAAAAAAACTAAGCTCCCCATTGCCCTGATAAGGGCATTTGGATGGGCATTGCCCTTAAAAGGGCATTTAGCTCTATTGCAGCCCAAACCCCTAATCAGAATTAAGGTTGAAAAAATCCTATTGGCTGATGCAATCAGCCAATAGGATTGACCTCACATTCTATTGGCTGTTCCAATAAGCCAATAGAATGTGTGCTCAATCCTATTGGCTGATTGCATCAGCCAATATGATTTTTTCAACCTTAATTCCAATTGGCTGATAGAATTCTATCAGCCAATCGGAATCTAAGGGAAGCCGTCTTGGATGACGTCATTTAAAGGAACCTTCATTGTAGAAGAAGCCGTCGATTGAAGAGGATGCTCCGCGCCGGATGTCTTGAAGATGGAGCCGCTCCCCGTCGGAAGGATGAAGATAGAAGATGCCGTTTTGGTGAAGACTTCTGCCCGACTGGAGGACCACTTCTGCCTGTTTTGTTGAGGACATCTTGCTGCTTGGATGAAGACTTCTCTCGGCTTCATTGAGGATAGATGTCAGCTCTTCAAAACTGTAAGTGGATCTTCGGGGGTTAGTGTTAGGATTTTTTAAGGGTGTATTAGTTGGGTTTTATTTTTAGATTAGGGGTTTGGGCTGCAATAGAGCTAAATGCCCTTTTAAGGGCAATGCCCATCCAAATGTCCTTTTCAGGGCAATAGGGAGCATAGTTTTTTTTATTTAGGGTTTATTTGGGGGGTTGGTTGTGTGGGTGGTGGGTTTTACTGTTGGGGGGTTGTTTGTATTTTTTTTTACAGGTAAAAGAGCTGATTTATTTGGGGCAATGCCCCGCAAAAGGCCCTTTTAAGGGCTATTGGTAGTTTAGTTTAGGCTAGGGTTTTTTTTATTTTGGGTGGGCTTTTTTTATTTTGATAGAGCTATTAGATTAAGTGTAATTAGTTTAAAGATCTTGTAATTTGTTTTTTTATTTTCTGTAATTTAGTGTTTTTTTTCCTGTAATTTAGCTAATTGTATTTAATTTAATTAATTGTATTTAATTTAGGGAATTTATTTAATTGTAGGGTTAGGTTAGGTGTTAGTGTAAGCCAGGTTAGGTTTTATTTTACAGGTTAATTTGTATTTATTTTAGCTAGGTAGTTATTAAATAGTTAATAACTATTTAGTAACTATTCTACCTAGTTAAAATAAATACAAACTTGCCTGTGAAATAAAAATAAACCCTAAGCTAGATACAATGTAACTATTAGTTATATTGTAGCTAGGTTAGGGTTTATTTTACAAGTATTTAGTTTTAAATAGGAATTATTTAGTTATTAATAGTAGGTTTGATTTAGATTTAATTTAATTATATTTAAGTTAGGGGGTGTTAGGGTTAGGGTTAGACTTAGATTTAGGGGTTAATAAATATAGTATAGTGGTGGCGACTTTGGGGGCGGCAGATTAGGGGTGAATAATATTTAACTAGTGTTTGCAATGAGGGAGTGCAGTGGTTTAGGGGTTAATATATTTATTATAGTGGCGGCGACATCCGTAGTGGCAGATTAGGGGTTAATAAAAATAATGTAGGTGGCGGCGATGTCAGGGGCAGCAGATTAGGGGTTAATAAGTGTAAGATTAGGGGTGTTTAGACTTGGGGTTCATGTTAGGGTGTTAGGTGTAAAGCTCTTTTAAAACTTCTCATAAATTCGATGAATTTTTAAATGACCGACAGCATTCTGATTTATCTATCTCTGATGAGGATCTATCTGGTTCAGAAGATTCTGCCTCAGATATTGACACTGACAAAACTTCATATTTATTTAAAATGGAGTATATTTGTTCTTTATTAAAAGAGGTGTTGATTGCATTAGATATGGAGGAGACTAGTCCTCTTGATATTAAAACCAGAAAATGTTTAAATTCGGTTTTTAAACCTCATGTAGTTATTCCAGAGGTTTTTCCAGTTCCTGACGCTATTTCAGATGTAATTTCTAGGGAATGGAATAGTCTGGGTACTTCATTTACTCCTTCTTCAAGGTTTAAGAAACTGTACCCTTTGCCTACTGATAGATTGGAGTTTTGTGAAAAGATCCCCAAAGTTGATGGGGCTATCTCTACTCTTGCTAAGTGTACTACTATTCCTACGGCAGATAGTACTTCTTTTAAAGATCCTTTAGATAGGAAGCTTGAATCTTATCTAAGGAAGGCTTATTTATGTTCAGGTCATCTTCTTAGGCCTGCTATTTATTTGGCTGATGTTGCTGCGGCTTCAACTTTTTGGTTGGAAACTTTAGCGCAACAAGTACCAGATCCTAATGTGTATAGCATTGTTAAGCTAATTCAACATGCTAATAATTTAATTGGTGATGCCATTTTTTATATCATTAGAATTTATGTCAGGCATATGTCTTTAGCTATTTTAGCTAGAATAGCTTTATGGCTTAAATCTTGGAATGCGGATATGACTTCTAAGTCAATGTTGCTATCTCTTTCTTTCCAAGGTAATAAATTATTTGGTTCTCAGTTGGATTCTATGATTTCAACTGTCACTGGGTGGAAGGGAGCCTTTTTGCCTCAGGATAAAAAATCTAAGGGTAAATTTAGGGCTGCTAACCGTTTTCGTTCCTTTCGTCAGAATAAGGAACAGAAACCTGACCCTTCCCCTAAAGGAACGGTTTCCAATTGGAAGCCTTCTCCAGTCTGGAATAAATCTAAGCCTTTTAGAAAATCAAAATCAGCCCCCAAGTCCACATGAAGGTGCGGCCCTCATTCCAGCGCAGCTGGTAGGGGGCAGACTTTGATTTTTCAAAGATGTTTGGATCAATTCAATCCAAAATCATTGGATTCAGAACATTGTTTCTCAAGGGTACAGAATAGGTTTCAAGGTAAGACCGCCTGTGAGAAGTTTCTTTCTCTCACGCATTCCAGTAAACCCAGTAAAGGCTCGGGCTTTCCTGAAGTGTGTTTCAGACCTGGAGTTATCCGGGGTAATTGTGCCAGTTCCATATCTGGAAAGGGGTCTGGGGTTTTATTCAAATCTGTTCATTGTTCCAAAGAAAGAGAATTCTTTCAGACCAGTTCTGGATCTAAAAATTTTGAATCGTTATGTAAGAATACGAACATTCAAAATGGTGACTATAAGGACTATTCTGCCTTTTGTTCAGCAAGGGCATTATATGTCCACAATAGACTTACAGGATGCTTATCTTCATATTCTGATTCATCCAGATCACTATCAGTTCCTGAGATTCTCTTTTCTAGACAAGCATTACCAATTTGTTGCTCTTCCTTTTGGCTTAGCAACAGCTTCAAGGATCTTTTCAAAGGTTCTCGGTGCCCTACTCTCTGTAATCAGAGAGCGGGGTATTGCGGAGTTTCCTTATTTGGACAATATCTTGGTACTTGCTCAGTCTTTACATTCTGCAGAATCTCACACAAATCAACTAGTGTTGTTTCTTCAAAAACATGGTTGGAGGATCAATTTACCAAAAAGTTCCTTGATTCCTCAGACAAGGGTAACCTTTTTAGGATTCCAAATAGATTCAGTATCCATGACTTTGTCTCTAACAGACAAAAGACGTCTGAAATTGGTTTCAGCTTGTTGGAACCTTCAGTCTCAGTCATTCCCTTCAGTAGCTATGTGCATGGAGGTTTTAGGTCTCATGACTGCAGCATTGGATGTGATCCCCTTTGCTCATTTTCACATGAGACCTCTACAGCTTTGTATGCTGAATCAATAGTGCAGGGATTAAACAAATATATCACAATTAATATCCTTGAATCCCAATGTACGACACTCTCTGACATGGTGGATAGATCACCATCGTTTGGTTCAAGGGGCTTCTTTTGTTTGGCCAACCTGGACTGTGATCTCAACAGATGCGAGTCTTTCAGGTTGGGGAACTGTCTGGGGATCAAGAGGCGAGATTACCAATCAATATTTTGGAACTCCGTGTGATTCTCAGAGCTCTTCAGTTTTGGCCTCTTCTGAAGAGAGAACTGTTTATTTGTTTTCAGACAGACAATGGGAAAGCGTGCACGAGCACGTCAAAACAGCGCTTGAATTGTGTGTGGTATGGAGCTTAAAACCACCATATCGCACACACAAGCCGGCTGTTTGAAAACTTATAATGGCTGCGCTATAGAGGGTTAAATAACGCAACTTTTGTTGCGTGCGTTAATTTCCCTATAGCGCGCATAACTCTAGGTGAATGTTTGCTAAGAAAGTCTTTTCACATTTCAGGGGTCTGTATAAACTAAAGCTGCCATATGTAATGAATAGCTAATGAAAATATGCAATTAAAAAGATGTAACAGGACAATGCTACACATTTTCTATTTTGTACAATTACACATGGTTAGTTAGGTACATCTACATAGTAGATTTTGCTGTCTTTATGATAACAGGTATATTTTTGCTGATTGTTTTGGGGCCTAGATTCAATACAATTAATATTTTAAACTTATATTTATCTGAAAAACTCATTTAACTTCACTACTCGAAAATTGTGGATTCCATGAAGTTTCCTACCCACCCCATATCAGAGCAGCGTGTAGTGAGATCAGCTCCATTAAAATCAATCTTGCAACTGTTAACTTCATAGAACAACTTCTATTGTTAAGTATACCAGCATTAGAGATGCACATTCCGAGGTTTCCTGAGTGCTCAGCTATTTTCATTGCTGAATTCATTCTTTTGCAACAGCAACACTCTAAAATCTGGATTTGCACTGATTTTAATGTGTTGCTGTTGCACAAGAGTGAATTTGGCAACGAAAAAAAGTTGAGCTGCATGACGGACCGCAATTTTTCTGCATTCATAGGTTTACGAAACCTCCGAAAGCACATCTGTAACCAGCATCAGAAAAATTTTCATAAACAGATAAGACAAGAATAAACAACATCCTCTATAAAACAATCCACTCTAATTTTAGCATACATTTTTTTTTAAAAAATCAAGAGAAATAAAATATAACAAAAATTGTTATAATGGGGCCCATTTATCAAGCTCCGTAAGGAGCTTGTGGGCCTGTGTTTCACAAAGACCGCTGCTCCATAACCCTGTCCGCCTGCTCTGAGCAGGCTGACAGGAATCGCCGGAATTCAACCCGATCGAGTACGATTGGGTGAATTGACACCCCCTACTGGCGGCCCCTTTGGCCGCGAGTCTGCAGGGGGCAGTGTTGCACCAGCAGCTATTGCAAGCTGCTGGTGCAATGCTGTATACGGAGAGCGTATTGCTCTCCGCATTCAGCGAGGTCTTGCGGACCTGATCTGCACTGTCGGATCAGGTCCGCAAAACCTTTAGTAAATATGCCTCAGGTCATACTAAGGTCATTCTAAATCCCGCATTTCAATGATTAGATAAAAAATCCCGAAACACTTCCTGGAGACCCTACAATCATTTCTATCCAGCAACTTTACTTTAACATAACAAAACAGACATGTGAATATTTATCAAGTCCATATATTTACAGAACCCCTTTTGCAAATGTGTTTCCAAAGTGTTGCAATTGTAATTATTGTTCTGTTGATAGAAGTTCTCCTTTACTATCCCTTTAAATGTCCCAATGCATGATATCTTGCACAGCAAAGTCAAATTTATTGATTGTACTTCTATTATCAAATATACTTTGTTTTCTTGATATACTTTCTTAATCATAAAGCTAGGTAGGCTGATAGAAGCTGACCAGCTGAAATGATAATGCCCCCGCCCCCGCGGCCCCTGCCACTCCTACAATGTGCTGCACAAATGTGTTGTAAAAGGGGCAGTCTTTGTTGTGGGTCCCGGCCCAAAGCAGCTGCCCCTTAAACCCACGCCCGCCGCTGCCCTCAAAGTCGTAAACAGTTTCCTGATTCCTGATTGGAACAGCCAATAGGATTTGAGCAGCTCTAATCCTATTGGCTGATTGGAACCTTTCAGCCAATAGGAATGCAAGGGACGCCATCTTGGATGACGTCGCTTTGCATTCAAGTTCCAGTTTACGGCGGCGACCGTATTGAAGAGGAGCTCTGCGCAGGATGTCTTCAGGATGGTCCCGCTCTGCGCCAGATGGATGAAGATAAAAAATAGGCCGCATGGTTGAAGACTTTGCTGGATGGATGAAGATAGAAGAGGCCGCCCGGATGAAGACTTCTTGCAGTCCGGATGAAGACTTCTTGCCGGCTGGATGGATCCTTCAAGTGGAACTTCAAAAACTGTAAGTGGATTGCTGGGGGTTAGTGTTAGGTTTATTTAAGGTTTTTTTAGGTGGGTTTTAGTTTTAGAGTAGGGTCTGAGGAAGGTAAAAGAGCTAAATGCTCTTTTAAGGGCAATGCCCATACAAATTACCTTTTCAGGGCAATGGGGAGCTTTTTTAGATAGGCTTTTTATTTGGGGGGGTTGGTTGGGTGGGTGGTTGGTTTAACTGTTAGGGAGGGTGTTTGTATTATTATTTTTTTACAGGTTAAAGAGCTGATTTCTTTGGGGCAATGTCCTGCAAAAGGCCCCTTTAAGGTCCATTGGTAGTTTATTGTAGGCTAGGGTTTTTTTATTTTGGGGGGGCTTTTTTTATTTTGATAGGGCTATTAGATTAGGTGTAATTCGTTTATATTTTTGATACTGTGGATTTTTTATTTGTAACTTAGTGTTTGTTTGTTTTTTGTAACTTAGTGTTTGTTTGTTTTTGTAACTTAGTAATTTTTAATAGTATATTTAAATAATGTGAGTAGGGTTAGGGTGTTTTTAATATGTAATATAGTTAATTTAATTGCTAGTTTAATGTAATTTTAGTATAATAGTTAGGGTAGGTTAATTAATAGTTTAATACAGATATAGTTTATTTTAATTCTAAAGGTAAGTTTTAATTTATTATAAGATAGGGATTATGTAATTTTAATGTAAAGTTAGGGGGTTGTTAGGTTTAGGGGTTAATAGCTTAATTTAGTTTATGGTGATGTGGGGGGCTGACGGTTTAGGGGTTAATAGGTTTAGTTAATGATAGTGATGTTAGAGGCCAGGGGTTTAGGGGTTAATACATTTATTTAGTGGCGGCGGGGTCCAGGAGCGGCGGGATAGGGGTTAATACATTTATTTAGTGGCGGCGAGGTCCAGGAGTGGCGGGATAGGGGTTAATAACTTTAGTTGCGGCGGGGTCGGGGAGCAGCGGAATAGGGGTTAATAACTTTATTTAGTTGCGGCGGGGTCGGGGAGCGGCGGAATAGGGGTTAAAAATTTTATGTAGGTTTGCGGCAATGTTGGGGCAGCAGATTAGGGGTGTTTAGACTCAGGGCTTATGCTAGGGTGTTAGGTGTAAGCGTAACTGTTTTTCTACCATAGAAATCAATGGGATATCTGGCAGTATCGAACATAAGCTTTCGCTGCTTTCAGACTCTCTCAGACATTGATTCCTATGGCATCCGCGGCCTCCAGGGTGGCAGATTGAAAACCAGATACGCTGGGCCGGTATAGCCGCGAGCGTTAACTATTTGATAACTTTGAAAAAGTGTCAGATAGTGCCGAATGTGTATTCAGAACATCTGTAATGACGTAAGTATCGATCTGCGTCGGATTGAGACCGGCGGATCGTATGTTACGTCACAAATTTCAAATTTTGACATTCTGTAGGCTTTGATAACTAGGTCGAATCAAGCTTGCCACAATTACGCTGCTGAATTCCAGCGTATTTGCGGTTGACGGCTTGATAAATATCCCCCAATGTGTCTATATATTGGGCCACTGGTTGTAAGATGGATCCCCTGGCTGAGACTATAGGTCTACCAGGGGGATTGTGCAAAGATTTATAAATTTTTGGAATCGTGTATAGAATAGGAGTTACAGGACTTTCTGAAGTACAGAAGTCTTTAATCTGTTCACTTATATAACCCTGTGTAAAACCCAACACAATAATGTTGTCAATCTCATTTTTATAAGGAAATGTAGGGTCAAATGTTAATCTTTTATATGTCAATCTATCTGATAGTTGTTGGACAATATCCTCTCTATAGTCCGCATAGTCCACGAGGACTATGGCCCTTCCATTATCCGCTGGCCCAATGACCAGTGTAGGATCCATTTGCAATGTTTTAATTGCCATCTATTCGTCTATATTAAGATTATTCTTCCATTTCGAGTCAAAACGTTCTGTTTCCATATCCTGTGTGATTAATCTAATAAAAGTTTTAATCATGGGATTGCAATTGAAAGGTTTAAAGCTGCTAGGTTTTTTACATTTGGTGAAAGAGTTACTAGGAGGGACAATGTGATGTTGGAAATGTTCCTTGATTTTAAGTAATCTTTGGAATTGAAAAATATCAATCTTGAGGTCTAATTCTGAAATGCCTTGACTAGGCACAAATGATAGACCTTAATTTAATAGTCTATTCTCTTCTCTGCTGATCTTAGAATATAAGAACTCAGATTGATGACGATATTCTCTACCGTCCCCTGTGTGGTGGTCTGGGTCTTGAATTTCGCCCTCCTGATATGGGGCCTAGTATGTTTCCCCCTCTGGACCTTGTGGTGACCCCTAAAAAATTGGGTGACCTAAATTGTCATTGATGTTGTGCATGATGTTCTGTGTATTGAGAGGTATGGGTGGAGTAAAGAATTCTGTATGTGTAGATAGATCCCTATCTGTGTCTGACGATTCTGCTCCGCTTGTATCAACAGTGTCAAACCTTACCCTGTGTTGGTACTGTCTTCTCCTTGGTTGATTAGATTGTGTGGTACTCAACCATTTATAGACTCTCCCTTTCTCATAATCTGAATTGACTGTGTCTATCTTTTTATCTTTAAATGCAATTAGATCACTCTTATATTTGTCAATTGTTGATCAATTGATCTTTAACATGTTTAATATGAAGATATTTCATAGTCATTTTGACTATAAGTTGAAGAATACATTGAAAATCTTGTTCAAAAGGTAAGAGAAATATAATATGCTTCACTGTAAGTTACTACACAGCATTGAACAATTGATATGAAGACTTAGATCCAATTATTCACTTTGTACGGTTGCTATGACAACACATCACGAATGAGGCTGCAGACCATTTTTTGCCATCATGATAATGATCTGGTTACTATTTTAAATGATCTTTAACATGTTTAATATGAAGATATTTCTTAGTCATTTTGACTATAATTTGATGAATTTTCATCACTGTTTTTAGTATGAATTGATATTATTCGTAACCGGAAGTGAGGTCACTTCCGGTTTCAGTGGAATGCATGGCGTGCGTTCCGCTGGCGATACACAGAGGTATGAGTTTTTTGTTCACAGCTAGTTTGTATGATTATTTCACACTTTGTACACTATTTAAGAGTGGTATTTCACAATATTTGTTATTCTGATGAAGGGGACGTGCTGATCCCCGAAACGTCAAACAAATTGCTTTGACTTGTTGAAATGAAGTCCTGAGAGTGCATTTGTTTGCTGCATATTATTTAAATTTTTGCACCCGGGCAGCCTGCCCAGGAGGGTGGATTCACTTTGATGAGTTGGTTACATATATATATGTGTGTGTGTATATGTGTATATATGTGTATGTGTGTGTATATATATATATATATATGTGTGTGTGTGTGTGTGTGTATGTATATATATATATATATATATATATATATATATATATATATATATATATAAGATGTCCCACTAGGAATTGCACTCCATGTCAACTGCTTTGCATCTGCCAGGGTGCATATGTCAGAACATATCAATGGATCCCAAAAAAGACAGCACTCACTGGACTTATGAAAGTTAGTAGGAAAGTTTCCTTGGGACATCACATATATATATGTCTTGCAAGTTGGGGGGCCCTTCATGGATTCCTGCACCGGGGCCCTGAGACTTCTAGTTATGCCTCGGTCCACTGGCCCGTATGCATCATTACACACTCCGCTGAGTGAGTAATGCCCGTCCCTTCACTCATGTGACCAATCGTGCAAGAGAAGGGACTGTCAATCCCAGAGAGTTTGCTCTGTGATTTCTCTTTGCCACCTCAGAGGTGCCGAAGAGTGTAAGAAGCATCAGTCTAATGATGCTTTTCTCAACCCCAACTGGGTCATTTCATCAGATAAAAGCGAACCCAGTTGGGGTTGAGAAACGCATCATAACATTAAAGCTATTATATTTATGAAGTTGTCTGTGTTGTGCTACTTCAACACCAATAGAACAACACACCAAAAACTTTTACCTTTTGTAACAATTGAAGTCCAGACACTAGGAGGTGTATATCAAGCTGGAACCGGGAAAAGAACCTTAGGAGCTTGGTTTCCACAGTGTACTAGCCACTGTTAAGTGCTAGCAAGCTTTCACGCATTGGTCATAGCACAGTGCCACACCATCTGGTAAGCATATTACTTACTTTCATCTATACCTGCATTTCCAGACGGTTTCACGCTATTGTGGCGCCCTCTCTCTACCCTTTGTATTCTAAATATATAAAATGTTGGAGATCTAGGGCTATATTACGTGTGGAGTGCTATTGTTTGCACGCACGCAATATTACTTTTTCATTGCCATTTTGCTTGAGCGCAATCGCAATTTATTCTAGAATTATTACTGCAACTTTCGAGTTCTGGTTAACTGTTACGGGAGTCAAAAAACACATTAAAATTACATTGCAAAGTACAGTTACATTCATAATAACACTATCTGATACAAATTATTAATATATATATATATATATATATATATATATATATATATATAGATGTGCGGTGACTTCAGAGGCTGGTGAGGCAGTGGCTAGCAATCGGATACGCCTTCATTCTTTAGATATCCTTTATTGAAGAAATAGCAATGCACATGGGCGAGCCAATCGCATGAGGTATCTATATGCAGCCACCAATCAGTATCTACTGAGCATATTTAGATATGATTTTCAACAAAGGATATCAGATTTTCTTCATTATTTTGCTATCCTTTGTTGAAAAGCATATCTAAATATGTTTACTAGCTACTGAGCATATTTAGATATGCTTTTCAACAAAGGATATCAAAAGAATGAAGAAAATCAGATATCCTTTGTTGAAAATCATATCTAAATACGCTCAGTAGCTAATGAGCATATTTAGATCTGATTTTCAACAAACATACCATAGCATAGCAACTTGCAAGTTTTGCTTAATAAATGTATTTTGTGTATGACCTGTTCAGTGTTGTAAGTTACATTTATTAAGCAAATAAGCACAAAATCACAAAATGGCTGCTCATTAAAATATATTTCTTATTTTAATATATTTAGTAATAGTAAGTTACACAATACTGACCTTGTCTAACACAAAATAGATTTATTAAGCAAATAAGCACAGCACTAAATCACAACTTTCACAAGATGGCTGCTCATTAAAATATATTTATTAAGCTGCCAGAGAAGTTGGGAAGTGGAACATAGATAGCATAGCCAGCAACTTGCAAGTTTTGCTTAATAAATGTATTTTGTGTATGACCTGGTCAGTGTTGTAAGTACTTACAACACTGACCGGGTCATACACAAAATACATTTACTAAGCAAATAAGCAGAGAAGAGGATCAGACTGCGTCACAAGTTCCTAGTTCCAACACACACAGGCACTTCAAATTTAAGCAGAGGAGGGGCATCCACTACCCGGTCCCGTATTAACTTACAAGTACAAGTTACAACCCCAAGCCTCACAATAAAAAATATATAATTATCATGATATTACAGGCTGTACTGCATGATCATCACACTATCACACGGCATGGCTTGTCATTCTGATGATGACTTACTTGTGTGACAGTGTGACGGACTGTGTGCACTTGGACGCGGGCTCCTTCCTTCAGGTGAGGTCACAGGTGACAGCCGACAGGTCACGGTCAGGCAGGACCAGGGCAGGGGCCGGGCAGCAGCTGCGATATGCGGTGCGACGTGTGAGTCTCTATAGATCAGGCAGCCTCCTCCTCCACTCCACGCTACTTGGCTCAGGCTGAGGTGTCACTGTCAGGCAGGAATGAGTGGCACTGGCTGTTGTTTCCGCCGCCGCCGCGCTGCTCCTTCCTTGCGCATGCGCAGACACTCAGTCAGTAGTGAGTGCACTGTAAGGCTAAGCAGAGCCAGGGAGTCAACACCGGTGTTGATTGGATGAGCCGGTCTCCCAGGGAACAGTCGAGGCCTCATGAGAGATGCCTCATATAGCAATTTTGTCAGCCACGCTGCTCCTGCAAATCTCCACCGGGTGATGCTGCAGAGCAGCTAGATATAAAAATACACTACAAATATTGCGCAATAGAGAAACACCAGAACCCAGTGCCTCTCTATTGCGCAATATTACAGTTTGACATGTAAAAAAAAAAAAAAAAATTTAACTTTTTTTTTTTTAATAAAATTCTCTATTTGTTTTTCTTTTGGCCAAAATGGCAGGTGCGGCACTGCCTCACCTGCCTCCAATGAGTGCACGTCACATATATATATATATATATATATATATATATATATATATATATAGTAGAGTATATCACTATTTAAGTAAATAAATGAATAAATTAATTATTTGAATAGACAAAAGAGAGTATCTCTAATCCTAAAACACATATCAAATATGCTATTAAACATATAAGTGAGCTATCTGTCAACCCCAATGGAATTCTCAGTGAGATAATGCATCCACACTAGCAGCTGAATACAAGAAAACCACAAACACTGAATACTTTTCCCAGATATTCCTTACAATTAAAAATACAAACAAATGTGTGGAAGCCGTATAAAGCACTCTATATAGAATCACAAAGGCACTAAGAAGACTGGCATATACTACACCATGGGTATACAATAGAGGTTTAAAACAGAGATATAAAATGAACGGATCCAAAGCAATACAGAAAAATATGCAGTGATATGTGTTGCAGGACCCTAAACGTATGTATAGAAAGAAATAAACAGTCTAATATAAAATCACATATGATATCACATATGATAAAATGCTAACGTAATGCAAAAACAGGCGTAATATAAAAATAGATGTGACAAATGTCCTTGGGAGTAATATAAATTCACTTTATTCTTGAATATATTGTCATCCAATAGATCCCCTTAGGGTATGTACTCACAAGATCCAACCTTAATCTCTATGAGGTAAATTCCAAGCGTAAATCCAGTCAGTTTCTAAAGACAGATCCCTCCTCTTATTCTGTATCCACTGGATGTGTCTCCCTTCGTTCCCTCAGATGTAATGTATGTCAGGGGTACTGTATATCCATGCACATTTTATTTAGTATTCAGTCATATTTTTCCTCTTCGTGTTGCTGTTTTCTCCACCTAAAAAACTAGGGGCAACAACACAAAGAGGAAAAATACAAAGAGGAAAAAATACATATTGGAGTATGTTCCCCCATTATCTCTGGGAGGAGACAGGCTAATGAAACTTCGCCAAAGGGAAACGTTTTGGATACTTTTTTTTTATACACTTATACCCTATGGCCTCAATAAAGATATTGATGTGGTAGCTTTTTTATAAAATCTTCCCTTTCTCTCTTTTTTTGTATCTGTATTTATATTTAGATTTCTATTTCTGACATTCTGTGTATACTCATGTAAAGTGTATTCATTTTTAGATTATGGTCTTCAAAAAATGTTTTTTAGATATTTTTTTATAGACTAGGTTTTAAATATTTGCATATCCCCCTATATCCTAGTACATATTTTATCATCTCTAGACAGAGAAAGTGTTTTAGCTTAGGGATATACTATTTACAATTTATAATAATTTTTTATATATTTTTTATGTGTATTTTTTAAACATGTTTATCGGTAATACATATATACATGTTTAGTACATTGAAAAACATTCTATAATATGGTCAAATTTAGAAAGAAGGTTTCTTGTCAAAGAGGAGCCTTTTTTCCTATTTCAGCAGGAACGTTAATAAGAACTGTTGTTTTAATGTGTCTTTTTTGTACATTGGTTAAGGCCCTAGACATGCACCCTATAACATGGAGCCCAGGGCCTTTAAGGTTGTTTGACATCATTATCCTTCCTCCAACCGCAAGCTAGAATCGGGTGCCTGGAAAGAAACGCAAATTCAGGTTAATATTTAAAGCCTTATGGGATGCCTTTATACAATTACTCTGATGAAGACTTTGATCTTCGAAACGCGTAAGGTTTTCGTGGTGGGCATCCCAGTTCTTACCTTGCGAGTTTCAGACGGAGGTTCTGCTCAAGCGGTATCCTTACCTGATTGTGATTGAGGTTACCTGACGTAAGGAGCCATTTGTTGTATCCTTTTGTTTCTACTCTGTAATAAAACGGTATCACACTATTTGTGTTTCCTCTGTATTTCCCAGTAACACTGGTGGGGAGTACGTGCAGCATACGATTCAAGCAAATAAATAGTTCTACATTCTACGTTCTGGTAGAGGAGTTCTACTTCGGAGGTACAGCCTGTGGTGGTGTGGCAGTGCTGTGATGGGCCCACAATTAATAATGGCTTCCAGGTGACATAGTTTTACCGACAGACTCCTACTTGCTGCATAAGATTGAGGTTCAAGCTTGTAAGTACAACTGACCAGAAGGGGAGGAAATTTGATACCTATCTGTGTGACTTTCTATTATCCTACGAGGGACTACATCTGACCGCATAAGATTTACACACTAAACACAGACTGAAATATCAGTATCACAGTGGACATTCTGGGAACCTGTGGGCTGAGAGATATATGCATGCATCTCTTTCCGCTCCCCCTAGATTGCTGTGTCCACCTTTTTGCTTATAAGTCTATTATTATTGTTGTGTTTTTGGCGTACTCTGTCCTTTATTACCATAAGGTTTTGATTTATAGCAATCAGATTTATTGTTTTAGACACATTGTGTAATATTCCTGGTCAGTGAGAGTATCCACAATAGTAACACACAGTTACTTGGAGGGTGTATTGATACACTCTATCAAATCCTTTTAATTTTTTGTATGACAGTAACCAGCTTTGCGCTAGACCCATTCTCTGTGTATCTTTTTTCTTGTGCATTTTATGCTCTTCGTTCACTGAAGGTTGGATTGCCTTCAGTGGGTGTCTAATAGCTGCATTGTCTGGATACTGCCAATACATCTAGTATATATATATATATGTGTGTGTGTGTGTGTGCATGTGTAATTTTATCTACATTTTGCTGGGATGCTGAATCCATATTTTCGGTGGTTTTGTGTAACCAGCGGTTATCTTTACATGGATAACATATCATGTATGTGGCCGTTGATAATATATAATTTACATATCATTTTCATTAAATATCTTTCTTCTGAAATAAGATAAAATTGCATTTGAAAAGAGAGGATTAACCCTAAGTCATTTCCTGTTAATGACAGGGCAGTTATTTGCATCAATATTACATGTATTGTCTAAATTTTGATATGATTTTGACAAATTGTGTCTTAACTTCTAGCCACGCTATAATCAGAAGGACAGCAAAGTTTGCTTAAGTAATAGAAAGGAGTTCAGTATCAATCCAAATTGCTGTGTACATGTCAGGTACTATTAAATCAGCACTTATATAGAACAAAGCATTGGAAGCGAGCCAAGTAAAGAAAATGATTCACCAAAATGTTATGGTCATATGATCTTTGCCTTTTGAGCATTTAGGGCCAGATTACAAGTGGAGCGCTAAATATCGCTTTTGTGCGCTGGTATTACAAGTTCATAGGAATAAATACTTCACAAAATCCATGAATAAGAACAAAAAGGGGGAAGATATGAGTAGAGAACATTTAGAAATTCTACCACTCCATTGTTCCTTACTGGGATCAATAGCTACCATCGGGTGATTTCGAAAATAATATCCAAACATTGGTCTATCCTATGTGATGACCCTCATCTTAAAGACCTTATTATATCCAAACCACAGTGGTTTTTAAAAGAGCCCCTACAATCAAAAGTAAATTAGCACTGAGCAAAGTAGTTAGAGATAAATTATGCATTAACAAGTATACTGGTGCTAAAAATAAAGGAACTTTTTAAGATAATTTTAAACCACAATGTGGAGTATTCAAATGTCATAAATCCAGGTGTAGTATGTGCAGGTGTGTTAAAAATGGTACAAAAACTTTTCAGTCCTTCATCACAGGGGAACAATATAACATTAAAAAATGCCTCACATGTGAATCCACTTTCGTTATATATTTGATAGAGTGTATTTGTGGGGTACAGTACATAGGGCGCACAAGTCGCAAAATCAAGAGACGTTGGAGTTAACATATACAGAATATTAAAAATAAATTTCTAAAACACAGTGGCCTCTAGTTATGAAGCCGTCTACTTAGCTACATTCGCCGGCCCAATACTCTCGCCTAAGCTCACCTACCATCGCCGCCGCGGACCTTACGTTCGCCAAAGTTATCAAAAAAGCTGTCAAGAAGCCGCGCACCAAGTACGGAGCGATGAGCAGCGGACTGTTGTTAACTAACAGTTCTCGATCTCGCTGCTCATCGGCTTCTTCGCAGCTTTTTTTATAGCCTGTCACTAAGCACCCACACTAAACTACACTGTTTTAGCCCCTAAACGGAAGCTCCCGGAGCCCCCCACAACTAAATAAAGTTATTACCCCCTAAACCGCTGCCCCTGGATCCCGCCCAACTATAATAAATGTATTAACCCCTAAACCGCCGCTCCCGGACCCCGCCGCCACCTACATCATACCTATTAACCCCTATCCTGCCCCCCACTACACCGCCGCCACCTATATTCAAGTTATTAACCCCTATCCTGTGGATCCCGGACCCCGCCGCAAATAAATAAATTGTTTAACCCCTAAACCGCCGCACCCAGAGCCCACCGCCACCTATATTAAAGTTATTAACCCCTATCCTGCCCCCCACTACACCGCCGCAACGTACATTAAACTCATTAACCTCTAAACTGCCGCTCCCGGACCCCGCCGCCACCTATATTAAACTTATTAAACCCTAAACCTAAGTCTAATACTAACACCCCCCTAACTTTAATATTATTTTAATAAATCTAAATAAAACTTACTATTATTAACTAAATTATGCCTATTTAAAACAAAATACTTACCTGTAAAATAAACCCTAAGATAGCTACAATATAACTAATAATTATATTGTAGCTTTTTTAGGATTTATTTTTATTTTACAGGCAACTTTATATTTATTTTAACTAGGTACAATAGTTATTAACTATTTAATAGCTACATAGTTAAAATACTTACAAAATTACCTGTAAAATAAATCCTAACCTAAGTTACAATTAAACCTAACACTACACTATCATTAAATAAATTAAATAAATTACCTACAATTACCTAAAATTAAATTAAATTAAATAAACTAAACTATAGTACAAAAACAAACAAACAAACACTAAATTACAGAAAATAAAAAAGAATTACAAGAGGTTTAAACTAATTACACCTAATCTAAGCCCCCTAATAAAATAATAAAGCCCCCCAAAATAAAAAAATGCCCTACCCTATTCTAAATTACCAAGTAACCAGCTCTTTTACCAGCCCTTAAAAGGGCTTTTTGTGGGGCATTGCCCCAAAGTAATCAGCTCTTTTACCTGTAAAAAAAAATACAACCCCCCCAACATTAATCCTATCAGCCAATCGGAATTCGAGGGATGCCATCTTGGATGACGTCCCTTAAAGGAACCTTCATTTGTCGTTCAGTCGTCGGTTGAAGAGGATGGCTCCGCGTCGGCTCCTTTGAAGATGGCTCAGCTCCGGATGTATAAAGCTTGAAAACGCGGCCTGGATGAAGGACCTCCTCTGCGCACCTTGGAAGAAGATTTCGCCCAGTTTGGTGAAGATGGCTCAAGGTAGGATGATCTTCAGGGGGTTAGCGTTAGGTTTTTTAAGGGGGGTTTGGGTGGGTTAGAGAAGGGGTATGTGGGTGGTGGGTTTTAATGTTGGGGGGGTTGTATTTTTTTACAGGTAAAAGAGCTGATTACTTTGGGGTAATGCCCCGCAAAAAGCCCTTTTAAGGGCTGGTAAAAGAGCTGGTTACTTGGTAATTTAGAATAGGGTAGGGCATTTTTTTATTTTGGGGGGCTTTATTATTTTATTAGGGGGCTTAGATTTGGTGTAATTAGTTTAAACTTCTTGTAATTCTTTTTTATTTTCTGTAATTTAGTGTTTTTTTTTTGTACTATACAGGGAGTGCAGAATTATTAGGCAAGTTGTATTTTTGAGGATTAATTTTATTATTGAACAACAACCATGTTCTCAATGAACCCAAAAAACTCATTAATATCAAAGCTGAATAGTTTTGGAAGTAGTTTTTAGTTTGTTTTTAGTTATAGCTATATTAGGGGGATATCTGTGTGTGCAGGTGACTATTACTGTGCATAATTATTAGGGAACTTAACAAAAACAAATATATACCCATTTCAATTATTTATTTTTACCAGTGAAACCAATATAACATCTCAACATTCACAAATATACATTTCTGACATTCAAAAACAAAACAAAAACAAATCAGTGACCAATATAGCCACCTTTCTTTGCAAGGACACTCAAAAGCCTGCCATCCATGGATTCTGTCAGTGTTTTGATCTGTTCACCATCAACATTGCGTGCAGCAGCAACCACAGCCTCCAGACACTGTTCAGAGAGGTGTACTGTTTTCCCTCCTTGTAAATCTCACATTTGATGATGGACCACAGGTTCTCAATGGGGTTCAGATCAGGTGAACAAGGAGGCCATGTCATTAGATTTTCTTCTTTTATACCCTTTCTTGCCAGCCACGCTGTGGAGTACTTGGACGCGTGTGATGGAGCATTGTCCTGCATGAAAATCATGTTTTTCTTGAAGGATGCAGACTTCTTCCTGTACCACTGCTTGAAGAAGGTGTCTTCCAGAAACTGGCAGTAGGACTGGGAGTTGAGCTTGACTCCATCCTCAACCCGAAAAGGCCCCACAAGCTCATCTTTGATGATACCAGCCCAAACCAGTACTCCACCTCCACCTTGCTGGCGTCTGAGTCAGACTGGAGCTCTCTGCCCTTTACCAATCCAGCCATGGGCCCATCCATCTGGCCCATTAAGACTCACTCTCATTTCATCAGTCCATAAAACCTTAGAAAAATCAGTCTTGAGATATTTCTTTGCCCAGTCTTGACGTTTCAGCTTGTGTGTCTTGTTCAGTGGTGGTCGTCTTTCAGCCTTTCTTACCTTGGCCATGTCTCTGAGTATTGCACACCTTGTGCTTTTGGGCACTCCAGTGATATTGCAGCTCTGAAATATGGCCAAACTGGTGGCAAGTGACATCTTGGCAACTGCACGCTTGACTTTTCTCAGTTCATGGGCAGTTATTTTGCGCCTTGGTTTTTCCACACGCTTCTTGCGACCCTGTTGACTATTTTGAATGAAACGCTTGATTGTTCGATGATCACGCTTCAGAAGCTTTGCAATTTTAAGAGTGCTGCATCCCTCTGCAAGATATCTCACTATTTTTTACTTTTCTGAGCCTGTCAAGTCCTTCTTTTGACCCATTTTGCCAAAGGAAAGGAAGTTGCCTAATAATTATGCACACCTGATATAGGGTGTTGATGTCATTAGACCACACCCCTTCTCATTACAGAGATGCACATCACATAATATGCTTAATTGGTAGTAGGCTTTCGAGCCTATACAGCTTGGAGTAAGACAACATGCATAAAGAGGATGATGTGGTCAAAATACTCATTTGCCTAATAATTCTGCACTCCCTGTAGTTTAGTTTATTTAATTTAATTTAATTTTAGGTAATTGTAGGTAATTTATTTAATTTATTTAATGATAGTGTTAGGTTTAATTGTAACTTAGGTTAGGATTTATTTTACAGGTAATTTTGTACTTATTTTAGCAAGGTAGTTATTAAATAGTTAATAACTATTTAATAACTATTGTACCTAGTTAAAATAAATACAAAGCTGCCTGTAAAATAAAAATAAATCCTAAAATAGCTACAATATAATTATTAGTTATATTGTAGCTATCTTAGGGTTTATTTTACAGGTAAGTATTTAGTTTTAAATAGGATTAATTTAGTTAATACGAGTAATATTATTTAGATTTATCAAAATAATATTTAAGTTAGGGGGGGTTAGGGTTAGTGTTAGACTTAGGTTTAGGGGTTAATAATTTTAATATAGGTGGCGGCGGGGTCTAGGAGCGGCGGTTTAGCGGTTAAACAATTGATTTAGTTGTGGCGGGGTCCGGGATCCGCAGGATAGGGGTTAATAAGTTTATGTAGGTGGCGGCGGTATAGGGGGCGGCAGATTAGGGGTTAATATGTATAATGTAGGTAGCGGTGGAGTCAGGGAGTGGCGGTTTAGGGGTTAACATGTTTAATATAGTTGCGGCGGGGTCCGGGAGCGGCGGTTTAGGGGGTAATAAATTTATTTTGTTGCGGCGGTGTAGGGGAGGGACAGATTAGGGGTGTTTAGACTCGGGTACATGTTAGGGTGTTAGGTGCAGACGTTTCCCATAGGAATCAATGGGATATCGGGCAGCAGCGAACATGAGCTTTTGCTATGGTCAGACTCCCATTGATTCCTATGGGATCCGCCACCTCCAGGGCGGCGGATTGAAATCCAGGTATGCTGGCCCAGAATAGTGGCGAGTGTACCTGGTAGTAGTTCGATAACTACCAAAAGTAGTCAGATTGTGCCATCTGTAGTGACGTAACCATCGATCTGTGTCGGACTGAGTCCGGCGGATCGAAGCTTACGTCACTATAGTCTACTTTTGCAGGGCAGTAGGGGTTGATAACTAAGGCGAATTAGCCTCGCCACAAATACGCTGCGGAATTCCATCGTATTTGTGGTTGACGGCTTGATAACTAGAGGCCAGTGTATCTCGACACTTCTCTTATACTCAGAAAGGTAGTTCTAAAACACTTTCCATTATACCCATCGAACAAATATCCAGAAATACTCTTAATCCCTTATTACGACTTAGACGTAGAGAAATCGACTGGATCTACAAATTTCATTCTTTGATTCCAGAGGGTTTAAATGAATGTGTGGATCTGGCGGATTTTGACCTTTAATATCTAACATTCTGTCAATATGATTTGTGTTAACAATCACTTTTCCTTTTAAAATGACATATGTTATCGATGTTTCCCCACTTGTCTTAGTGACACCCTTAAGGGGGTACCTATCTCATGAATTTGTTTGCACTTATTATACATTTTTGGGGTCTCATATATCATTTATTTCCCAAATATCCATATATGGTAATAGTGTTTTATCACATTTCACATTAGACATGTTTCGGTCATGTATGTAGTTGTCAATGTATTTGTAACCACTGTCTTCTCACTCTTTTGGAGACATTTAGAAAAAGACACACCCCCTCTTATCTATTAATTATATTTTATTTTTATGTATCCAAATATAGACACATATCACTAGTGTTAGGTCTATTGATTATCACTTTGTTTCATTGATCTATAGCGTTGATAACAATACTGCCTCATGTTTTTTTCTATTTTTTTCCCTCAGATCACTTACTGTCCGACCTGATGGATGAGGTATATGAATGATTTAACCAATAGGTTAAGAATACATATGAAAAAGGGTGTAACCACTCACATGGGCATCTCACGCCCCCCTTCTCATAGCATCCTATAACATACACACAATGTTTATTCGTTCCAGTATTTCTATCCTCTTACTATTACGTTAGTTGGGGTGGGGCTTCTGATGACGTACATGAGGAGATATCCTATTGAAGTTGGCCATACAGACACTTTCACGGCCCCCCTGTTCATAGTGTCCCATAATAGATATAGCATTTTTTCTTGTTCCGGTATCTGTATCATTCACTAAATACCATATCAGTGGGGGCTGGATGTTTTGATGACACACATGAGGAGCTACCCTATCACAGTCAGTCACATGTACACACCTATGTCCCCCTCCTTTGGTTTTGTCTTACCATGTCCTTTTTTAACCAGTTAGCTGTTGCTCATTTTTTTTTACATTGATATTCTCCAACAGTTTTCTAGTTTCTCATGAATAAGACATAATCACATGCTGCATATATTTATTTTACAATGTCTCTTTAACTTATGAGCATCTTTTGGTTTTGCGATCTGGAGTGCATATGTCAAACCCACTGTTTTTTTGGACTGATTATGTCTGGTGAATCCTCTCAAACATATAGAGAAGCTTGATCAGTTGGTAAAGGTGCCATTTTTGAAACATTTGTATACACAATATTGTAACGTTATTATAATAAGATGTTACATAGTATATACACTTGGGTTACACTAATAATGATTTATTCATTGTGTTTAGGTGTTGTTCAATTGTATTTCATTTGGCATTGTTTTTAACATTGGTTTTAACATATGTATTCTTTGTTGTTATTGGTTTCCATGACACCGTTGATTGGTTCACACCCACCCACAGGTGTTGTTCATTGTTATGAATATTTTTTTGGTTATATATAGCAGGTGAATTGTTACTATGTTATTAAGCCTGATGAGACAGCTATGTATTAGCTGAGAAACACGTTGCTGTTTTTATATTTTTATTAAAGTAAGCTTTGATCTCACCACTTACTGTCAAACAATGATTCACCTACCCCTTAATGGTTACACAAATACTTTGAATACGTGTTCCTGGATCCACCTCACTGCTGTTGGAGTTTGCGGGAGGCCAGTCTGCTGGATGACTGTTTGATTCCAGTATGCATTACAAGCACCAAGAGGGGTGCTTCCTTACATGTGAGTAAAACATTTAATGCACTTTACCATGAGTATATGCAATACTAGGCCATGTAGCTCTTCTTTTTCTTTTCATCTTTCACAGATCATTGTTTTTTGGATTGTGACCTACGTTCTCCCCTCAGATAGCATCCTGGACCTGGACTGTTCCTTTTGCTTTGGATTATTTTGGAACTCACCCTATATCTGATATATGGGACTTTAGTTGCTATTATACATTTTTATTAACTTTTGTATAACACTTCTTTGATTTTTATTTGTATAGGGTTCTACGATCCCCTACTGTTCATTTTGATACCAATGGTTTAGAGACGTCTTTTTTCTATATTTATAGATTTCTTAAAATTGACCTAGGGCGCCCCCTATATAAATGTTTTCTTGTATCCTAATGTATGCCTGTAAGAACAGTCCTCGGGACAAAGCAGCTGAAAGCTCCTGCTCAGCTGGATGTGGGACAGGCGTGCAGCTCAAGCCGGCAAGCGCCTCACGCTACTGTACACAACCAGTCGGCGTAGTTTTGTGTGCGTGGCCTGACGCGTTTCACAGGGCAACTCCCTACTTTCTCAGAGGCTTCGCCCACTCTTGTGATTGCCTCCCTTTTTTATAGCAGATGCATATTTTTGCTTACAGCATGGGTGTCAAACCCAAGGAGGAACTCTAAAAAAATAAAATTGCTAGCGCAAGGCACTTGTGTTACAGCTTTACGCCTGCTCAGTGATGTTTAAAAAAAAAGGAGTTCCTCCTTGAGTTTGACACCTTTACTTCTAATATTGTAATTAATATAGAGCACGTTTGGTACAGTGCAGGTGCGATATTAGAAGTAAAACATATTCAGTACAGTGTGAAGCTATAGCAGTTATTAAAATACAAAATTAAAAAAGCTGACCATTTAAAAAAAACTTGTTTTACTGCAACTACTGTGTTCTATGGTATATCCCATACACAAAATCTTATTCCTAAAAAGAAAAAAACATGCCAAAAGTTAACAAACTTTTATTTAAATCATGAAAAGGCTGTAAATAATATTATTATAGTATTTTACAGTATAATAGATGTATAAAAGTAAGAAACTACATACACGTACAATATATCCACCCCCCCCCCAGCTCCTATAACTTTACTATTAAAGGGACAGTCTAGTCAAAATTAAATGTTCATGATTCAGGTAGGCATACAATTTTAAACAACTTTTCAGTATACTTTTATCATCATTGAAAGCTAAACCTAGGTAGACTCATATGCTAATTTATAAGCCCTTGAAGGCCACCTCTTATCTCAGTGCTTTTTGACAGTTTTTACAGCACTAGTTCATGTGTCCCATATTAACAACATTATCCTCACTCCCATTGAGTTACCTAGGAGCCATCATTATTGGCTAAAAGGCAAGTCTGTCAAAAGAAATGAAATAAGGGCACAGTCTGCAGAGACATAGATACAAGGTAATCACATAGGTAAAAAGTATGTTAACCCCTTAATCCAATATAAAGTATATATACTTTGCGGTGCTTTGCTTATCGTACCGCACAACTCATAAATATGTTGGAGCTGCAGAAAGCTCCAGCAGTCTTGACTGTTAAGTTACAGCTGCAAGCTTGAGTTCCTGAGCTCCAGGCATCTGCCTGCATATGGAAAGGAGCCAGATCGGTGCTCCGGTTCCTTATGAAGGTAGATGCCAGATCATTATAGACGGTGACATACACAGTAACGATCATCTGCTGGTGCCCGTGGGATGTGTGGGAGTGAATCTGGGAGGTGGGTGAGCACTCCAGCAGTGGAGGGGGAGGGAGGGGAGGGGAGGGGAAGGGAGTGGGAGGGCCCTACACAGCAGAAAAAAATAAAAGGAGAGGGAGGGATGGGGAGCTACACTACAGAAGAAAGGTGGGATGGGGGATCTCTAAATAATGATCGACGGAGGGGGGGAGATGGGGGAACACTTCACTACAGAAAATAACAAGACAGCTACCAGTACTTAAAGGAACACCTTTACTGCCGGGAATAATTGAAGTATGGTGCGCAGTTGCAATTAGTGGCATTCTAATTACCAAAAAGCAATGGCAAAGGCATGAACTGTATGCCTGCTATTTCGTAACAAAGGTGATCACAGAGATGTTTTTACAATAATTTGTATCATGATTGCACAAGCGGTATGTAAATAATTTCAGTGAGAAAACCAAAGGTTGTATATGTTAATGGAACATTATACACTAGATATTTATTTGCATAAATGTTTTGTAGATGATACATTTATATAGCCCAGCCTAGGGTTTTTTTTTTTAAATGTATAGTTTTGCTTATTTTTAAATAACATTGCTATGATTTTTAGACTCCTAACCAAGCCCCAAAGTTTTAGGAGAATACTGATGTATACCTACTCCAGCTTGCTCCTGTTTGTGTAAAAGGTTTTTTCATATGCAAAGGAATTGGGAGGGGGAGTGTCTTCTATTTCCCACTTGCAGTGGGTGTTCCAGCTACCTATTTAACAGAGCTAAACTGGGAGCTTCTAAGTAAGTTTTTAAACGGTTTTATACTGGATTTTCAGATCTGTTTCTGTGCATATTCGCCTAGATTTCTGCGTTAGCCGTCAAAACCAGCGTTAGGGGGTCCTAACGCTGGTTTTGGCTGTCCGTTGGTAATTAGAGTCAGTCAGGAAAGGGTCTAACGCTCACTTTCCAGCCGCAACTTTTCCATACCGCAGATCCCCTTACGTCAATTGCGTATCCTATCTTTTCAATGGGATCTTTCTAACGCTGGTATTTAGAGTCTTGGCTGAAGTGAGCGTTAGAAATCTAACGACAAAACTCCAGCCGCAGAAAAAAGTCAGGAGTTAAGAGCTTTCTGGGCTAACGCCGGTTCATAAAGCTCTTAACTACTGTGCTCTAAAGTACACTAACACCCATAAACTACCTATGCACCCCTAAACCGAGGCCCCCCCACATCGCGCCACTCTATTAAATTATTTTAACCCCTAATCTGACGACCGCACACCGCCGCAACCTACATTAGCCCTATGTACCCCTAATCTGCTGCCCCTAACATCGCCGACCCCTACATAATATTTATTACCCCCTAATCTGCCCCCCCCAACGTCGCTGCTACCTAACTACAATTATTAACCCCTAATCTGCCGACCGGACCTCACCACTACTATAATAAATGTATTAACCCCTAATCCGCCTCACTCCCGCCTCAAAAACCCTATAATAAATTTTATTAACCCCTAATCTGCCCTCCCTAACATCGCCGACACCTAACTTCAAGTATTAACCCCTAATCTGCCGACCGGACCTCGCCGCTACTCTAATAAATGTATTAACCCCTAAAGCTAAGTCTAACCCTAACCCTAACACCCCCCTAAGTTAAATATAATTTTATTCTAAGGAAATAAAAAATTCTTATTAAATAAATTAATCCTATTTAAAGCTAAATACTTACCTGTAAAATAAACCCTAATATAGCTACAATATAAATAATAATGATATTGTAGCTATTTTAGGATTAATATTTATTTTACAGGCAACTTTGTATTTATTTTAACCAGGTACAATAGCTATTAAATAGTTAATAACTATTTAATAGTTACCTAGTTAAAATAATTACAAAATTACCTGTAAAATAAATCCTAACCTAAGTTAAAAATTAAACCTAACACTACACTATCAATAAATTAATTAAATAAACTATCTACAATTATCTACAATTAAATCAACTAAACTAAATTATAAAAACAAACAAACACTAAATTACAAAAAAAAGCAAACACTAAATTACAAAAAATAAAAAAAGATTACAAGAATTTTAAACTAATTACACCTACTCTAAGCCCCCTAAAAAAATAAAAAAGCCCCCCAAAATAAAAAAATGCCCTACCCTATTCTAAAATAAATATTTTACAGCTCTTTTACCTTACCAGCCCTTAAAAGGGCCTTTTGCGGGGCATGCCCCAAAGAATTCTGCTCTTTTGCATTTAAATAAACATACAATACCCCCCAACATTACAACCCACCACCCACATACCCCTAATCTAACCCAAACCCCCCTTAAAAAACCTAACACTAAGCCCCTGAAGATCTTCCTACCTTGTCTTCACCACGTCGGGTGTCACCGATCCGTCCAGAAAAGGGTCCAAAGTCTTCATCCTATCCGGCAAGAAGAGATCCAGAAGAGGCTCCGAAGTCTTCATCCTATCCGGCAAGAAGAGGAGATCCGGACCGGCAAACATCTTCATCCAAGCGGCATCTTCTATCTTCTTCCATCCGGCGCGGAGCAGGACCATCTTGAAGCAGCCAATGCGGATCCATCCTCTTCTAACGATGTCCTAAGTCAGAATGAAGGTTCCTTTAAATTACGTCAGCCAAGATGGTGTCCCTCGAATTCCGATTGGCTGATAGGATTCTATCAGCCAATCGGAATTAAGGTAGGAAAAATCTGATTGGCTGATGGAATCAGCCAATCAGATTCAAGTTCAATCGGATTGGCTGATCCAATCAGCCAATCAGATTGAGCTCGCATTCTATTGGCTGTTCCGATGGATCCGCGTCGGCTGCTTCAAGATGGTCCCGCTCCGCGCTGGATGGAAGAAGATAGAAGATGCCGCTTGGATGAAGATGTTTGCCGGTCCGGATCTCCTCTTCTTGCCGGATAGGATGAAGACTTCGGAGCCTCTTCTGGACCTCTTCTTGCCGGATAGGGTGAAGACTTCGGACCCTCTTCTGGACGGATCTGTGATACCCGGCGTGGTGAAGACAAGGTAGGAAGATCTTCAGGGGCTTAGTGTTAGGTTTTTTAAGGGGGGTTTGGGTTAGATTAGGGGTATGTGGGTGGTGGGTTGTAATGTTGGGGGGGGTATTTTATGTTTTTTTTACAGGCAAAAGAGCAGAATTCTTTGGGGCATGCCCCGCAAAAGGCCCTTTTAAGGGCTGGTAAGGTAAAAGAGCTGTAAAATATTTATTTTAGAATAGGGTAGGGCATTTTTTTATTTTGGAGGGCTTTTTTATTTTTTTAGGGGGCTTAGAGTAGGTGTAATTAGTTTAAAATTCTTGTAATCTTTTTTTATTTTTTGTAATTTAGTGTTTTTTTTTTTTTGTAATTTAGTGTTTGTTTGTTTTTGTAATTTAGTTTAGTTGATTTAATTGTACATAATTGTAGATAGTTTATTTAATTAATTTATTGATAGTGTAGTGTTAGGTTTAATTTTTAACTTAGGTTAGGATTTATTTTACAGGTAATTTTGTAATTATTTTAACTAGGTAACTATTAAATAGTTATTAACTATTTAATAGCTATTGTACCTGGTTAAAATAAATACAAAGTTGCCTGTAAAATAAATATTAATCCTAAAATAGCTACAATATAATTATTATTTATATTGTAGCTATATTAGGGTTTATTTTACAGGTAAGTATTTAGCTTTAAATAGGATTAATTTATTCAATAAGAATTATTTTATTTCGTTAGAATAAAATTATATTTAATTTAGGGGGGTGTTAGTGTTAGGGTTAGACTTAGCTTTAGGGGTTAATACATTTATTAGAGTAGCGGTGAGGTCCGGTCGGCAGATTAGGGGTTAATAATTGTAGGTAGGTGGCGGCGACGTTGGGGGCGGCAGATTAGGGGTTAATAAATATAATATAGGGGTCGGCGGTGTTAGGGGCAGCAGATTAGGGGTACATAGGGATAACATAGGTTGCGGCGGTGTACGGAGCGGCAGATTAGGGGTTAAAAATAATATGCAGGGGTCAGCGATAGCGGGGTCAGCAGATTAGGGTTTAATAAGTGTAAGGTTAGGGGTGTTTAGACTCGGGGTTCATGTTAGGGTGTTAGGTGCAGACTTAGGAAGTGTTTCCCCATAGGAAACAATGGGGCTGCGTTAGGAGCTGAACGCTGCTTTTTTGCAGGTGTTAGGTTTTTCAGCTCAAACTGCCCAATTGTTTCCTATGGGGGAATCGTGCATGAGCACGTTTTTGAAGCTGGCCGCGTCCGTAAGCAATGCTGGTATTTAGAGTTGCACTGGCGGTAAATATGCCTGTACGCTCCCTTTTTGGAGCCTAACGCAGCCCTTCTGAGAACTCTAAATACCAGCATTGTTTAAAAGGTGCGGGGGAAAAAAATATGCGTAGCTAACGCACCCCTTTGGCCACAAAACTCTAAATCTAGCCGATTATTCTTTATAGTAGTGTCTATTACATGCAGTTATATGAAAATTGGTGTATACTGTCCCTTTAAAGATTTTTTTTATATGATCACATTTGTCAGTGAAATTGTGGAATGAAATTAACCAAAATGGACCTAGATCAATACCTTGGGTTGGAGTGATAACAAAAATGCTAAAATTCTCCAGTATTTTGGGTAAGTTCTTCCTCTGAATGTCCGGTAGTGAAGGAATTTATATAACCCTGCTAGTTATGCAAAACTGGGGAATGGGTAATAAAGGGATTATGCATCTTTTTAAACAAAAAAAATCTGGAGTAGACTATCACTTTAAGGTTTTTTTTTGTTCTCTATTAACAATGGTGATTGCATACATAGTTAAAGTATAGGAGTTCTGTAGAAGTTTAATGGGCATTCCATGAGTATAACTTGTATTTTAATGTGGAAACATCACTGTGAATTTCTAATTTTCAAAGGATTATTCTTCCATTTAGGTGCATCTTTTCAAACTATTTTTACTTTTTAGTGTTGTATTTGTTACATAAACATGCTTTGAATACATGCCCCCTTCTTACTGCAGAGATCCGAGTTCACTGGCAAAGTGGGTGGATTTTTGTTCAGGCTGCAATCCCTATTATTTCTTATAGAAGGCACATCTCCGCTCGTCAGGACAGAGACGGTTTGCACACTTTTTATAAAATGTCAGTGGATACATAGATTGAAATCCTGGCAAGATAAAAAGGCCATTTCTTGTGGGTCAGACAATCACTTTATCATCGGGCCTTTAGTCTGAATTTCAAAAGAGCAGTACATTTGTTTCTGACATTTCAAAGTTTCTTTATCTATCTATCTATCTATCTATCTATCTATCTATCTATCTATTGGGTTCTTGTAATGCGCGGCTATTCACCCGTAAGGGACTCAAGGCGATGAGGGTTGCAGTTCAGTCGAAGAGCCAGGTCTTGAGGTTCTTTCTGAGCTTAGTTAGGGCGGTAGCTTGTCTGCGGGAGGGTGTTCCAAGTCTTGACTGCCAGGTGAGAGAAGGATCTGCCTCCTGTTGTGGATTTCCTGATGCGGGGGATGACTGCGAGGGCTTGGTCGGCCGATCGAAGTTGTCTGGCAAGGGTGTAGAAGGTAATGCGTTGGTTCAAGTATTCGGGACCGATGTTGGGGAGGACCATGAATGCGTGGGTGAGAAGCTTGAAGGTTATTCTTTTGTTGATGGGGAGCCAGTGCAGGTCCCGCAGGTGTTTGGTGATGTGGCATTGACGGGGGATGTCGAGGATTAGTCTGGCTGAGGCATTCTGGATGCGCTGTAGTCTCTTTTGGAGCTTGATGGTAGAGCCGGCGTAGAGTGCGTTACCGTAGTCCAGTCAGCTGCTGATGAGGGCGTGAGTGACAGTCTTCCTGGTCTCGGTTGGGATCCATTTGAAGATCTTTCGCATCAGGTGAAGTGTGTGGAAGCATGCAGAAGAGACGGCGTTGATTTGCCGGTCCATGGAGAGTGATGAGTCCAGAATGACGCTTAGATTTGCTGCACGGTCGGTTGGGGTTGGAGGGTGTCCGAGGGCTGTGGGCCACCAGGAGTTATTCCAAGTGGATGTGGTGGGACTGAGGAGGAGGACTTTGGTCTTGTCTGCGTTCAGCTTTAGGCAGTTGTAGCTCATCCAGGTGGCAACTGCTGTCAGCCCTTCGTGGACGTTTCTCTTGGCAGTAGTGGGGTCACTGGTAAGTCAGATGATTAGCTGGGTGTCGTTGGCATAGGAGACGATATTGAGGTTGTGTTGTCAGGCAATGGCGGCGAGAGGGGACATGTAGATGTTGAATAGGGTGGGGCTCAGCGAAGAGCCTTGGGGTACACCGCAGCTGATTTCTGTGGGCTTGGAGGTGAAGGGTGGGAGTCTAACTTTCTGGGTTCTGCCGGTGAGGAAGGAGGTGATCCATTCCAAGGCTTTGTCGTGTATGCTGGCATCGTGTATTCGGTTGCGGAGGGTGAGGTGGGAGACAGTGTCTAATGCTGCTGAGAGCTCTAGAAGAATGAGGGCTGTGGTCTCTCCTTGGTCAAGTAGGGCGAGGATGTCGTCTGTGGCGGCAAGGAGGGCAGTCTCGGTGCTGTGGTTGCTCCTGAAACCGGATTGGGAGGGGTCCAGGGTGTGGTTGGCTTCGATGTAGTCAACGAGTTGCGGGTTGATGGACTTCTCCCTGACTTTGGCCGCAATGGGGAGCAGAGAGATTGGGCGGTATTTCTTCGGATCATTGGGGTCAGCCGTGGGTTTTTTCAGTAGGGGTTTTAATTCTGCGTGCTTCCAGTCATCCGGGAAGGTGCCGGTTTTGATGGAGCAGTTGATGGTGCTGCAGAGCTCGGGGGCGATGGTGTCACCCGCTTTGTTGAAAATGTGATGCGGGCATGGGTCCGAGGGTGCTCCGGAGTGGATCGATCTCATGATTCGGATGGTGTCCTCTGTGGTGAGGGGGCTCCAGATGGTCCATGGAGGGTATGCGGTGGTGTATTTCGGTGAGGTATAGGTGGGAGTTGGTGGGTAGGTGATGGTGGGTGAGTTCTGGGGCATGAAGCTGTCATAGATGTCGACGATCTTGCGGTGGAATTACATTGCGAGGTTATCGCAGAGGTCCTGGGAGGGCAGGATGTCGTTGGTGTCACTGTTGGGATTGGAGAATTCCTTGATGACTGTGAATAGCTCCTTGCTGTTGTGGACGTTGGCATTGATTCTATATTGGATGACTGTCTTCTTGGGGGTTTTGATGAGGTGGTGGTGGGTAGTGATGGCCTCTTTGTAGGCTGTTTTATTTGAAGGGGTCTTGCTGGATCTCCAGGTCCTTTCCAATTGCCTGCCATGGCGTTTGGAGTCCTGGAGGGCAGGGGTGAACCAACTAGCCTTGTTGGTGGGTTGGCGGTTGGACGGTTTCTTAAGAGGGGCAAGGGTGTTGGCGCAGTCTGTGAGCCAGTGGTGGAGGTTGCGGGCGGAGAAGTTGGCATCTGTGGAGGTAGCTGGGGGGCACTTGTTCAAGGTGGAGTGCAGTTGGTCTTCAGTGATGTTGTTCCAGTTTCTGCGGGGCGGGTGGTGCTGCCGGAGGTGTGTGGTGGGTTTGTTGATGGAAAAGTGTATGCAATGGTGGTCGGTCCAATGGAGTTTGGTGATGTGGTTGACTGAAATGTGGTTGCCTGCAGAGAAGATAGGGTCGCGGGTGTGTCTGGCTAAGTGGGTTGGGGGGTTGTCGAGTTGCTTCAGTCCGATGGTTCCAAGGTTTTCTAAGAGGTTTGTGGTGTTGTGGTCATTGGGGTGGTCTAGGTGGAAGTTGAGGTCACAGAGGAGGATGTATTCTGTTGAGGGGAAGGCGTGGAGTGCAATGAGGTCGGTGATGGAGTCGTAGAAGGCATTACGAGGTCCGGGGAGTCTGTAGATGAGGGTGCCACAGAGGATGGTGTTGGGACTGACCTGGATCTTGAAGTGTAGGTGTTCCAAGCCTGGTGAGTGGTGGTCGGAGCTGGTTGTGACATGGAGGGAGTGTTTGTGGATGATGGCGATGCCTCCTCCCGGTCAGTTGCTGCGGTCCTTGTGGGAGATCTTGTATCCGTTGGGGATGGCGATGTCAGGCATTGATGTGGGGTTCAGCCAGGTTTCGGTGGGGAGGTGGAGTTGAGCAGGTTCCAGATTTTGACGGCGTGCTTGTGGACGGAGCGGGAGTTGAGGAGGATGCAGTTGACGTGGTTGTGGTTGTTTTTGCGTGAGGTGAATGGCAGGTTAGTGGTTCGGAGGGAGGAGAAGGCAGGTGAGGTGACTGGCAGTTTAGTGGTTTGGAGGGAGGAGAAGGCGCAGTTGCGGCAGGTAAAGGGTCCTTTGGTGTTCGTCGGGGATGCGTGGTGGCAGGTGGATGATCTACCGGTGTTGAGATGGAGGAGGGTGCTAGCGTCATAGTGGTGGTGGTTGTAGGAGCCAGGGTTAGTGGAGCTGGATGCGGTCCAGGCACGGACGGGCGCTGAGGGGCGCTGACGGGCTTGCACAGCGACCTCCATTAAATAGGTGCTGGGAGGTGGGAGGGCTGGGAGGCAGGGGGCAGGGCAGTGGCTGTAGAAAGAAAGTTAACAAAGGGAGTTACCTGTGCTATGCTGGGAGGCGGGGGGCAGGGCAGTGGCTGTGGCATGGGAGAGACAAACAGGAAGGAGAGCAGGCTGGAAGAAGCTGGAAGCTTCCATTTTCTCTGCCCCTGTATCATATGATAGTGATCAGCCAATAAAAAAACACATATACATATATACTGTGAACACGTGCATAGTGCACATTTTCATAATTAAATTACACTGGAAAGTTTTTATGAAATTCCATGCCCTACCTGAATTATGAACATTTTTTACTTTAGTGTGCCTTTAAGAATTAATTTCAATATTAGTGTATTTTTCCATTGATTTAGGCATGATGAACCAGATTTATTTATTTTACAATTGGAAAGTTAATTTATAATAATAATAATAATAAGAAGAAGAATATAACATTAATATTTAATAAACAGTATAAGGGTATAAAGAGTGATATTTTGGCATTTTCAAACCCCATGCATTCTCAAGTAGTAGTAGTCTATGTGTAGATGCTTAAAATGCCTTTACAATGGGATGTGGCGACAGGAAATTTTGAGGTAAAATATCCACCTTTTTCTTTTTTTTATATAGGTGATATTTTCTTGTCAGCTTTGTATAGATATGCTGCACCACTTTCAAGCGATTCATCATTTGGGTATTATGAACTTTAATTCACTAAAAAAGGGCAGTCAGTGGAAGTCCCAGGGAAATGGGAACTGCCTCCCATCACAGAAGCTACCTGCAATAGAGAATATCATAGTGGAGAGTGCAGGTTACAGGGGATCAACTGGCACTGATATAAATTTTTGGTTTGCAGCTAATGCAAATTAAACTAAAAGTTTTCACTACAATTTAACTAGTATTTGCCTCTAGTTTAGTAACATAACTTTTCTGTCAGTTAGAGAAGTGTATTGGGAACTTTGAACAAACTTCACCTTCAACTGTTGAGATAAATAAGTTAGACCTGCAGGTGTAGAATGCTTAGATAATATAGGGTCGTCGAACACATCCTTTAGAAAAATGTATCTAATGTCTTTCTACAAAAATGCACCATTAAAGTTTTTTTTGTAGATAAAACATTCCAAAGCACAACCAGAATTAGCAAAATCACAATTATAAATACACTGCTGTATACATAATATAAATGCATTAAACACAAAATAGAGAATGCAAAGATTAATCACTTAAAAAGGAAATTTATGCTTACCTGATAAATGTATTTCTTTTACGATATGATGAGTCCACGGATTTCATCCTTACTTATGGGATTACGCCTCCTGGTCAGCAGGAAGGTGCAAAGAGCACCACAGCAGAGCTGTATATATAGCACCTCCCTTCCCTCCCACTCCAGTCATTCGACCGAAGTTAGGAAGAGAAAGGAAAAGCCAAAGGTGCAGTGGTGACTGAAGTTTAAGAAAAAATAAATACCTGTCTTAGAAATGACAAGGTGGGCTGTGGACTTGTCATATCGTAAAAGAAATACATTTATCAGGTAAGCATAAATTTCCTTTTCTTTTACAAGATATGACGAGTCCACGGATTTCATCCTTACTTATGGGATACAATACCAAAGCTATAGGACACGGATGAAAGGGAGGGACAAGACAGGAACCTAAATGGAAGGTACCACTGCTTGAAGAACCTTTTTCCCAAAACCAGCCTCAGAAGAAGCAAAAGTATCAAATTTGTAAAATTTGGAAAAAGTGTGAAGAGACGACCAAGTTGCAGCCTTGCAAATCTGTTCAACAGAAGCATTGTTTTTAAATGCCCATGAGGAAGCCACAGCCCTAGTAGAATGAGCTGTAATTCTTTCAGGAGGCTGCTGTCCAGCAGTCTCATATGCCAGACGGATGATATTCTTCAGCCAAAAAGAAAGGGAGGTAGCTGTAGCTTTCTGGCCCCTACGCTTTCCATTAAAAACAATGAATAATGAAGATGATTGACGGAATTCCTTAGTTGCCTGCAAGTAAAACTTCAGGGCACGGACCACGTCCAAATTATGTAACAGACGCTCCTTCTTAGAAGAAGGGTTAGGACACAAGGAAGGAACAGCAATTTTCTGATTAATATTCTTGTTAGAAACAACCTTAGGAAGGAAACCAGGTTTGGTACACAAAAACCACCTTATCAGAATGGAAAATAAGATAAGGCGAGTCACATTGTAACGCAGAAAGTTCGGAAACTCTACCAGCAGAAGAAATAGCAACCAAAAATAAAACCTTCCAAGATAACAACTTAATATCTATGGAATGCATGGGTTCAAATGGAACCCCTTGAAGAACATTAAGAACTAAATTCAAACTCCAATTGGTCTAAACACAGGCTTGATTCTGGTCAAAGCCTGACAAAAAGACTGAAAGTCTGGAACATCTGCCAAATGCTTGTGTAGTAAAATCGACAAAGCAGAAATTTGTCCCTTTAAGAAACTTGCTGATAACCCCTTCTCCAATCCTTCTTGGAGAAAAGATAAAATCCTGGGAATCCTAACTCTACTCCATGAATAGCCCTTGGAATCGCACCAACAAAGATATTTACGCTATATCTTATGGTAGATCTTTCTAGTGACAGGCTTACGTGCCTGAATCAAAGTATCAATGACCGAATCAGAGAACCCCCACTTAGATAAAATCAAGCGTTCAATCTCCAAGCAGTCAGCTGCAGAGAAACTAGATTCGGATGTTGGAAGGGTCCCTGAATGAGCAGGCCCTGCCCCCGTGGCCTGAGAACCACCAGAAGTGACCCTAGAACCTTCATGAAGATCCTGCATGCTATGGCCAACCTGAAGGGAAGAGCCACAAACTGAAAATGTTTGTCCAGAAAGGCAAACCTTAGGAACTGGTGATGATCCTTGTGGATAGGAATATGAAGATATGCATCTTTCAAGTCCACGGTAGTCATATATTGACCCTCCTGGATCAATGGCAGAATTGTTCGAATAGTCTCCATCTTGAAGGATGGGACTCTGAGAAACTTGTTTAGACTTTTTAGATCTAAAATAGGTCGAAATGTGCCCTCTTTTTTGGGGACCACGAAAAGATTTGAGTAAAACCCCTGCCCCTGTTCCAGTCTTGGAACGGGACAAATTACTCCCATAGTATAGAGGTCTTTTACACAACGTAAGAATGCCTCTCTTTTTATCTGGTCTACAGACAATCGTGAAAGAAGAAACCTGCCCCTTGGGAGAGAATTTTTTAATTCCAGTTAATACCCTTGGGACACGATTTACAGAGTCCAGGGGTCCTGAACATCTCTTACCCAAGCCTGGGCAAAGAGAGAAAGTCTGCCCCCTACTAGATCCGGTTCCGGATTGGGGGCCGCCCCTTCATGCTGTCTTGGTAGCAGCAGCGGGCTTCTTGGGTTGTTTACCCTTGTTCCAAGATAGGGTACTTGAAATATTGAGCTCTGAAGTCAAATTACATAGATAAAAATTTAGAACTGAAAAGTGTACTGCACCTTTAAATAATAAAAGCGCAACAATTTTTCTGTTATCTCAAAAACAACGTTTGCAGCAATACAAACTTTCCTAATGTGGCTATAATAGCTTAGTAATATTGCACCACTTTGCTTAGGTATGTTATATAGAAAATTATATCGATTTTATCAGATAAAATAACTTTTTAGCTATTCAGGCCCCTGCACCTCGCCACAGCTCTGCTGCGGCGCCTACCTGCCCCAAGAACACACTGTCTCTGATCGAGTAGCTCCTAAGTCTCTTCATTTGACAAAAATAACTTAGGCCCCACCGGAGTCCAGGACCTTGCTGTCTATTTGATCCGGATGATACTGCGCATCTGAGCGCGCAAAATTATGCCCCTCCCATTGTGGGCGTAACTCTAGCCTGACTAAGACCTGCATGGGTCGCAAAGAAAAACAAACATGTCGATCCAAATAATTAATAAGCCATGTGTCTCTCTTGCATACACCGCAAATATCAAGTGTGTGTAACATCATAAAAAACACTGCACTCCCTCAGGCCAGTGATAAAAATGATAATGACAGCCCTTAAGCAAACCGCAGCTCCCAGCGTCTAGCCCACATTGAATATGCCTCAAAGATATATTATACATATTTAGCAATCAATATAAAGGGAATTCCAGGTACACCATTTCCTTACATATAGTGCATACTGATTACCCCTCCCCAGATAGGGAATAATGTCAACCTGTTCTGATGCATCAAGTCTCCCAGAAACAAATGACTGAACATACCTCAATTCTGCTTGTAGCATGACACTGTTCTCCACACTGAAGATTTTTCTTTACACTACCTTCAGCTGCTCTGTGGGAACCAGCATGGATCTTAGATAACGTTTGCTAAGATCATCAACATCAGGGCAGAAAAATACAATGTCTCCACTCCACTTGGGAAGTTCTAGACTGACGATTTCTCCCTGAGAAAAATAGTACTCACTGGCACCATTTTAAAAATAAAAAACTTCTTGATTGAAGAATCTAAATTAACAAAAATGAGAGTATTATATGCAAACAGTACTGACTGTAACCTGTGATTTAACTGGGGCTGAAGTAATAATTACAATATAAACGAAACTGATGATTCTATCACAAATCACTCAGCACATATAAACTCAGGTACATTTTCAAACATGTATAATACGAGCGTAAATAACTGGGACATATATAAAGTCCTGCTATATTTTCGCACTTCCGAATACATTGTAAGTCAATTTATGCTCCACTACTACGTTATCACAGTCTAAGTTGGCTTTTCAACCTGCACAATGCCGACATAATTATTTATAAGGGTCAACACTTAGGCATTTACTTAACAATCTACACACTTTCCACGATTAAGTAACAGCACTCGATACTTTCTATCCTTATTGTGGATTTTGGCAGCAACTAATACACACCCACTATTGGTGAATCTTAGACTAAGCCTCAAGTATAAAGGATATCTAAGAACGAAAACGTAACAAGCAACAAAATGCTTAATATCTAATACATTATTGCATAGAATTGACCCCTTAGTTAAAGGGACAGTCTAGGCCAAAATAAACTTTCATGATTCAGATAGAGCATGTAATTTTAAACAATTTTCCAATTTACTTTTATCACCAATTTTGCTTTGTTTCTCTTGGTATTCTTAGTTGAAAGCTTAACCTAGGAGGTTCATATGCTTATTTCTTAGACCTTGAAGCCCACCTCTTTCAGATTGCATTTTAACAGTTTTTCACCACTAGAGGGTGTTGGTTCACGTATTTCATATAGATAACACTGTGCTCGTGCACGAGAAGTTATCTGGGAGCAGGCACTGATTGGCTAGACTGCAAGACTGTCAAAAGAACTGAAAAAGGGGCAGTTTGCAGAGGCTTAGATACAAGATAATCACAGAGTTTAAAAATATATTATTATAAATGTGTTAGTTATGCAAAACTGGGAAATGGGTAATAAAGGGATTATCTATCTTTTAAAACAATAAAAATTCTGGTGTAGACTGTCTCTTTAACAACACGTGAGAATTAGTGAGACCTTGTGCGAGATATAAGTATTTTAAAGCGAGCAAGATTGGGTTGTAATTCACCTATATTGTTATACAAGGCTCAGTGCCTTCATGCATATCGGATTATACTTTCGAGCAACAGTGGCATTACAGATATCAGATATCCACATAGGCTTTGCTAACCAGATGCATATTCCAATGTGAGCCACTAAGTTGTTGTTGCACTATTATAGTAACTTAACAACACAGTATCTGTGGCGATTAGTGTTAAAATATTTGACACATTATTATTAGTAGTTGATTACAACTATTTCAAGCTAATATTCACTTAAGTTTCACAAGATATAAAGAAACTGTGAGTTAAATTATTATATAAATTGATAGGTTTATTACTTATAAATAGGTCCGCTTATGATTAACCTTTAGTGAGATAACATCTTGGATTCGGCTACAATAGCCTCTTTACCATATGACTATTTGAACAAGGTTAATTTAGGGAATTAGTCTTTTCATAACCTGTCTAACCTATTTGACTAAAGCAAGTTACTGACACAAACATGTTACTAACTTAGATCCATTATGTTGGACAAAGCACAACATGCCCATGATTATTAATTGTGATAAATTTGCATGCATCTGAAGAGAAATCCTAAGAGTGTTTTTAATAAAGTGTTTCCAGTTTTATTGTTCTACTTGTGTATAATAAAAGTTATGTTTTAATCTACACACACCCTTCTCCACTATAGTGGTAATAAGTCTGTTAAGTCTCCATATAAGCTCACATGACTTTTATGCATAAACGTAATCTCTGTATATGAACACTTAACCCACAGAATGCTGTTTGTGTAGTCTTTTTTGAGGATTAGGTTCTCTTAACCCCTCCTCAAATTTCTTTCGCATTTGATATTTACTACATAGCACCATACTTTATCCATTATATTATTAGTGGATATCATAAGTAACAAAAAGGGTTAAAGTCATTTGTAGTGCCATTGGTTCTATTTCTTTTTCTAACACCTCACTTTGCCTCTTCCTATCACTAACACAGGCAAAGAGAATGACTGGAGTGGGAGGGAAGGGAGGAAGCTATATATACAGCTCTGCTGTGGTGCTCTTTGCCACTTCCTGCTGACCAGGAGGTGTAATCCCATAAGTAAGGATGATATCCGTGGACTCGTCATATCTTGTAAAAGAAATACAAAGCACTACGTGTAAATGCAACAAAACTCAGTGTAAATGCAATAGAACAATATTGTACTATGCTTGTCTCTCCTTCACACCCAGAAATGTAATGCAACTTATATATATATATATATATACATATATATATATTTATATATATATATTCATGTAACTGATGATGTCATCAACAATGTCATGTGTGATGTAATCATTGATGTTATTGACAATGTCATGCAAAGCCCCCAAAGGGAGAGAAGGAGCCATTTAAGTTAGGAATTCCCTGCATTAAAATGTTTGATAGAAAACTCCCAACATTTTCTGAATGTTGCAGTAGCATTGTTTACAGACTGAGTGGCTACTTCACTGTTTCAACAGTAATATCACTTAAAGACTAATTTTCCCCACTATTATTTGATTTGGCATTAGAATCCCTGACACTCGAGATCACAAAAAATATAACTAGGAGTAAATGTTGACATAAAGAAACTGCAGATTGCTTTTTATACAAACAATACCATTCTTTAACTTACTGACAAATATGTATGAGGCATTTTAGCTTTTAGATCACTGGATTATTTGACATTGAAACGGATAATGGTACCTTTTAGTCAGAGAAGAATAAAATGTTGTCTGTACAGTTTTTTTTTTGGTCTTGTAAACTTTATTATAATCAATTATATATTAGCCATCAGAAATTTGAAATGGAAACTCAGATTTGAAAACATTTACCATTATAACATACATGGCAAAAACAAAAAGCTTTCATATAGTTTAATATAAAATATATTAGCCATTTACAAAATTATAGATAATTAAGGCAAAATAAGTCCATCAGAAAATATTAGAACCTTCTTCCTCCAATGGGAGAGGGCTGCACGGACACAATTTAGGCTTAATTAAGCAAATGCATTTTATAAAACAAGGCTTGACAAACCCGAACACAAGGGCACCACTGGTGCCTTAAAATTAGGCAATGTGTCCTTGTTTGTAGCCCCAAGACACCCATGTGTTCCCCTAATTTGCTACCACTGGCCAAGAGGAAAAGTGAAGTATTTTTATTAGACATGTGCAATTTGTTTTGTTCCAAATCAAAATTCGGACGACATTCGGGTGATTTGGAGATTCGGATGTATCCGAATCTCTGAATCACCCAAGTAATGAAACTAAACTAATCCGAATTAATTTGTAACAAAACATCCAAATTAGTTTGCATTAATTTGTTTTATTCCAATGGCCCTGGCGCGATAGTCTGACTTTCTGGACTAATCACAATTCCTTTGCCGTTCCATATTTATTATAAAATAAATAAATAGAGATATATTAAAATTAAATATAGTGAGATAGAACAGTGAAATAATTCCTTTTGTGTTGGTTGGAACTATCCGAATCAATGTAACATAACATAACAAATTAATCCGAACATAACAAACTTCCGAATGCATCCGAAATTAATGACTGCTATAACGAATCAATCCGAATGCATCCGAAATGAAGGACTGCTATAACGAATCAATCCGAATGCATCCAAACTGAAATAAAAAAAATACCAAATCTATACAAAGCGAAACTAAATTTTCCGACGTGCACATGTCTAATTTTTATAGAGTTATAGAAAACCTTCCAGGCAGCTATATTTATATATATTTCTGCTGTAGGCTGCCAGACCTAGAACTGTTCAACCCATGACCCCTACACTACTGCTGAGTGTACTGCTCCCACTGCCAGGACAATGTTATGCAGTATTTTCTATAATATTGTATTTCTCAGTATGTATGACTCTCTGTTCTTAGTATTGGTTAATAATGGTTGTGGAGTACTAGGGACTTTTTGTTTTTAATGTATGTTCTAAAGTATTTTTAACCCCTTTTTGGAGCTTGATAATATTGGTAAAATTAGATTAGACAACACTCTGGATAGAACATAGGTTTCTCCAGAGGCTAGCCTTGATAATTCTAGGTCATTTTACAGACGTGGTCAGGATTTTTCACTAACACCCACACTGGCGCGTTTACTCAAGTGCGCTAACCCGACAGGAAATATGAATATTTCACATTCCAATGTTCTTCCAATAGCAGAATATGTTCTATTTATTCTTAAATAAATATTTCTATATACATGTGATTATTTTTGGTACAATATATATCTATACATTGTATATATATATTTATATATATATACTAATTCCTTAGAGAAGAAGGGCATGCATAGGACTTGAATATTCAACAAATCTTCTGTTTATTATTTATAAGCTTCATTAGGTTTGGTCGTAATAGAATAATAAACAGAAGAAGTCCTGTGAGTGCTTCTCCTTCTCTAAGGAACTTCTTTATATGATCTAGTTGTTAGTACACAGTCAAGTGAGTGAAAATCAGTGAGTGCATGGAATAATTCATATATATGATTATATATAGGTATAAATTTATACATTTATATATATAGTTAGGAATATTTATTTATTTAAAAATACTTAGAACATATTCCCCTATGTGAAAAACATCGGAAAATATTTACAGTAAATTAACACAGTAAACACTTTATTAAATATAAATATTGCATAAATATGATTTTACATGTTTTCAGCTACTTGACTGCAAAGGGCTCCAATGCACTTATATATATGTCTATATGTGTGTACATATGTTTTTATATGTGTGTATACATATAATACATATACACATATAAATACATAAATACATATGTACACACATATACATATATATATATATATATACTGTATATATATATATATATATATATATATATATATATATATATATACATATTTAGATATGTATATGTATGTATCTCTGTTAAAGGGACATAAAACAAGTTGGGATAGAAACAAAATATAATAATATGTACTTTAATTTATTTACCTGCAAATTTATACTGCAGTGCCTTGTCATTACCCCTTTTGTTTTAGTTTCTGAATTATAAAGCTATAACTCCCCCAAAACATTTCCTTCTATGGCTGTATCTATATCTATTGTTGTTTTGGTAGAATGCAAATATGCATAGGGATTATCTGCTGGAGCATGACTAGAAGCTGTGAACTCAGTTGAAATACAATGCCTGTGTCTAAACACTGATAAGGGGGGGAGTTGGCTTCTCCAGGCAACTTAGCTATGTAATTAATTTGCTTATTTTTGAAAATTATTTTAAAATACTTGCCAGCAATTTTTTTTAATTATATTTTTATTGAGGAATTCTACAATACAAATGCAAAATCCTTTTTACAAGAACAAACAGTTCACAAAAGTACTGATACATAATAATAATCATACTTGTTGATCTTTACTAATTTTCCTCTTTTTAATCCCCATAGCTGTAAGTGTAGACTACGTTTGAGTTTATGAAATTATTATATAATGAAAAAAGTTGGGGTTTTAAAATAAAATTAACCTAAGCTTAACCATCTGATAGCACATATAAGGAAGTGTAAACTCCATCTCCAACATTATGTACTGAGTTTATATTAAATATACGGTGGTGTGTGGATTTTATTGATAAAAATTCCACTTCTTAATATCTTAAACAAACGTATTCATTCTATGTAAGCCTACTTGTATATTCCGCATGCAAATTATGTGTATGAAGATTATTTCTGCCGCATGAAGTTCCCTTTTTCCATTGAATTTGAGGATTAAACTCTATATCCTCTTGCTCAGACAGAGTATGTTTTATCTATGTCCCCCCCCCCCTGCAGCCTCGGCCGCTGGCCGCAAGAGGGAAACCAATATGCTGTCATCATAAAGAGTGGTGTGTATGAGACCCCTTAACGGCATCTCATATGTGCTTATGTTTATAAAGTAAATGAGAATGGGAATATTTAGTAAAGAATCCTATACTCCATACTATATGCTTGTAAAGACTGATAGAGTCCATCTGTACAGTGCGGGTTTTATAATTGGAGTAGAGCTGTAAACACCAGAAGAACATACACACAATAAACTACTATAGTAAACATAAATAACCATGAGAGGTATTACTACCAAAGTAACCTGCCTGAAAGTATATCTTAGATGCTGCTTATCTGTAATGTCCCCTTTAATTCAGCCCCACCTTCTTTTGCTTTATAAGTGCACTTCCTGCTATCCTCTTTGCTTGATTATTTTGTTTGGCACAGGTTAAAGGATACACTCCTCAACTCCAGCTGACAGATATTGAGCCTCAAGCCTTTTTACCTATTAGGCTACTTGTTGCCTTCATCGCTATCCTGAACAAAGTACCTGACTCTTTTGTTACACATTTTGCTGTTCAGCTCCTCTCCGTTCTCAGCTACAGAACACTTCCTGTTTCCAGCGGATTGACTTTGTACAGCCGGATCTACACGCTGTTCCACGCTCACACCTTCCAGTAGCTTTCACGGACACTGCTACTGCTCCCTTCTCATCGTGGTAACATACACCAACCACCGGATTCATTCTGCTACAGCTGCTAGTACTTGCAAGTATATCTCAATCTGTATTGAACTGCTAATTGTTATTTGTCTGCCATTCCTTGCTTGCAATACTTTGCTTATCTATTGGATAACCTGTTTCTATCATTTGCTGCTTAAATCTCCAGTCTGCATTCTATCCATATCTTATGCTTTGCAACAATCAAAGTACTAAGAACATATCAGCCGTATATTTTTGCATAGTGTCATTTATACTTATATCAGCAGTTATCCTAACCTCTACCTGCTGTATTACTTTGCAAACACTCAGTTTCACTCTTACACCGCTGCTGGGAATCATCCATTACTATTAAAGTGCTGTACTAATACTGACACTGCAGGCTAAGTCTTTCCTGTGGTTGTTCCGCTATTACAGCTACACAACATTTAAATATTGTAGTTATAACATTATCTTAATAGGTATCGTGCAGATGTATAGTAGATGTTAGCGGACCATTATCATCAGGGGTTCCCCCAATACACACATAAAAACACTTTGAGGCCTATGTATCAAAGGTCTTGCGGACCTGATCCGACAGTGCAGATCAGGTCCGCGCAAGACCTCCGTATTCAGCTCTCTGTATTCAGTATTGCACCAGCAGCTCACAAGAGCTGCTGGTGCAACGCCGCCCCCTGCAGACTTGCGGCCAATGGGCCGCCAGCAGGGAGGTGTCAATCAACCCTATCGTACTCGATCGGGTTGAATTGTGGCGATTCCTGTCCGCCTGCTCAGAGCAGGTGGACAGGTTATGGAGCAGCGGGCTTTAGACAGCTGCTTCATAACTGCTGTTTCTGGCGAGTCTGAAGGCTCGCCAAAAACACGAGCCCACAAGCTCCATATGGAGCTTGATAAATGGGCCTCTTTGACACTTTTGGCACTCTTAAAATATCTAATGGCACAATTATGTTAGAAACACTCTCATGCTTTATGGAAAATAACTTTGAGAGTCCATGGGAACCTGCAGAGCAGCTTAGCCACAAGGGTATCAAAATAGCTATAAACATGTAAAACATTTTAGAACTGATCAGTGTAGGTATAAGTATTGAACTGAAACATATATTGCTAACAAATTAAAGCCCAAACAAATGTTTCTGCGTCCGTAATAGCTTTCTTCTATAGCTCCATAAACTCTTATTTGTGAATGCTACAATAGGCAGTACTATAAAGCGTAAAGTCTCGTAGTAATATCAGCTAGTAGAGCTTCCTTATGTTTTGTCCCAGGTATGAGCATAATGTTCAGCATAATCAGGTTCTTCTTTGAGATGCCATATGTGAATTGGGGCATGTATGTAGATAGGCTTTATAACATAAGACCTTTGAAGGAAATTACCGCTGAGGGAAAGTCGAGGCACGTCCTCTAGGACACGGTTTTTCTTACTGGCTTTTGTAGTTGTTGATATAGTTATCCCAGTCTCACAAGATGCTGATTGTAATTGGGCAATGTGGTCACTCAGTTCTAGGACTGTTTTGATGTTCTACAGATCAGTTCCTTTCCCCTCACCAAGAATAATCCTAGTTGGCTTACCAGTAATGGAAGAGATGGTAGCGCTCCCATCTGGCAGCCAGTAAGTGTGTGATTTTCTGTCAGCAACGCCAGGGCCCTTCGGTGCGGCCTGCGGATTAGATTCAGCCAGACCCATGTCTCTGTAGAGATAACAGTTATTGTCTTGAGGAGCCTTGGTTGACGCTCGATCTCCCGTCTGAGGTGGGGAAATTTGTGCAGGTGAAAGCTTTTCCTCTGTTGTTGTTCTCCTCTGATCGCCATCTTTATTTTCAAGTTTTGTAAGGTACTGTTCTGACGTGTCTACATTTGCGTACTCTGTCAGTGGCTCAGTGTTCTCCATGAGGTCATGAGGTAGAGATCTTTGATATATTTTGAGAAGCAAGATCTCTAGTCTAGCGAAACGCTGATCCAGGTCCTGCGCTAGTTCTTTCTCCCACGAGGTCGCCATTTTAGGACGGTCTTCTAGTCGGTAGGTTAGAGATTGGAGAATAGTTATGTTGCGAGATTAGTGTCAATATGCTATGCTGTGCAGTGTTCTTGCCAGCAATTTTTATGCAATTTGTTTATGCAAACTATTTTTAATTAATTAGCCCTTTTAGGATATGCACAGATCTCAACCTGTTTTATGTCCCTTTAAAGCCCCTTTAAAACACCTGGGATGTCATATCTTTGAGCCCTTATAACTTTTTAATGCAATATCTTTTAAAAATATTTTTTATTAAACAGTGTTTATATTAGTGTAACTGTACTTTTAAATGTATTTTTGATATGTTTTGTGCAACTCTTTTGTCTCAAGTAACAGTTTACCAGAGCTCTGAAGTGACGCTATCCTGATGCATGTTAAATTCAATGCGCACAAGTGAACACTTTTACTTTCAACTGATAAAACGCACACTGCTTCTGACGTTCTTATATCTGTCCTTATACCAAAGCCCAAAACATAGAAAAAAACATTGAAAGTAGCATTTTATTACATGTCTCTCCTAACCCCCACCGGGAGTGTAATTCCGATTATCCTAACTTAGTGAAGGAATAATCTAGATTTTATTAAAGACACAGAGACGAATATTTGCTTTACTTTCCTTTACTACTAGTGTGCAGCATTTCAAAGTACAATAAAACACATTACATAAATAAAGAGAAAAAAGAGACAAGGTAATTAACCCATGAAAAGGTTACATTAGATAACAGTGAAATAATGGACCAATCAGCAGACCCATACTGTTCATAAACCGACCAATGAGCTCCCCATCTTCCTCTTTCTTGTCTATAGCTCATGAAAAAGAAGTTCCCAAAAAAGCATAAAACACAAAACAGTCCAACAATTAATAATAAGATGAACAGGAACCAAAAAACTTGAAACAACTTAGAAAATATAGGGTTCGATGAAATCTGGTAGTTAATAGAAGACAGATAATTAATCCATTTCAAAATCCCAAAAGAAGATCGAGATTTGATTGAAGGTGCGAAGCCCGTCTTAATTAGAGATGTTTGAGAAGTTGGTAGCTAAAATAAATATAAAAAATATTAATGTCATATAATAAAATTGGGTGGGAAAGACAGCATAGAAGAGGAGGGAAATATTCGTCTCTGTGTCTTTAATAAAATCTAGATTATTCCTTCACTAAGCTAGGATAATCGGAATTTTATTACAAGACCAGAGACTTCATATTTGCTAGTTTAAAGCAACTATGAAAAAAGATTTTGAGAGGCGTGTTGAATGGGTTTAAAATAAAAATGTTTAAAAGTAGAATCAGAAGACCAATCTTCCGCCTTTAAAATCTCCTGAAGAGGAGCAGATTTTAAAAAGGCTTTAGAAGCGGCAGATCCTTTTACTGAATGGGCTGAAAAGGAACAATTAATTCCAGCTTCAGACATAACCCATTTAATCCACCTCGCAATGGAAGTAGGAGTTACAGGAGCATGAGGAGGAACAAAAGATAAAAGCAGTTGATTTTTTGAAGAGTCTCTAAACAAAACTGTTTTAGATTCATAAGATTTTAAACGTGAAACCACACATAGAGAAGGTTCAGAAGGAAAATAAGGATAGAAAATAGAAGAAGATTGAGTCTTAGTTCTACGAGAGATTAGAAAAGTAACACCTTCTGGAGAAAAAGATTTAGAGTTAAAATCAAGAGCCCAAACATCAGAAACTCTGCGAAAAGAGATAAGACATAATAAAGTAGCAAGTTTAGCAGAAATTTGTTTTAAGGATAAAAAATCATTAGAAGGCCAAGTTCTAAAAAGAGAAAAAATCAAGTCTACATCCCAAAAGGAATTATATTTAGGGACAGGAGGATTTTTTAATCTAATAGATTTTAAAAGACGACAAACTAACGGATGTTTACCAATGGGAAAATTATTTATAAAATCATGCCTAGCAGAAATAGCAGATCGAAAAAGATTAATAGTTCTGTAAGCAAGTCCACTATCAAAAAGATGAGAAAGAAAATTTAAAACTTGAGTCAAAGGAGCTGAAAAGGGATCCAAGTTCCTAGACAAGCACCAGCTAGACCATCTGGACCATGCGGAAAAATAGGATTTATGGGTTCCCGGAGCCCATGATTCCCGCATGAGAGATTTAGCTGATTCCGAAAGTTTGTGGAGATCTCTGATTTCCCCGTAATTGACCAAGCTATCAGTTTGAGAGATTGGTTTAGAATAAGATTGTGAGGATTGTTTACAGGATCTAGCAGAAGTTCTGGGAACAGAGGGAGAAGGAGGGGAGATTTGAACGACATCTCCAGAAGTGAAGGGGTTGGCCAAAGTGGAGTTATCAGAAGAAGGGATAAAAGATTCCTGCGAACTACTGCGAACTACTGAAATTGTCCGAGCAATCAGAGAAAAGGGGGGAAAGGCGTAAGATCCGTGGGGAGGCCACAGCTGAAGAAAAGCATCTATAACTAAAGCATCCGGATCCGGACGCCAACTGAAATAGTGAGGAAGTTGATGATTGAGTCGAGATGCAAAAATATCTAGAGAAAAAGGACCGCGAAGGGATTGAATTAAAAGAAAAATGTCCCTGTTTAACATCCAATCGCTGGAGTCTGTAAGAAAACGAGAACCCCAATCTGCAGCTGAATTTGAGAGACCTGGAATATATTCTGCTTTGATAGAAATATTCCTGTCCAAACACACATGGATAAAGTCTTTGGTAATCATGGAAAGATTTTTTGATTTGGTGCCACCTAAACGATTGAGGTATCTGACAGCCGAAATATTGTCCATGCGAAGAAGAATAGAAGCTGGAGCAAAAGATTTTACAAAACTTTTTACAGCAAAAGATCCGGCCAAAAGTTCCAAACAATTTATATGTAGATTTTTCTCCTCTAAGGACCATTTGCCTCCTGTTATGGACAGACCACAACGAGCTCCCCATCCCGAGAGACTGGCATCCGACTCTATAATGATATCCGGAGATTTTCCAAAAATAGCTCTCCCGTTCCAAGCTTCCATATGAGCAAGCCACCATGAAAGCTCATCTTTGGAATCTGAAGATAAAGGAATGAGATGAGAGTAAGAGAAACCTTTCTGAATGTAAGAAATTTTCAAACGTTGAAGTTCGCGATAATGAAGGGGGCAGGAAAAATAGCCTGAATGGAGGATGAAAGTAACCCAACAATTCTGGCTATTTGTCTGACAGAAACTAACTGTTTGGAAAGAGTTCTTGAAATCTCTTTCTTTATATTCTTTATCTTCTCTTGAGGGAGACTCAACGTGGATTTGGAAGTATCTATAAGGAAACCTAAAAAGATCAGATTCTTGGTAGGAAATAAGACTGATTTCTCTTTGTTCACCAGGAAACCTAAGTTCTCTAAAAGATTGATAGTTGTAGATAGTTGAGATTGGAGGGAAGAGAAATTTTGATTCATTAACAGAATATCGTCTAAATAAATGATAAGACGAAAACCCCTCTGTCTCAACCAGGATACTACTGGTTTGAGAAGCTTTGTGAAGATCCAAGGGGCCGAAGAAAGGCCAAAAGGAAGACAAGTGAAATTCCAAACTTGATTGTCCCATGAAAAAGTTAGGAATTTCCAATGTTCCGGAGAAATGGGAACAGTTACATAAGCATCAGACAGATCCAATCTGACTAACCAATCGTTGTCTAAAAGGCAGTCTCTTAAGAGATGGATACCTTCTAATTTGAAGTGATTGTAAGAAACGAAAGCGTTTAGTGATCTGAGATTTATTACTGGTCTGAATTGACCGTTTTTCTTTTTTACAAGAAAAATATTGCTGAAAAAGGCTAAATGAGGATTTAAACTTAGAGATATTGCGTCTTTTAAATGAAGATTTCTTATTTCTTTTTTAATCTGAACCTTGTCTTTTAAGGAAAAATGAATCGGAAAAGGGAGAACATTTTGAATTGGAGGAGAAACGAAATCTATTAATACTCCTTGAACTGTTTGAAGAATCCAAGGATCTGAAGTAATATGAACCCAATTTTGAGAAAATAGAAGTAGTCTTCCTCCAACTTTTAATGGGAAAGAAGGCAGAGGAAGAAGAGATATGGGATTTACCTGCAGATGAGCGTGATCTTGCTCTGAAGCGGGATCCTCTTTGTTGCCAGGGTCTGGCGCGTGATGGGAAGAAATTTGAGGGATAACCTTGTTCTTGATAGGTTCTGTTAAAATTGTAATTTGGTTGTTGGAAATGAGGTCTGGAAATAAAAGAGGCACGGCCGGGAAAGCGACCTCTTCCTTTACCGGCCCTGTAAGAGAAATTCTGAGATTTCAAAATTTTTCTCATGTTATTTTTGACTTTATTTAAAGTTGTAAAAGTATTAGCATACTGATTAAGGTCTTTTAAGAAAACATCACCAAAAAGAAAACCATCCTTATCAGAATGAAGTTCATTATTTGTGAAATCGCAAATTTTTGGGTCAATTCTACGTAAGATATTCTTACGTCTTTCAATAATCATGTTGGCGTTAGTATTACCAACAAAGGATAAAATTCTCTGAACCCATTCTCTAACCGTATGAGGGTCCATGCTAGAATAATTTAAAACAGCCTCCTCTGAAAGTTCAAATAATTTAGTTATTGGGCCAATAGTATCCAATAATCTATCCTGGCAGTTTTTCCAGGATCTATCAAGGCCCTTTTTTAATTTGTAACCAGGCGATCCTATGAATTTAATAACCTTAGGATCTATATCTGGAGTTAAATTACTATTATGTGGAAGAAGAGGTCTAGGGCATTCTGCCCTCATATTATTTCTAGCACGTTTCTTTAACGTTTTCTTTAATTGATAATCAACAAATTTAGCTATATCTAAAGGAGGAAACCACTCAGAGGAGCGAGGATGTTGAAGAGTATCCGCATTGAAACGCGGAATCCCCAAGGGATCATTAAAATTTTTCTCATCCTCTGAAAATTTCTTATGATGTCTTTTAGATTTTTTCTTTTTAGGTTCTGAATCCGAAGAATCAGAATCATGATTAGAAGAATCTTTATCAGATAAATCATAAAATGAATAAGAATTTTTTCTGAAGTAGTACAATCTGAATCAACTTCTTTAACAAAAGGTTTTGTTAAATGTTTAACAGCTCCCTTTTTATGCCCCTTGGGAGTTAGGGTTCTCATTGCGGATGTTTGAATTCCTTTTCCGCCAGGAATATCGGATAGAGTTTGTTTAGACTTTGAAACTAGCTTCCTACTAGTTTTAACTGCAGCTGAAGCAGATTTTCTTTTAATAGCTTTCTTTTGTGGAGATTTAGATAATAAATTTGTCATATGGGACATTAATTTTCCTAATGAATTGTCTATCATCATCTGAACTGATTGTTCAGTCAGAGGAGCAGAAGTTGATGTGTCTTGAGACATCATGAAATAAAAAATAAAAATGAATACATTTTTTGTCAATACTTAAATACAACAATCAATAAATATTTTTAATATGTCATAAAATAATTAAATAAATTGTATTGAATTTCAAATAATTTCTCTGACAGAAAAAGAATTAATTTGATAGAAAAAACAACCAGGATAAAATAATGTAAATATATATTTAGCAGGCTATCAAAATTGACCACCGGAGGGCAATGTAAACCTAGAATAAGAAAAAACTTGTTTAGTAGGATAAAGGAGAAAATGAGAGACAATGTTTCAATTTGTATTGAACTTTTTTACATGCGAAGTGCCAGAGATGCGTCCGTCAAGTAAGGAGCTCAGTGACGCTCTAACAAAATGGGCGGCGGCTACGTCACGAGCCTAACGCCCACAACATGGCGATCGAAGTAAGAAACGGAGCTGGAGAGAAACACAGGGGAAAAAACGAGCAAGTTACAAAAAAGCGGTAACGTAATAGGAAGATAAAAAAAGATTACTATTATGGGAAGAGAGGGAAATAAATAGAAAGCTAAAACGGAAAATAAATTTTTTTGCAAAAAACGGCAGTTATTAATAAACGAAAGAATAAAAGATAAAACTAATTGTATAAGAAAAAACAATAAAATAAAAGATGAAATGAAAAGAGAACAATATAAGGGATAAAAGAATGTACAATAATATATAATAACAATAAAATTAAAAGAAAACTATATATTTTTTATGAGAGATAAAATATAGCACACTTATCTTTTGAATGAGCAGCAAAAGAAAGAGGAAGATGGGGAGCTCATTGGTCGGTTTATGGACAGTATGGGTCTGCTGATTGGTCCATTATTTCACTGTTATCTAATGTAACCTTTTCATGGGTTAATTCCCTTGTCTCTTTTTTCTCTTTATTTATGGAATGTGTTTTATTGTACTTTGAAATGCTGCACACTAGTAGTAAAGGAAAGTAAAGCAAATATGAAGTCTCTGGTCTTGTAATAAAATTTCTTCTACTTACACATACTTAAGTATTGAAATGATCAGTTTAGGTAGGGATACCACAGACAGAGGCAGCTATTTCAAATAAAAAATAAAGGTAAATTAGCTTTTTGTGAACATTTTAATATACTTTAGCAGGTAAACTGGATCATTGGGAACAAATTAAAGGGGAGAAAAAATAGGATAAACTGTCCCTTTTATAAACATTGCCAAAATTGGACTATATCAGAAATACATGTCATGTTTATTTTGTGTAGAATAAGATTAATTTTAAATCATAACTATTTCAGGAAACTGCAATGGGAATACAATTTACCCCCTCATATGCCAATTTTTGTATGTCTGAATTTGAGAATCAACATATATGGCAAAATAACAAATATTTGATTTGGATATTATCTCTATATAGATGATATTACTATCATTGGGCAGGGGGGAGGTAGAGCAGAGTTTATAAATGGGATAATTTTGTTAAAATCCCGCTGCCGCGAAAAAAGACTATGGCCCCAAGTTATCAAGGTCTGTCGGAACTGATCTGACAGTGCGGATCAGGTCCGACAGACCTCGCTGAATACGGCGAGCAATACGCTCGCCGTATTCAGCAATGCACCAGCAGCTCACAAGAGCTGCTGGTGCAACGCTGCCCTCTACAGACTCGCGGCCAATAGGCCTCCAGCAGGGGGGTGTCAATCGACTTGATCGGGTTGAATTGCGGCGATGTCTGTCCGCCTGCTTAGAGCAGACGGACAGGTTATGGAGCAGTGGTCTTTGTGACCGCTGCTTCATAACTGCTGTTTCTGGCGAGCCTGCATATGGAGCTTGATAAATATGCCCCTATTCCTATTTGTGTACCTATTTTTGAAATAGAAATTGGGAAATCTCTCTAAACTAAAGGCTGTGACACACTGCAAGTGATGTGGTGCGAGGCGAAGCAGCTGCTTCGCTCCGCGCCACATCGCTTCTGAAGATAAAAAATTTCATCTCTGAGCGCTCAGCTACGCGACCTGACGCAGCAGAGTGCTCAGAGATGAAAAGGCAAGACACACTGAGCGCGCACAGCTGCATCTATACGCTGCGCGTCGCTCCGCTTGCAGTGTGTCACAGCCTTAACACATGCAGTAGCCCATTCACAGCTCTTATAGCTATATCTATTATTTTTTTATTTTTTGTCTGAAATTTTTGCTTCTTTAAAAATAAAAATGTTTTCTTTCTGGTTGATTTTTGTTCATTGTTGTATTAGATTAGTCCAAAAATGTTAAACATTTTCGACCGAGATTACGAGTTTGGCGTTAACAGGGGTGCGTTGCTAACGAGCCTTTTTTTCTAACGCTACCTTAAGCCAACGCTGGTATTACAGGTTTTTTAAACCTGGCGTTAGCCGCAAAAAAGGTGAGCGTAGAGCAGAATTTAGCTACACATCTCACCTCAATACCAGCATTGCTTATGGTAGCGGTAAGCTGGCTAAACGTGCTCGTGCATGATTTCCCCATAGGAAACAATGGGGCTGAGCTGGCTGGAAAAAAACCTTACACCTGCAAAAAAGCAGCGTCCAGCTTTTAACGCAGCCCCATTGTTTCCTATGGGAAAATAAAAAATATGTCTACACCTAACACCCTAACATGAACCCCGAGTCTAAACACCCCTAATCTTACACTTATTAACCCCTAATCTGCCGCCCCCGCTATTGCTGACACCTACATTATATTATTAACCCCTAATCTGCTGCTCCGGACACAGCCGCCACCTACATTATCCCTATGAACCCCTAATCTACTGCCCCCAACATCGCCACCACCTACATTATATTTATAAACCCCTAATCTGCCCCCCCAATGTCGCCGCAACTACATTATATTTATTAACCCCTAATCTGCCGCCCCCAACGTCGCTCCCACCTACCTACAATTATTAACCCCTAATCTGCGGACCGGACATTACCGCCACTTTAATAAATGTATTAACCCCTAAACCGCCGCACTAAAGAACTACAAAAAATTTAAACTAATTACACCTAATCTAATCCCCCTAATAAAATAAAAAAGCCCCTCAAAATAATAAAATTTCCCTACCCTATACTAAATTACAAATAGCCCTTAAAAGGGCCTTTTGCGGAGCATTGCCCCAAAGTAATCAGCTCTTTTACCTGTAAAAGAAAAATACAATCCCCCCAACATTAAAACCCACCACCCACACACCCCTACTCTAAAACCCACCAAATCCCCCCTTAAAAAACATAACTCTAACCCCCTGAAGATCACCCTACTTTAAGCCGTCTTCACCCAGCCGGGCACAAGAGGTCCTCCATACGGCAGAAGTCTTCATCCGATCGGGGCAGAAGAGGTCCTCCAGACGGCAGAAGGCTTCATCCAAGCGGCATCTTATATCTTCATCCTTCCAGAGCGGAGCCATCTTCTATCCAGCCATCCTCTTCAAACGACGTTCTAACGAAGAATGAAGGTTCCTTTAAATGACATCATCCAAGATGGCGTCCCTTGAATTCCGATTGGCTGATAGGATTCTATCAGCCAATCTGAATTAAGGTAGGAAAAATCCTATTGGCTGATGCAATCAGCCAATAGGATTGAGGTCGCATTCTATTGGCTGATTGGAACAGCCAATAGAATGCAAGCTCAATCCTATTGGCTGATCCAATCAGCCAATAGGATTTTTCCTACCTTCATTTCCGATTGGCTGATAGAATCCTATCAGCCAATCGGAATTCAAGGGATGCCATCTTGGATGACGTCATTTAAAGGAACTTTCATTCTTCGTTAGGACGTCGTTTGAAGAAGATGACTCCGTGTCGGCTGGATAGAAGATGGCTCCGCTTCGGAAGGATGAAGATAGAAGATGCCGCTTGGATGAAGCCTTCTGCCTTCTGGAGGACTTCTTCTGCCCCGATCGGATGAAGACTTCTGCCGTATGGAGGACCACTTGTGCTGGGTGAAGACGGCTCAAGGTAGGGTGATCTTCAGGGGATTAGAGTTAGGTTTTTTTAAGGGGGGATTGGGTGGGTTTTAGAGTAGGAGTGTGTGGGTAATGGGTTTTAATGTTGGGGGGGTATTGTATTTTTCTTTTACAGGTAAAAGAGCTGATTACTTTGGGGCAATGCCCCGCAAAAGGCCCTTTTAAGGGCTATTTGTAAATTAGTATAGGGTAGGGAAATTTTATTATTTTGGGGGGCTTTTTTATTTTATTAGGGGGATTAGATTAGGTGTAATTAGTTTAAAATTCTTGTAATTCTTTTTTTATTTTCTGTAATTTAGTGTTTGTTTTTTTCGTAATTTAGTTTATTGAATTTAATTGTAATTAATTGTAGGTAGTTTAGGTAATTTATTTAATGATAGTGTAGTGTTAGGTGCAATTGTAACTTAGGTTAGGATTTATTTTACAGGTAATTTTGTACTTATTTTAGCTAGGTAGTTATTAAATAGTTAATAACTATTTAATAACTATTGTACCTAGTTAAAATAAATACAATGTTGCCTGTAAAATAAATATAAACCATAAGCTAGCTACAATGTAACTATTAATGATATTGTAGCTATCTTAGGATTTATTTTATAGGTAAGTATTTAGTTTTAAATAGGAATAATTTATTTAATTATGTTAAATGTATTTCGTTTAATTTAAATTATATTTAAGTTAGGGGGGGTTAGGGTTACGTTTAGACTTAGGTTTAGGGGTTAATAACTTTAATATAGTAGCAGCGACGTTGGGGGTGGCAGATTAGGGGTTAATAAATGTAAGTAGGTGTCTGTGATGTTAGGGATGGCCGATTACTGGTTAATAAAATTTAACTAGTGTTTGCGAGGCGGGAGTGCGGCGGTTTAGGGGTTAATACATTTATTAAAGTGGCGGCTATGTCCGGTCAGCAGATTAGGGGTTAATAATTGTAGGTAGGTGGCGGCGACATTGGGGACGGCAGATTACTGGTTAATAAATATAATGTAGGTGTCGGCGATGTTAGGGGCAGCAGATTAGGGGTTCATAGGTATAATGTAGGTGGCGACGATGTCCGGTCGGCAGATTAGGGGTTAACAATTTTTATTATAGTGTTTGCGATGTGGGGGGGCCTCGGTTTAGGGGTTAATAGGTTGTTTATGGGTGTTAGTGTACTTTTTATCACTTTAGTTAAGAGTTTTATGTTCCGGCGTTAGCCCATAAAACTCTTAACTACTGACTTTTAAATGTGGTAGAAGTCTTGACAGGAGAGGGTCTACCACTCACTTCTTCCAAGACTCATAATACCGGCGGAAGGCAAATCCCATTAAAAAGATAGGATACGCAATTGACGTAAGGGGATTTGCGGTAGCCTCGAGTCGCGGAAGAAAAGTGAGCGGTGAGCTTGTACCTGTCAGACTCGTAATACCACCGTTAGGTAAAAAGCAGCATGCTCAATGCTGCTTTTTAAGGCTAACGCCTAACTCGTAATCTCTGTGTTTAATTTTTTGCAAAAGTCATTAATTTATTTTAATATAAGCAAAAAACAAAACGTAGAAGAATAAATACACAAACAAGATGCTGTGTCAGGAAGCTCTATAACTCTCAATGGGGAGTCACAGGTTTTATATTATATTATAATTATTATTATATAATGAAGCAAATTTGATAATAGAAGTGAATTGGAAACTCTTTTTAAATTGTATGCTCTGCCTTAATGACAAAATCTTTTTTTTTAAATTTGATAACACTTTAGTGTTCACATTCTGAGTTGTTTGAATATTCAGATATTTTAGATTCAAAGATTTAGATGGGAATTATTACCATTAAAATATATGTATAGTGAATTAATCTAATACTGATTTGTTTTTTTTTGTTTTTTTGTTTTTTTTTTAAATTATTTTTTTATTGAAGTTAAGACACATATCATCACAACAAAAACTCGCCCTCAGGCCAAAGTTACAACAGAGAGATTAATACATTGTCTATACATAGGCATTGTTGAGAAAACAATAGGCATATATAGCAAGAGAAAATACATTTTGAAATCCGGTTTTGAAGATAGACAGTATCTTGGGCGAGATTAAATAAAACTTCATTTTATAATATATTATCAGCGTATGAGCTCCACATTCTAATAGCATTTTACCTAAGACCAAAATATCAGTCTGTGGAGGGTCAACATAAATATCAGCCACTCTTGGGCCGAGGTTAATAGGGGGTGGGGGATATTCAGCGGGTAAGCACCGCTATACGCATAGGGAAAGGGGTGGGGGGGACGGGGCCATAAATATAGGAACTAGTAGGGCATAATACAGCATGCTGGGTTAACTTATAAACATCAAACTGAACATGTATTTATTTCAGGCTATTGTGGATATTAGAGTTCTTCCCTCCAGGAAAGCGATTAATACAAAATATAAAACACCAGTAGACAAGGGATCGCCGAGAACCCTTAAGAAAAACATAATAAGATAAGAGAGAAACTAGGTGAGATTATATATCAAACAAGTTTGAATTAACAGAGAGTACTCTATTTAGCCAGACTGAACTATCAACCTGAGATACAATGATAGAGCATATACACTTCATTAAATACCTATAGTGGATGAGGGCTTTTGGAGTTTGGATCTTAATTGTGGTAGGTGTCTGAGACCAAGTTCTTACCACTGGAGAGATCATGATATCTCACTCCCAGACTACTGAATTATCATCAAAGATGTCAGCTATCTAGAAATATAGTCTAGTACCTGCTTCACTTAATAATTTGTGCGGTATGCGTGTCTCCATGACGAAAATAGAGTAGCTGACCCATATAATAAGAATACAGAGCTTACAGTTACGTAGGAGCTGCTCTCCTGAAAGAAAAACAATATAAAATATGTTCTACAACTGACGCCATAATATGGTAGAGTGAGCAAGTAATGGTACATTCTCAGAGGTTAAGGAATTAGTGTATATGGATATGGAGTTTGATATAAATACCAGAACGCAATAACCTCAGAAGTGTATGACTATGAGCTATAATAAAGAAGAGAAGAGTGGGTGTTAGTAAGGACTAACACATGTTAAGACCCACGGTTATGTCAAACAGCTTTTTAGTAAGGCATAATGTACCCAAATCAAGGTTACTACACACTAACACACAATAATGACAATAATAACAAGGGTGCATGGGAATAATGTGATTATCAACTGTGTTAGCTGGGTGAGCTTTGTGAGTATCCACTGCTTAAATCTAAGCCCCCAGTGCAAGTGAATAAGTATAAGTGATATATACCCTATATTCTAGGAGAAATTTACATAACAGAATATAAACATATACCAAGGTAGAGCAATAAAAGTTATTGAATAGTAATTTAAACAGTTAAACTAACCTTAACCTAGGTACATTTTAACATAAAGATATATACAACATTTGATAGACATAGGAATTATACCATAATTAAACCCATCTAAATATGACTCTCACAAGCACAACGTTCATCAGTCTCTGTGTTGGCTCAAACTATAGAGTGAGACTAATAAATCCGGGGTTCTTTCCTTATGTAGAGAATAGCAGACCATCTCTTTTAAAGCTTGTACATCATGTGCTTTGTACAATAGAGCTGTCCGCTAGTAATGTGAGCGAGTCAATACAGAATGGGCTACTAAGACTTGCTAGACTGCAATGTCCGTGGTAAACTTGCAGAATCTATGAAAACAGAAGAGGCCAGCTGCAGAGTATGACGAATGGGGCCTCCAAACCTGCGTGTGATCTAGCCTACTCCGCATCTCTGAGGCTCAGCTATAGGGAGCACGGTAAACTGTCTATCTCTTTGGCCCAACAAAGTTGGATACAAATGCTGCCTGGCTGGGCTATCATACATTACCATGTATAGAGTTCCCCAGGATGTAGTAAGATACCATGACCCTCGGTCCGTTTCCTTGTGAGCTCTTCTGATAAGGAGAAGCATCTGCGGGAGGGAGAGGTGGTGAGCTGTGCCCTCGCGGGAAGAAGACATGTCTGCAGTCCAGGCTTTTCTCCCCCCCTCTGGAGATGTCTTAGTTAGGATGTGGGCATTCGCTGCTGAGCGCGTACAGCACTCATCCACATCTTCCTGGCTCTTGATCGCTTCCAATGCCAGAACTGTTTGGTAGCATAGGTAGTGAGAGGGGGAGAGCTGAAGGTGGCGTCCGGCAGCGGTCCGGATGGGCCTTATGAAATCTATAACTGCAGCCGTAGTGCAGGATGTCGCCTCAGAATACAGCAGCATCGAGTCGCTATTTGCTGGCTCCTGCAGGGAGCTAGCTGAGACACGAGCAGGCAGTCCCTCCTGAGTGTGTCGATGCAGTTTCCCAGCTGGCAAAGAGTCTGCTATCTGATTTTCCTCAAGGGTGTCATAGGCGATCAGGGAAGTAGCGCCATCTTTGTTGCGCATTTCCATAAGGATAGTCTTTAAGCCGTGGAAGTTTCTGTCGGCTTTACTGCTTATGCCCTCCAATAAAGATTTAAGGGATGCTGAGAGCTTCTCCATTTTGAGAGTAACACAGTAGGCTTATTAGTCAGCTAGGTGTGGGACCGGGTGTTAGGCAAGTCCGTCTCACGGGTATTTGACAGTCCTGATACCGAACTCCCTGGTGCGGTTGTAGCTGGCTGGTGGTTTTCTATATCAGCTATTTTATTTTGAGCCCAAACTTGAAGTCCATGTCCTAATGTGTATGCCAGGGTCAGGATACAGGCTATTTAGGTACTAAGTATGCCATACAAAATAATTTTAATAATCTGCCTTCAGGAGCTCTGTAGAGGCACGTCTTGCTAGCTTGGCGGTTGGCTCCGCCCCCCCTGATTTGTTTTTTTTTAAACCTGGGTTTATGGTTTAAGTTAAAATCCTAGAGGGTGGAAGAGTGTGCATATATTTCTTATCTATCACATACTGTTTTGCTCTTGAAAAAGCAGTCTAGGGAAACGCGTTGAGCTTTTTTGGACTTTCTAGGCTTCTGTAGTCTTCAGTGTAGCAGGAAGTGCTGTGTGTTTCACGAGTCAGGGTTGCCACCTCAGCCATGTTTTCCTGGATACTTATGAGTTACACATGTTGCAGGGTAAGCAGAGGGGAAGATGAATTGCACCCTTGGGTAGCACATGAATAGTGATCCCGGACAGCACTATTCATTTTCCTCCCTGCACACCCTGCAGCATGTGTAACTCATAATTGTCCAGAAAAGCAATGCCGGGGTGATAGCAGTTTTTAGGATCACTGTAATATATGCTGAACATTCACACAGAGCAGTCTGTTGAGCAGCAAACAATTGGAGAAAGGTTGGCTGATATCACAACCGATCAGTGAGACTTGACTTATGCCTTATTTTTTATTGCTCGTGTGAAAGTCCACGGCATATTGGATATCATGAGTGCGCTAAATGCCTCACATAATAGACTCCTATGGGGGCACACAGAAAAATAAGTGTCAGGTATTGCTTGAGCGCTAAGCCAAGGGTGTGCTAAGCAGATGGTGCGCAAGTAATGGCGTTTTTCATGTAGTTCTCTGCGATACTATTAATAATAATAATAATATTTTACTTCTGGTCTTAAAAAACGCTACACTTTACATTGATATTGTGGATTGTGTTCAAGCACAACACTTGACTCACCACTTACAATATGAGCACAGTGAGCGCGCTAATAGAGCTCCCTGCACTATACATTAGTATAGGCTGAGCTAAAAACTTTTCAGGCGCATTAAGAAGTTTTAGTTAAAATATTTAACCATCTACTTGTAATACCACCCTGAACTATTGACTGCACTCCTCTTGTAATCTAGCCTAATAAGTATAATATTGAGTACTATAGGACTGCTGTCCTATAGAACTCAAAACACAGGCACATTCCTGAGCCTACCTCAGTATGTTGTTATGGAAAGGAGATCATTTTCAACAGAACAGAAGTACATTAAAAACATTTATTTTTAAATGTGCTTGTTTAACTTTGGCTTTCATGTCACATTAACATAGTAACAGAGTAGATTAGGTTGAAAGATGACAGATGTCCATCGAGTTCATAGTTATTATAATAAAAGGTATTTAGGTATTTATCTAAATTTATAGCGTGGGTTAAGCTGAGAATAAAGTGCTACTGATACAAATAAGTCTGCTACAATGGGTAAACATTATTTATCCCTGCTGCTACTACTGCTGACCTAACAGTCCAAATACAATCACCTTGTTAATGAGAAGCACATGGCTAGTAGACCAGTTCAAAAGATGCTTCTGGCCTGGCTTTAATTAAGTCCTTTTCTCCAAACACCTTGCTTCAGTTTCTTAATCTCGTTAAGGAAATCAGGTTTTGAGTTATAGATATTTCACATTGGGCAAATGGAGACTCCATTTAGCTCATTTTTATTTAAACTGAATTCAGATTTCCCTAAGACAACTGAAGAAAAAAATAATAATAATATAATCGTCTAGGTTATGGAACATCACAATAAATTATTTAACCCCTTAAGGACCAGACCATTTTTCAATTTCTTACCCTTAAGGACCAGGGCTATTTTTACATTGCTGTGGTGTTTGTGTTAAGCTGTAATTTTCTTCTTACTCATTTACTGTACCCACACATATTATATACCGTTTTTCTCGCCATTAAATAGACTTTCTAAAGATACTATTATTTTCATCATTTCTTATAATTTACTATAAAAAATGTATAAAAAATGATGAAAAAATGGAGCAAAACACACTTTTTCTAACTTTGATCCCCAAAATCTGTTACATATCTACAACCACCAAAAAAAAAACATCCTGCTAAAAAGTTTCTAAATTTTGTCCTGAGTTTAGAAATACCCAATGTTTACATGTTCTTTGCTTTTTTAGCAAGTTATAGGGCAATACGTACAAGTAGTACTTTGCTATTTCCAAACCATTTTTTGTCAAAATTAGCGATAGTTACATTGGAACACTGATATCTGTCAGGAATCCCTGAATAACCCTTCACATGTATATATTTTTCTTAGTAGACAACATAAAGTATTGATCGAAGCCCATTTTGGTATATTTCATGCCACCATATTACCGCCAAATGCGATCAAATAAAATTTTTTTTTTACTTTTTCACTAACTTTAGGATTCTCACTGAATATATTTAAAAATAGCTTGTGCAATTATAGCACACATGGTTGTAAATGCTTCTCTGGGATCCCCTTTGTTCAGAAATAGCAGACATATATGGCTTTGGCGTTGCTTTTTGGTAATTAGAAGGCCACTAATTGCCGCTGCGCACCACACTTGCATTATGCTCAGCAGTGAAGGGGTTAATTAGGTATCTTGTAGGGTTAATTTTAGCTTTAGTGTAGAGATCAGCCTCCCACCTGACGCATCCCACCCTCTGATCCCTCCCTGACCCCCCTCAAATAGGTCTCTGCCCTCCCCCACCTCACAATTGTCACCACCATCTTAAGTACTGGCCGAAAGTCTGCCAGTACTAAAATAAAAGGCTTTTTTTTAAATAATTGTTTTTATTTATTTTGCAGTGTTGGATCCCCCCTTAGCCCCTAACCTTCCTGATCCCCCCCAAAACAGCTCTCTAACCCTCCCCCTCGACCTAATTGCCGCCATCTTGGGTACTGGCAGCTGTCTGCCAGTACCCAGTTTGAAATAAAATTAGGCTTTTTTTTTTTTTTACCCCGTCCTTTTATATCTCTATCATTTAGGTTGGCTCCCTCCATACCTCCCTCCCAGATCCCTTTCCCAACCTTTATTTCTTCTTTATTCCCCCCTCCCTCTCACACCTTCCCTTATACTTGATCACTTGTTGTGATCTGAAGCGGGCGCATGCACGTGCGCTCCCGCCCCCTCACGCTCCTGCGCATGACCGGAACTTAGATTCCCGGCATTACTGGAACAGCTCCAGCGATGGGCCACCCACACGACTTCCTTCTATGGCTCCCACCCACTAACGATTGGCACCACCGCTGTCCGATGCATCGGTAACTCTGCAAATCTATTTCTGCAGTGCCCCACTCATGGGGCATGCAGAAATAGTGCAATCTCACTATTTTAGCGAGATCACAGCAGAGAGAAGCCCAGGACTGCAGGGTACGTCGCTGGTCCTTAAGGGCATAACGACCAGCATCATACAGGGTATGACGCTGGTCGTAAAGGGGTTAAGTGCAAATTCTCAGGTATCAAGGTCACAAAGCAGACTAACAAATGTTTGCTCATAACATGTTATGTAGTTGCATTGTTCAAATTACACACAATTTTAACACACATATATATATATATACTGTATATATATATATATATATATATATATATATATATATATATATATATATATATATATATATACACAGTATATATGTTTTCCATTTTATTTTTTCTTTAGCATGCCTTCCTTGCCTAAAGGGATACTAAACCCAATTCTTTTCTTAGAAAAGGCAGGAAAATCTTTATCGGTCTGGAGGACAGGGCCACCACTAGAAATTCTGGGGCCCCTTACTTAACCATTGATCAACACCCCCCCCCCCCACCCTTTGACATGTGCAATTTTTGACCAAGTGACACTCATACCCTGAAACACACACTCACACATAAGGATTCACATATAGACACTCTAGCAGACATGAAAAGAAACACACTCAGAGACAGACACCCACACAGACATTCAGCACTTGTTTACATTGACCTGACAAGTAATGAGGTAGACTACAGTTTTGTCAAAAAAGGAGATTTACAAGACAAAATATGGAATTCTGATGATTTTTTTGTCAAGGAAGATGTAAACTATATGATGACAACAGCGTGCAGTGGCTGAAAGGAAGGACCCTGAACTGCCTAAACAATAATTTATAGGTTAAGTGGTGGATTGGTGACTTCCAAAAAGATCTCATTAGTCTCAAAGTCTGTAGAAAGATGTGAATAATCAGTAGTAAAATCAAAATGTCATAAAAAGGACACACACACACACAAATACTCAAACACAAACTTGCACATACACCCAAGGAAACATCCACAGAGACAGCCTCAGAAAACACACAAAGACATACACACTCACAGACACCCACAGAAAACATGCAAAGAAATACACACACATAGAGAGACATCCACAGAAAACTCACAAATACATACATACACACACACCCTCACAGAGACATTCACAGAAAATGCACAAAGACCGACACACATACCCACACAGAGAGATCCACAGAAAAAAAATATATACACACTCATAGAGACACCAACAAAAGCACAAAGGCATAAACACAGACACCCACAGAAACACCCACAGGAGGTAAAATGTCTGCACATTGCCATCTCCTAAATCAACAGTGTGTGACATGCATTATAAAAAAAATATCAGAAATTAAGAGATCACTGTTTGAAAGAATCATATTTGTAAATGTGCAAACAAAAATACTTCTGTGAATTCAAAATAGTTTATTATTAAACTGTCAGAATGGCTAGATGAAGAAAAGTACTTTTTAAAGGTTAACATATGTTTGGTTCCCCCCATTTCCTCCAACCAAGAGCACCTCTTCAAATCTGGTGTACAAATGCTCCAATCTGTGAGCTGTACTTATGGATTTTGAAAATGCTATACTCTATATGGTCTTGGTGGAACCATAAGCTGTGGCACTAGGTCTCATACCATTAAATCTGGTTAAATACAAGATTTAGACTTGTTTGTATGTATTTCAAAATTAAGTCAGCTGTAGTGTAAATTTAACAGTGTTAAGTTAACCTGTCTCATTTCAAACACTAAACAATCTTAGCCTGAGAGTATAACATTATATGCAGATGTAAAAATCTTAGTTAAAATGCCTCCTGGCATCTGGAAAGTTCTTGCATAAAGGGGCAGTAAACTGGAATGTAATGAAAAAATATATATATCAATTTAAAAAAAATCATATCTGCCAAAAGGGCACCTACCATTTGTGTATTGAGGAGGAAACATTTCTGCATGGTTTTAAATATAGAAGTTCTGCAGCATTGTCAAATAATCATAAATACATTGCTGCATATTGCTAAAAAATGTGTTTTATGGACCCCTGGTCCCACCACACAACTACCACACTGAAGTTACAATCTGAAATTGCATAAATAAATAAAAAACATTTGCTAAGTAAGTCCTACCTACTCTGCAAATGAAAGTGATCTGCCACCTGACTCAGGCACACATTGTACAAACTGAAGTCTGTCTCACACTGTGCATAGTGGTTTAGTGCACACTCAGAAATTATCTCAAATGCTAATGCTTTACTCTTTGTAATAACATTTCCCATGCTCAATAGCACTCTGCTGAAGTGCCCTCTGGTGGCTTCCAAAATGTAAAAAAATATATATATTTTTTAAAATAATAGTTTTACCCTAGGAGTCACCCTATTCACCCCCTGATGGTGGCCCTGCTGGAGGATCCCTACAATACAGTCCGGAGAAGGTGGTTGTCATGGCACAACCAAACACTTACCTGTTCCCGGGCTCCGGCGGCAACCTAGAGGTGGTGCGGTAGGGTTCTCTGCTCCCCGGGTCTCCTCTCCCTGATCAGTGACTGTCTCCCCCCCACTCCTTCTTGCTGCCGTGGACTGTAAGTCAATGACAGGAGCAATAAATGTTCAGCTGCCAATCAGCAGTTTCTAAGGATACCAAGATTGCAAAACAAATTAGATAATAGAAATAAAATTGATATTAGTGGGGGGAAAAATTACATGCTTTTATTAGTTAGATATTTTTTACACTAGACACGCTGTCATGCTATTTGTTTAACCCCATGCAAATACATAGGGGCATATTTATTAAAGGCCTGTCCGACATGATCCGATCAGCGGATCATGTCCGTCAGACCTCGCTGAATGCGGAGAGCAATACGCTCTCTGTATTCAGCATTGTACCAGCAGCTCTTGTGAGCTGCTAGTGCAACTCCACCCCCCTGCAGATTTGCGGCCAATCGGCCGCCAGCAGGGCGTTGTCAATCAACCTGATCGTACTCGATCGGGTTGATTTGTGGCAATGTCTGTCCGCCTCCTCAGAGCAGGCGGACAGGTTATGGAGCAGTGGTCTTTAGACCACTGCTTCATAACTTGTGTTTCTGGCGAGTCTGAAGGCTCGCCAGAAACATGGGGCTTCAAGCTCCATACGGAGCTTGATAGCTATGCCCCATAGTTATTTGCCGATCATGAGCCTCAAAGCACTGCTGGTCCAGAGTGGAATCTGATGGTCACCCAATCAATAGCTTTTGTTACACAGCTGGGCCATGTGACTAGAGTTGTCGATTGCTTGATTGAGTCAGCACTCAGCAGTCATGTCCAGCAGTGCTCTATGACTCTTGAATAGTACTTTGTGAGGGTTGCATTGCAGTGTCCTTAGTATTAAAATAAAAAGCTCTAATCAATTAGAATATGTCATTTTTTCCATTATAATAGCACTTTAAATGTATCTTCTGATTTGGCTCTTTTTTGCCCCAACCAAATGTTTGACATTTTCTTCATGTTGCATATCTGAAATGTTACTTCCTATTCTTATTCTTGATTGGTTGATCAGTTAAAAACAGGGTTTATCTTCTGCCTCATGATGTGTAATATCTATTTAGTATGTTAATTTTCGGGATGATATGAATTTTTTTTGTCCTTATGCCTTGAGCTTGTTCCAATGCCAATGCATTTGTTGTTGCTTGCTTATCTATATTTTGTATTTCAAAGGACTGTAAAGTAGAAAATAATGTTTCATGATTTAGATAAAACATGCAATTATAATGAACTTTAAACATGCTTTGTTCTCTTAGTATCATTGGTTGAAGAGTAAACCTAGGTAGGCTTAGGAGCAGCAATATACTACTGGGAGCTAGTTGAACACATTGTGTGAGCCAATAACAAGAGGCATACATAAGCAGCTACCAATCACCAGCTATCTCCCAGAAGTGCATTGCTGCTCCTGAGCATACCTGTGATACATTGCGTCGCATGTGACGGATCGCCTCAGCTTTGGCACACTTTTTCCTTTAAATGCCATTCAGTTTCTTTTTTTCATTGCCCTTGTATTGAGTTTATCTCTGGGTGTGTTTTGTGCTATACATTTGGATATCCAACTATGGCTTGTGACCTGGACCTTCTTTGACTATTCTTCTGCCTGCTGATTTCACCTTGTTTGTTACCAGATTGGTTCTGACCTTGGATTTCCCTGACTACTCTTCTGGATTCTGCTTCTGCTTCCTGTGACTGTTTGGTTTGACCCCTGGCTTTTCGACTCCGCTTTGACCCTCCCGGTCTCTTCCTGGTATTCAGCTTCTTATTATTCTCCTATACAATAGTCATCTTCCTCCTGGGTCCTATTGCTACCATCCTAATACATTTTACGTTATCACTCCTTTTGATGCCGGGATAACAAGACTACCGGCCAGGATTGGTTTGATAGCGAAATATCTGAAAGGATCCAGTTTTGCAACATTCGAAAAATGAAACAAATTTTAACACGTCTGTTCATTTTGAATTTCGAATGTTTGTACACCTTTCCAAAAAATGTTTAATGTAATAGTATTTCTAATGCTTTCTTTAAATGTAATATTCTATTCCAATTTTTCTAATGATTTTATTCAAATTATGCCGTAAAAATTCTAATCCATATATTTGTAATAGTATTTCTAATGCTCTCTCTAAATGTAATATTCAAAATAGAAACATTCAAATTGATATATTTATGTATCAATTTACTAAATTCCCTACCACATGAACTATTGAACTTCTGATATTCGATCTAATTATAAACATTCAAAACTGGAAATAACATTTGATTACCAAATTTTTATGGATTTTCATTCTTATCAATATTCGATTGTCCAAAATGAATGTCCTTAGGACTATACGTTCCACCAAACGAATTACACTTTCAGCACATTTGCCCATCCCTGCCATTTATTGTTGTTGTTTTTTAAATAAAATTTTAACAAATTTGAACAAAAATAAAGAGGTCAGTCACAATCCTTTAGAAGAGGTTACCTAATGAATTTTCTACAAAATTCACAATGGGTATTAATTGATCAACCCCCAAAAGAGCTAATAAAACAACTTCTCATATGTTTGCATTTATTTAAATGATTTAAATAGGACATTATTAATAGTTTATCAGGCTGTTTGCGTGTAAGTTAAATTCCACCCGCATTACAAGTTGAAAGTAAATATGAACATGTGAGTGCAATCGCAATTTACGCTAGAATGATTACTGCAAATTCAAAGCTCAGGTTAACTGTTATGCGAGAAAAAAAATGTCACAAAACTCATCAAAAATACATTTAAAATTACAGTTACTCTCATAATAATACCATCTAAAAATATTGCGATAAAAAGTTATATGATATGAGGTCTCAGGTGTTAGGGGGAAAAAAGTCTGCAAAGGATATACATGTATAAATCTGTTTATGTATACTGTATATATATATATATATATATATATATATATGTTTGCATGACTTGAGGGTGTCAGGGCCGTCTTTAACATGGGGCAAAAGGTGCAACTGCCCCGGACCCAGTCTTTATTGTGGGGCCTAAAGCAGCTGCCCCTTGAGCCTGCTCAACAGGGGAGGACTAGGACTCTCTGAGACTGAGATATAAATCTGTAAAATGGGCCGCTGGCCGCTATCCTGCTATAAAACTATTGATCCGGTGTTCCATCTGAGGCTGGGGGTGGGAAGAACAGGGGCCTCATGTGACCTGAAAGTCTGTGTGTGAACTCCCTCATGGTGCTACAGCTCCCCGCTCTGACGGCTGACACTCACTAATTACTTCCTCCGAGAGTGAGTCCTTCCCAGTTCCAGCAGCCTATCAATACATGCAGCCGCCCGCGTGGGAAGAGTGAGAGAGGGAAGCAGCGGGCGGGTTGAGCAAGCTGAGGTACTCAGGAGGCAAACAGTAGGTGTCTAATGATATATTTGCAAGTTTTGTAGCTTTACATTGCTGTTTGGACCCATCTCTAGCCAGTATACTGATTGCTATGGTCAGTGTAACACATTATACATGCATGTGCCTGTATTGCTTGGGAGCGTATAATAACCAACATGATATAAACACACAGATATGATCTGTAACATCTCACATAAACGCACATCCTCTGAACAGCCGCCTATAACCAATACTGTGTTAGAGATGCGTCCAGGGGTGTAAGTCGAGCACTCGCAATAGATCAGTCCTGACAGCAGCCACAGAGGTATGTAGATAAGATAAGAGGGATAACATATGAGGACTATCTGTTTGTTCTATCTGCCAGCCCCAGGCCGGGTGCTGCAGCAGTGACACCTGCAGATAAGTCACCAGCTGCTGGGGGATGTGAGTGCACCTGACTAATGAGCCGCAGACTAGTACATTACAAAGTATTTGGAGTCTAGTACAGAGACCAGTCCATCATGCAGAGTAGACAATAAAGAGAATTTTTGTCTGATGCTGGAAATGTATGGCTGCCCTTCTGTGCCCTAATAACATTGTCAATGTCACAGAAATATTCCAGTAAAACACAGGAGACAGACCGACAAATGTGTGTGTGTTCTACAGAGGCATTAATTACATTAGCTTTCACAATACGCTAAAGCATGAAATGTTAGATGTTTAGATACAAGAACTATTTCTCCGTCTCTCCCTATCTACCTATATATAATGTGCATCTTAATCCTTGTATATAGCACAGTTCATTTAGACAAAATGTATTTATTTTATTGTTGACAAAGTATACACAAACACATATATACAGTGTATATATATATATATATATATATATATATATACGTATATACACACACACAATATAAATGTGTGTATTTTGTGCATATGAATGTGTATTTGTGTGTGTGTGTTTATGTGTGTGTAAGTGTGTATAAGTGTGTGTTTGTGTATAAGTGTGTGTTTGTGTATAAGTGTGTGTGTATAAGTGTGTGTTTGTGTATAAGTGTGTGTTTGTTTATAAGTGTGTGTGTATAAGTGTGTGTGTATAAGTGTGTGTGTGTGTGTGAGTGTATAAGTGTGTGTGTGTTTGTGTGTATAATGTGTGTATGTTTTTGTGGAGGAGTTATGTGTGAGAGTGAGGCAGAATGGCAGCTCTGCATTGCTATGTCTTTATATAGGCTACTGGGAAAGGCTGTGTTTTTTGGGATGTTGGGGTGGAGAGCGAAATTGCATGGGGGGGGGCGGGGGAGGCAGGAAAATGTTTGCCTAGGGTCCAATCAGTAGTAAAGAAGGCCCTGGTGGGTGTTAGTAATTTTTTCAACTTTTTTGACTCCATTGAAGTCTATGGAGAAATGTGATTTTGCGTTTGCGGCTTCTCAAAGTCTATTTGTGTGTTTGTGTATAAGTGTGTGTTTGTTTATAAGTGTGTGTGTATAAGTGTGTGTGTATAAGTGTGTGTGTGTGTGTGAGTGTATAAGTGTGTGTGTGTTTGTGTGTATAATGTGTGTATGTTTTTGTGGAGGAGTTATGTGTGAGAGTGAGGCAGAATGGCAGCTCTGCATTGCTATGTCTTTATATAGGCTACTGGGAAAGGCTGTGTTTTTTGGGATGTTGGGGTGGAGAGCGAAATTGCATGGGGGGGGGGCGGGGGAGGCAGGAAAATGTTTGCCTAGGGTCCAATCAGTAGTAAAGAAGGCCCTGGTGGGTGTTAGTAATTTTTTCAACTTTTTTGACTCCATTGAAGTCTATGGAGAAATGTGATTTTGCGTTTGCGGCTTCTCAAAGTCTATTTGTTACCACGACTTTGCTAACGCGAGAGCACAAACTTTTTTACTTTCAACTTGTAATACGAGAGCAAATCGCAGAGCATAAAAAAATAATTCTAACGTTTTTAAAGCATGAACGCAAGTGCAAACTAACACTCCACTTGTAATCTAACCCTAAGTGAGGAGAAGTGCTTTATGTTAAAATATCATTTTATTCCAAAATATTAAAATCGGCAACAGCAGAGCAAACACTTTTAGTAGCTGACACATTTCCTGCCGATATGGAACTTCATTCATTCATTTGTTTCGGATCGATTCGGAAATTCTGAAAATTCGGAGATTCGGATCGATCCGAATTTCCAAATTAAAATACTGACGAATTTACCGAATAAATCCGAATTAGTTCGGATTTATTCTGTAAATTCGGATGGCCATGGATTACACTAGTATTGTACAGTATATTAGGTTATATCACTCTGCTATGGGTTACACCTAATATACAGTAAATAATACTAGTCTAATACACAGCACACATACCGAAATTCTGAATTTCCGAACCGAACCGAACCAAATCGAACCGAATCCAGCCGAATTTTTTCGAATCCGAATGAATCCGAAACTAATCCGAAACGAATCTGAAACAAATTCATTCGAAATTTTCTGAATTCGAATCGATCCGAAACAAAATCCGAAAAACTCTGAATCGATCCGAACCGAACCGAATTTTTCGATCATGCACATATCTAACAGATGGCGATTTTGCTATTATTTAATACAGTAGCATTGGGTCAAGGTCAGCAGTTAAATGCTGAATGGCAGTAGAATTAAGCAAAACTCCTTTCCACACTGACTTGATATACTGATGACCAGGTTGTTAGTGTCATAGTAACAAATGGAAATTAAGTTTGCAATGGGAAGAAAGATACAAAGAAGAAACCACTTCATCATCAAAAGGTTAATATACATACAATTATCACATAATCTACATATGACACAACATAACATATGTATCCCAATCACAGAAGCATATACTTTTTTAAGTGGCTAATTCAGGAAGAAATGCAACAAAGCAACATAATATACAATATACTGACTGTAAGATGGATGACACGGGTGAGGAAGCAGATCTCTGTACAGAGGCCATCTCCAACACTGCTCTTACCATTTATGAGACCCAAGGGGGGACAGGGTAGATGGGGGGCATCTATAGTCTCCATAAACCTATACGAGATACATATGGGGTTTAGCCTGCCTGCTGATTTCACCTTGTTTGTTACCAGATTGGTTCTGACCTTGGATTTCCCTGACTACTCTTCTGGATTCTGCTTCTGCTTCCCTTGACTGTTTGGTTTGACCCCTGGCTTTTCGACTCCGCTTTGACCCTCCCTGTCTCTTCCTGGTATTCAGCTTATTATTATTCTCCTATACAATAGTCATCTTCCTCCTGGGTCCTATTGCTACCATCCTAATACATTTTACGTTATCACACCTTTTGATGCTCAATCAGGATAGTTTGATTGTTTGGATGGAGGTATGATGCTATATTTATGCTGTCCACAGCACTGCACTATCCCACTATATATATATATATATATATATATATATATATATATATATATGTATGTATAGATATATACAGATATATAGAGATTATCTATTTAAAAATACTTTGAAAAAATGTTCCCCTATGTGAAGAACACTTATATGTCTATATGTGTGTATATATGTATTTATGTGTTTATATGTGTATATATGTCTGTATATACATATATACACATATAAATACATAAATACATTTGTATACAGTACACACATATATGATCTCAAGATCATCAATATATACTACACCAGTACTCCTGACCCTCAGTCGCTGCTTCAAACTTCCTCCTAGTGCTTGCAGTAGAGTTTTTCTATGGAGAACTATTTTATCATGATTAGGTGCAGAATTCTTTGAACAAGACACTTCCACATGTTTTTTGGAATAGCTGTTTCAGAAAATATAGCTGCCTAAGGTGTGAAAATATTAAGCCTGTATTGTTTCTGGCAACAATACACTTGTATGGGGAAATGTTGTGGACATGAAAACGTATACACTTCTGTCATAATGTGTCTTTTGGAATAGAGGGTGACGTATTTCACTCATATCCGTAGAGAAGGGAATACGGAGAGAAATCATTTACATTCTAAGGGAATATTATTGAAAAAAATAAAATATAATAAATGATCATTGAGTGTGCAAAGCGCATATTTTATATTTGTAAAGTGACTGCAATGTTGGTGTTGTATGCAAGTTAACAAAAAACAGGTGGTGGATCTCCTTTGGGAGTTGTCTTCAATGAATTAGAAGAAATGCTGAGAAACTCTATACCCACAGTGGCTGTAGTTCCAGGGGGTGAGGATAAACAAGAAACATCCTCAATCAGGATATCTAATAAGTTAAACATATAACGAGGGATAAGTACACAAGATTAGCACATGTTTAACTCTTTATAGGGACAATATAAAAATGATTTATTATTTTACTTACCTAAAGATTTCATTCATTGCATATCAAGTACTACTAATCCCACCCAAGCAGTCTATCAGCAAGAAACAGCAACCATCCAAAAAGTATTTTGCAAAAGTCAAGGGCTCTAGAGTTGTGATAGCACTCCCCCCCCACCTGAGGTGACAAACCTAAATCATCCCGGAGGGGTAGAGAAGTTTATTTTACATGAGCTGGTGGTCAAATTATTGGCTATACACCTTGTACTCTCCCAATTATAAGCATTGAAAAAAGATTGATAACAGCTATTTTTTTTAGGTTTACGTTAAATGAGAACAAGTAAAAAGGACACTAAAGTCAAAAGAAAGCTTTCATTATTCAGATAGAGTTTGCAGTTTTAAGAGACTTTCCAATTTACTTCCATTATCAAATTTACACAGTATTTTTATATGCACACATTATAAGGCACCAGCTACAAATGAGGATGTATACAAGCTTACAGTGTATTCGTATACTAGCCAGTAATTGGCTAATGGCTGTCACATAATACAGGGGGCCGGCTAATGGGGGGGGGGATTCATTTGTCAAAAATCTACTGCTTATTTGAAATTCGGAGAAAGTTCTATTGCATTTTCTTTTTATTATGCACTTGTTGATTAAGCGCTTCTACTGTATTTAATGGTTAGATAAGGCATTTATAAAATGAGGACTAGAATTCTATAACCCAGCCTTGAAAAAAAATGCATTTATCTCAATGCATAACTCTATGGAAATGATGATCAAAAACCAGCACTGGAGAGAAACCTTGCAAAATCTTTGGGTATAACCAGGATTCCACATAGCAAGATAAACAGCTCTCGAGGAGGGACTTTGCAGCACTAATGGTCTTAAACCATCTTCCAAGAGCAGAACGTTTTAGATCCTCAGGCCCTAGGTGCTTATTAATGGTATAACGCGTGAATGATACAATAGAAATGACTAGCTGGCACTCAGAAGGAAGCTGCAAATATTAAAACATAAAGGGCTAAATTACAAGTGGAGCGCTTATTTATTGAGTGCCCGCAAACGGGCAAATTCTCCCATTTATGGACACACGATAAATACCCAGCCATTACAAGTATCCTAACCCCAGCCTTCTATTCGGACTTGACTTCAATAAGCATGATAACCCGAAGATGTTCTCGCTATATGTGGTTTCCTTGGAAAATACATAAAAAACATAGTAATGCACTGAATGCTCAGACGGGACTGATAGCACATCCCACGCCCCTGGTAACAAGCTCTTAATACACTGGGTGCATTTACCATAGCATGGGAAGCACTCTTAGTCAATTAGTTGCACATCCACGTAAACAGGCAGATAACCCCAGAGCAGACTACACACAAATGCCACTAGGGATTTACCACAAATATGCAAAAATCAACAACAGAAAATAGCTGCCACTCACTCTCAGACAAAAAAATGCAGATGCTAAAAACATAAATGGAGGATTAATAACAGTTATTGGCCAAGAGCTGATGAACCATAGTACTTTGCTACAGCCTATCTAGTGATTGGCTGCTAAATACAGCCTTCCATGCTGGCTATGTTTAAATAAAGCTTGTTAATTGCTCCTGAGGGTACTCCGGCTACATGTGATTTCCCTCCAAAATACATACATTTATTAGACATGTGCATTTGTTTTCCTACCAATGCGCATTTGTGATGAAAATCAGATTTTGGTTTCATTTTAATGAAACGAACATCTGAATGAATGCACCAACAAAAATGAAAGAAAATGAAAAAATACTGATTAAAATTGTTTTTAAAAGGGCTTAATACTTACCATAGCGTGCTCTTCATGCTCTCCAGAGCGCGTTAAGGTACATATTGTAGCTACAGGTGAACTTTAAATAAATGTAAATATTTATTTATGGAAAATTCTGTTTTGGTTTAGTTTTAAACAAAACATACCAAATAGTGCAGTCACCGAATATTCGGGGGAAACACATTTCCCTTAATATTCAGAAAGAACATTTAGTCCGAAATGAATATATATATACAAATTGCAGTGGACAAGTATATATATATAACAATTAATGGACAAGTACCTTTTTCCTTTTGGGCTTGTAACATATGCGTATATGCATGCATTTGTTTACACAGTGTGTATTTATATATGTCTTTGTGTGTGTACATGTATTTAGGTGTATTCCTACTTTTATACAACAGGACACTGCTACAGAATCTCACTAAATTCCAGGTAACAGCACCATACAGACCAGTATCTCAGACTATAACTCCCACCAAGACAGCTGCCAAGATGTCCTTTTTTTTCCTTATGCCTTTTGCTATTACTGTGCATGAAATGTATCGAAAATAAGAAAATATTCTTAGGTACCAGTGCCAAAAAAGCAAGTACTATAAAATAAAATCTATATGCACATCAAATTTTATATAGATTAGTACAAACATTGTTACTATAGTCTTAGCTATGCATTTCCCTTTCTCTTTACACTGAAAAGTACCCTCTTCAAGACTTTGTTGCTCCAACTAATTATTCTACTATTGTAAATAGGTAAAATCCAGGTGTTTATGAGAAAAAAGGAGAAGAAACTAACGGCTAGATTTAGAGTTTTGTCGGTAACGACCCGCGTAGCTAACGCATGCTTTTTTCCCCCCGCACCTTTTAAATACCGCTGGTATTTAGAGTTCACAGAATGGCTGGGTTTTCAGTGCGTTAGGCTCCAAAAAGGGAGCGTAGAGCATAATTTACCGCCACTGCAACTCTCGATACCAGGGGTGCTTACGCACGCGGCCAGCTTCAAAAACGTGCTCGTGCACAATATCCCCATAGGAAGCAATGGGGCAGTTTGAGCTGAAAAAAAACCTAACACCTGCAAAAAAGCAGCGTTCAGCTCCTAACGCAGCCCCATTGTTTCCTATGGGGAAACACTCTCTAAGTCTGCACCTAACACCCTAACATGTACCCCGAGTCTAAACACCCCTAGCCTTACACTTATTAACCCCTAATCTGCCGACCCCGCTATCGCTGACACCTGCATATTTTTTTAACCCCTAATCTGCCGCTCCATACACCGCCGCAACCTACATTATACCTATGTACCCCTAATCTGCTGCCCCTAACACAGCCGACCCCTATATTATATTTATTAACCCCTAATCTGCCGCCCCCAATGTCGCCTCCACCTACCTACAATTATTAACCCCTAATCAGCCAATAGAATGCAAGCTCAATCTGATTGGCTGATCGGATCAGCCAATCGGATTGAACTTGAATCTGATTGGCTGATTCCATCAGCCAATCAGAATTTTCCTACCTTAATTCCGATTGGCTGATAGAATCCTATCAGCCAATCGGAATTCGAGGGACGCCATCTTGGATGACGTCCCTTAAAGGAACCGTCATTCGTCGGGAAGTTGTCGGTGAAGATGGATGTTCCGCGTCAGCGGGATGACCATGGATCCGGAAGAAAGAAGATTGAAGATGCCGATAGAAGACTTCAGCCCGATCATGGACCTCTTCAGCTCCCGCTTGGATGAAGACTTTAGTCGGATCATGAACATCTTCAGCCCCCGCTTGGGCTTGGATCAAGACATCGGAGGCTCTTCTGGATCGATCAGTGAACCCGGCGTGGTGAAGACAAGGTAGGGAGATCTTCAGGGGCTTACTGTTAGGTTTATTTAAGGGGGGTTTGGGTTAGATTAGGGGTATGTGGGTGGTGGGTTGTAATGTTGGGGGGGGTATTGTATGTTTTTTTTTTACAGGCAAAAGAGCTGAATTCTTTGGGGCATGCCCCGCAAAGGGCCCTTTTCAGGGCTGGTAAGGTAAAATAGCTTTTCTATATTAATTTTAGAATAGGGTAGGGCATTTTTTTATTTTGGGGGTCTTTGTTATTTTATTAGGGGGCTTAGAGTAGGTGTAATTAGTTTAAAATTGTTGTAATATTTTTCTAATGTTTGTAAATATTTTTTTATTTTTGTAACTTAGTTCTTTTTTATTTTTTGTACTTTAGTTAGTTTATTTAATTGTATTTATTTGTAGGTATTGTATTTAATTAATTTATTGATAGTGTAGTGTTAGGTTTAATTGTAGATAATTGTAGGTAGTTTATTTAATTTATTTATTGATAGTGTAGTGTTAGGTTTAATTGTAACTTAGGTTAGGATTTATTTTACAGGTAATTTTGTAATTATTTTAACTAGGTAACTATTAAATAGTTATTAACTATTTAATAGCTATTGTACCTGGTTAAAATAAATACAAAGTTGCCTGTAAAATAAATATTAATACTAAAATAGCTACAATATATTTATAATTTATATTGTAGCTATATTAGGGTTTATTTTACAGGTAAGTATTTAGCTTTAAATAGGAATACTTTATTTATTAAGAGTTAATTTATTTAGTTAGATTTAAATTATATTTAAGTTAGGGGGGTGTTAGTGTTAGGATTAGACTTAGCTTTAGGGGTTAATACATTTATTATAGTAGCGGTGTGGTCCGGTCGGCAGATTAGGGGTTAATAATTGTAGGTAGGTGGAGGCGACGTTGGGGGCGGCAGATTAGGGGTTAATAAATATAATATAGGGGTCAGCTGTGTTAGGGGCAGCAGATTAGGGGTACATCGGTATAATGTAGGTTGCGGCGGTGTACGGAGCGGCAGATTAGTGGTTAAAAAAAATATGCAGGTGTCAGCGATAGCGGGGGCGGCAGATTAGGGGTTAATAAATATTATGTAGGTGTCTGCGGTATTAGGGGCAGCAGATTAGGGGTACATAGGGATAACGTAGCTGGCGGTGGTGTGCGGTCGGCAGATTAGAGGTTAAAACATTTTAATAGAGTGGCGGCGATGTGGGGGGCCTCGGTTTAGGGGTACATAGGTAATTTATGGGTGTTAGTGTACTTTAGAGCACAGTAGTTAAGAGCTTTATGAACCGGCGTTAGCCCAAAAAGCTCTTAACTCCTGTTTTTTTTCTGCGGCTGGAGTTTTGTCGTTAGATTTCTAACGCTCACTTCAGCCACGATTCTAAATACCAGCGTTAGAAAGATCCCATTGAAAAGATAGGATACGCAATTGGCGTAGGGGGATCTGCGGTATGGAAAAGTCGCGGCTGCAAAGTGAGCGTTAGACCCTTTCCTGACTGACTCTAAATACCAGCGGTAGCCCAAAACCAGCGTTAGGAGCCTCTAACGCTGGTTTTGACGGCTAACGCCAAACTCTAAATCTAGCCGTATATATTTCCAATAATATATCACATTTGCTTCAGTATTAAAACCAACCAAAATAATTTTCAGCTGTATAAAACACCAAGGCCTCGATCCGATATACAGCGTCGCCCGCAGAAGCCGGCGACGCCAAATTTTGTGCGGGTTTGTTATCACATATACAGCGCAGTTTGGTATCCAATATACGGCGTAAGGACTTACGCGCGCAGATTTCAGAAAATCTACTCCATTCTCATCTCGCCACAAATTGAAGGCGCAGCAACCCTTGCACTGACTTAGAAACCAACGTAACTCTCTGAAGGCCTAACAAGTGCATGCTTAACAACATACATATCAGCAGCTTGATCACAAATAGTTAACCTCTTCAAAGCATTTATTATTCCTGCCCCTGCAAGTTTGTCAAACCAATCACAAAGGGGTGCATCATTGGGCACAAAGGGTGCATCATGAGGCACAAGGGGTGCATCATGGGGCACAAGGGTGCATCATGGGGCACAAAGGGTGCATCATGGGGCACAAAGGGTGCATCATGGGGCACAAGGGGTGCCTGTTAGGGACTGCATGTCCGAAATAACTCTCATCATCTGAGATTGGTTCTGGACTATACCACTTAAAGATGCTGCCATGTCCCGTTGCAGCTCAATGGAACGCTGGAGTAAAGTCTGTTGGCTCCTGTAAAACCTGCATTGGTCTCTCTGCATTCTCTCGCAGGTTGATGTGAGCCTCCTCTGGAGGGCAATGTATTTGTTGCCCAGGGCAGAAGTCAGAGGATCTAAAGGCTGTTCACCAGCAGGGATTATAGGCGCAGGTTCACCTCTAGCTGCTGTTGCATCTGGAACAATGACAGCTGTTGCTTCAGGGTGAACAACCACAGCTGGTGCCTCAGGATGAACAATGACAGCTGGTGCCTCAGGATGAACAACCACAGCTGGTGCCTCAGGATGAACAACCACAGCTGGTGCCTCAGGGTGAACAATGACAGCTGGTGCCTCAGGGTGAACAACGACAGCTGGTGCCTCAGGGTGAACAATGACAGCTGGTGCCTCAGGGTGAACAACCACAGCTGGTGCCTCAGGAGGAACTACAAAAGCTGGTGCCTCAGGAGGAACTACCACTTATGCTCCTCTTCATATGCTGGAGCTCTTCCAAGGGAAGCGGATGGTGGAGCTCTCCGGGTGGACTGGTAGTCCCATTGACGACTGGTGTGCGACCACTCAGCCTGACCAGTTTGTATGTCCTGCTGGTAAAAGTCCTGACTGGCCTGATATTGGGAGGGGGGGGTAAATACATCTACCCTTTGGGGATGCCTTGGCTGCCCCTCATGACCAAAAGAATAGTCCTCCGGCCAGGGCTCCTGCCAGGGCTCCTCTTCAAAACTTGGTGGCATTACGTATGGGTCCTCAACAGAGGCAATCCAACCCACCTCATGCCTGGGAGCGTACTGTTGAGGGATTCTCTGGCCTGGTGGTTGTGGTGGAGCCATTCTCTGGCCTGGTGGTTGTGCTGGAGCCATTCTCTGGCCTGGTGGTTGCGGTGGATGCATGCCCGTTTGCACCCTGGTGACAGGAGGTTCTGTGGAGGAGTCCAATGATTAGAGGTATTAGTACAATCATATATATATCCATGTGGGCATACAATGTATATTGATACATGCTAGGGCCTATACTCATTCTCATGTCAAACTCTATAACAGGCATGTGCACATTGTGATTTGTGATATGAGGGATTTTAATATGCAAAGTATACATGTATGTGTTTCATACAATAGTTCTGTGTACATGTCAGTGATGGATAAAATGTGTTCTTTAAGTGACACTATGGTCACACAATTTCCTTTAGCCTGATGTAGGCACATAACGTGCTTTCTTGAGCTAAAAGTATTGCGATGGCTATAGTGTCCATTTACTGAAAACTCTACATGTGGCTTGCGGCCTGTGTTACTCCGAGACATGTTAGTATTTAACTATTCCACCTCATATTATGAATTTCAATGTGTTAAGTAGCATTAAATGGACATTAAACCCATTTTGATTCTTTCATGATTCACCTAGAGCATGCAATTTTAAACAACTTTGTAATTTACTTCCATTACCTAATTTGCTTCATTCTCTTGATATTCTTAGCTGAAAAGCATATCTAGATAGGCTCAGAAGCTGCTGATTGGTGGCTGCACATCAATGCCTCATGTGATTGGCTCACCCATGTGCATTTATATTTCATAAACAAAGATTAACAATAATTGAACAAATAATGAAGCAAAATAGATAATAGAAGTAAATTGGGATGTTGTTTAAAACTGTATTCTCTATCTGAATAATGACATAAAAAGCTTTGGTTTAATGTCCCTTTAATGTGAAATCTAACTGTAGATGTTTTTGTTAGTAGGTCAAATACCATGCTCCTCATTGTGTACATGAATGTGTGACATTAAAGGATGTTATATCTCAAATACATATAATACTGGTGTGTGGGATGTTACTCACCAGCATGCTGTGCTGATGTTGCAGTCCCTGAGTCACGAGCCCCTGGAAGTCCATGGACTGCTGTGACGCTCAGGGACCTCCAAATAATCTCATGCCACTCATTATATTCCGCCTCCTGGGGAGGGCCACCGCCTGTTCCCCTCTGGTGCATGGCTTCTTGGCCCATTTTCTACTTGACCCGCCTCTTGCAGTCATCGACATTCCTCCTCTGCTGGGCCATGCTGTTGACTGCATCCTCGACCCTCAGCCATGCATCTTTACGCCTTCGGGCAACTCCTTTGCCCTTCTCTTGGCCAAAGAGGGCAGTGTGGTTCTCCATGACGGCCTGGACTAGCGCAAGGTTTTCGGCAAAAGAGAAGTTAGGGCACCTCATGCGCTCCTCGTGCTGGGCCGCCTGGCTCCCTCCCTGGGATGTTCCTGGTGTGGGTTCCTCCCTATCCTCTCCCTCCTCCCCCTTTTATCCCCATGTGCACCCTCTATCCCTCTTCTGAGTGTGCCACTCCCATCCTCCCTTCTAGCTCTCCCTCTCCCCACTCCACTCACTCCCTGACAGGGACCCTGCTGCTCCTCCTGTCCATAATCCTCTCCCTGCAACTCCCCTTCCCTCCTCCCCCCGCCCTAGCTCTCCCTGCCATCCTCAAACTACACACACTCACACACTCACACTCACTCCCACTTCAATCACACACAATTCACAACCAAACACTCAGCCTATCACACTGTAAAAGATAAATAAAATGTGTGAGGTGTTAGAAAAAAAAAGTGTTGTGTATTTTGTATATGTGTGTATGCAAAATGTGTGCAATATGTAAAAAAAAGTGTTAGTAAATGTACAGATTTACCAATCCAACAATCCGTCCTAACAAACTGAATGAAATGCTCCTCTCTCACTACTCTTACCACTAATCTCTACTCACTATAGTGTGCTGTAGCTCCAATAACCAACCAAACACACTAAAGAAAATGGCCGCTGCGGATGGGTTTATGTATGAATTTTGAATGGCGTAATTACGTGTCGCATCTTTTAGAACTGGCCATTATTTTTTATGATTCGTAGGGTAATTTGCATAAAACTACACTTTATTGAGACTTTACATGAACAAAATACTGGCGTAAGTACTTGCGACGACTAAAATGTGTATTTGCGCACATTTTAGTTGGTTGCCGGTTTTTCATACTTACGCCAGTTTAGCATCTGACGGCGCAGTATATTGGATAGGTCGAATTGCGAGGTGAAATTACGGGCGGTGCGGGCTCCCTCGCTTGCGCCGAAAACTACGCCGTATATCGGATCTCGCCCCAAGGGCTTGATTACAAGTGGAGTGTAACCGATAGTGCAGGGTACATTATCCTTACCATGACCATGTGCTAAGAATAGAGCACATCCTGGAATTACAAATGAAAAAGTAAAAATGTTAAAGTAAAATAGAGGTAAAATAAAGTTTTCTCAGAGGTACAAAGGTACACTATTATGTTAACCCAGTAGTTGCTTCCGATTGGGGACGATTTCGATATTACACTATTATTGGTTTGTCGCTTCTTTAAATATGATTGAAGCAGCTTTCCTTGTACATCTTGAAAAAGGCTAGGGGTGTGGCTGAAATGCAGACGTTTTTTGGCTGTTTTATAAATGTTATAAACTTATATCTAAATATATACTTTTCTTTTCCAAATATTTGGGACTATCCATATTACTGAAGGACCTAAGCTCTTCAATCTTTAAGTTTGTCAAAAATTTCCTTTGACAGTGACAGAGGAGACAACGACAGTAAAAGCAACCTCAGCAGCACGGTTATTTAATACAATGCTCACGTTTCTAGCTTCCCAGTAAGTGTACATGCAGGGGACCAGGGCACTTTACAGTATATACCACATGTGGGGCCTTCTGTTAATTTATCTCTTCTCTAGTGTCCCTGAAGTGCTTCAGTGTCAGAAAAGAGTGATTGATTTCCCTCTTCAGTGTGCCAAATACTTTTTGAACCAGTTTGATTTGAACAATCTTTTATTGTTAGGTTTTTATTATCATATTTGTATGCACATAATGATTTTTTATTAAATATTGTTATATTAGGATCTTAAGCAGATTAAGTTTTCCTTTTTCCTGTGCAACGCTTTTACATTTTTATATACTAATTTGTGACTTTCTATTGGATCTATTCTGTGGTTTCCCTTTTGTTTGGTCCTCAATTAGAGCACAAAGGGTTATTTGTTTCAAAATGTTTATCAGAGAATCTTAACACAGATAAAAAAAAATTAGGCCTATACTAATACAGATAGTGAAGGGAGCGCTATTATCCCTTATATTACAAGCCGTGAGTTATGTGTTGTGCTGGAATTGTAGTGCTTTTGGAGACCTGAAGTAAAGTGTTAACTCTTGAATATATGCATAACGCAACACATGAATAATATATTAAAATAAAGTATTTCACTCATATTTATATAAATGAAATACAAAATAAAGGTAAAAATAGACGTTGTTCTGGGAAAGGCTCAAAGGTGTATATATGTATATCTGTGTGTGTATTTGTGTATGTGTGTATATATATATATACGTATATATATGAGTACATGTATACATATGTGTGTTTACATATGTATGTATAAATATGTGTGCAGTGTTTAAACATATATTTCAATAAAAAATCAAAGTTTAAAAGTTAGTGAAGAACTCTACCAGGGATAGGCACGGACCAAAGCTGTGGCGGACATTTTCCAAAGTACAGACGTTAGTGAAGGACACCAAGGTACATTTCAAATTAAAAACATCAAAAAACACTCTCTTTACAGAGAGGGTAGTGGAAACATGGTGGAATAGCCATCCAGCAGAAGTGGTAGAGACAGTGAAGTAGTTTAAACATGCATGGGATAGGCATAAGGTTATGCTAGATATAAGATAAGGCCAGGAACTAATGAAAGTATTCATAAAATTGGGCAGACTAGATAGGCCGAATGGTTCCTATCTGCCGACATATTCTATGTTTCTATGAGTCAGGAGAGCGACACTTTGCTGTCAAATAGGCTGCACGTTGGACACCCCTGGTCTAGTTCCACAAGTAAAAATTAGTAATCTAATCAAACAAGTTTAAAATAACATTTATATAAAGACTGCTTGTGGTATTACCTTTTTTTTGGTTATATTGAGAGCCTGTAACTCCTGACCAAACCCACCCACCTTGATGTTAATTGCATGATCATCATGGTTGGTTACTTACTTGGTTACATAAGGTTTGTCAGAGTAGGCAGTGGTCTTCTACACGCAGACACCAGCACCACGCTGTCACACGGATCAAGGAATTGGGATGGGTCATGACTCACGGTTAGTTGACTGCAGGCAGCTTGCTTCTTCCTTCACTTTCCTGCTACTAAGCATGGCGCCGCTTGGGTCAATGAGGAGTGAGGACCAGCATTTATCTGTCCTACTCCTCCCTCCCCTCCACAAAACAGGTGGTGGACACTACAAGGGCCAGTCACGGACACCTTGCCTATCCCTGAACTCTACTATTTGACAATCGGCTAAATGCACCTTTAACTTAGCGCTCAAGTGATAGACGATATGAGTTTTTCACTACTATTCATAACCTGCACTGGCTTGGACAGTTTTAATTGAGAGTTTAAAAGAGGGGAATATACAAATGGTGTACCTCAGAGGTTAGTGTGTATGCTTGTTTTAATATTTATTTGTGAAACTAGTAGCAGGCACAAAAAATTGGAACAGCTGATGTTCCAGGAGAGACAGTTCAAAGGAACAATACTAATAAAAATAACTGTAGGGCTGGAAAGATAAGTGGAATCTAAAATGTAATAGCACAATTTTTTTCTATACTCAATGAAACTTTACAGACAGCAACAAAAGAGGAACAGGACTTGTGAATTATTTCCAATAATTTGAAGATTGGAAAAAATAATGCAACAGATCTGCATGAAAGGCCAGCAAGATGCTTAGTCGTATTAGAAGATGTATTAGCATCAGAAAAATGGAGGTTCTTATCTAGTTAGATAAACTAAGGTTGTATCTGTGTTTGGGCTACTGAAGACCACATAAATAAACTCAATGATTAAGGGAAGACTGAATTTGTGATCCTTATATACATAGTTTAGAGGACAGAAGCAAAAGGAATACATTTTATTTTTTCATGAAAAGAAAAACAGAAAAAAGTGGTGTTGATCTCAAGTTGGAGGGTAGCAGGTAGGGATGGGTGAATGTGGTGAAAGTGCAATTCACTTGGTAGAGTAGTCCTGTGGACATTCGTTTTGGAGAATTGAATGTTGATTTGAACAAAAATCCATTAAAATTCGGTAATATTATGTTATTTCCATATTTCAAATGTTATTTTCACTTTCGAATGTTCATAATTAGATAGAATATCCGCATTCGAAATTCTGAATGTAAAATTCAATTTAACAAATACTATTCAGAAGTTCAATAGTTCATGTGGTAGGGAATTTGGTAATTTGATACATAATAGATACAAATATTTTGATTCAAATTTTTCGATTTCGAATTTTGCATAATTAGAATATTACATTTAAAGAAAGCATTAGAACTACTATTACAAATATATAGATTCAATTGTTTCTAATTTGAATATTGCATAATTCGATTCGAATAATGTAATATTCGAATTAGAAAAAATCAAATTTATTACATTTAAAGAAAGCATTAGACATGCTATTACATTAAATGAATGTTAGAATGCTGTGCAAACATTTGAAATTTGTTTCATTTTCAAATGTTGCAAAACATTCGCTTATCCCTAGTAGCGGGTTCACGAGTAATTTGCATGAGCACTACTTTACAGAACGAGTATTTGATTAATTTATGAATACACTTCCAATAAAAAAACAAAGAACAAATACAGTATAGGAATTCTAGAAAGCCTGGGATATCTACTTGATAAGAAATAGCGGAAGACTTAAAGGGACATTAAACACTAAATAAATCTAGATAGAATGATACATTCAAAGAAACGATTAGTTTAAGAATAACATGTAGATTTATTTTTTAAAGTTTAATTAGTTGTTTATATATTGACAATATAAGTGAAAAGTTTTAGGGGCCTATTTAAGATGGTGCGAGTGGACACCACTCTCTGCATTTATCATTGCACCAGCAGTTCTTGTGAACTGCTGGTGCAATACCACCCCCTGCAGATTTGCGGCCAATCGGCCGCTAGCAGGGGGTGTCAATTAACCCGATCGTATTTGATTGGGTTGATTTCTGGTGATTTCTGTCCGCCGCCTCAGAGCAGGTGGACAGGTTATGGAGCAGCGGTCTTTAGACCGCTGCTTCTTAACTTCTGTTTCCGGTGAGCCTTCCGTACGAAGCTTGATAAATATGCCCCATAATATCTAAAAAATAATGGGAGCTGCCATTTTGTAACCTAGGTTACCTTCTCTGCTGTGGCCAATTAGGGACAGTTATAAATAGGTCAATGGCTGTGTGGGATATAACAGTGTTCTGCACTTCCATTTCTAACAGGAACTTAAATACTCACAATTTCAGAATGGAATTACAGGAAAAGAGGACAAAATAAATAATTAAAGTATATTGCAGACTTCTTTTTATGTATGCAATTTATCATTTTATATTACGATCTCAAAGTGTTTAATGTCCCTTTAAATGGCCTCCTGGCCCTTATTTGTTAGCAACATTTCTAAAGGGTTCCTTATATAATACCTAAATTCACTAAGATTCAGCAATAATTTCTGGTGAGATGGAAAATGCATTGCACTTCTTGCTGAAGATAATGTATTTGCCTAATCACAAAGGCTGATTAAGGTTTTACATGTCAGGGCCTGGCACTGTTGAAAGCTCTTCTTTGAATAGAACACTAGCCATACCTCTATTTTTCTATTGAAGTAAATAGCTTATTTTCATTTATGACTGTAAATTCTTTAGGAATTTTGCAAGATCAGCAAGACAAGTGTATACTGATGCTATAACAAATCCATAATTAATAACTAAGATCACAGTTAAAAACAAAAATGCTCTTTTACTCATTAAGTTATCATTTTAGAGGTTTTGCACTAGACTTTTTTTGATTGTAGCCTGTCCTGAGCATAAGGAAGGAGTAGCAAAGCTTTTTGAGTGGATCCACAACTTGGAGAAAATTGTTTTTTAAAAAATAGAAAGATAGATACTTTTTTTTTAAATGTAAAGTAATGTTAAAGAAACAAAGTTGAATTTCCTTATTTTCTTTTAAGTACATAATATGTATTAATAACTGAAGCTTTATAGCAGATTTATAGCATGGTTTAATACATAAAAGTATGCTGGTTGGCCAAAGATGAAGTGTCAGCAAATTTTGTTGTTTTCAACTTTCCTATTTCATTGTTTTTCCAATGCTGGTAGCCACCCTACATCTTATATGATGTCCGGCTGTCCTTTTTGCCACGCTCCCTTACATATAATTGCCCCATTTTTACTTTGTGAGAAAAAACACTCCCAGGTGGGCTATATAAATTGATCAAAACATTTATGCAAAGAAAAAAAATAGTATACAATGTCCCTTTAAGGAAGATTGTGTCAGAGTAATCTAATTGACTTTTTTGACTTTATAACTAAAGTGGTAGACCAGGGTAGAACAGTAGACATTGCTTATCTAACATAGAAACATGACATATGTTATGTTGTGTGTCTATGTTAGATAGGCTTCATCTACTGTTAACAGTAGATTTCAACAAAGCATTTGACAGTGTCACACACAAAAGGAGAAGGATATAAATAAACTAAAATTTGTTGAAAGAAGGGCTACTAAAATGGTACATGGTCTAGAATATAACGCTTTTAAAGAAAGACCAAGTGACCTAAATAAATATATATATATATATGGGCAGAAGTGATATGATGGAAACTTTCAAGTAAATACAGGAACTTAATAAAGCTGAGGCTGAACGTATTTTATTATTTTTTTTAAGCTTTTTTTTATTGTTTTTAAGATGATTCACAGCATAACATAACAATTGGGTATTTGAACACATTACAAAGTATTATCATATCATATTAATAATTTGACAAATATAGGCTCTAATTCAAAATTGTTAAAACAGGTTACAATTATAAGAGATTTTAGCATATCCCACATATAAGCAACAAAACAAGAATACCTCATATGTAACACAGTTCTGAGAAAAACTAAAAATAAATAAATAAGATAACAAAACATAGATAAGTATCCAACATGCTTCCTATAATTCTCAGTAGTAATATGCGGCAATCACCTACAAAGATAAATGTAAAACATATTACAAGGAAGAACAGAGAAAGGAAGAAAAGAGAGAGAAAAAAAAAAAAAAGAAATGTAAAAAAAATATCTATCCATCTAAACAATTTCAGGATATTCATTCCTTTCTGTCATGTAAAAGGTCAGTGACTTTGTAAACTCTACCGATCAATAATAATAATATATATATATATATATATATATATATATATATATATATATATACATACAGTATATATACAGTATATATATATATATATATATATATATATATATATCCTCTTTGATATAAAAATGTTTTGACATCTTTGATACAGTTCTCTCTATCAATAAACCAGAATTGGGTACTGTGACCAAATACCCATCACAGATAGATGCCTCAAAGAACAAAAGGGAATAAACAATTGTTCAGATGGTAGAGATGGCATCACATCTAAAGAAACCTAATTGACACACTGTGCCATAAGATGGGGACTTTCAAAAGAAACTAGATACACCAAAAGACTTAATCCAGGGTATTTCTGAGAAGCTACAAAGCTTGACTCCATAAAGGAAATTATTAAATGGATAAGCTAGCATACATGAGATACGAGCAGCTAAATGGCTACCCCCTGCAATGAGAGAGTTAGTCTGCAATGATCAGTTATTTGAACTTCCAGGAAAAGGTAAACATTTACAGTTAAGTATTAATTATTCCTTGAACCTTCTCAATACACAGATTCCCAGACTTGAGGGCAGTTTAAATCTTAATATCAGAAGGAGAAGTTAAAAATTCATATGATTTATTATTATTATTATTATTATTATTATCAGGTATTTGTAGAGCGCCAACAGATTCCACAGCGCTGTAAACATAGTCGGTGTACAGGATAGCTTTTGTAGGGGTCAAGTGGGTAGAGGGCCCTGCCGAGAGTTTCACTGTTGTAGTCGGCTCTTATGAAGCGATCTGTAAACAGCTGGGCACATAGGCTTACAATCTAAGGGGTTCAAGGGGAAAGCAATGGTGTTAGGAAAGGTTAGTGTTGGTTGTATGCATCCCTGAATAGTAGAGTTTTTAGGGAGTGCTTGAAGCTGTTAAAACTAGGGGAGAGTCTTGTGGAGCGAGGCAGGGAATTCCACAAGATGGGGCCAGTCTGGAGAAGTCCTGTAAACGGGAATGTGAGGAAGTAACAAGGAGGAGGAGAGGAGGAGATCCTGAGCTGATCGAAGGGGACGGGAGGGAGAGTATCTAGAGACAAGTTCTGAGATGTAGGGGGGAGCAGTGCAGTTGAGAGCTTTATATGTCAGGGTGAGGATTTTATGTTTAATCCTAGAGGCAAGAGGAAGCCAGTGAAGGGATTGGCAGAGAGGTGCAGCAGATGAAGAGCGACAAGTAAGGAAGATGAGCCTGGCAGAGGCATTCATAATGGATTGTAAAGGAGCTATGCGGCAGCTAGGTAGACCAGAGAGGACGGAATTGCAGTAGTTGAGGCGGGAAAGGATGAGAGAGTGGATTAAAATCTTGGTTGTATCTTGTGTAAGGAAATGTCTAATTTTAGCAATGTTTTTAAGGTGGAAGCGGCAGGCTTTAGTCAAGGACTGAATGTTAGGAGTGAAGGAAAGATCTGAGTCAAGTGTGACCCCAAGACATCAGGCGTGCGGGGTAGGGGTAATGATGGAATTATCAACAGTTATAGAAATTTTGGGGGGGGGGTGAAAACTTAATATTTAAATAAATTGTTCAGATGTTTCATTTGTACCTCAGTATTGTAGAAATATATATTTATGGATCTGGGGATATGTCTAATGCTTATATAATATATTAAAAATGAAGTGAAGTGAATATGTATCTGTATTGAATTTAAAATGTTGATTTATTTCACTAATGTAACTTAAAAGGTGAAACTAATATATGAGATAGACTCATTACATGCAAAGCAAGATAGTTCAAGCTGTGATGTGTCATACTTGTGATGATTATGGCTTACAGCTCATGAAAACCCCAAATACACAATCTCAGAAAATTAGACCTCTGAAAAATATAAGCATGCATACTGTATGTACTCAGTACTTGGTTTGGGCCCCTTTTGCAGCAATTACTGCCTCAATGTGGCGTGGCATGGAAGCTATCAGCCTGTGGCACTGCTGAGGTGTTATGGAAGACCAGGATGCTTCAATAGCGGCCTTTAGCTCTTCTGCATTGTTCGGTCTCATGTCTCTCATCTTTCTCTTGGCAATGCCCCATAGATTCTCTGAGGGGTTCAGGTCATGCGAGTTTGCTGGCCAATCAAGCACAGTAATCCCACGGTCATTGAACCAGGTGTTGGTGCTTTTGGCAGTGTGGACAGGTGCCAAGTCCTGCTGGAAAATGAAGTCAGCATCCCCATAGAGCTTGTCTGTGGAAGGAAGCATGAAGTGTTTCAAAATCTCCTGGTAGACAGCTGCTTTGACCCTGGACTTAATGAAGCACAGTGGACAAACACCAGCAGATGACATAGCTCCCAAAATCTACAAAGACTGTGGAAACGTCACACTGGTCTTCAAGCATCTTGCAGTGTGTGCATCTCCATTCTTCCTCCATACTCTGGGTCCTTCGTTTCCAATTGAGATGCAAAATTTGCTCTCATCAGAAAAGAGGACTTTGGACCACTGAGCAACAGACCAGGTCTGTTTTTCTTTAGCCCAGGTAAGACGCTTCTGACGTTGTTTCCTGTTCAGGAGTAACTTGACAAGAGGAATACGACATTTGATGCCCATGTCCAGGATCTGTCTGTGTGTGGTGGCTCTTGATGCACTGACTCAAGCCTCAGTCCACTCCTTGTGAAAGTCCCCAACACTTTTGAATGGCCTTTTTCTGACAATCCTCTCCAGGCTGCAGTCATCCCTGCTGCTTGTGCACCTTTTTCTTCAACACTTTTGCATTCCTCATAACTTTCTATTAATGTGCTTTGATACAGCACTTTGGGAACATTTAACTTCTTTTGCAATTACCTTTTGAGGCTTTCCCTCCTTATGGAGAGTGTCAATGATGGTTTTCTGCACAACTGTCAGGTCAGCAGTCTTTCCCATGATTGTGATTCCTACTGAACCAGACTGAGAGACCATTTAAAGGCTCAGGAGCCCTTTGCAGGTGTTATGGCTTAATTAGCTGATTAGAGTGGGACACTTTGAGCCTAGAATATTGCACCTTTTCACAATATTCTAATTTTCTGAGATTGTGGATTTGGGGTTTTCATGAGCTGTAAGCCATAATCATCACAATTATGACAAATCACGGCTTGAACTATCTGGCTTTGCATGTAATGAGTCTATCTCATATATTACTTTCATCTTTTAAGTTACATTAGTGAAATAAATTAACTTTTGGATGATATTCTAATTTTTCGAGTTTCACCTGTATATAAATGCCTATGTAATTTGTGCTATGAATTGTATCATATAGTTTTATGCACTCAATATTAAAGTGATATCCACAGATATACAAGGTATTACTATTCGATGGAATAAAATCAAATATATATACAGTATATCTATAATGATATTAGTTCCAACAGAATTCACTCCTAATTACATGTATATTTATGGTAATGACTGGAAAATGTAACAAAATCAAAATATAATAAAAATACTAATTAATATCATACTAAAAGTATGACTCATGCACATCTTTTGAGATATTATGAGTAGAATTGTATGGAAGCATACATCAGATAGGTATATTCATTATTACGTGTATTATACACACACATATATATATATATATATATATATATATATATATATATATATATATATATATATATATATACAGGGAGTGCAGAATTATTAGGCAAATGAGTATTTTGACCACATCATCCTCTTTATGCATGTTGTCTTACTCCAAGCTGTATAGGCTCGAAAGCCTACTACCAATTAAGCATATTAGGTGATGTGCATCTCTGTAATGAGAAGGGGTGTGGTCTAATGACATCAACACCCTATATCAGGTGTGCATAATTATTAGGCAACTTCCTTTCCTTTGGCAAAATGTGTCAAAAGAAGGACTTGACAATCTCAGAAAAGTAAAAAATAGTGAGATATCTTGCAGAGGGATGCAGCACTCTTAAAATTGCAAAGCTTCTGAAGCGTGATCATCGAACAATCAAGCGTTTCATTCAAAATAGTCAACAGGGTCGCAAGAAGCGTGTGGAAAAACCAAGGCGCAAAATAACTGCCCATGAACTGAGAAAAGTCAAGCGTGCAGCTGCCAAGATGCCCCTTGCCACCAGTTTGGCCATATTTCAGAGCTGCAACATCACTGGAGTGCCCAAAAGCACAAGGTGTGCAATACTCAGAGACATGGCCAAGGTAAGAAAGGCTGAAAGACGACCACCACTGAACAAGACACACAAGCTGAAACGTCAAGACTGGGCAAAGAAATATCTCAAGACTGATTTTTCTAAGGTTTTATGGACTAATGAAATGAGAGTGAGTCTTGATGGGCCAGATGGTGGGCCCGTGGCTGGATTGGGGCAGAGAGCTCCAGTCCGACTCAGACGCCAGCAAGGTGGAGGTGGAGTACTGGTTTGGGCTGGTATCATCAAAGATGAGCTTGTGGGGCCTTTTCGGGTTGAGGATGGAGTCAAGCTCAACTCCCAGTCCTACTGCCAGTTTCTGGAAGACACCTTCTTCAAGCAGTGGTACAGGAAGAAGTCTGCATCCTTCAAGAAAAACATGATTTTCATGCAGGACAATGCTCCATCACACGCGTCCAAGTACTCCACAGCGTGGCTGGCAAGAAAGGGTATAAAAGAAGAAAATCTAATGACATGGTCTCCTTGTTCACCTGATCTGAACCCCATTGAGAACCTGTGGTCCATCATCAAATGTGAGATTTACAAGGAGGGAAAACAGTACACCTCTCTGAACAGTGTCTGGGAGGCTGTGGTTGCTGCTGCACGCAATGTTGATGGTGAACAGATCAAAACACTGACAGAATCCATGGATGGCAGGCTTTTGAGTGTCCTTGCAAAGAAAGGTGGCTATATTGGTCACTGATTTGTTTTTGTTTTGTTTTTGAATGTCAGAAATGTATATTTGTGAATGTTGAGATGTTATATTGGTTTCACTGGTAAAAATAAATGGGTATATATTTGTTTTTTGTTAAGTTGCCTAATAATTATGCACAGTAATAGTCACCTGCACACACAGATATCCCCCTAAAATAGCTATAACTAAAAACAAACTAAAAACTACTTCCAAAACTATTCAGCTTTGATATTAATGAGTTTTTTGGGTTCATTGAGAACATGGTTGTTGTTCAATAATAAAATTAATCCTCAAAAATACAATTTGCCTAATAATTCTGCACTCCCTGTATATTTGAAATATATCCGAATACCCCCATGTCTGGTATTGAAATAGACATGATCAGTTAAATTAAATAATGCCGTATCAAATTGACCAAATAATTTATTGAGCTAGAAAATATAAGTGTATTAAATGAAGACTTTAAAAATATATGAGAAAATATATTTCTCCAACATTGGTGTGTCCGGTCCACGGCGTCATCCTTACTTGTGGGAATATCTCTTCCCCAACAGGAAATGGCAAAGAGTCCCAGCAAAGCTGGCCATATAGTCCCTCCTAGGCTTCGCCCACCCCAGTCATTCTCTTTGCCGTTGCACAGGCAACATCTCCACAGAGATGGTTAAGAGTATGTGGTGTTTAGTTGTAGTTTTTTTATTCTACTATCAAGAGTTTGTTATTTTAAAATAGTGCTGGTATGTACTATTTACTCTGAAACAGAAAAAGATGAAGATTTCTGTTTGTGAGAGGAAGATGATTTTAGCAGACAGTAACTAAAATCGATTGCTGTTTCCACATAGGACTGTTGAGATGAAGTAACTTCAGTTGGGGGAAACAGTTAGCAGACTTTTCTGCTTAAGGTATGACTAGCCATATTTCTAACAAGACTGTGTAATGCTGGAAGGCTGTCATTTCCCCTCATGGGGACCGGTAAGCCATTTTCTTAGTCTCAAACAGAATAAAGGGCTTAATATGGGCTATAAAACTGGTAGACACTTTTATGGGCTAAATCGATTGCTTTATTTGGACATTTTATACGTTTATGCTGATAATTCACACTTATAAACTTGGGGAACGTTTTTTAACGTCAGGCACTATATTAGACACCTTTTCCAGTCAGGAAGGGCCTTCCCAGTTGTAGGCTGAGCCTCATTTTCGCGCCATTACTGCGCAGTTGTTTTTGAATGCAAGACATGCAGATGCATGTGTGAGGACCTGAAAGTAGTTGGAAAAGTTCCTAGAAGGCGTCATTTGATATCGTATTCCCCGCTGGGCTTGGTAAAGTCACAGCAAAGGCTGTAGCTGGGACTGTATAGGGGTTAAATCTGTAACCGGCTCCGGTTTCGTTATTTTAAGGGTTAAAGCTCTGAAAATTGGTGTGCAATACTTTTAATGCTTTAAGACACTGTGGTGAAATTTTGGTAAATTTTGAACAATTCCTTCATATATTTTCACATATTCAGTAATAAAGTGTGCCCTGTTTAAAATTTAAAGAGACAGTAACGGTTTTGTTTTAAAACGTTTTTTGTGCTTTATTGACAAGTTTAAGCCTGTTTAACATGTCTGTGCCTTCAGATAAGCTATGTTCTATATGTATGAAAGCCAATGTGTCTCCCCCTTCAAAATTGTGTGATAATTGTGCCATAGCGTCCAAACAAAGTAAGGACAGTACTGCCACAAATAATGAAATTGCCCAAGATGATTCCTCAGATGAAGGGAGTAGACATGGTTCTACATCATCTCCTTCTGTGTCTACGCCAGTTTTGCCCACGCAGGAGGCCCCTAGTACTTCTAGCGCGCCAATGCTTATTACCATGCAACAATTGACGGCTGTAATGGATAACTCCATAGCAAATATTTTATCCAAAATGCCTGCATATCAGAGAAAGCGCAATTGCTCTGTTTTAAACACTGAAGAGCAGGAGGGCGCTGATGATAATTGTTCTGTCATACCCTCACACCAATCTGAAGGGGCCATGAGGGAGGTTTTGTCAGATGGGGAAATTTCAGATTCAGGAAAAATTTCTCAACAGGCTGAACCTGATGTTGTGACATTTAAATTTAAATTAGAACATCTCCGCGCACTGCTTAAGGAGGTGTTATCTACTCTGGATGATTGTGACAACTTGGTCATTCCAGAAAAATTATGCAAGATGGACAAGTTCCTAGAGGTTCCGGTGCACCCCGACGCTTTTCCTATACCCAAGCGGGTGGCGGACATAGTGAATAAGGAGTGGGAGAAGCCCGGCATACCTTTTGTTCCCCCTCATATATTTAAGAAATTATTTCCTATCGTTGACCCCAGAAAGGACTTATGGCAGACAGTCCCTAAGGTCGAGGGGGCAGTTTCTACTCTAAACAAGCGCACTACTATTCCTATCGAAGATAGTTGTGCTTTCAAAGATCCTATGGATAAAAAATTGGAAGGTTTGCTTAAAAAGATTTTTGTACAGCAAGGTTACCTTCTACAACCCATTTCGTGCATTGTTCCTGTCACTACAGCAGCGTGGTTCTGGTTCGAGGAACTAGAAAAGTCGCTCAGTAGAGAGACTCCATATGAGGAGGTTATGGACAGAGTTCACGCACTTAAGTTGGCTAACTCTTTTATTTTAGATGCCGCTTTGCAATTAGCTAGATTAGCGGCGAAAAATTCAGGGTTTGCAATTGTGGCGCGCAGAGCGCTTTGGCTAAAGTCTTGGTCAGCGGATGTATCATCCAAGACAAAATTGCTTAACATCCCCTTCAAGGGTAATACTCTCTTTGGACCAGAATTGAAAGAGATTATCTCAGACATCACTGGGGGAAAGGGCCATGCCCTCCCACAAGATAGGCCTTTCAAGGCCAAGAATAAGTCTAATTTTCGTTCCTTTCGTAATTTCAGGAACGGACCGGCCTCTAATTCTGCATCCTCTAAGCAAGAGGGTAATGCCTCACAGTCCAAACCAGCCTGGAAACCTATGCAAGGCTGGAACAAGGGTAAGCAGACCAAGAAGCCTGCTACCGCTAACAAAACAGCATGAAGGAGTAGCCCCCGATCTGGGACCGGATCTAGTGGGGGGCAGACTCTCTCTCTTTGCTCAGGCTTGGGCAAGAGATGTTCAGGATCCCTGGATGCTAGAAATAGTTTCTCAGGGTTATCTTCTGGAATTCAAGGAACTACCCCCAAGGGGAAGGTTCCACATGTCTCACTTATCCTCAAACCAAATAAAGAGACAGGCGTTCTTACATTGTGTAGAAGACCTGCTAAAGATGGGAGTGATACACCCAGTTCCAATGACGGAACAAGGAATGGGATTTTACTCAAATCTGTTCGCAGTTCCCAAAAAAGAGGGAACCTTCAGACCAATTCTGGATTTAAAGATCCTAAACAAATTTCTCAGGGTACCATCGTTCAAAATGGAAACCATTCGAACGATTCTACCCACTATCCAGGAAGGTCAATTTAGGACTACCGTGGATCTAAAGGATGCGTACCTACATATTCCTATCCACAAAGAACATCATCAGTTCCTAAGGTTCACCTTTCTGGACAAACATTACCAGTTTGTGGCCCTCCCATTCGGATTAGCCACTGCTCCAAGGATTTTCACAAAGGTACTTGGGTCCCTTCTAGCGGTTCTAAGACCGAGGGGCATTGCAGTAGTACCATACTTGGACGACATTCTAATACAAGCGTCGTCCCTTTCAAAAGCAAAGGCTCATACAGACATTGTTCTGGCCTTTCTCAGATCTCACAGATGGAAGGTGAACATAGAAAAAAGTTCTCTGTCTCCGTCAACAAGAGTTCCCTTCCTGGGAACAATAATAGATTCCTTAGAAATGAGGATCTTTCTGACAGATGTCAGAAAGTCAAAACTTCTAAGCGCTTGTCAAGTTCTTCATTCTGTTCCACGTCCTTCCATAGCTCAGTGCATGGAAGTAGTAGGGTTGATGGTTGCAGCAATGGACATAGTTCCTTTTGCGCGAATTCATCTAAGACCATTACAACTGTGCATGCTGAAACAGTGGAATGGGGACTATACAGACTTGTCTCCAGTGATTCAAGTAGATCAGAAGACCAGAGATTCACTCCGTTGGTGGATATCCCTGGACCACCTATCCCAGGGAATGAGCTTCCGCAGACCAGAGTGGGTCATTGTCACAACCGACGCCAGTCTAGTGGGCTGGGGTGCGGTCTGGGAATCCCTGAAAGCTCAGGGACTATGGTCTCGGGAAGAGTCTCTTCTTCCGATAAACATTCTGGAACTAAGAGCGATATTCAATGCTCTCAGGGCTTGGCCTCAGCTTGCAAAGGCCAGATTCATAAGATTCCAATCAGACAACATGACGACTGTTGCGTATATCAATCATCAGGGGGGAACAAGGAGTTCCCTGGCGATGAAAGAAGTAACCAAAATAATACAATGGGCGGAGAATCACTCCTGCCATCTATCTGCGATCCACATCCCAGGTGTGGAAAACTGGGAAGCGGATTATCTGAGTCGTCAGACATTCCATCCGGGGGAGTGGGAACTCCACCCGGAGATTTTTGCCCAGTTGACTCAATTATGGGGCATTCCAGACATGGATCTGATGGCGTCTCGTCAGAACTTCAAGGTTCCTTGCTACGGGTCCAGATCCAGGGATCCCAAGGCGACTCTAGTGGATGCACTAGTAGTGCCTTGGACCTTCAACCTAGCTTATGTGTTCCCACCGTTTCCTCTCATTCCCAGGCTGGTAGCCAGGATCAAACAGGAGAGGGTCTCGGTGATCTTGATAGCTCCTGCGTGGCCACGCAGGACTTGGTATGCAGACCTGGTGAATATGTCATCGGTTCCACCATGGAAGCTACCTTTGAGACAGGACCTTCTTGTTCAGGGTCCATTCGAACATCCAAATCTGGTCTCCCTCCAGCTGACGGCTTGGAGATTGAACGCTTGATTCTTTCAAAGCGTGGGTTTTCAGATTCGGTGATTGATACTCTGGTTCAGGCCAGAAAACCGGTAACTAGAAAGATTTACCATAAAATATGGAAAATATATATCTGCTGGTGTGAATCCAAGGGATTCCCTTGGAATAAGGTAAAAATTCCTAAGATTCTTTCCTTTCTGCAAGAAGGTTTGGATAAAGGATTATCTGCGAGTTCTCTAAAGGGACAGATTTCTGCTTTATCTGTCTTACTACACAAACGACTGGCAGCTATGCCAGATGTTCAAGCATTTGATCAGGCTCTGGTTAGGATCAAGCCTGTTTACAGACCTTTGACTCCTCCCTGGAGTTTAAATCTAGTTCTTTCAGTTCTTCAAGGGGTTCCGTTTGAACCTCTACATTCCATAGATATTAAGTTGTTATCTTGGAAAGTTTTGTTTTTGGTTGCTATTTCTTCTGCTAGAAGAGTTTCAGAGTTATCTGCTCTGCAGTGTTCTCCACCCTATCTGGTGTTCCATGCAGATAAGGTGGTTTTGCGTACTAAGCCTGGTTTTCTTCCAAAGGTTGTTTCTAACAAAAATATTAACCAGGAGATAGTTGTACCTTCTTTGTGTCCGAATCCAGTTTCAAAGAAGGAACGTTTGTTTCACAATTTGGACGTAGTCCGTGCTCTAAAATTCTATTTAGAAGCTACAAAAGATTTCAGACAAACATCTTCTCTGTTTGTCGTCTATTCTGGTAAAAGGAGCGGTTAAAAAGCGACTTCTACCTCTCTTTCCTTTTGGCTTAAAAGCATCATCCGATTGGCTTACGAGACTGCCGGACGGCAGCCTCCTGAAAGAATCACAGCTCACTCCACTAGGGCTGTGGCTTCCACATGGGCCTTCAAGAACGAGGCTTCTGTTGATCAGATATGTAAGGCAGCGACTTGGTCTTCACTGCACACTTTTGCCAAATTTTACAAATTTGATACTTTTGCTTCTTCGGAGGCTATTTTTGGGAGAAAGGTTTTGCAAGCTGTGGTGCCTTCCGTTTAGGTAACCTGATTTGCTCCCTCCCTTCATCCGTGTCCTAAAGCTTTAGTATTGGTTCCCACAAGTAAGGATGACGCCGTGGACCGGACACACCAATGTTGGAGAAAACAGAATTTATGCTTACCTGATAAATTACTTTCTCCAACGGTGTGTCCGGTCCACGGCCCGCCCTGGTTTTTTAATCAGGTCTGATGAATTATTTTCTCTAACTACAGTCACCACGGTACCATATGATTTCTCCTATATTTTTCCTCCTGTCCGTCGGTCGAATGACTGGGGTGGGCGGAGCCTAGGAGGGACTATATGGCCAGCTTTGCTGGGACTCTTTGCCATTTCCTGTTGGGGAAGAGATATTCCCACAAGTAAGGATGACGCCATGGACCGGACACACCGTTGGAGAAAGTAATTTATCAGGTAAGCATAAATTCTGTTATTTCTGTAGTAAGTGTTTACTAATGAAACTATATTCCTACTCCTGCTGCTGCCCCCAGTATTTAATATGAGGCAATACAGCCAGAGATATACAACCATGGGGGGTTGGATTACAAAGTGGCATTACCGATTGGCCAATGAGAGATAAGCTCCGACTCAAAGGGCGTACCCAGAGAATTTCATATGGAATGATTCTAAATTGAAGGAGGAGCCATGTAAAAGAATATATCCCCCACTATGCAAGAAAGAGGAAGACTCACTTTGGTAAAACAGAGACACACCACCGTTTGGGGCCTACTTTCTCTGAATCCTGGCTGGAAAACTCTCTTTGGGCAAGAGAGATACTCTGTGACATGTACCCTTGTGAAATAGTGATACCTTCATGTTTGACCATAAGAAATAGCTGGAAAATTTAACTCTCAAATTGGTTTATTGGTAATGTATTTTGATTTGATTTGATTTGATGTTGTTATATTTGTAATGTTTTAAAGCAAAGATATTCTTTATTGCTGTAATTTAATTGAAGCTGGTATTTAAAGAGATACTTGATAGTTACAAGGCTAGTATTATATAGACCAGTGTATTTCATATATTAAATATACTAGCGCCAAGTCAATTATTATTGGGAAAAGGGTCAGGCATTAATATTTATAAATTTGATTGAGTTACTGTGATATATTTTAGAAATTGCATTTACAATTGTGGCTAAGTTGGAACTATTGAATGCTATATTAAGTGATATATGTTGAGTTGATAAATTTGTGTAAAAATCCCTGGTTGATTATTTAAAGTATTATAAGACTATTTTTGGGTAATATAGTGAATTGTACTCCCTTTTAAATTTCAATAGATTTGTGGGAGTTAAGTTAAGATTTTACTGTGAGATTTGGATAAAACGTTGTTAAATAAGATATATATTGAATTGGTTAATATTTCTGGCTAAATACAAATTGTTCTTGTAAAATTCATGTGTGATATTTGTTAAGTGATTCATTTTGAGTTAAGGTTAATTTATAGAAATATTGTGTCCATATAAGGGATAATAGACAATATCTATTGAATAGTATCTAATCTAAATATCTCTATAGCTTGCCTCATATTTTAATATTTTATAGATATAACTAGTCATAGGTGATATTCAGTTACTACATAAGTATAATCAATGTGTACATAAAGATTAACTGGTTAATATTTTATATTGAGATATAGGGGTATATAAAACAATGTGCGAGCAGACATGATACAAAGTAGCGTATCATGTACGCTGTCGGCAGTTATCATTGCACCAGCAGTTCTTGTGAACTGCTGGTGCAATGCCACCCCCTGCAGATTTGCCGCCAGCAGGGGGTGTCAATCAACACGATCGTATTCGATCGGGTTGATTTCTGTCCGCCACCTCAGAGCAGGTGGACAAGTTATGGAGCAGCGGTCTTTAGAAACAAGGGGCCTCAAGCTCCATATGGAGCTTGATAAATATGCCCCTAAGTATTAATTTTAATTAATAATAATTTTGTTGTCAAATTTATAGATATCTCAATAGTGTTGATTTTGGGGCACACTACTGAGATTTAATATCTCGCTGGAGTGTATTGGCAAGATTCTGCTATATTAATTGGAGATATCGCTGACAATAATTTTATACTGCTATTAATTATTAATATTCATAATTCCATTAATAAAAAATATGGTTACTTAAATATATAACATGTTAGAGGTTACTGCTGAGATAAAAATAAATAATATTGTATTCTAGGATATATAATATTTCTATAGCTGCTGCTAAATATGTGGAACCTTTAAAGGGAAGGATTAACTGTATTTTTATTTCTTTAGGGTGGGCAAGGATCAAACTCCTCCATTTATCGAGAAATTGTTTAATTCTAGCTTCCTTATCAATAGTTACATCAAATTGTTCTAAGATCAACTGAGTATTTATTTTCTTTGCAAGTTCAGCTAACATAGGGGTCTTTTTAGATTTCCAGTATTTCAGAAATAGAGTCCTTCTTTTTTTTTTTTTTTTGTTTCAAAAGAGCTTTATTGACTGAATCTTAGGTTTACAATATTCACAATAGAAAAGAAAGAGAAAAAAAAATATAGAGTCCTTCTTTTAAACATAATGGAGTTAACAAGCCTTTTGTTAACCTCATTTTCTGTTTCTTTTCCTAGAAAGAATATATGGTAATATACGGAAGCTAACCTTATTCCAAAATTTCTGAATCTTTGGGCAATTCCACAAGCAGTGGTATAGATCGGCCGTTGGGAAATTACATTTGTAGCATGAACCAATATTTGTATCCCATTTTAATTGCAAGTAAGAGGTAATGTGTGTTCTATTCATTATTTTTGTATGTGATTCCCTTGAAGCAGATGATATAGTAGCTTCGCCCACAAGTTTGAAGCTTTTCTGCACCATCTTTATAGGTCTATTCCAAGCTGTTGCTATTGTTAGTAAGATTATCCTGGCCTTGCAAAGACTTTAGTATTTTATACAGGAAAGAAATGGAATGGTTGCCTGTACTGTAAAGAGGCTGAATGTATTTTTAGCCATCAAATAAAAAAAAACCCACCAGAACAGTGTTTCATGATCTATAGCAGTCGGGTAGTAGTTTCAGAAGTAATTTGAGGAAGCATTTTTTCCAAAAAGGGTAGTTGATTTATAGTATAAGTTTCCATTATAGGTGGTAAAGATAAACACTGTGTGTGTGGGGGGCGGGGGCTTCAAGAATTGCAGCGATGTCTGTCCGCCTGCTCAGAGCAGGTGGACAGGTTATGGAGCAGAGGTTTTTGGACCGCTGCTTCATAACTGGTGTATCTGGCAAGCCTGCAGGATAAATGGGCCCTATAGTCATTATTCTGCCCATGGATCTCCCTGACTCAGCCATGGATGACACCCAGGAGAAAAAGTGGAAAAATATCCCTTCAGTTTACCAGTCAGCGAAAAAAAAATACTAGACTGAACGAAAAAAATAATATTTCTTACTCGCCTTTAGCAATTTCATGCTACTCTGGGATTAATGGACTAGTGCAATTTTACAGCCTTGGTTTCAAAGCATGATGGGGTATAGAGGTGCCAATCTAACGGTTTACGCTGAGGAAATCTAGATCTAACCACTACCTACAGATCTGTATCTCAATTTACTTTAAGAACTTTTTAAAATACCTTTACTAAGAGGCCTATTTATCAAGCCATCAACCGCAAATACGATGGAATTCGGCAGCGTAATTGTGGCGAGCCTGATTCGCCTCATTTATTAAAGCCAACAGACCGGCAAAAGTTGAAATTTGTGACGTAACATACGATCTACCGGTCTCAATCCAATACAGATCGATGCTTATGTCATTACAGATGTTCTGAATACAAATTCGGCACTATCTGACAACTTTTGCCATTTATCAAATTTCTAACAGGTACACTCGCGGCTATTCCGGCCCAGCATACCTGGTTTTAAATCTGCCACCCTGGAGGCTGCGGATGCCATAGGAATCAATGGGAGTCTGAAAGCAGTGAAAGCTCATGTTCGATGCTGCCAGATATCCCATTGATTTCTATGGTAGAAAACCAGTAAAGTTTACACCTAACACCCTAACATAAGCCCCAAGTCTAAACACCCCTAATCTGCTGCCCCAGACATCGCCACCACCTAAATAATGTTATTGACCCCTATCCCGCCGCTCCTGGACCCCGCTGCAACTAAATAAATGTATTAACCCCTATCCCGCCGTTCCCGGACCCCGCCACCACTAAATAAATGTATTAACCCCTATCCCGCCGTTCCCGGACCCCGCCACCACTAAATAAATGTATTAACCCCTATCCCGCCGTTCCCGGACCCCGCCACCACTAAATAAATGTATTAACCCCTATCCCGCCTCTCCTGGACCCCGCCGCCACTAAATAAATGTATTAACCCCTATCCCGCCGTTCCCGGACCCCACCGCAACTAAATAAATATATTAACCCCTATCCTGCCGCTCCCAGACATCGCTGCAACTCAATAAAGTTATTAACCCCTATACCGCCGCTCCTGGAGCCCACTGCAACTAAATAAATGTATTAACCCCTAAACCTCTGGCCTCCCACATCACTACTACTTACTAAACCTAATAACTCAATAAAGTTATTAACCCCTATACCGCCGCTCCTGGAGCCCACCGCAACTAAATAAATGTATTAAACCCTAAACCTCTGGCCTCCCACCTCACTACTACTTACTAAACCTATTAACCCCTAAACCGCCAGCCCCCACATCGCCATACAATAAATTAAGCTATTAACCCCTAAATCTAACAAGACACTAACTTTATATTAAATATTAACTCATCCCTATCTTATAATAAATTTAAACTTACCTTTAGAATTAAATTAAACTATATTAAACTATTAATTAACATACTCTAACTATTATCCTAAAATTACATTAAACTATATTAAACTACTAATTAACCTACCCTAACTATTATACTAAAATTACATTAAACAATATTACATATTTAAACCCCTAACCCTACTCAAAATATTTAAATCTACTGATTGCAACAGCCAATAGGATTTTTTCAACCTTAATTCCAATCGGAATGTAAGGGACGCCATCTTGGATGACGTCATTTAAAGGGAAACTTCATTGTTCAGAAGACGTCGGAAGAAAAGGATGCTCCGCGCCGGATGTCTTGAAGATGGAGCCGCTCCGTGCCAGATGGATGAAGATAGAAGATGCCGTCTGGATGAAGACTCTGCCGGCTTGGATGAAGACTTCAGTGAGGACTTCTGCCGCTTCGTTGAGGATGGATGTCCGATCTTCAAAAACTGTAAGTGGATCTTCGGCGTTAGTGTTAGGCTTTTTTAAGGGTTTATTGGGTGGGTTTTAATTTTAGATTAGGGGTTTGGGCTGAAACAGAGCTAAATGTCCTTTTAAGGGCAATGCCTATCCAAATGCCCTTTTCAGGGCAATAGGGAGCTTAGGTTTTTTTAGATAGGTTTTTATTTGGGGGGGTTGGTTGTGTGGGTGGTGAGTTTTACTGTTGGGGGGGTATTTGTATTTTTATTTACAGGTAAAAGAGCTGATTTCTTTGGGGCAATGCCCCGCAAAAGGCCCTTTTAGGGGCCTTTGGTAGTTTATTGTAGGCTAGGGTTTTTTTTTATTTTTGGGGGTACTTTTTTATTTTGATAGGGCTATTAGATTAGGTGTAATTAGTTTAAAAATTTGATAGTTTATTTTTTTTTGTGTAACAGTGTTTTTTATTTTTTGTAACAGTGTTTTTTTATTTTTTGTAGCTTAGTTGTTAGTTTTTTGTAACTTAGTAATATTTAATAGAATATTTAAATAATTTGAGTAGTGTTAGGTGTTTAAATATGTAATATAGTTTAATGTAATTTGAGTACAATAGTTAGGGTAGGTTAATTAATAGTTTAATATAGTTTGATGTAATTTGAGTATAATAGTTAGGGTAGGTTAATTAATATCAGAAGAGAGAGAGTAGCACTCCTGAGATAGAACAAAAGCTAGAATAACTTCCATGCCTGTTCATTTCTATTGCAACTCAGTGTGCGCGTTCTTTTAGCGCACTATGCCTTTTCACAGAGAAAAAATATCCTGTAGCATATCAGTCTGATCCTGCCCAATGACTGTCCAGCGCCGAAATACCAGGCAATTCTTCTCTGAACAAGGGAAGCAACCCCAGACGATTGTTTCTGCCTTCTGTGGGCCTCGTCAGTGAGGTGCAGTTGTATCTCTCTAAGGGCATGTGTGCACAGGGTCCACATCTGGTTTCCCCCATTACTCTTAGGGAGACCCAAGAGTAATTTGCATAAATATCAGAAGATAGAGAGCAGCACTCCTGAGATAGAACAAAATCTAGAATAACTTCCATGCCTGTTCATTTCTATTGCAACTCAGGGTGCGCGTTCTTTTAGCACACTATGCCCCTTCACAGAGAAAAAATATTCTGTAGCATATCAGTCTGATTATTTTTTATTTTGTGTAACTTAGTGTTTTTTATTTTTTTTGTAACTTAGTTGTTAGTTTTTTGTAACTTAGTAATATTTAATTGTAGATTTAAATAATTTGAGTAGGGTTAGGTGTTTAAATATGTAATATAGTTTAATGTAATTTTAGTATAATAGTTAGGGTAGGTTAATTAGTAGTTTAATATAGTTTAATGTAATTTTAGTATAATAGTTAGGGTAGGTTAATAGGTAGTTTAATATAGTTTAATGTAATTTTAGGATAATAGTTAGGGTAGGTTAATTATTAGTTTAATATAGTTTAATTTAATTCTAAGGGTAAGTTTAAATTTATTATAAGATATGGATGAGTTAATATTTAATATAAAGTTAGTGGGTTGTTAGGTTTAGGGGTTAATAGCTTAATTTATTTTATGGCGATGTGGGGGGCTGGCAGTTTAGGGATTAATAGGTTTAGGGGATAATACATTTATTTAGTTGCGGAGGGATCCGGGAGCGGTGGGATAGGGGTTAATAACTCTATTTAGTTGCCGTGGGCTCCGGGAGCAGCAGGATAGGGGTTAATAACTTTATTAGAGTTGCAGTGGGCTCCGGGAGCGGAGGGATAGGGGTTAATAACTTTATTTAGTTGCGGTGGGCTCCGGGAGCAGTGGGATAGGGGTTAATAGCTTTATTAGAGTTGCGGTGGGCTCCGGGAGTGGCGGGATGTGGGTTAATAACTTTATTTAGTTGCGGGGGGGGGTCCAGGAGCGGCGGGATAGGGGTTAAACATTTTGGTATAGTGGCGGTGTTTACTGACAGGGTATAAATAAAGTTGGGGAAAAGCCGATGAGCAGCAAGATCGATGACTGTTAGTTATCAACAGTCCGCTGCTCATCGCCCCGTACTTGGTGCGCGGCTTTTTGACAGCTTTTTTGATAAATAAGGAGAGCGTATTCAGGTCCGTGGCCGCGATGTCAGGCGAGCGTATTGGTGCCGTCGAATGCAGCATAGTTGACGGCTTGATAAGTAGGCCTCTAAATATCTTAAAGAAATATGGGTCACTTTTTGTCATGTCTGTGATCCTATAAAAAAAAAAATTAAATATTTTTGCAAAGTACCTTTAGTGATAATAGGTTAGGTTTAATTTTACTTGTAAATAGAAAACTTCTTGCGCTATAAATCCAAACTAAAAGTACATGGACCAGCACCACAGATGAACACTAATTCCCTACAAACTAGCAAGATAAACAGTAGAAACAAATACTGTGGGCGCCTAAAAAGGCAGGTCTTATTTTTAAAAATATGTAAGCCTATTTAATTTGACAAAATATGTCTTTTAACAAATGATAAGCAAAAGAAAAAGAAAAATCACAACAGCCAATATAATGAATGGTAATATATATAATATATATATATAATTTTAAACATATACCAGATTGTTCTATTGTTCTTTTGTTTTTATGAAATATTTATGTTCAACTTTTAATATATACATATTATTGCAATTAAATTATATATTTTACCATTCATTATATTGGCTGTTGTGATTTTTTTTTCTTTTGCTTATCATTTGTTAAAAGACATATTTTGTCAAATTAAATAGGCTTACATATTTTTTTTAAAATAAGACCTGCCTTTTTATTTTTTATTTTTTTAATTTGTAATTTTTATTGGTATTTTTGAAATAAAAGAGTAATAGATACAACAACTGTACGAGGCAATCGTACATCAAATACAAGAATATCAGAGAATACATGTAAGCATTATAGAATATATATAACGAAAATATCTAAGTGGTGGGTGTCAGTGTCCAAACAGGACATAGAATAGTATCAAAAAGGGGGGGGGGGTTGGAAGGAGGGGGGGGGAAGGGGAGGGAGATATTCTGAGATGACTTTGGAGGAGGGGAGCCAGTTCAGATAAGTAAGGGTAAGGTCAGGTCTTCAGCCTATGTTGTTAAGGGTGTACTGACGTCTAGGTGTCAAAGGCGGGGAGCCATAGAGTATCAAAACTGTTTTTCCAATCGGACCATACCAGTTCGAAGAAATCAATTCTACCCGAGGCATAGTAGATACTCTTCTCCATAGAGTACATGTATGCCATAGGGGAGACAATGTCCGAAGACCTGCCTTTTTAGGCGCCCACAGTTTCATAGAACTGTTAAGAGTTGTACAATGCAATGTGACAAAAATCTATACTTATTTTTGGAAAAGTTAATTAGATTATTTGGTAAATAAAAAAACAGATGTGCAAAGATATATATATATATATAATAAAACACATTGTACATATAACAATTATGTAGCTCTGTATCTGAAATGTTTGCTGCACAGGCAGATGGTTAAAGAGGTCAAGCTATGTTGCACGGAACAGTTCTTTGTTTAACAATAAGCAAGTCAGAAACTCAGTTCTTATGACCGTTATAAATGCAGGTTCTCGTGTAATATTAATGCAGTATTTATGTATTTATTACCTGATAATCCCTGCTCAGATGTAACACTCTATCTCTCTCTTTCTCATAGGAACACAGACTTTGATGGCAGATAGAAACAAATTGGCCCACCCAGTATGGACATTCTTCTATCTACTTTAACACCTCAGACACTATATTGTTGACTTTCTTTTATATTCAGAGTAATCAGAAGCATATTTGGAGAATGTACTACTTTTATTATAGTGAGGTTGATATAAAAAAATGTTCCATGATACTAAAAGGCAACTAAAACATGACCACAAGGCAAATGTAATTACAAAGAAGCAGTATACTGTAGCTAGCAATTAAATGCTATTTTATTATGAGCACTATGTTGCGGCCATGCAATTACTGATCACAATGTTATTGTTACACTGTATTGTCCAGATTAACCGCACCGTATTTGAAAGTGCATTTCATGTTGTTTTTCTTTTTGCTTAATCAGTAACTTTGCAAATTACCCCAATAGTTGCTAGATCTTTAAGTTCACACACTATGCACACACACACACTATGCACATACACACACACTATGCACATGCACACACACACACTATACACACACACTATGCACATACACACACATTATGCACACATACACACACACTATGCACATGCACACACACACACTATGCACACACACACACAGACTATACACACACACACTATACACATGCACTATGCACACACACACACACATTATGCACACATACACACACACTGTACACAAAGACACACTATGCACACACACACAATGCGTACACACCCACACAGTATACACACACTATGCGCACACACACACTATGCACACACACACACTATAGCCACACACATACATTACACACACACATACACTAAACACACACACTATGCACACACACACACATTACACACACTCACACATGCATACAATACACACACATTACACACTCTCACACATACATACACACACGCAAACACTATACACACACACATACATTACACACACAGACACATTACACACACTCACACATACATACAATACACACACACCTACATTACACACTCTTACACATACATACACACACTATACACACAAATACAGACATACATTACACACTCACACATACACGCACACACACACTATACACACACATACATTACACACACACATACATACATTACTCACACTCACACATACATATACTACAGACACACACATACATCACACACATACATACACTACACACACAAACACACACTACTCTGGGCCTTTGTAGTGATTCAGATTGTCTGTGTCCAGATGTAATTAATTTTTTCTGCTGACTTCTGTGTCTGACTCAATGGTCAATGGTTCCTCTTGACCTGCCTTTGGTTCACAACTTTGTGTATGTCTGAAGACCTATGTATAAACCTACATTCTCTAGCCTAGCTTTACCCCTATTTGTTGCCTGAAATAAAGTGTATGATCCTTCCTGAATATCGGACTGGGTTTATTGTATACTGCTACAAGCTTAATCTCTTGTTGCTTGAAATACCGTGTATGATATGAAATAAGTAACGGCCCTTGCCATCTTAATACGTTTATTACTCTGCATTACTTGCTGCAAAAATTAGCTTTAGCCTTGCAGCTTATATAGGGCTACGAATATGAGTGGAGTGCTATTTAGCTCTCTTCGCTAGAGCGCTGATTGCGCTAGAAGTAAACTTTTTGCGCGCGCCGGGTTTGTATCACTTTTGCTACAGTATTCTGACTGATAAGTAAAGCTTTGCTGATCTTCTTGTAGCCTTCACCTTTCTTTTGTAAAGAAATTATTTTCTTTCTCAGGCCTTGTGACATTTCTCTTCCATGTGGTGCCATTGCTGACAGCATGACATGGAAAGGGGTTTTCTTTGGTAAGTAACGCACTTTTATAATCAACTGTCTGCTGGACACCTATTTAATGAATAATTAGACTCACCTGTAGTTGAATTCTTGTTAATTAGGAATTTGTTGTCAGGCATTTAGCTTTGCTCCTATGACTTTCATTGGGGTGTATTCATTTTTGCAACATGGCCTTGAATGAATTTGTTAGGAAAAATACTTTGTTGTGGGTGCAAATGAACAAATCTTGGTTGTAATCAATGGCCCACATTTGTGAGAGTATTTTGTAGACATTTTAGACATGTATATCTATGTATGTCTTTGTTAAAGATCCTTGACTGCCTTTTGTTTTCTAACACCTGAGATCTCATATAACTTTTTTGTGCAATTTTTTTTAAAAAAATTTTTATTAGATAGTAGACATGTGCGATTTGGTTAGATTCGGAAATTCGGAAAATTCGGCAAATTCGGCGATTCGGATCGAAACGAATTTCCGAAATAAAATGTTGCAGAATTTTCCGAATCGAACCGAATCGAACCGATTCGTAAATTCGGATGGCCATTGGGATTACACTAGTATTATACAGTATGTTAGGTTAACACCTAATATACAGTATAATACTAGTCTAATCCCACCTAACACTTACCGAATTGCCGAATTTCCGAACCGAATCCAGACGAATTTCTTCGTATACGAATGAATCCGAAACGAATCCGAAACAAATCGATTCAATATTTTCCGAATTCGAATCGATCCGAACCGAACTTCGAAAAATTCCGAATTGATCCGAACCGAATTTTTTCGCCATGCACATGTGTATTAGATAGTGTTATTATGAGTGTAACTGTATTGTGTAATGTATTTTTGATTTATTTTGTGCCACTTTTTTGTTTCACGTAACAGTTAATCACGGTTCTGAAGACGCACAATTCCGACAAGCGTTAACTTCAATTGCGTTCAAGCTATTGCGTTTACTTTCAACTTTTGCATTCCACTTGTAATCTGGCCCACAATCGGTTTCTTCATTGCAGAACATCTAGCAAAAGTGTTTGGCTTTAAATTGACTGAACTCATAAACATAAATGTTTTGAGTCCATTTATAAATGTAATTTTAGTTAATCATTTACTGAAGTGCAGGAAACCTCTGGTAAGTATGTTTATGTTACCTTGTGGTCAATATGGGCTAGCTTTAAATAAGTTTGTCTACTGCTCTAAGCAATCACTGTCTAGTATGTAGGTGGTTTAGGCAATTTGTAGTATTTTGAAAGAAACCTAGGTTGCAACATTTGCTTTTCTGCCTCCCTAGAAAGTATGTGAAAGCCATTTTTACACAAAACAAGCAAAAGAAAAAAAAAAGTTTTTTTTTAATAGACAATGAAAGATTTCATATTACAAACCCAAAGTGTTTAAATTTACATGAACAGACAGGAAATATATCTCTATCTTCACCTGATATCCTCCCTCCTATCCCTCTTTTTTGTCATTCTTTTAGTCTGTACTGTAGCTCTGTCACTTCACTTTTTCTTTGGCTATGATTTGATCCTTATAAGTCTAAGGTAACACAGACACAGATCTCCTAGTCAGCTTTTTAGCTCATCTACTTAATAATGCAAATCTTAGAGTGGAAAGCAACAACTAAATTGCTATGCAGTGAAAATAAACAACTACTGTATCTTTAAGACTCAAAGGGCTCCGTGTATGAAGCAGCAAAAACTGCTCCGGAGCCCTTGTGGGGGAGGTTCGCATATGCGAGCCTGCTTACCGCAATGTAAGAAGCAGCGATGATTAGACTGCTGCTTCTTACACCCTACGCTACGCCACCTCTGAGAGCTTGCTCACTCTCTGTGATTGACAGTCCCATCAGTCACGCGATTGGTCGCATGAATGAAGGGGCGGTCAATACACACTCAGATGAGTGTGTAATGATACATATGGTCCAGCAGATCAACAGGTCCGCTGCCCATGTGTAGCGAAGGCAGGCAGACAGCTTTGCGAGTTGAGAAGCTGTCCGCCCGCCTGTTAGTACATTGAGCCCCAAATCTCCAGTTTATTTATTTTTTAAGATATTGTTTGACACTTTGTTTAGATTTCTTCTTGTCATTCTGATTTTTATCTTCTAAAACTAATACATCTGTCTGTTTCCATCTAAGATTGGAAGTTAACTCACTACTGCTACCTTTGAGGGTTTAATCATACATTAGAGGTACTTAGAAGTGTGAAAGTAACAATCTCAAACAAATTAATTTACTTAATTATTACATTTTGCAATTGCACCTTTATATTCTTAAGAAGAATATAACCGCTGTTGACAAAATTATGAAATACTGTAGCATGACTCACACAAGAGCTGAGCACACAACCAAAAACAATTATTACTCATTCCTCATACACCTTTGTGAATTATGACCAAATCATTTTTAGATTGACTGGTCGCTACACTCCCAGCCAATGCCAAACTGTCATGCCTGTAAATCCAAGAAGGTGCTTTTGTGGCCAGTGGCAGTTGTGTGTTCAGCATTTTCAGACATGTTTTTATCAGTGGGAGCAAGGAATTGATGGGGCAAAGTTTTCTGCCATTTCCATAACCTTAATAAGTTGTTCTTTCATTGTTTTAATACAGGAACCAGACATTTATTCAGTAACATGTCCATTTGTTTTAGAAGTTAGCTAAATCATAGTTGACATCATATTAAAGAACCCCTTTATGATATTTAATAAAAAATAAATCACTGAATCAAATAAACCTCTCAAGAAGATAACTAAGGACACACATGCTGGGCAGTGACATTTTGTTCTATTGTTACTACAATTTAATACGATTACTCAATTTTGAGTAAACTATCTTTGTAAGATGCTTGCAAAATAATAATAATAGTAATAATAGTAATAATAATAATAATAATTAGCTTATGTTTACAGAGAACAGTTTAAAATGGAAAATCCACCCTCCCCTGCATAAAAACCCACAAACATTTTAATCTTGTATAACTCGGTTCAATCATAATAAGAATATAGGGAGAACATAACACAACTAAATTGTATAGTTATGTCTTCCCAAAATAAATCTCCATTACAGTGTCCACAAATTTGAAAGGCTTAGGAATTGACTTGATAGTGGGAGCTGACCTGAGATGTGATTGGCCAGATTCTAATATTACATGCTGGTAGATATAGTGCTCTCCTGTTTTATTATCTAGGGCTGTAGACTACAGCTGCCCACATCTTAACCCCTTATAGACAGCCAACATTGTATGTCTGCTGCCTGTAGCACTTACAAGGCTGTACTAGTGAGGGCCTTGCAAATAGTGGCAAGACCATGATATTTCTGCATGCTTCAGGTATCTCTATCAGCGAGAACTGTGCTCTTACATCCCTGAAAGACCCTTGGAACAGGCAACATACAGGATACATTGTTGTTGTTAAGGGGAAGATAAGGAAGAGGAGGGTGTAAAATTAATGTTGCTGCACAGGGCAGTTTAAGAATAGGCCAAATGAATATGGAATGGAGAAAAAGAAAGGAAATAGCATGTCATTTTAAGAGGCTATTTCAAGGATGCATGATTCTATTTAGAAAACCACAAACATTAAACTAAAAATGCACTACCTAAATAAAAATGACTCATTAGAAAATACAATGAAGAGAAACATAATAATAATAATAATAATAATAATAATAATACATTTGGTGGCGGGACCAACCACCACTGGTTTTGATAGGATATGTGCTTTTATATACTTAAAATGTCATCTTTAAATGGACCTTAATATTTGTCTGGATTTTTATTAACCTTTCTTTGCTCTCCACACCATAAACTCCACCTTTTCCATTATCACCTTTAGCTGCACTCTTTACTCCTCTTTTTACAGGGGTTATATTAAGGAGCATTAACACAAACATAAGGCTCCCATAAAAAAGTATAATAACAGTTATATTTTTTTATGCTTTTTCTGTAATAAAACGTATTTAATTAGGTTTGATGGATGTAGGTGTCCATACAATCTAGTATTTCATCTGGCTATCCAGATATATGTAAAAATACTGGACACCAAAGGGATGCAAATACTCTTTAGAGTCTAGACCACTGGTTTTCAAACCTGTCCTCAGGCCTCGCTAAAAGGCCACATTTTGAGGAAATCTGAACTGGAGCGCAGGTGATCTCTTACAAGGTAATCCTGATAACCTGGACCGTTGGGGAGGCCTGAGGACCGGTTTGAAAACCAGTGTTCTAGAAATATTGATTTATTCAAGCAAAATTAATCTTAGAATAAAATGTAGATATAATGTTTTACAATTATATTGTTTACATATTAAAAATATAAGTATAAAGGTTTAATTCTATACAGTACCTCAGTAATGGGAGCCGCCATGTTTAGCCTAGTTCTCTGTTTATCTCTGTTAGTGCAAACAAAGCTGTATGGATCTTTTACATAATCTCATGTTTTCACACAGTCTTGCTTGGACAGTCTATTTTATTGCCTCTTTTATATCCTCAGCAGGAAAACTAGCTAAGGGGAAAGAAGTACAAGCATGGCGGGGGTCATTACTTTATAGAAACTTAACTTTAGAAAACCAACAATTTTCAGTTAAATTACAGGGGACAAAATAAATAATGAATGAATAATGCACACTTTTTAACTACACTTAATTAAACATTTTATATTACAATCTCATACTGTTTAATATCCCTTTAACTGATTTTAGCTTATGTCTGGTGGGCTAAAGGATTGTAGGCCTGATCTTAGGGTTGATATGGGCATAGAGCTAACAACCACTGTAGGTCATAGGTACATATCTGAGATCAGCCATTATTTCCAGATCCCCTCATAGTCATCCAGTATTTGTGTGTCTGTGAATGAAGCATGTATAAATAATGATTTTATGTCCCTTTTAAAGGGATATGAAAAACAAAATGTTTCTTTGATTTAGATAGAGCACATGATTTTAAATAACTTTCTAATTTACTTCTATTATAAAAAAATCTTGGTATCTTTTGTTGAAAAGCAGAGATGTATGTTTAGTTGCTGGTAGGGTTGCCACCTCAGCCATGTTTTCCTGGACACTTATGAGTTACACATGCTGCAGGGTGTGCAAGGAGGAACATGTATTGTGCTTCTGGACAGCACTATTCATATTCCTGCCTGCACACCCTGCAGCATGTGTTACTTATAAGTGTTCTGTATTTTAAGGGACAGGTGGCAACCCTAGTTGCTGGCCCATTTCTGGAGCACTATATGGCAGCAGTTTTGCAAGAATATTATCAATTTGCAAGAGCACTAGATGGCAGCACTATTTCCTGTCATGTAGTGCTCTAGATGACTACCTAGGTATCTCTTTAACATAGAATATCATGGGAACTAAGCAAGTTTGATAATAGAAGTAAATTGGAAACTTTTTTTAAACTTGTATGTTCTGTCTGAATCACAAAAAAACATTATTTTGGCCAGATAACGAGTTTTTGTCGGTAAGGCGTTAGCCTCAGAAAAGTGAGCGTTGAGCAAAATTTAGCTCCACATCTCACCTCAATACCAGCGTTGCTTACGGTAGCGGTAAGCTGGCAAAACGTGCTTGTGCACGATTTAACCATAGGAAACAATGGGGCTGAGCTGGCTAAAAAAAAACTAACACCTGCAAAAAAGCAGTGTTCAGCTCCTAACGCAGCCCCATTGTTTCCTATGGGGAAAATACATTTATGTCTGCACCTAACACCCTAACATGAACCCTAAGTCTAAACACCCCTAACCTTACACTTATTAGCCCCTAATCTTCCGCCCCCGCTATCGCTGACCTACATTATATTATTAACCCCTAATCTGCCCCCCCAACATCACCGCAACTATATTAAATTTATTAACCCCTAATCTTCCGACCCCAATGTCGCCGCTACTATATTAAATTTATTAACCCCTAAATCTAAGTCTAACCCTAAGTCTAACCCCCACCTAACTTAAATATAATTTAAATAAAATAAAATAAATTTAACATAATTAAATAAAATAATCCTAATTAAAACTAAATACTTACTGATAAAATAAACCCTAAGCTAGCTACAATATAACTAATAATTACATTGTAGCTATCTTAGGATTTATATTTATTTTACAAGCAACTTTGTATTTATTTTAACTAGGTACAATAATTATTAAATAGTTATTAACTATTTAATAACTACCTAGCTAAAATAAGTACAAAATTACCTGTAAAATAAACCCTAACCTAAATTACAATTACACCTAACACTACACTATAATTAAACTAATTACCTAAACTACCTACAATTAATTACAATTAAATTAAATAAACTAAATTACGAAAAAAACAAACACTAAATTACAGAAAAAAAAAGAATTACAAGAATTTTAAACTAATTACGCCCAATCTAATCCCCCTAATAAAATAAAAAAGCCCTCCAAAATAATAAAATTCCCTACCCTATACTAAATTACAAATAGCCCTTAAAAGGGCCTTTTGCGGGGCATCGCCCCAAAGTAATCAGCTCTTTCACCTGTAAAAAAAAATACAATACCCCCCAACATTAAAACCCACCACCCACACACCCAACCCTACTCTAAAACCCACCCAATGCCCCCTTTAAAAAAACCTAACACTACCCCCTTGAAGATCACTCTACCTTGAGCCGTCTTCACCCAGCCGGGCACAAGTGGTCCTCCAGAGTGTCTGATATCTTCATCCTATCCTGCCAGAAGAGGACAATTGATGTAAGGGGATTTGCGGTAAGCTAAAATTGCGGAAAAAACCCTCTCCGGCCTGACTCGTAATACCAGCGGGCGATAAAAGCAGCGTTAGGACCCCTTAACGCTGCTTTTTAAGGTTAACGCAAGACTCGTAATCTAGCCATTTGTTTCTTATTGCTTTAACTTTAATTATTTATTTTTAGAAATAAAAGCAAGCAATGTATTGCAACAAGGCGGTCCATAATGTCAGATTAATCAATAATAACATGTAATGAATAGGGATGGACAAAGGTGTTTATATTCGAATTTGAATGTTAGAACTAATGTTATTGTAGAAATTCGATTAATATAATAGAATTTTGATAAGAACGAATATTCTTAAAACTTCTATTATCGAATGTTATTTACAGTTTTCGAATGTCACTTTCGAATTTGAATATTACATTTATAAAACACAGTTGTAGACTAGAAATACTATTTCGAATTTGAATATTACATTTATTAAACACAGTTGTAGACTAGAAATACTATTTCAATATTGCATTTAAAAAACACAGTATCAGACTAGAAATACTATTTCTAATTCGAATGTGACATTCGAATTGGAATGTAGCATTCAAATTTGAATATTACATTTATTAAACACAGTTGTAGACTAGAAATAATATTTTGAATTCAAATGTTACATTCAAATTCGAATGTCACATTCAACTTCAAATATCACATTTCGAAATTGAATAAATACATAGCTAAACATTCTATTATTCAAACAAATATTTTCGAATTTTATTGAAAAATTCATAAATGAAAATTCAAAATAGAATGTTAGAATGCTATATAAACATTCGAAAATTCGATTTGAACGAACGAATGTATCAAAATTTGTTTAAATTTCGAATTTTTAGAGACATTCGCCCATCCCTAGTAATGAAGATCAGCCAATCAAAATATAGATGAGTTTGCATGACACTGCTCATTTTAAGTATTCTTTCTGCTTATAACAAACATTTTTGAGGAAGACCCATGTTTGAGTAGTGACGGGTTTGATAATTTTGTGAAATTCTTTATCTCACATTTGTATGTACAAATAAAATGTAAGTGTGTATTAGGTCTGACAATCCCTTTAGGCCCCACAAAATAGTTTTTATTTTCCTTATTTAAATGATAATTTTGACCAAATATCTGACATTATCTGAAAGAGAGTGGACTATCACTTTGCCTTGATGATTGCGCTGATGATATTTACTAAATTCAAGTGCCAAGTTTCAATTACTACTTCTAAAACTTTACTCTGTTTGCTAAGGCGTGGAGAAATGCCATGAATGTCAAAGTTAAATAAGAATAAGTTGTGGCATTTTTTGATGGTTGTTAATCTTTAAACGGACAGTCTAGTCAAAATTAAACTTTCATGATTCAGATAGAGCATGCAATTTTAAGCAACTTTCTAATTTACTCCTATTATCAATTTCTCTTCGTTCTCTTGGTATCTTTATTTAAAAAGTAAGCATGTAAGCATTGGAGCCGGCCCTTTTTTTTGGTTCAGCACCTGGGTAGCACTTTCTGATTGGTGTCTAAATGTAGCCACCAATCAGCAAGCGCTACCCAGGTGCTAAACCAAGAGTGGGCCGGATCCTAAGCTTACATTCAAATACAAATATCAAGAGAACTAAGAAAAATTGATAATAGGAGTAAATCTGAATCATGAAAGTTTAATTTTGACTAGACTATCCCTTTAATAATATAAAATAAGACCATGATAAACTTTAGTACAGGGGTTTCTATGCTTTACAACCAAGTGATCATATTGCAAATTTTATTTCACTCCAAGGGTCAAACAAATAATTCATTTTTGGAAAAAATATGCATTTACATTTATATAAGCCAACTTTAAATGAATAATAATTTAATAAGATACATTCCATTAAAGGGATGTGAAAGACAACATTAAATTTTCATGAATTCAAATAGAGTACACAATTTTAAAATACTTTACTTTTCAATTTACTTCTAATATCACAATTGACTTTGTTCTAATTTGGCTGTATGCTCAGGAGAAGCAGAGCACTACTGGGAGCTAGTTGCTGTGCTGATTGGTGGTTACACACATACACATGGAATTCTTTGTTGAAGAGATACCTAGGTAGTCATCTGGAGCGCTACATAGCAGGAAGTAGTGCTGCCCTCTAGTATTCTTGCAAATGGCTAACTTTCTTGCAAAACTGCTGCCATATAGAACTTACCATCCTGCTTTTCAACAAAAGATATCAAGTCAAAAAAAAGAAAACATCATAATATTTGTAAATCATAAAGTTGTTCAAAATATCATGCTCAATCTGAATAATTTACCTTTAATTATTATCCTATGTTTAATTGCGCAGTGTCCCTTTAAGAGGAAAATGCTATATATATTTTTAACTGTGCAATCATGATAGATGGGGAAAAAACCCATAATGCATCAGTGTTTTTTTGTTTTGTTTGTGCACCATACATACATACATGAATCCCTTAAAAGAGAACAGCAAAATTGTTAAACCATCTGCTTTAACTCTTAGAAGTTCAAATCCACGACACATCTGTTTTGGAGTAAAATGATTGGGGAGGTTTGGAATGATCAAAATGCTCAGAACATATTTCCTTCTTCCTATATTTTAAAACGAGCTATCAATATCATAATCGAGGCTCGTTAAGCATTGAGCTTGTTAAGTCTGCTCTGGAACTGCATTCATTTTTGTTACAGATTCCCTCCAGGCTTAACTTTGTTTTTCATTTTAGTCTTCTAATTCAGCTGTAATTCTTCGAAAACTATTTCCAACTTTGGGATAAATCTTGAAAGAATACCACGTCAGGACTAATTATGTCTTGATGACCCACCTCCTCCTTTTTGTTAAGGAAATGCACAAAATATGTTTTCTTTTTTTTTTTCTCTCAAGGGTTGACTTGAATAATTAGATGGAAGTAAAACATTCCTTTGGATTTCAGAATCCGTGCACCTCTTTCATTTAGCTAAATCAATTGCTTCTTTTTTTCGCCATGGCAGTAGTTTAAAAAAAAAAAAAAAGAATGAAAAAAAAACACAACATGTTTTTCCCAAATGTAATTCAAGTCTGCTTAGATTTACTGCCTGAATTTGCAACATAATTTTTTTGAAACGGCAAAGTACTGAAACATATTAATAAGGAGCATTCTCATTGAAAACAATGTGATTTTTCTTAGCTGACAGGTTATGTAGAAACATAAATATGGCAGCATATAAGAATTTATTGTCCAATGCGGTCAATCTGAGTTTTAAATCTTTATTCATCTGAGCATACCAATTTATTCATGAAATCTATGAGGCTATACTTTTGCATAACTATTTCGTTTATAATAATCGTCCACTGCACCCAATAACTCAGAGTAATTATATGTAAATAAGGACCGCTATAGAAGCACTCTGCTCATATCTACAGTAACACAGACTTCCTCTGCTGAGAAATATATTAACTTTTTTTGTAAGAAAGATTTAGGTATAGCTTTGAATATATTTTTAATATATATTTTTGAAGTTATGTTTCACCACATAAAGTATACATGCACAGTAATAAAAAAAGTTGGTTGATGCATTAGAAAAGAAGGTAGAATATTTCAATCTTGGTCCAGAAAAAGTGAGTTTTAACCAGGGATGCATTAAAGCAAAATATTAGCATACTCTATTGCTGCAATAGCCAAATTCAACTCAATACTTCCCTTATTTGTAGGAGTTATCCAATACTTGTTACTTAACCCTTTCGCTACCGTGAATTTAAGAGAAGAATTTGCCCAAAATACCGGAGAATTTGTAGCATTTTTGCTATCGCTCAATTTAAAGACAAATAAAGCCATGTTTTTTTTTTATTTACCTGTCAAATTTATAAATATATTTTTAAATTAGACAACCCAAGGTATTGATCTAGGCCCATTTTGGTATACTTCATGCCACCATTTCACAGCCAAATGCGATCAAATAAAAAAAATTTGTTTCTCACTAAAATGAATTGCATATTGCATGTGCAATCATGAAACAAATGATTGCATAAGCTTCTCTGGGATCCCCTTTGTTCAGAAATAACAGACATATATGGCTTTGCAATTGGTTTTTAGCAAGTAGAATGCGGCTAATTGCAGCTGTACGCCACACTTATATTATTCCCGACAGTGAGAGGTTAATCAGGCAGCTTGTAAGGTTAATTTTTTCACCTCCCACCCCCTGATCACTCCTAAACAGCTCTCCCGTCCCCCCACCCACCCACACTCATCCCCCCATCTTAGGTACTGGCAGACAGTCTGTCAGGATGCAGTTTAGGTTGTTTATTATTATTATTATTATTATTATCTGCAGTGTAGTGATCCTCCTCAGCCCTCCGTAAGCCATGATCCCCCAAATAGGTCTCTAACTATCCCCTTCCCACTAACAGCAGCCATATTTGTTCTGCCAGTACCTAATTTATGGCTATATTTATTAATATGTATTTATTTATATTTTAATTTAATTTGTTCTATAATTTAGTGGTCCCACACCTCCTCCCTCCCAACCATAGTTAACTAGAGACCCCCACCCCCCATTCCCAGCCTTTTCTGTAGTGTAGCTCCCCATCCCTCGCTCTCTCTTCATTTTGTTTCTGCAGTGTAGGGCCCCTCCCACTCTCACCGTTTGTTTGCATAGAGGCTCATGGAAGCCCCTATGTGCAGATCAGGGTTACATAACTATACCAAAAGCCTCTTTGTTTATTAAATTAAAACAATGATTTTTTCACACTTTGTTTTGCTGGGTGTCCTGAATAAAAATATACTATATATATATATATATATATGTGAGAGTTTCTCACTGAATAAAACGCCAACAGTAGGGTCTAAATGTGAGCAGCATCTAAAAACTGCAAAACAGCTCAGCACAGAGATGAAATTGCTAAACAGTTGGATTAATGAACATTAGTTGTGGAGCTTAAAGGGACGCTGTTTCTCCTTAATGTGTTAATGTAATGACGTGTTATACTGCAGTGCAGAGTATAAAATGCATGGGAAATTGTTGCTAAATTTTTACTTTTGTATTTGAAATAATTTTGGGTTTTTTGCTCATTAAAAGTTTTACCTATTGTTCTCAAGGGAATGTCCATAAAATGGACTGAGCCTGCAGGTAAAGTAGACCTTCTAATGTAATTATAGCTGGGCACAGTGCTATTTGCTAAGGCACTGTGGCTGAGCTCTGTAGCAACCCAAGAGTTGCAGGTTCGATCCCCGGTAAGGTCCACTCAGCCTTTCATCCTTTCGAGGTTGATAAAATGAGCAGCGCCTTGAGACCCTTACGGGTGATTAGCCGCACTTTACAAGTATACAATACAATATATTTGAGATAAAAAAAATCTGTCTTTTTCCCATTCCCCACTGGGGGCGGATTACGAGTAGAGAACAAAATTGTGCTTACGCGAGCAAATGTGCGCTGGTATTACAGGTTTAGTGAAATGCGAACGCGACTTTGCATTTGCATTGCAAGGAAGCTTTGTGCTCATAAGAGTGCACTTCTGTAGGCTCCAATGGGAGCCTTGTTCTCATGCCTTGAGACACGGCAGAGAACCTAGCGCAGTGAAGGGGGTAAGTCACGCAGCGATGGGCAGCACATTTTAAATATATTTGTATATTAATATATAAATATATATTTATGTGTTAATATGTGTATATACACATATTAACACTTAAATATATATGTATATAAGCATATACATATATATATATATATATATATATTACAAATGAAATCACCCATAGACCACAATGTAAAGGCACTTTTCAGTGCTGTTTTTTTTTCTAACACCTCACACCTGCTCACTTTAACCCCTTAAAACTGTGTTGTGCAGTTATTATTTACAAAAATAAAGATGCTGATGTTTTTTTATTTTATACAGGAACTAGCCATTTTATTTTGCAACAAATTTGGGGACATTTTTTGAATTAAGCAGAGGTCTGACCTCTGGTTAATTCAATGAGCACTAAGTGCTACCGGGAGCTTGCAGTAGCATTAACCAGCAACTTGTAATGGCTGGTTATTTATTGTGCGCCTTGATTGACAGTGTTAAAGTAACTATGGTTCTTGATTGACAAAGTGTTAAAGTAACTATTACATCTAAGGTTAATCCTTTGGGTGCCAAAGAGGGGTGGAATGTTTATTGATTGTGATTATTTTGTATAATTGATGCTCAGGGATTGCCAAGAGAGTGCTACATTGTCCTTGCTGACAGTTACACATAGAAACCAGTGATTTTTCTCCCTTGGCTGCAAGTTAAACACAAGAAGCACTGAGTTTACTCTATTTGTTGCTCAAAACTAAATCAGTAATCACCATTCCTGATATCAAGTACTGTTTTGAAATACCCTTTAGGTCATTAGAGAGCAGTCTCTGGGCAATAGCCCCTATTAGTCCCACTCACACCATCACTTCTCTCTGCTCTGGGAAGAAAGGCATTTAATTGTAATTATACATGCTGGTTTGATCATTCTAATTTTAGGAATTTATCTTTACAGTATCTTAACAATCGTATCATCTTATAAACCAGTCTGTTGAAAATAAAAAGGCAGTTCCATTCAGAAAAGCTGACTCTTTTATTTGTTATGTGGTAACATAACATTTAGCTAATTTTAAACACCTATTTGTTCCAGGGGCTAAAAATTACCTAAGGACAACATCTTTTTACATTATTTTTTATCATGTTATTCATCTTAAATTATATTATATGCATTTAACATAAATATAGGAAGGTAGCACAATACAATGAGATGCTACTAAATTATAAGAGGTAAAAAATCTAAAAAAGTGCAAATTAAGGACATGCTAGTGTTTTAGAACCAAATCATGTGCCTTCAGTGAATAAGGGAACAAATATATACAACAAAAAATATAGTTGATTTGTCCATGCTGTTAAAACCATTATTAACCATTATTAACCATTACCAATAAAAAAAAAATCAGGCTTGCAGCAGTAGAATTAGCTAGTACTTTAGCTTTATTTAAAGGTATATAACATTGCAAGTAAGTGCTCTAATGTGTTACTTAGAGCATTTTATTATTTTGCTGTTGCTTGCATACAACTAACAAATAAATTCAGCTACAGCGCAGCAATGTACTACTGGGATCTGGCTAAACACATCTGGTGAGCCAATGACAAGTGATTTATGCGTGTAGCCACCAACCACAAGCTACATTATATGGCTAAAAGTATGTGGGCACCTGAGCATCACACCTACAATGCCTTGCAAAAGTATTCACCCCCCTTGACTTTTTACCTATTTTGTTACATTACAGCCTTAAGTTCAATGTTTTATTAATCTGAATTTTATGTGATGGATCAGAACACAATAGTCTAAGTTGGTGAAGTGAAATGAGAAAAATATAAACATAAAACTATTTTTTAGAAATAGAAAACAGAAAATTGGCATGTGCGTATGTATTCGCCCCCTTTGTTATGAAGCCCATAAAAAGCTCTGGTGTAACCAATTACCTTCAGAAGTCACATAATTAGTGAAATGATGTCCACCTGTGGGCAATCTTAGTGTCACATGATCTGTCTTTACATATACACACATTTTTTGAAAGGCCCCAGAGGCTGCAACACCTAAGCAAGAGGCACCACTAACCAAACACTGCCATGAAGACCAAGGAACTCTCCAAACAAGTAAGGGACAATGTTGTTGAGAAGTACAAGTCAGGGTTAGGTTATAAAAAAATATCCAAATCTTTGATGATCCCCAGGAACACCATCAAATCTATCATAACCAAATGGAAAGACCATGGCACAACAGCAAACCTGCCAAGAGACGGCCGCCCACTAAAACTCACGGGCCGGGCAAGGAGGGCATTAATCAGAGAGGCAGCACAGAGGCATAGGGTAACCCTGGAGGAGCTGCAGAGTTCCACAGCAGAGACTGGAGTATCTGTACATAGGACGACAATAAGCTGTACCCTCCATAGAGTTGGGCTTTATGGCAGAGTGGCCAGAAGAAAGCCGTTACTTTCAGTAAAAAACAAAATGGCACGTTTTGAGTTTGCGAAAAGGCATGTGGGAGACTCCCAAAATGTATGGAGGAAGGTGCTTTGGTCGGATGAGACTAAAATTGAACTTTTCGCCATCAAAGAAAACGCTATGTCGGGCGCAAACCCAACACATCAAATCACCCAAAGAATACCATCCGGCAGCCGGGACTGGGAAACTGGTCAGAGTTGAGGGAAAGATGGATGGTGCTAAATACAGGGATATTTTTGAACAAAACCTGTACCACTCTGTGCGTGATTGAGGCTAGGATGGAGGTTCACCTTCCAGCAGAACAATGACCCCAAACACACTGCTAAAGCAACACTTGAGTGGTTTAAGGTGAAACATGTAAATGTGTTGGAATGGCCTAGTCAAAGCCCAGACCTCAATCCAATAGAAAATCTGTGGCCAGACTTAAAGATTGCTGTTCACAAGTGCAAACCATCCAACTTGAAGGAGCTGGAGCAGTTTTGCAAGGAGGAATGGGCAAAAATCCCAGTGGTAAGATGTGGCAAGCTCATAGAGATTTATCCAAAGCGACTTGGAGGTGTGATTGCCGCAAAAGGTGGCTCTACAAAGTATTGACTTTAGGGGGGTGAATAGTTATGCACATTAACTTTTTCTGTTATTTTGTCCTATTTGTTGTTTGCTTCACAATGATAATAAAAAAACATCTTCAAAGTTGTGGGCATGTTCTGTAAATTAAATGATGCAAATCCTCAAACAATCCATGTTAATTCCAGGTTGTGAGGCAACAAAACACGAAAAATGTTTTTCAGCAGCCGAGACTGGGAAACTGGTCAGAGTTGAGGGAAAGATGGATGGTGCTAAATACAGGGATATTCTTGAACAAAACCTGTACCACTCTGTGCGTGATTTGAGGCTAGGATGGAGGTTCACCTTCCAGCAGAACAATGACCCCAAACACACTGCTAAAGCAACACTTGAGTGGTTTAAGGTGAAACATGTAAATGTGTTGGAATGGCCTAGTCAAAGCCCAGACCTCAATCCAATAGAAAATCTGTGGCCAGACTTAAAGATTGCTGTTCACAAGCGCAAACCATCCAACTTGAAGGAGCTGGAGCAGTTTTGCAAGGTGGAATGGGCAAAAATCCCAGTGGTAAGATGTGGCAAGCTCCTAGAGACAAAATCAGTGACGTGCAGTGAGGTCAGTGGTTGGTGAGGCACTGGCTAAAATCAGGCCATACTATGCACCATATACAAACTATGCCATATGCATACAGCAATATCATACAAATTATACCTTATGCATAGTATACCAACCTTACCATATGCATACAGGAAGTAGCATACACATTATACTGTATGCACAGAATACAAATTATACCACATGCATACAGCAGTAGAGGACACATTCTTATTGATTCATTGGGTGACCCAATAACAAGAGGCATATATGTGCAACCACCAATCAGCAGATAGCTCCCAGTAGTGCTTTGCTGCTCCTGATTATATCTAGGTATGCTTTTAAAAAATGGATACCAAGAGAACAAAGTTAATTTGATAGAAGTGAAATGGAAATTTGTTTAAAATTGCATTCTCTCTGAATCATGAAAGTTTAATATTGACTTTACTTTTCTTTTAAAGGGACAGTCTAGTCAAAATTAAACTTTCATGATTCAGATAGGGCATGCCTATTTGAACAACTTTCCAATTTACTTTAATCATCAAATTTGCTTTGTTCTCTTTGTATTCTTTGTTTAAAGCTAAACCTAGGTATGCTCATATGCTAATTTCTAAGCCCTTGATATAATATATAATATTTGACTCCCAACAGAAAGCTGAAGCAATTGACATCCATAAAAAAAAAGGAGAGGAACATTTCTCTATAAGATATTTAGCTGCTAATCACATATTAATCCTAAATTCCTAACAGTAAACTGCCAAAACATTCACTTTAATTATTTATTTTCTTTGCTTGCAAATTCAATGTTGCTACTGACATCTTCTCTGCTTACTAAATTAATTGTACAGAATGAGCAGCCATCGTGTGATTTTGTGCACAGTAAATATATTATAAGGCAGAGTAGTGGCCGCCCCCTCTGATGTTAAACTTTAAAGGGACATTAAACACTTTGAGATGGTAATATAAAATGATAAATTGTATATTATAAAACAACTCTGCAATATATTTTCATTATTTATTTTGTCCTCTTTGCCTATAATTTCATTCTGAAATTGTGAGCTTTTCAGTTCCTGTTAGAAATGGAAGTGCAGAACACTTTTAAATCCAGCACAACCATTGGCTACACACTCTAGTGACCTATTTATAACGGTCCCTAATTGGCCACAGCAGAGAAGGTAACACAAGTTACAACATGGCAGCTCCCAGTGTTTTATAGACACTAAAAAAAAAAAAAAACATTTAACTTTTTTTAATAAAATTATATATATTTTTTTCATTTGCCCCAAATGGCAGGTGCGGCAGTGCCTCACCTGCCTCCTATGAGTGCACGTCAAGAGACTTATCCAAAGAGACTTGGAGGTGTGATTGCCGCAAAAGGTGGCTCTATAAAGTATTGACTTTAGGGGGGTGAATAGTTATGCACATTAACTTTTTCTGTTATTTTGTCCTATTTGTTGTTTGCTTCACAATAATAAAAAAAAAAACATCTTCAAAGTTGTGGGCATGTTCTGTAAATTAAATGATGCAAATCCTCAAACAATCCATGTTAATTCCAGGTTGTGAGGCAACAAAACAGGAAAAATGCCAAAGGGGTGAATACTTTTGCAAGGCATTGTATATTAGCTTGTTGGACATCCCATTCCAAAACCAAGGGCTGTAATATGGAGTTGTTGTCCCCTTTGCAGCTATAACATCCTCAACTTTTCTGGGAAGGCTTTTCCCAAGATTTTGAGTGTGTTTGGTAGATTTTGCGCCCATTCAACCAAAAGATCATGTATGATTTCAGACACATCCAAAATGTTGGAACAGAAAGTATAGCTCCCAATAAGCAATTTCATCAACAGATGATAGGAGATTTTTACATGATTTGTACTTTAGCACTCTGCAACTGTGAGTTTGCTGGTCTACCACTTCATGGCTTCCAGTTCACAATAATGGCAATTACAGTCAACCGAGGCAGATCTAAAAGAAATTTCAAAAACTGGCTTGTGGCAAAGGTGGCATCCTATGACAGTCCCATGTTTAAAGTGAGTAAGCTCTCCAGTACAAATCATTGCACTGCTAATGTTTGTCTATGGAGATTTTTACACCTGAGGTGTGGCTGAAACTCAATAATTAGTAGAGGTGTCCACATACCTGTGGTCATATAGTGTATTCTGCAGTAGTGCATTGTTGCTCCTGAGCCTACCTATGTATGTTTTTCATCAAATGACAAAAAGAAAACAAGGTGCATTTGATAACAGAAGGACATTGAAAAGCATCTTATAATTGTGTTTTTTATCTGCACCATGACATTTTAATATTGACTTTCATGTTCCTTTTAGTTTAATCTGTTGCCCAACTGCAGCCCTAATGATGTTCCCCATAGGATATAAGGCTGAACCAATGACCCTATGAACTAATACTGGATAAAACATTTTTTCTCCATGATTAGCAATTCATCTAAATAAAAAGCAAACATACGCCTAGATTTAGAGTTTTGTCGGTAAAGACCCGCGGTGCTAACGAGCCTTTTTTTTCCAGCGCACCCATAAGACAACGCTGGTATTACGAGTTGTCTGAATGGCTGCGTTAGCCTCAGAAAAGGGAGCGTTTAGCATAATTTAGCTCCACTTCAACCCTCAATACCAGCGTGGCTTACGGTAGCGGTAAGCTGGAAAAACGTGCTCATGCACGATTTCCCCATAGGAAACAATGGGGCTGAGCTGGCTGCAAAAAAACCTAACACCTGCAAAAAAGCAACGTTCAGCTCCTAACGCAGCCCCATTGTTTCCTATGGGGAAACACTCTCTAAGTCTACACCTAACACCCTAACATGAACCCCGAGTCTAAACACCCCTAACCTTACACTTATTAACCCCTAATCTGCCGCCCCCGCTATCACTGAAACCTGCATTTTATTATTAACCCCTAATTTGCCGCTCCGGACACCGCCGCAACCTACATTATACCTATGAACCCCTAATCTGCTGCCCCTAACATCGTCAAAACCTAAATTATATTTATTACCCCCTAATCTGCCCCCCCAATGTCGCCGCCACCTACCTACACTTATTAACCCCTAATCTGCCGACCGGACATCGCCGCCACTATAATAAATGTATTAACCCCTAAACCGCCGCACTCCCGCCTAGCAAACACTATAATAAATTTTATTAACCCCTAATCTGCCCTCCCTAACATCGCCGCCACCTACCTACAATTATTAACCCCTAATCTCCCGCCCCCAACGTCGCCGCTACTATAATAAAGTTATTAACCCCTAAACCTAAGTCTAACCCTAACCGTAACACCCCCCTAACTTAAATATAATTTTTAAAAAAAAGAAATAAATTTACTATAATTAAATAAATTATTCCTATTTAAAACTAAATACTTACCTATAAAATAAATCCTAATATAGCTACAATATAACTAATAGTTACATTGTAGCTATTTTAGGATTTATATTTATTTTACAGGCAACTTTGTATTTATTTTAACTAGGTACAATAGCTATTACATAGTTAATAACTATTTAATAGCTACCTAGTTAAAATAATTACAAAATTACCTGTAAAATAAATCCTAACCTAAGTTACAAATACACCTAACACTACACTATCATTAAACTAATTAAATAAATTACCTACAATTATGTAAACTAAAATACAATTAAATAAACTAAACTATAATACAAAAACAAACAAACACTAAATTACAGAAAATAAAAAAAATTACAATAAATTTAAACTAATTACACCTAATCTAAGCCCCCTAATAAAATAAAAAAGCCCCCCAAAATAATAAAATGCCCTACCCTATCCTAAATTACAAAGTAATCAGCTCTTTTACCAGCCCTTAAAAGGGGTTTTTGCGGGGCATTGCCCCAAAGTAATCAGCTCTTTTACCTGTAAATAAAAATACAATACCCCCCCAACATTACAACCCACCACCCACCACATACCCCTACTCTAAAACCCACCCGATCCCCCCTTAAAAAAACCTAACACTACCCCATTGAAGATCACCCTACATGGAGCGGTGTTCACCCAGCCGGGCACCGATGGGCCGATTCTATCAGCCAATCGGAATTAAGGTAGGAAAAATCTGATTGGCTGATGCAATCAGCCAATCAGATTGAAGTTCAAGCCGATTGGCTGATCGAATCAGCCAATCGGATTGACCTCGCATTCTATTGGCTGATCGGAACAGCCAATAGAATGCGAGGTCAATTCGATTGGCTGATTGGATCAGCCAATCGGATTGAACTTCAATCTGATTGGCTGATTGCATCAGCCAATCAGATTTTTCCTACCTTAATTCCGATTGGCTGATAGAATCGGCCCATCGGTGCCCGGCTGGGTGAACACCGCTCCATGTAGGGTGATCTTCAATGGGGTAGTGTTAGGTTTTTTTAAGGGGGGATCGGGTGGGTTTTAGAGTAGGGGTATGTGGTGGGTGGTGGGTTGTAATGTTGGGGGGGTATTGTATTTTTATTTACAGGTAAAAGAGCTGATTACTTTGGGGCAATGCCCCGCAAAAAGCCCTTTTAAGGGCTGGTAAAAGAGCTGATTACTTTGTAATTTAGGATAGGGTAGGGCATTTTATTATTTTGGGGGGCTTTTTTATTTTATTAGGGGGCTTAGATTAGGTGTAATTAGTTTAAATGTATTGTAATTTTTTTTATTTTCTGTAATTTAGTGTTTGTTTGTTTTTGTATTATAGTTTAGTTTATTTAATTGTATTTTAGTTTACATAATTGTAGGTAATTTATGTAATTAGTTTAATGATAGTGTAGTGTTAGGTGTATTTGTAACTTAGGTTAGGATTTATTTTACAGGTAATTTTGTAATTATTTTAACTAGGTAGCTATTAAATAGTTATTAACTATTTAATAGCTATTGTACCTAGTTAAAATAAATACAAAGTTGCCTGTAAAATAAATATAAATCCTAAAATAGCTACAATGTAACTATTAGTTATATTGTAGCTATATTAGGGTCTATTTTATAGGTAAGTATTAAGTTTTAAATAGGATTAATTTATTTAATTATAGTAAATTTAGTTTGTTTAATTTAAATTAAATTTAAGTTAGGGGGTGTTAGGGTTAGGGTTAGACTTAGGTTTAGGGGTTAATAACTTTATTATAGTAGCAGCGACGTTAGGGGGGGCAGATTAGGGGGTTAATAATTGTAGGTAGGTGGCGGCGATGTTAGGGAGGGCAGATTAGGGGTTAATAAAATTTATTATAGTGTTTGCGAGGCGGAAGTGCGGCAGTTTAGGGGTTAATACATTTATTATAGTGGCGGCGATGTCCGGTCGGCAGATTAGGGGTTAATAAGTGTAGGTGGCGGTGACGTTGGGGGGGGCAGATTAGGGGGTAATAAATATAATATAGGTGTCGGCGATGTTAGGGGCAGCAGATTAGGGGTTCATAGGTATAATGTAGGTGGCGGCGATGTCCGGTCGGAAGATTAGGGGTTAAAAAATTTAATTATGGGGTTTGCGATGTGGGGGGCCTCGGTTTAGGGGTTCATAGGTAGTTTATGGGTGTTAGTGTACTTTATAGCACAGTAGTTAAGAGCTTTATGTTCCCGCGTTAGCCCATAAAGCTCTTAACTACTGAATTTTTTTTGTGGTTGGAGTCTTGTCGGTAGAGGCTCTACCGCTCACTTCTTCCAAGACTCGTAATACCAGCATTAGGCAAATCCCATAGAAAAGATAGGATACGCAATTGACGTAAGGGGATTTGCGGTAGCCTCGAGTCGCGGAAAGAAAGTGAGCGGTAGACCCTTTCCTGCCTGACTCTAAATACCAGCGGGCGTTAAAAAGCAGCGTTAGAACCCCTTAACGCTGCTTTTTAACCCTAATGCAGAACTCTAAATCTAGGCGATTAAATTATGAATATTTTTTTACTATGCTAATTAAACATTTCTGATATTTAAAGGGACTTGAAACCCAACATTTTTCTTTCATTTTTCAGATAGAGCAAACAATATTAAACAAAGTTTTATTTTACTTCTATCTAATTTGATTCATTCTCTTAGTATCCTTTGTTGAAGAAACAACAATGCACATGGGTGGCCAATAACATGGGGCATATATGTACAGCCGCCAATCATCAGCTCCTAAGCCTACATAGGTATGCTATTTTCAACAAACGAAACCAAGAGAGCAAAACAAATTAAATAATATAAGTAGATTCCAAAGTTGTTTAAAATGTCATGCTCTCCCTGAATCATGAAAGAAAAAATTGGGTCCCTTTAAGTTTAGTTATTTTTCCTTTAGCTCATTCCTCACATGGAAAAGTTATATTAAGTTTATAAGGAAATCACCTATGTATATACTTTATTCCTGTTATGTCTCAATATATACCAGTTCCTCACTCACAATTGACTGTTAAAGACTTAGTTTTGGGTCAAGTACTTACCTGGGCTTGGAGGAGATGCTCAAAGACCAAAATAGAAGAAAAGTTCAGATCTTTATTTTTTATTTTTTATTGAGTTTTGAGATAGGCATACATGAAAAATTAGTCAGTGTAACATAATAAAAATATTAAGATACAAAGAATATATGACATATTACATTTTCAAAGTATAGTCCTGAAAAGAAAAGACCTATTATGAAAAACTAAATGCCTAATGTTCTATTCACCTCCAACATGATATATGAGGCCACTTTTGGACCTCCACAATACATGATCTAGGTGTAGGAGGTTGTTGCCAACACAGGAGACCACTTTTGGATCTCTTACTGATAGACCTAATTTTTTTTTTTTTTTTAAACATAGACTTTTGAAAGTTATTATATATAGTATTACAATTAATACTACACTCTAAAGTAACAATATATAAATGAAACAAGCCACTCCAGGACCTATAGAAATCTTAAAAAGAACACATAGATATTTACATATAGCTATAGTAAATAGCACACGTGCAGCTTTAAATAACCTGTTCCGAGGACATTTAGAGATCTAATGATACATATTGTATTGGCTTATAGCTAACACTGTATATACAAGTTTGTAATAAGATATTATTATCAAGTGGAGTGGTAACACTTACCTCTTAATAAATGAAAGCACACAGAAACTAGGTAGACTAATCTGGCATTAAACCCATAATAAAAAAAGGTGAGGTTAGCAATAGGTGTTGAGCAGAATGGTATGGAAAGGCTCAAGGGTTGCAGAGATGGGACAGTTGTTATAGGCTGTACTCAGCTTGTTAGGGTAAAAGACTATGTGTATGGGTAAAGATGGGAATATTATATAGGTATGATTAGTTCCAAAGGCGCTATTATGATGACCTGTTTGCGCTCAGTTATAATCCTGGTCTATCTATCGTATTATACAATTTTGAAACCATACTACTGCTTGCGAAGAATTACAGAGGAGCAGAATGTAGAAAGCTATGGGTACTGGCTTTAATATAACCTGCCTCTCCAGAATCGATACCTTGATAAGAGCATCTTTTTTGTCTCAAGGGTAGAAACTGTATAGGTGGTAGATATTGTATGCTATAATGAGGCCTTTTCATTGGGTAGCTCAATCCTGTCATACCCCTAGGGTTGCCAGCTGTGCACTATAAAAATACCGGACAACCTATAGGTGACTGGACACGGGTTGTAGCTGGGTTCACACAATGACCCCACAAAAGCTCAACCTTAGGCCCCACCCTTGATCCCACCACATATATTTTTCACAACTAAGAAGTCATTTTATCCCCTTAGTTGCCAGTAACACATGTACGTAGTAGTGATGTGACCCCTTTGGCTTCCAGAAGTAAACACCCATCAATGATTGAACACCCCCATGGTTGCCAATAACACATATAATAGAAAATGCACAGTGTAACTTCTTTTTGAGCCATATTTCTAATGTATAAAGACCTAGAAGGCCCTTTTCATTTAGCTGACAGGGGTCTTTAAGTGTCCAGTATTTTTGTACAGATTATAATGAACAGCCTGCTAAAATACTGGACACCCTATTTGTATGGTTCAGATCAACTATAATTAATATAAAATTGATACAGACATAAATGCTTCTAAATGTGGGGAATCTACTATTAAGTAATGACAGACCTAGCACCTGTAGTTTCTTAGCTACACTGAACAATTATATATGTTAATTAGTATGGCTGGTAACCCCAGAGGTAATCACATGACATGATCCTGAGGCTCAGCCATAGCTCTGTAGATATTACCAGACCAAAGCAGTTCATGACATTTTAATAATCTATTCCCAACATAGCACTGGAAACTCAGGATTTATAATTGGAGTTTTGTTTGAACTTAAAGGGACAGTAAACACTATCACCTAGATTTAGAGTTTTGCATTAGCCGTCCAAACCAGTGTTAAGGGGTCCCGCTGGTATTTAGAGTCAGTCAGGAAAGGGTCTAACGCTCACTTTCAAGCCGCGACTTTTCCATACCGCAGATCCCCTTACGTCAATTGCGTATCCTATCTTTTCAATGGGATCTTTCTAACACTGGTATTTAGAGTCTTGGCTGAAGTGAGCATTAGAACTCTAACGACAAGACTCCAGCTGCAGAAAAAAATCAGGAGTTAAGAGCTTTATGGGCTAACGCCGGTTCATAAAGCTCTTAACTACTGTGTTCTAAAGTACACTAACACCCATAAACTACCTATGCACCCCTAAACCGAGGTCCCCCCACATCGCCGCCACTATAATTAAATTTTTTAACCCTAATCTGCCGACCGCACACCGCCGCAACCTACATTATTCCTATGTACCCCTAATCTGCTGCCCCTAACATCGCCGACACCTACATAATATTTATTAACAAATAATCAGCCCCCCCCAACGTCGCCGCTACCTTACCTACAATTATTAACCCCTAATCTGCCGACCGGACCTCGCCGCTACTCTAATAAAGTTATTAACCCCTAAAGCTAAGTCTAACCCTAACCCTAACACCCCCCTAAATTAAATATAATTTAAATCTAACGAAATAAAATAAATCTTATTAAATAAATTAATCCTATTTAAAGCTAAATACTTACCTATAAAATAAACCCTAATATAGCTACAATATAACAAATAATTATATTGTAGCTATTTTAGGATTTATATTTATTTTACAGGCAACTTTGTATTTATTTTAACTAGGTACAATAGCTATTAAATAGTTATTTACTATTTAATAGCTACCTAGTTAAAATAATTACAAAATTACCTGTAAAATAAATCCTAACCTAAGTTACAATTAAACCTAACACTACACTATCAATAAATTAATTAACTAAACTACCTACAATTATCTACAATTAAATCAACTAAACTAAATTACCAAAAAAACAAACACTAAATTACAAAAAATAAAAAAAGATTACAAGAATTTTAAACTAATTACACCTACTCTAAGCCCTCTAAAAAAATAACAAAGCCCCCCAAAATAAAAAAATGCCCTACTCTATTCTAAAATAAAAAGTTAACAGCTCTTTTACCTTACCAGCCCTTAAAAGGGCCTTTTGTGGGGCATGCCCCAAAGTCATCAGCTCTTTTGCATTTCAAAAAAAACATACAATACCCCCCAACATTACAACCCACCACCCACATACCCCTAATCTAACCCAAACCCCCCTTAAAAAACCTAACACTAAGCCCCTGAGGATCTCCCTACCTTATCTTCACCACGCCGGGTATCACCGATCCGTCCAGAAGAGGGTCCGAAGTCTTCATCCTATCTGGCAAGAAGAGGTCCAGAAGAGGCTCCGAAGTCTTCATCCTATCCGGCAAGAAGAGGACATCCGGACCGGTAGACATGTTCATCCAGGCGGCGTTTTCTATCTTCATCCATCCGGCGCGGAGCGGGACCATCTTGAAGCAGCCGACGCGGATCCATCCTCTTCTTCTGGCGACTCCCGACGAATGAAGGTTCCTTTAAGTGACGTCATCCAAGATGGCATCCCTCGAATTCCGATTGGCTGATAGGATTCTATCAGCCAATCGGAATTAAGGTAGGAAAAATCTGATTGGCTGATTCAATCAGCCAATCAGATTCAAGTTCAATCTGATTGGCTGATCCAATCAGCCAATCAGATTGAGCTTGCATTCTATTGGCTGATCGGAACAGTTTTTTAAGGGGGGTTTGGGTTAAATTAGGGGTATGTGGGTGGTGGGTTGTAATGTTGGGGGGGGTATTGTATGTTTTTTTTAAATGCAAAAGAGCTGATGACTTTGGGGCATGCCCCGCAAAAGGCCCTTTTAAGGGCTGGTAAGGTAAAAGAGCTGTTAATTTTTTATTTTAGAATAGGGTAGGGCATTTTTTTATTTTGGGGTCTTTGTTATTTTTTTAGGGAGCTTAGAGTAGGTGTAATTAGTTTAAAATTCTTGTAATCTTTTTTTATTTTTTGTAATTTAGTGTTTTTTTTTTTTGTAATTTAGTTTAGTTGATTTAATTGTAGATAATTGTAGGTAGTTTAGTTAATTAATTTATTGATAGTGTAGTGTTAGGTTTAATTGTAACTTAGGTTAGGATTTATTTTACAGGTAATTTTGTAATTATTTTAACTAGGTAGCTATTTAATAGTAAATAACTATTTAATAGCTATTGTACCTAGTTAAAATAAATACAAAGTTGCCTGTAAAATAAATATAAGTCCTAAAATAGCTACAATATAATTATTTGTTATATTGTAGCTATATTAGGGTTTATTTTATAGGTAAGTATTTAGCTTTAAATAGGATTAATTTATCTAATAAGATTTATTTTATTTCGTTAGATTTAAATTATATTTAACTTAGTGGGGTGTTAGGGTTAGGGTTAGACTTAGCTTTAGGGGTTAATAACTTTATTAGAGTAGCGGCGAGGTCCGGTCGGCAGATTAGGGGTTAATAAGTGTAGGTAAGGTAGCGGCGACATTGGGGGGGGCAGATTAGGGGTTAATAAATATAATATAGGGGTCGGCGATGTTAGGGGCAGCAGATTAGGGGTACATAGCTATAATGTAGGTTGCAGTGGTGTACGGAGCGGCAGATTAGGGGTTAATATTAAAATGCAGGGGTCAGCGATAGCGGGGGCGGCAGATTAGGGGTTAATAAGTGTAAGGTTAGGGGTGTTTAGACTCTGGGTTCATGTTAGGGTGTTAGGTGCAGACTTAGGAAGTGTTTCCCCATAGGAAACAATGGGGCTGCGTTAGGAGCTGAACGCTGCTTTTTTGCAGGTGTTAGGTTTTTATTCAGCTCAAAATGCCCCATTGCACATTTTTGAAGCTGGCCGCGTCCGTAAGCAACGCTGGTATTGAGAGTTGAAGTGGCGGTAAATTATGCTCTACGCTCCCTTTTTGGAGCCTAATGCAGCCCTTCAGAGATCTCTAAATACCAGCATTGTTTAAAAGGTGCGGGGGAAAAAAAACACGCGTAGCTAACGCACCCCTTTGGCCGCAAAACTCTAAATCTAGCAGATTGTAATTAGGAGACATTTCTGTTACTGTCCTATAGAATAACATATCAGCCAAGTGTAAACATTTGTTTATCAAAATAAAATCCTGTTTACTGCAATTGGTTTTCAATAGAAAAACTGCACCCAATACTCACCTTATTTGGAGGAGCCAAATAAGTTTGAGACGGAAGACAACAAGGCTAATCATTGCCATTAAGTTAGTAGAAAGTGAATTTTTTTGCAGTTGTTATCTATTAAAGCCAATTAGGAAAATATTTGTTGCAGAGTTAGCTCTGAAAAGTCAACAGGATGCAGTTTCAACTCAATGTAAAATGTTCAGAGCTAATTACATGAAAAGGGGCAAAATAAATAATGAGTATATACCAAAGTTGTTTTATTATGCATACTTAAATATCTTATGTTAAAGCTACACTAATAACAGGCTAAACTGACAGTCATGGTATAATGTGATGCCTGGTTGTCATGGTAACAGTCTTATGAGAGTTGCTTATGTAATGCAGCAGTTATGTCACAAAACCAACTGACAACACAAAGCAACCACCCTCATAACTGCTGCTCACTTTAATAGAGTTGCCAGACTGATCCTGCTGAGCTTCAGTATTGACTGGGCTAAACTTTACAACTACAGCTCTGTATATGTGCTGGTGAGAAGAACAGTGACTACCTCTAACACAATGCAAATGGCATCCGGTGGGAGCTGCAGGTATGAACACCAATTACTACAGGTAGTGTTACCATGATCACTCCAACTCAGTAACTGAATACTAAATCACATTTATATACATTGTAAAATAATACTGATAAATGACAGAAGTAATAGCTTAAACTTTGTAGCTTCCTATGGGCACCAGTACTCTGAGACAAAACATAGCATACAAACCTTGCATAATAATAATCAATATTATCTTCACACCTTTATTTAAAAATAAATATAATTTATTAAATATAATAAATATAATATTTATAAATATATTTTTTAAACATATTATAGCATTATAAGTATTATAGCCAAAACTGTAGGGCACACTAATGCCTTTCTGAGCTTCCTCTACATATCTTTATATCTTTATAAGACTTGCAGCTGGCAGTAAAGGCTTTAAACCAGCTTTAAGGATGGTAAGAATTACTGCATCATTAGTCTGCAAATGCTCTAAAGCAAGGACTTCTAGTAAAGGCCTAGAATATAAACCCCATGGCATGGGTCTGCAATTTATACGCTGCACACTCACTCGTACTGGGACCCTCATTAAACACTGTACTGTAAGGTGCTGCATCTGATGCAGCTGTTTTTTTCTGCTTGAGGATGAAGAAAAGGCAACTGGGGATGATGCGCATCTGGCCAACAGTATTTACGCTGATGGCAGATGTCCTCAGGCTGCAAACCAACTGGTGCTGGGACCCTCATTAAACACTGTACTGTAAGGTGCAGAATCTGCTGCTGCTGTTTGTTCTGCTTGACCCAGATACTGGAAATCTGAAATAAATTCAGATCAGATTGATGCGCATCTGGCCAGCAGTATACGCGCTGATGGCAGATTTCGTTCAAGGATTTTTATATTACTAAAGTGTAAGTATCTAAGGTAAGATTTTCTGAGATTAGCAAGTTTGTTAGCTCTTTGAGCTAGGCATCCCATTGCCGCATTAGATTGTAAATACAGATCCTGCTCTAAGAGCCTACAGACATGTGCAGTGAGCTCAGATACGTTCTCACATTTCTGTCACACTTTTTCTTTACTTTCCCATTTCAAAGAAATCTATAGCTTTAATTTGGTTCTGTATGTTTAAAGATTGCTGTACTTTTCAAGGCTTATTGATATACAATATACAAATCATCTCTGTGACACTAGAACTTGAGTCATAACACCAACAATAAAGCATAATTACACTTACACTGCTATAACTTTAATAAACTGATATTAAATCAAATTGAATGGCTTAAATCCATTCTTACTGCACATATCTGTCCAATGTAATAATGTTAAGGATCTTGGTGAAAAGAATACAATGATATGATTAAACTGTTTGCACTTATATCCTTAATGCAATGCCTTGACGTAGGGACACAAATAAGTACCTTGCAGCTGGTTTACAATTTTATCTGAGAACTGCAGCAACCTGGAACAAGGACTAACTATATCTGTGAAGCTAAACTTGAATGTCTCCAGTCACTGTGGGATAAGTACTACTGTTGGATTTTTAAAGCAGAGAGTCCTAGTGAAGCACAAGATTTGATAGGTCATGGGATGGTCCTGTATTTTATACCACAGATTAGAAATTGGAAAAAAAAACTGCATTATAAGGTACAGTGTGTCATGCACCTATGTTCTTGCATTGGATGAAAAATCCTTACAAGATGTGCATAGACTGATTCATATCTGGCAAGCAGTATAACGAAGACTGGAATACTCTATGGCAGTGGCAGGAAGATTGAAGATTTCAGAGGGACTAGTGTTATGTCACATGCTGATGCAGTCTTACATCAGGGATTTCTTTTATTTCTCTACACTGTAAGTACCCAGAGGTAAATTCTCCTTAAATACAAGAATGTAAGCTCTTTGAGCAAAGCACTGAAACACTAGATTGTAAGCTCTGTGGAACAGGGTCTGCACTTACACCCATGGAAATCCTTTAGAGCAGGGACTCCCATTGTACCAAATAAATGTATTGTTGTTAATAGAGTGAGATAAACCCTCCATTTAATTAGTTCAGCAAGGAATAAATATACAATGCATAGAATATACAAATTATCCCACAGAGTATTACTAATTCAAAATGCATTTTAATATGGCACCCCTTATGCTCCTGTCAGTTTAAACCAGTAGTGTAGCAAACTGTGAAATACATGAGGCTTAAATAACATAGCATCAACCATAGGCAGCCTGTTTCGCTACTTTGGGACTCTCTCACTCAAGTCATTATGGTTGATGCTGATGTCCTCGAGCATTCCACCCTTTGCTACAGGGCTGCCCATTATATTTAAATGGATTTTGAATTGTAAGTGTTGCAATTGTGCACAGATAAGTACATTTATTTTTTGCTAGGGTTAATACAATGGAGGAATGAGCCCCAAATGGGCCAAACAGGCTGTCTATGGTTGGTGCTGCTGTTCTGCTCAAGCATTAATTTCACGCTTTGTAAGTGTGGTTACGAAAATTAATGTAATCATCAGCAAAACTGGCATATAGCCATAAACCTAAAATCAATGCTTGAGTCCAATAACATAGAACCTACATCATACTGAAGAGCCCCAACAAGGGCGAAACAACCTGCCTATAGTGAAAAAACACTTTGTAGTGTTACAATATATTATTCCCCTGCAAGACACCACTCTTTTTGTACTGGGTTTGTATGTAAGCAGAACTGTTACAGAATAATAAGGATTCCATATATCATAAGATTCAAATGTTTGCCTGATTTCCAAGTGCCCTTGACATAGTAAAAGTGTTCCTACCTAAAACTATGAAATGGTCAGATGTTCTGCACATATCTGCAATAAATATGTTTGTATATTTAAATATGAGGACACAAAGAATATCTCTTAATGATAGCAGCAACTGGATCACCCGAATCACCCAGCAGCAACTGGAACACCCAGGATCACCCAAAAACCTCTAGCAGTTACGTCCATGCTTAATTCAGTGCAGGCCTCCATTTACCAAGTTGCCTACAAGCTCATCATACTGTAACACACCTAGTAAAGAAGGCTTATTTACAGTATACTGAGAACTTGAAAAACAGCCCTATTAAAACTTAGAAATCAGCTATTTAGATATTCTAAATTGCTCTTTTATCTGGTGTCAGAATGCCAAAGAAAGAGGATAACTACATTATTTGTTTACAAACTGAATAGTAAAGTATGCATTTTTGCACATGTCTAGTAAATTCTTTGCCTTGATAAAAAAATATAATGTTCTAATTCTTGAGAGCATTTATTGTTAAATGTTTGCAGTACACTACAGGTTACATCGTATGGGACCTACTAAAGGGATATAAAACCCATTTTTATTCTTTCCGGATTCAGATAGAATATTACAGGCAATTTTAAATGATTTTCCAATTTACTCCTATTATCAAATGTGCTTAATTCCCTTGATATACGTTGCTGAATTTACAAAACACATCAACATTTAAATGTACAGTTAAACTCATAATAACACTATCTGATACAAAAATATTAAATAAAAATATTGCATTAAAAAGTTATAAGGGCTCAAAGATATGAGGTCTCAGGTGTTATAAATAAAAAAAGACTGCAAAGGGCTTTAACATAGAGATACTGTACATTCATACACATGCCTAAATATGTATATGTATGTATATGTGTGTGTGTGTACATATGTATTTATATTTGTATATACGTATTTACAGAATATAAACACTTAAATACATATGCATACATATATAGACATATATATAAGTGCATTGGAGCCCTTTGCAGTTAAGTGGATGAAAACATGAAAAACATATTTATGCAATATTAATAAGTGTTTAACGATGTCTTTAATATATAAATTTCACATTCCAATGTTTTTGCACAATGGGGAATATGTTCTATGTATTTTTAAATAGATAATCCTATATATCTGTATATATCTAGACCTATATATAATCAAGTTTATATACATATATATATATATATATATATATATATAAATCAATGTAAATATTTGCATAGGAAATTAGCACATCTAGGCAAGTATCCCCGCTTTCTTTTCCCCAGAAATTTTTAATATACAATGTTACCAATGCACAAGAGAATTGTGGGTAAGATATGCAAATTAGATATGCAAATTCTAATTTTTTTTGCTTTAAAATACTGTTTTGACACAGCGATCCTTTTAAGAGGATTATGATAGTAAACCAGAAATCACTCACTAGACAAGCCTGTTTCGTTATTTTTGGAACTCATCAGTAGGAGATAGATTTCTGGTTGCTGCATTGGTAAAACTATTTTCATGGTTAAAACAAAATTCATTAAAATTATGGGGGGAGATAAAAAACTGAAATTAAAATCCTCCATGTCTCAAAATTAAATCAATGTAAATATTTGCATAGGAAATTAGCACATCTAGGCAAGTATCCCCGCTTGCTTTTCCCCAGAAATTCTTAATATACAATGTTACCAATGCACAAGAGAATTGTGGGTAAGATATGCAAATTAGATATGCAAATTCTCAGTTTTTTTGCTTCAAAATACTGTTTTGACACAGCGATCCTTTTAACAGGATTATGACAGCAAACCAGAAATCACTCACTAGACAAGCCTGTTTCATTCTTTTTGGAACTCATCAGTAGGAGATAGATTGCTGGTTGCTGCATTGGTAAAGCTATTTTCACGGTTAAACCAAAATTCATTAAAATTATGGGGGGAGATAAAAAACTGAAATTAAAATCCTCCATGTCTCAAAATTAAATCAATGTAAATATTTGCATAGGAAATTAGCACATCTAGGGAAGTATCCCCGCTTGCTTTTCCCCAGAAATTCTTAATATACAATGTTACCAATGCACAAAAGAATTGTGGGTAAGATATGCAAATTAAATATGCAAATTCTCAGATTTTTTGCTTCAAAATACTGTTTTGACACAGCGATCCTTTTAACAGGATTATGACAGCAAACCAGAAATCACTCACTAGACAAGCCTCTTTCGTTCTTTTTGGAACTCATCAGTAGTAGATAGATTTCTGGTTGCTGCATTGGTAAAGCTATTTTCATGCTTAAACCAAAATTCATTAAATTATGGGGGGAGATAAAAAACTGAAATTAAAATCGTCCATGTCTCAAAATTAAATCAATGTAAATATTTGCATAGGAAATTAGCACATCTAGGCAAGTATCCCCGCTTGCTTTTCCCCAGAAATTCTTAATATACAATGTTACCAATGCACAAGAGAATTGTGGGTAAGATATGCAAATTAGAAATGCAAATTCTCAGTTTTTATATATATATATATATATATATATATATATATATATAAATATTTTATAATTATAATTATATATATATATATATATATATATATATATACACACACAGAGAAGTGCACTCACAGGAATGAACAACTGGCTCAATACCATTGTTAGCCTGTTCTATGGCGATTTACCACCTGGGTGCAACTTTTTAGCCCAGTAATGCTTTTCACAGAGTGGAACTTTCCTGTAGTATATCAGTCTGATCCCGCCTATTACGGTCAGTACAGCACTGAAATTCCAGGCAATTCCTCTCTGAACAAGGAACACAGCAACACCAGACAATCGTTTTGGCCTTCATTGGGCCTTGTCAGTGAGGTGTAGTGATTTTCCTCTAAGCACACTGAGCAAGGAGTCCACGTCTGGTTTCCCCTTTTTCCCATAGGGAGACTAAATACACACAGAGAGAAGTGCACTCACAGGAACGAACAACTGGCTCAATACCATTGTTAGCCTGTTCTATGGCGATTTACCACCTGGGTGCAACATTTTAGCCCAGTAATGCTTTTCACAGAGTGGAACTTTCCTGTAGTATATCAGTCTGATCCCTCCTATTACGGTCAGTCCAGTGCTGAAATACCAGGCAATTCCTCTCTGAACAAGGAAAACAGCAACCCCAGACGATTGTTTCGGCCTTCATTGGGCCTCGTCAGTGAGGTGCAGCGATATTCCTCTAAGCACACTGAGCAAGGAGTCCACGTCTGGTTTCCCCTTTTTCCCATAGGGAGACTAAATACACACAGAAATAAGTGCACTCACAGGAACGAACAACTGGCTCAATACCATTGTTAGCCTGTTCTATGGCGATTTACCACCTGGGTGCAACTTTTTAGCCCAGTAATGCTTTTCACAGAGAAGAACTTTCCTGTAGTATATCAGTCTGATCCCGCCTATTATGGTCAGTCCAGCGCCGAAATACCAGGCAATTCCTCTCTGAACAAGGAACACAGCAACCCCAGCCGATCGTTTCGTCCTTCATTGGGCCTCGTCAGTGAGGTGTAGCGATAATCCTCTAAGAACACTGAGCAAGGAGTCTACGTCTGGTTTCCTCTTTTTCCCATAGGGAGACTAAATACACACAGAGAGAAGTGCACTCGCAGGAATGAACAACTGGCTCAATATCATTGTTAACCTGTTCTATGGCAATTTACCACCTGGGTGCAACTTTTTAGCCCAGTAATGCTTTTCACAGAGTGAAACTTTCCTGTAGTATATCAGTCTGATCCTGCCTATTACAGTCAGTCCAGCACCGAAAATCCAGGCAATTCTGAACAAGGAACACAGCAACTCTAGATGATCGTTTCGGCCTTTATTGGGCCTAGTCAGTGAGGTGTCTATATATATATATATATATATATATATATGTATGTATAAATATATATTTGTGCAAATATCCATCAGATATACATTTAAATATCTCTTTAAGAATAAAGAGAACATATTCTGCTATCCGCAGAACATTAGATTATGAAATATGCAATATTATCTTCTTATGTTATGCGATTTTGCAACTTCTCAAAGTTTATTTTTTACTGTGACGTTATGAACATGAGAGAGCAAACTTTTTACTTTCAACTCGTAATATGAGCCTGAAATTCTGAGAGCAAAAAATAATTAAGCAGTCATGTTATCCCCTTGGTTGCCAGTAACACATGTACAGAGCAGTGATGTAACCCCCTTGGATGCTAGAGGTAACCAACCCAGCAATGATTGACCACACTCATGGTTGCCTGTAACACATATAATAGAAAATGCACAGTGTAACATCTTTTTGAGCCATATTTCTAATGCATAAAGGCCTAGAAGGTCCTTTACATTTAGCTTGACAGGGGTCTTTAAAAATACTGAACATTTAAGTGTCCAATATTTTTGTACAGATTTTACTGGACAGCCTGTTAAAATACTGGACTGTCCGGTTGAATACTGGACACTTGGCAACCCTACATACCTCCCGTCTCGGCCGCAGACTATGGGGCTTTAAGGCATAGGCAATTAAATTAGGCTACATCAGTATAGGTCAAGCCAACCTATTTTAGTGCGACTAATAGAATACTATTTCCAAATGTGCAGGAGCTTCAATTCCATGTGTGGTGAAAAAATATTATGTATGCCCTGACTCTGACATTGCAGGCAGTTGTAATAGTAAAGATTGCATCTCAGAGTCATCTACAGCCTTTGCTCAGTCACACCTAATATATTGTCAGGGTGCCAGGAATCAGACTGAGATGAGAAGTGCAAAAATAATCACACCTTTATTAATAGCAAAAAATAATAAAAAGTCCACAAGTCAAATAACAAGCCAGGAATCAAAACCAGAGCTGGTAGTCAGATGAGCCGAGTCAGGAGCCAAAGCGAAAAGTCAGACGAGCCGAGTCAGGAGCTAAAGCGAGTAGTCAGACGAGTCGGAATCAGGAACAAGGAGAACAGCAGAGCCAGGAACAAGCCAGAGATCAGAAACCAGGAGGGACATCAGACAGCCAGGTAATACACAGGAGCTCTCACAAACAGGTCTGAGACAACGCAAGGGCAAAGCATACTGAACAGAGGCCCTTTAAATCACAATTCTGAGACTGCATCCTGTCTCACACGGATGATGTATACCAGTCTGGCCATAAAAGGGAGTGCAGGAAATGAGCAGCATCACACAGTATGCACCAGAGTCAGCAAGAGTGGTGAGTAAAATGGCTGCCAGCAGCACATGGCAAACAAAACAGGGAAAAAACCCTGACGGTACCCTCCCCTCAATGACCCCTCCCCCGCGGGAGGACAAAAGGCTTATTGGGGAAACGGGCATGGAAGGCACGGAGGAGGACGGGAGCATGAACATCAGAGGAAGGAACCCATGAACGCTCCTCTGGACCGTAGCCCCTCCAGTGTACCAAACACTGTACGCGGCCCCTGGACATACGAGAGTCAATAATGCTGCTGACCTCATACTCCTCATGGTTGTCAACAAAGATAGGATGGGGACGAGGCAACACAGTTGGAAACTGATTACAAACCAATGGTTTCAAGAGGGAGACATGAAAAACATTGGAGATGCGCATTGCAGGAGGAAGGTCAAGAGCATAGGCCACGGGAGTATTCGAAAAGCACCAACATAACGAGGAGCCAGTTTATTGGAAGGCACACGAAGGTTCAAGTTGCAGGAGGACAGCCAAACTCTCTCACCAACCTGGTAGGAAGCTGCGGGCAGACGCCTACGGTCAGCCTGGAACTTTTGGCACTGCATAGAACGATGAAGGCAATCCTGAATCTGCACCCACGTGGAACGGAGTTGCTGGAGATGCTCCTCCAAAGCCGGAATACCCTGAGACATAAATGAATCGGGCAACAAGGATGCTTGAAACCCATAATTTGCCATGAACGGGGATAACTTGGAGGAAGCATTAATAGCACTATTACGAGCAAACTCTGCCCAAGATAACAGTTCAGACCAATTATTGTGGTGATCTGAGACATAGCAACAGAGGAACTGTTCCAGAGCTTGATTAGACCGTTCCGCAGCCCCATTGGATTGAGGGTGATATGCCGAGGAGAAGGAAAGTTGTATTGCCATTTGAGCACAAAAGGAACGCCAAAATCTGGGGACAAACTGGCTACCCCAGTCCGACACTATCTCCTTGGGTAACCCATGTTAACGGAAGACCTCCCGGGCAACAATTGAAACAAGCTCCTGAGCAGTAGGCAACTTCTTCAAAGGAATGCAATGTGACATTTTAGAAAAAGGGTCAACCACCATAAGGATAGCAGTATTGCCATTGGAAACAGGAGGGAGCTCGACAATGAAGTCCATGGAAAGAAGGACGCTCACCATTAGCAATAGGTTGAAGAAGACCCACAGGAATCTGTGCACAAACTGAGCAGGAGGCAACATACACAGCAACATCAGAACAAAGACCTGGCCACCAGCATTGTCGAATGACAAACCAAATCATTTGGTTCTTGCCTGAGGCTTTAGGATAGTGGTAAGTGTGCAAAAGTTTAGTTCGAAGATTCTCAGGAACAAAACACTTACCACTAGGTTTCTCAGGAGGTGCATTGGTTTGTGCAGCCAGGATCTCCTCCCCCAAGGGAGAAGTCAAATTAGTACGTATGGTAGTCAAAATATGGTCAGGAAGTATAACTGGAGTAGGTACAGACTCCTCCTTGGACAGAGGTGAAAATTGTCGAGAGAGGGCATCAGCCCTAACGTTCTTACTACCAGGCAGGTAGGAGACCACATAATTAAACCAAGACAAAAATAGCGCCCATCTGGCCTGTCTGGGCGACAAACGTTTTGCTTCAGATAGATACGTTAAATTCTTGTGGTCAGTAAGAATGAGCACTGGCATGCTAGTACCCTCGAAAAGATGCCTCCATTCCTTGAGTGCCAAAATTATGGCCAGTAATTCCCTGTTGCCAATTTCATAATTGCACTCCGCTGGAGACAATTTCTTAGAGAAGAAAACACACGGATGCAAGGAACCGTCAGGCATAGGACATTGAGATAAGAGGGCACCTACTCCAGTCTCAGACGCATCGACCTCAAGAACGAAAGGCAGGACAGGGTTAGGGTGAGCCTTAACTGGAGCGGCAGCAAAGGCAGTCTTAAGACTATCAAAGGCCTTAATGGCAGTAGGTGACCAATGGAGTGGATCATTCTCTTTACGGGTCATGTCTGTGATAGGTTTGACCAAGGAAGAAAAGTTTTTAATCAACTTTCTATAGTAATTGGCGAACCCCAAGTAGTAGTCTCTGAAGAACCCGTGTAACATCAGAACGATGAGCCTCAAGTGTGGGTGAGTGTATGAGGATGTCGTCCAAGTACACCACAACACACTGTTGCAACATATCTCATAGGACATCATTAATAAATTCCTGGAAAACAGCAGGAGCATTACAAGATACTAATAATGTCCGCTCCTGGTGTTAAATGCTGTTTTCCATTCGTGGCCCTCCTTGATCCTAACGAGATTGTACGTTCCTCTCCTCTCAAAGTTTAGTAAAGACGGTAGTTCCCTTGAGGCGGTCAGAGAGTTCAGTAATGAGCGGAATAGGGTAAGCATTCTTAATGGTAAGATGATTAAGACCCCTATAATCGATGCATGGTCTTAACTCACCACCCTTTTTCTTCACAAAGAAGAAGCCAGCCTCTGCAGGAGAGCAGGATTTGCGGATGATCCCCCGCGACAGAGCATCGGCAACATATTCCTCCATAGTACAATTCTCCGCAACTGACAGAGGGTAAACCCGGCCCCGAGGAGGAATGGCTCCGGGTTGCAGGTCTATAGCACAATCATAAGACTGGTGAGGAGGCAATGTACCGGCAGGCACCTTGTCAAAAATGTCTAGGAATGTCTAGGAACTCTTGGTACTCCTCTGGCAATTGATAAGATACCGAAGAAGTGCACAAGACTTTAACTGGTTTCCAAAGACAAGTGGAAATACATTACAGAGAGACCACAACAAAATTTTGGACCTGCGCCAGTCGAGACTGGGATTGTGCTTTTGGAGTCAGGGATAACCCAGAACAACCGGAAAATGTGTAGAGTTTATCACCTGGAACTGGAGGGTTTCAAAATGGAGAGCCCCAACAGCCATGGATAACGGAGCAGTTTCGTGAGTAACGAGTGCAGGCTGAAGGGGCCTGCCATCAATGGCCTCAATAGCAAGCGGAAAGGACTGAGGCAAAACAGGAATGGAGTGCTTTGATACAAAAGCACTGTCAATGAAATAGCCTGCAGCACCGGAGTCAACAAGAGCCTGGGTGACTATGGAGGAGTCCACCAAGGACAACCATGACCAAAGGTTTCTCCTTTAGCGGTTCCGGGGACGAGGATAAACCACCCAAAGGCTTCCCCTGACAGGACCTTAGGTGTGAGCATTTTCTGGCTGTGTAGGACAAGACTTCAAAAGGTGACCCTGTAACCAACAATAGAGGCAGAGCCCCTCCCTCCTCCTAAAGGCCCTATCTGCCACGGAGAGACACGTGAATCCCAACTGCATCGGCTCAGCAGTACCTGGTGACTCGGGACCAGGAGGCATGGGAGGAGAGGGAGGCATGGGTGGGAATGAACACGTAGGAGACAACTGAACAGGAGGCTTCTGCAAGCGCTCCTTGAAAGAGGACCTCTCACTTAGTCTGATGTCAATTAGGATAAAAAAAGACACCAATGCCTCGAGATCTTCTGGTAAATCTCTGGCAGCATCAGAGAGCCCAAGAAATAAGGCGGCAACAATGGTTTCATTTTTCCAACCTACCTCTGCGTCAAGCGTAGGGAACTCAATGGCATACTGAGCAACAGATATTGTACCTTGTTGAATGGACATGAGTCTTTAAGGAGCAGAGGAGGAGCGAGCCAGAACATCAAATACCCTTCTAAAGGAGGCCACAAATTCAGGGTAATTTGAAATCAAAGGTTTATTAGTCTCCCACAAGGGATTAGCCCAGGCAAGAGCTGTGTCAGAGAGTAACGAGATGAGAAATCCCACCTTAGCTCTGTCAGAGGGAAACGCCTGAGGTAACATCTCAAAGTAAATGCCCACCTGGTTCAAAAACCATCTGCACTGATTAGGATCGCCTCCATAACGCTGAGATAGAGGTGCAGAACTGGACATGCTCCTGGTAGGAATAGGTGCAGCAGCGGAAACAGGAGCAGCCATAACTTGCGGGACACTTTGGTCCAAATGTGCAGTGCGAGTCAGCAGGGTTTGCAGGGCTAGTGCAAATTGATCCAAGTGGCGATCCTGTTCATCTATCCTGGAAATTATGGCAGGTAAAGGTGGATTATTAGCACCATCAGGATTCGTGGCCCTTGCGTAATGTCAGGTGCCAGGAATCAGACTGAGACGAGAAGTGCAAAAATAATCACACCTTTATTACTAGCAAAAAATAATTAAAAGTCCACAAGTCAAATAACAAGCCAGGAATCAAAACCAGAGCTGGTAGTCAGACGAGCCAAGTCAGGAGCCAAAGCGAAAAGTCAGACGAGCTGAGTCAGGAGCCAAAGCGAGTAGTCAGAGGAGCCGGAATCAGGAACAAGGAGAACAGCAGAGTCAGGAACAAGCCAGAGATCAGGAACCAGGAGGGACGTCAGACAGCCAGGTAATACACAGGAGCTCCCACAAACAGGTCTGAGACAACGCAAGGGCAAAGCATACTGAACAGAGGCCCTTTAAATAATAAGTGATGACATCACAATTCTGAGACTGCATCCTGTCTCACACGGATAATGTACACCAGTCTGGCCATAAAAGGAAGTGCAGGAAATGAGCAGCATCACACAGTATGCACCAGAGTCAGCAAGAGAGGTGAGTAAAATGGCTGCCAGCAGCACATGGCAAACAAAACAGGGAAAAAAATATAAACATGACCGTCCGGGCATAGAGGATATAACATATCTTAATAGGAGTCTCTGCTATTGTCCACAAATCAGACCCTAAGGTTATCATCTAAAGGGCAGAAGTTGAACACTAGGTAGCGTGTAATAGAGGACGTTAACTGGTAATAAAACTTTACCAACAACTGTTCTGAAAAATGTTGATCCAGGTTGACACATTCTGGTCCTCTATTATATTATTGGTATAAAGTCATCCTATTCCAGATTTCCAGCACGTCAAGCTACCACTGGGTAAACCGGAAAAAAAAAATGTTGGAGAAGTATGAATGTGGAGAGCTACTCCTGTTACCTACAATCACCCCGGTTGTGAGTTGTTGGCAGTCTGGTTCAAAATCAAGCATCCCTGTGTGTGCTTCACAACCGAGTGCCGCGACTGCCATCAGTGAGAGCTCCACAAGCTCAGTAGTACTATCATCACGCTCATTTTCTGATCCGTCTACTTGGATTGCTGCGGTCTGTAAACCGGCCTCAACACTCTCTCCTGGCGAACCCGTCTCCTGTCCTGTCTGTTGGAAGCCACAGGGAAGGCCTCTTTCTTGATCACTGAATCACCGTTCTGCACCGGATCGGCATCATGTCTCCCCTCCTCACACACATTGTCGCTGGCCAAAGGCGCCACACCAGGGGGCTCCCCTGGAGTAATTCTAGAAGCAATCCACCTTGGAGCTGGGGAGCTAGCTGTGGCAAACCTAGCCACTTCTGGACTATAATGTAAGAAAGGTTGTCTATAGGCTGTATTGTGTGCTATGTATATGTGACAGACCCTTCGGTCACAACTAAAGAGTTAACTGTGTTCAGCTTTGGGAAGCTATTCTTGAACGACAAGGTTACTGGCCTCAGCTATTGTGTACTGTCATTAAAGTTAGTGATAAACAGTCCATTGTTTAATCACCCTCAGAGAGCAGACGCCTAGGTGATAAGAAAAGCCAGATGTGTCTTGTATTTAAGTTGTTATCTGCCTAAGTAAAATAATGTGATTCTATTGTGGCCTGTCAAGGGGCGTTGTCCCTCCATCTAATGTACAACATTCTTTCAACCCCCCATCTGGGGGGTCAGACCTGCATAAATACTGGGCATATGAGCCTTAATAAAGTCATTCTGTTTTAAACCTGAAAACTGGCTGGGTTGTGAATTGCTTATTCCCTATTCAGGACATTGTTTATCTGATGTTAACCCTTGGTATCCTGTTGGTACCGTTACACTAGCATTCTCCTGTCTAGGTGGGTCTGAAATTCTGTTGAAGCACCTATCAATTTGTAGGTGAAGGTTCCAGGCTCCCAGCATATTTAGCAGTGTTTCTTCTAGTTTCTGCATTTCCATTTTCTATCAGAAGTGATATTAAAATTGCAGCTCTGAGTGGCTGTTTTACCGGATTGACCAGGGAGGTTAGGCAAGGGCCTCAGGTACAATTGCACCGCCGCTGTAGGCCTCACCATTCCACTACCCTGAGTGGGAAAGATAGACACCAATATAGTTAAAAGTGAGCCGCAATTACCTAGGGGTAAAACTAACGACCTCAAAAGAAGCTCTACACCAACTAAACCACCAACACCTTTTTGACTCCATCAGAACAGACATGAGAGCCTGGCGCAACAAATTCCTCTCCTGGCTTGGTAGAGTCCAAGCATTCAAAATGAGCATCCTGCCTCGCTTTTTATATATGTTTCAAGCCCTACCCATACAACCCCCCTTACATTACATTCGTAGTGTGCAATCTTTCGTTAACGGCTTTATTTGGGCAAATAAACGCCCTCGAATCTCTAAAACCACCCTTTATAGGAAAAGGGATGAGGGGGGACTGGGAGTACCCAACCTTTTATTTTACTCACAGGCAGCACAACTGACCAGAATAGTCGACTGGTGCAAAAACAGTACTGATAAAGAATGGGTCAAGCTTGAGCATGATCTATCTACTTCTCGAAGTCTTGGGTCAGTTTGCTGGACATACAGGCAACATAGGACACTACCTTCTCTTACACCCTCGTTAGTGACTGATACACTCTCCACTTGGGACCACCTTATAGGTTCACAAAAAGGCATATCGACCATACCCTCACCACTTACCCCCCTTCTACACAACAAAGATTTTCCTCCACTACTTCAAAAACGGACCCAGGACCGGTACACACTATCAGCGGGTTTGCCCTGCCATCTTGTTCTAGAAAGAGGCACCATCATTCAGAAAACCGCCCTTGCGGACAGGAACATTAGCTTTTTTGATAGATGGTTCGAATATTTACAATTAGCACACTTTCTCTCCCACCATAAAGACAAACATAACCTGGTAAGAAACCTAAATCCATTCGAAACACTATGCCACTCCACATTATTAGCGCAGGGCACTCTCTCTAAGATATATAAAATACTAATTACTCTACACTCCAAAAACCTTCCATCATATACAAAAGCGTGGGAAGTCGAGCTAGGCCATGAGATCCCCTCTGAGACGTGGGACATTATATTTCAACAAATGGGGAAGGCCCCCTCCTCAATGGGAATCACTGAAACGAACATAAAACTCTTAGAAAGATGGTACCTTTACCCCAGCAGACTCGCTAAGATTTACCCTCACACAGACCCACTATGTTGGAGAGATTGCAAACAAGTTGGTACACTCCTCCACATCTGGTGGGATTGCCCCACACTTCAGCCTTTCTGGTTGGACACCCATAGAGAAATCCAAAAGGTACTCAATACATCTATCCCCTTCAATCCTTTGACGCTATTATTTAACAAACCCCCTAAGATCAAATGCAAATACCGACAGGTCCTATTGTACATCATGCTCAGTGGGGCCAAGCAACTGATCCCTAGACTGTGGAAACAGCGACACATTCCTACTCAAAAAGACTGGGTACATAATGTCACTCTTCTCCTTTCCCTGGAAAGGTTTCACTATCAGAAAACTAAAAGGATGGATTTTTACTGCGCCATGTCCTTTTATTGGGAAACATACACTCTCACACTTTCTAGACCCCCGCCACAACTACCTAACAATTCCTAGTCACCCCGACACCTTATACAGCCACATCATCTCCCGTAACACATCTCAAAACTAGGACACATCTGACTCATCTGGAAACTCACCCTGGAGCCATACTTCCTCCGCGCTGGTTTGCTAGACCTTATACCCTATCACTTAACTAACTCCTTGATGACTGTAACTTACCTCTCACGTATATCAACATCAGTGAGACCTTTCTATCTTTTACATAGATCTCTGTCGCATTGCTTTGCCCTGTTTAAATGTTAATGTGGAAGTTTCATCCACATGTGTTATCTTATAAAAAAAAATCCACAAGCTACTATGTCCAAGACCAGAACTTTATGTGGGACTCAACAAATGCATGGATCCTTGGACTTACATACAATGGTCATTACTGGTCTTGCTCTTCGTATATTTCACTTTCATTGTTTTTTCTTTTTTGTCTATGTTATACCACGCCGGAGTGTTTCCATGGCAATTGTAAAATTATTATTTATACCAATAAAGCTTGTTGGAAAAAAAAAAAAAAAAAAAAAAAAAAAAAAAAAGTGAGCCGCAAAAGCAGAACAATTACTAGCAATATGAGCCAAAGTTGGATGGTATCTCTATCTGTTGATATGCAGCGGATTAGCTACTTTGTCATCCCAGCTACAAAGTAAGTCAGCCATCTTGGCCGCCACCCGGAAGCGTCCCCCAAATTTCAGATCTTTTGTAGTACATCAATATGAACTAATTGCTTATAAAGATTGCTTCTTATGTAAGGTATCAAAGTGGGGGACCCTGAAATAATTGACATAAAAGTTGTGTTTAAAAGCTTTGCCTGGGGACCAAAAACATTGATGTAGTAATTGAGAAATGTGTAAATGTTTGTGTGCTATGTCAATCCATTCACCCTACTACAGAACATGACAAGACACGCCTACAAGAATATTTCACTTACATATTTTAAAGACAATTGCTTTTCTTAGTAGTTGACTCATTTTGGTGACAGTTGCTCCTGTTTTATCCACTACATCAGTTACTGTGATTCAAGTTCTATGGGGGTTAATCACTAGAAAAGAGACTGCCTGATATATTAAACAACCTTCATCCCTTTTGTGAAGGTAAATTTATGGCTCATTCTACCAAAGACTCACTGAAGAGTAAACTCATTGAGGAACTATAGGCATGCAAATTTCTGTCTCTAATATCATGTGACTTAGCATCCGAGTTAAAAGTAAAACAAGAATCATCTAGAATATCCTTTTACTTAGATTATCTCCTCATTTTCTACCACACACACCACTACACCTCATCTACCTTTCTTTATATTTTGTTTTAACATAATTTTAAATGTTTATTGAATTTCAGTTAAAGGGATATTAAACCCAAACCTTATCTTTCATGATTCAGAGAGAACATGCAGCAAGATTACAAGTGTTGCGGTACGGAATGGCAGGTCTCCCGTATTACAAGTGACTGCAGTACAACTATACAGCAAGCGTTTTAGCTTGTACCGCAACTCTCCATTCCGCACTCAAAAAATGGCTTTTGAGTGTGGAATTTTCAGATCTCCCATATTACAAGTTGTTTGGTCAGGCTATAACGCTAGCATTATGGCTTATCGCCACGATCCATTCCGCGATCAGAGACCAGTAGTTATGGATTTTGCAAAACAAAAATGTTATAAAGTACATTATCTCTTTCTCGTTTTATTTTTGCTGTGGACTGTTGTCTATTTGACGACGGTTGGCATTGAGATAACGATGCCCGGTGTATACTTGGGTCTCGGCTATGACCCCATCTTTACGTCACTGGTGATGTCATCAGTTACTATCGAGAGCACAGCACTTTTGCCAAGAGCTATGGATGCCAAGAGCATATGGATGTGAGGTATGAAATATATTTCCACTGTTGGGAACATAGGATATAACTTGAAATGCTTGTGCAATGACGCCCTTTGCTCACTGGGGGCCGTCAATCATCCTAATCGTATCTTACGACTGCTGCTTCTTAAATTCGGTTTCAGGCGGACCTGAAACAATGGGACTCCAAAGCAGCATCCGCTGCTTAATAAATGGAGTCCATAGTATTATTCAACAACATCTAAATATTAAACAAGAATCCAATTATTCATTATTATTATTATTATTCATTATTCATATATTATTAATCAGATTCTTATCCTTGTCTTACATGAGCCGTACCTTTTTTTTAAATTTTCTTACTAAGACAATGAGCTCAATTAGGATATTATTTCGGGATACAATGATCCTTGTTTAATACTTAGATGTTGTTGTCTAATTGAACAATTATATTTTTGAACTTGGATTTTGATGAATTAATGATTATGTGGGTTGAGAGATATACAGTTCCTGACACTTATGTATAGTGGTTCGCACACATTGCTTTTTAGAGTTGTTTCAATACAATCAGGTCAGATTCCATCTTTTAAAGAATTTTCTAATACCACACTCCTACTCTGAATGGGATAAAAAGGGGATGTTCATCTGAAACCTGTAAAACTATTAGTAGGTTGAGTTTCAGATGTTACACAACCTTCCTGCCATAATGAGTTTAAAGTTAATATATCACAAGCCTCATCAGAAGAGAGATAAGAGATCACATGATTTTTCAGTAGCTCCTTTATTATTAATATTTTCATTTTCTGAACAAGTTTCCATACGATTAAAGTGTTTTCGTAATGTTGAATTTCTGATGACGCGATTAACATCAAAAATAGTGTTGAAAAGATTAAAGTCACATTTGAGGACAAATCCTAATAATTTCTCATCAGTATCTGAAAGATTCACACTAGATAAATTGATTACTTGGTGGGTTTGTATCTGTAATGTGACCGAGTGATTCGCTGAGGGCAATACTTATGGTATCTCTTCCTCCTCCACCTGGAATTGTGGTTGGAAAGGAAAAAACCTGATCCAAGTTTTTGATCTCTCTCGTGATGTTTGTAGACCTAAATGAAGGCACATCAGTACTAGCAACATAAGAGGTATTATTTCCTCTAAAATTGTTTCCTGTCTTGGCTCTCACTACTGGTACAGAGGTTGTGTACTTCTCACCACAAGATTGCATATTGGTGGTATGTTTTGTCACCTGCTTCAGAATTCCACGAGGAGCAGGTGACTCAACCTCTGTAGTAGTAGCTGAGCCATCCTTATTTGATTTAGCCGCAATATCTGTAAAGGAGAGCTGTTAAATACCTCTTGAGTCTAGATTTCTAGATTTTTTTCATTGGCTCCTAGATCTACGCATATTTTGCTGTCTCCTAGTAGAAACTTTGTTGTTTATTTCAAATGAAAACGGTAATTGTTTTATAATATGAGCTATCCCTTAGATACTTTCGGCTAGATTACGAGTTTGGCATTAGAAGCTGTGTGGTGCTAACGAGCAGTTTATGCTCACCGCAAAATTTTGCTCCACATCTCACCTCAATACCAGCGCTGCTTACGTTAGCGGTGAGCTGGCTGAACGTGCTCATGCACGATTTCCCCATAGGAATCAATAGGGGAGAGCCGGATGAAAAAAAAAACCCAACACCTGCAAAAAAAGCAGCGTTTAGCCCCTAACGCAGCCCCATTGATTCCTATGGGGAAAATACATTTAAGTCTACACCTAACACCCTATCATGAACCCCGAGTCTAAACACCCCTAATCTTACACTTATTAACCCCTAATCTGCCCCCCCAACATCGCCAACACCTACATTATATTATTAACCCCTAACCTGCCGCGCCGGACACCGCCGCCACCTACATTATACTTATTAACCCCTAATCTGCTGCCCCCAACATCGCCGACACCTACATTATATTTATTAACCCCTAATCTGCCGCCACCAATGTCGCCACAACCTACCTACAATTATTAACCCCTAATCTGCAGCCCCCAACATCGCCACCACTATATTAAAGTTATTAACACCTAAACCTAAGTCTAACCCTAACACCCCCTAACTTAAATATAATATAAATAAATCTAAATAAAAATAACTATCATTAACTAAATTATTCCTATTTAAAACTAAATACTTAACTATAAAATAAACCCTAAGATAGCTACAATATAACTAATAGTTACATTGTAGCTAGCTTAGGGTTTATTTTTATTTTACAGGCAAGTTTGTATTTATTTTAACTTGGTACAATAGTTATTAAATAGTTATTAACTATTTAATAACTACCTAGCAAAAATAAAGACAAACGTACCTGTAAAATAAAACCTAACCTAAGTTACAAGTACACCTAACACTACCACTATAATTAAATTAATTACCTAAATTAAATAAAATTATCTAAAGTACAAAAACAAACAAACACTAAATGACAGAAAATAATATACAAATTGCAAGATTTTTAAACTAATTACACCTAATCTAATCCCCATAACAAAATAACCCCCCCCCCCCCAAATAAAAAAAGCCCTATCCTACACTTAATTACAAATAGCCCTTAAAAGGATCTTTTGCGGGGCATTGCCCCAAAGTAATCAGCTCTTTTACCTGTAAAAAAAATTACAAATCCGCCCCCAACATTAAAACCCACCACCCACACAACCGACCCTACTCTAAAACCCACCCAATCCCCCCTTAAAAAAAAACTAACACTAACCCCCTGAAGATCACCCTACCGGGAGACGTCTTCATCCAACCGTGCAGAAGTGGTCCTCCAGACGGACAGAAGTCTTCATCCAAGCCGGGCAGAAGTGGTCCTCCAGATGGGCAGAAGTCTTCATCCAGACAGCATCTTCTATCTTCATCCATCAGGCACGGAGCGAGTCCATCTTCAAGACATTCAACGCGGAGCATCCTCTTCTTCCGACAGCTACGACTGAATGAAGGTTCCTTTAAATGACATCATCCAAGATGGCGTCCCTTCAATTCCGATTGGCTGATAGAATTCTGATGCAATCAGCCAATAGGATTGAGCTTGCATTCTATTGGCTGATTGGAACAGATTAGATTAGGTGTAATTAGTTTAAAAATATTGTTATTTGTTTATTATTTTCTGTAATTTAGTGGGGGTTTTTTTGTACTTTAGATAATTTTATTTAATTTAGGGAATTAATTTAATTATAGTTAGGTGTAATTGTAACTTAGGTTAGGTTTTATTTTACAGGTACTTTTGTCTTTATTTTAGCTAGGTAGTTATTAAATAGTTAATAACTATTTAATAACTATTGTACCTAGTTAAAATAAATGCAAAGTTGCCTGTAAAATAAAAAATAAACCCTAAGCTAGCTACAATGTAACTATTAGTTATACTGTAGCTATCTTATGGTTTATTTTATAGGTAAGTAATTAGTTTTAAATAGGAATAATGTAGTTAATGATAGTTATTTTATTTATATTTATTTAAATTATATTTAAGTTAGGGTGTGTTAGGGTTAGGGTTAGACTTAGGTTTAGGGGTTAATAACTTTAGTATAGTGGCGGCGATGTTGGGGCGGCAGATTAGGGGTTAATAAATGTAGGTAGGTGTCGGCGATGTTAGGGATGGCAGATTAGAGGTAAATAGAATTGAACTAGTGTTTGCGAGGCGGGAGTAGGGGTTTATATATTTATTATAGTGGCGGCGATGTCCGGTTTGGCAGATTAGGGGTTAAAAAAATTATTTTAGTGTTTGCGATGTGGGGGTTGCCTCGGTTTAGGGGTTAATAGGTAGTTTATGGGTGTTTGTGTACTTTTTAGCACTTTAGTTAAGAAGTTTATGCTACGGCGTTGTAGTGTAAAACTCTTAACTACTGACTTTAAAATGCGGTACCAGGCTTGACAGGAGAGGGTCTACCGCTCACTTTTTGGCAGACTCATAATACCGGCGCTATGCAAGTCCCATTGAAAAAAGAGGATACACAGTTGAAGTAAGTGGATTTGCGGTATTTCCGAGTCTGGCCAAAAAAGTGAGCGGTACACCTGTACCTGCAAGACTCGTAATACCAGCAGGCACCGGCCAACGCTGCTTTTTAAGCCTAATGCAAGACTCATAATCTAGCCGTTTGTGTTTAGTTTCCATTATTGATTCCCTGATATCAGCTACAGTAGACTGCAGTTTCTCACCAAAACGTGGATAATCCACATCATTATACTGAATATTTAATTCAGCCTGAACTTTGTCAATGTTTTCTCTAAGTCTTGTCAATAAATTTGTTTTGTAACTGACAAACAACATCATTACAAGAGAATGGCATTCCATTGATCCTTAAATGTCTTGTACATCAAAAGTAGGGAATGTTTCTACTCTCAGTCCCCTATTAATTATCTCTCCAATGTCCTAATGTCCCATTGGATTTTATTTTAATTTATCAAGAGTCCCTCCATTTCCATAAAAAGAGAACTTAAAGAGGTATATGTTAATTCGGTAGAAAATACTTTGTCCACTTCTTGTAATAAACAGCCACATTCAGTAACAGGCCTTAAAGAGTAATAGATTAACTCTGGTTCATGGTTTTATCAGAGTAAAAAAATGGGTTCTGAACAGGTGCACACAGTATGTCTCCAAATGAAATAAAGCAAAGTGTATGGATTAGTTCAGATTCCCCAAAATGCTATAATCTGGGTAATAATACTTAAAATAATAGATTAATTTCCCCAGACTCATAGACATTATTGTCAGTAGTTTGCAGATCAAATACACATCAAGTGTTGCTTACAGGGTGGATATGGCTCCGCATACTGAATATTAATACAATCAAAGCAGTATAGTAAAAGGAGAGACTTCCCCGGGGATAATCCACAACATTCTCACATTTCTTTTTGCTATATATTGATTAAGTATGATGATACTTTTTTTCCCATGCAACCCATAATGTCCTTTCTTTATAGCCCCCAATGTAAAGTTGTCTACAGTTTAATACATTTATTACATGTAAAAGTATAAAGCCTAAGGCATGGCCATATTGCTTTTCAATACTAAATCATGATGGCTGTACATATCTGAATCATATGTATGACTGTATGTCTGTACTGCATATAGAACTGCATCTACAGTATATCTGAGTCAGCCTATGAAGTCTGTGCAAATGTATACAATATGTTGCTATGGAAACAATCTTTAAATGATCTTAGATACATATCTATATACACACTCCCTCTCTTTCTGAGTAAAGCACCTTTAACCAACCAGCAGTAACATGACAATGACAGTTACTAGAAGTGCTTAAAAGAGTCATTGTATTTATTGATTGGTTGCTGAATCACTGCTGTAAAATCATGGAGGTTTTGCGAACTTTAAACCCACTTGAATGTGAAGTGATTCAGCAAAAGGTCACAAAAGATGTTTGATTATAACATGACCACAGTCACCAGCGCAAGACACTCACCCCCTGCACATCGTCAAAGAGCCATTATTCTCCACCAAGCAGAATGTGAACAAATCTTTGTACAGCTTATAAAACATTCCGATAAGGATATTTCTCCCACTCCTAATTGTGGGACAGCACTAAAACCGCAGACCCATCAGAAAAAAAAGCCTATACTGCTAAAATACTGAGAATACTAAGCAGATTAGAAGTATTTGAGTTATGGTGGAGATAAAAGCACAAGATTAAAATCCTCTATTTCATAAAAGTAAGTCTAGAACTTTATAAAAAGAGATGCTAGAATAAGAGGCAGTGCTTGTATTATTAGAGTAAATATATTGGAAGCAGTAAGGTCCTATGTTTTATATGCAGGCTATTATTAACATATCTGGTAAATGACACAGATACAATATTAATTATCCTGTGACCAGAGCACATGCAGTGACTCTGCATAATCAGTGCTATACAATTATTGTGAAATACTGATCTAATGGCGTTTTAAGGGAAATGGAAGTCAAAATTTAACTTTTATGACACAGAATTAAACAAAAAACTTCTGTTATAACATTTACTTCTTTCTCTCTGTTAGGGGTGTCAGCTGTCTTCCACAAAATGACTGTACAATCTATAGGTGATTGGGCATGAGGTTAAGGGGGGTAGTTATCAAGCCGTCAACCTCAAATACGCTGGAATTCCGCAGCTTATTTGTGGCGAGGCTGATTCGCCTTAGTTATCAAAGGCTAAAGACCGGCAAAAGTAGAATTTTGTGACGTAAGCTTCGATCCGCCAGACTCAGTCCGACACAGATCGATTCTTACGTCACTCCAGATGTTCCGCACACAAGTGCGGCACAATCTGACTACTTTTGCTAGTTATCAAAAAACTAGCAGGTATGCTCTGCACTTTTCCGGCCCAGCGTACCTGGTTTTCAATCCGCCGCCCTGGAGGCGGCGGATCCCATAGGAATCAATGGGAGTCTGACCATAGCGAAAGTACAAGTTCGCTGCTGCCAGACATCCCATTGATTCCTATGGGAGCTGTCTGCACCTAACACCCTAACATGTACCCTGAGTCTAAGCACCCCTAAGCTGTCCCCCCCTACACCGCCGCAACTAAATAAAGTTATTCCCACCTAAACTGCCGCTCCCGGAGCCTACCGCAAGCTACTCTATACATATTAACCCCTAAACCGCCGCTCCCTGACCCCGCCGCAACTATAATAAATGTATTAACCACTAAACTGCCGCTCCCGGACACCGCCGCAACCTACATTATAACAATTAACTTCTATCCTGCCCCCCCTATACCGCCGCCCTCTATAATAAAGTTATTAACCCCTATCCTGCTGATCCCGCACCTCGCTGCAACTAAATAAATAGTTTAACCCCTAAACCGCCACTCCCGGACCCTGCCGCAACCTATATTAAATTTATTAACCCCTAATCTGCCCCCCCTACACCGTCGCCACCTATAATAAATTTATTAACCCCTATCCTGCCCCCCACTACACCGCCGCCACTGTAATAAATTTATTAACCCCTAAACCTAAGTCTAACACTAACCCTAACACCCCCCTAACTTAAATATTAATTAAATAAATCTAAATAATATTTCTATTATTAACTAAATTAATCCTATTTAAAACTAAATACTTACCTTTAAAATAAACCCTAATATAGCTACAATATAAATAATAATTATATTGTAGCTATCTTAGGATTTATATTTATTTTACAGGTAACTTTGTATTTATTTTAGCTAGTTAGAATAGTTATTAAATAGTTATTAACTATTTAATAACTACCTAGCTAAAAGAAATACAAAATTACCTGTAAAATAAATCCTAACCTAAGTTACAATTAAACCTAACACTACACTATCATTAAATAAATTAAATAAATTAAATACAAATAACTACAATTAAATACAATTACATAAACTAACTAAAGTACAAAAAATAAAAAAAGCTAAGTTACAAAAAATTAAAAAAATAGGTTACAAACATTTAAAAAATATTACAACAATTTTAAGCTAATTACACCTAATCTAAGCCCCCTAATAAAATAACAAAGCCCCCCAAAATAAAAAAATTCCCTACCCTATTCTACATTAAAAAAGTTCAAAGCTCTTTTACCTTACCAGCCCTTAAAAGGGCCTTTTCTGGGGCATGCCCCAAAGAAAACTGCTCTATTGCCTTTAAAAGAAAAATACAACCCCCCCCAACATTAAAACCCACCACCCACATACCCCTAATCTAACCCAAACCCCCCTTAAAATAACCTAACCGAGCCACCGATGGAACTGAAGAGGAGTTCCGGAGCGGCAGAAGTGATCCTCCAAGTGGCGCTGAAGAAGTCTTCCATCCGATGAAGTGATCCTCCAGGCGACGCTGAAGAAGTCTTCCATCCGGGCGATGTCATCTTCCAAGCGGCGCTGAAGAAGTCTTCTATCCGGGCAATGTCATCTTCCAAGCGGGGTCTTCAATCTTCTTTCTTCAGGATCCATCTTCATCCCGCCGACGCGGAACATCCTTCTTTCCCGACGGACTACCGACGAATGAAGGCTCCTTTAAGGGACGTCATCCAAGATGGCGTCCCTTCAATTCCGATTGGCTGATTCTATCAGCCAATCGGAATTAAGGTAGGAAAAATCTGATTGGCTGATTGAATCAGCCAATCAGATTGAAGTTCAATCTGATTGGCTGATCCAATCAGCCAATCAGATTGAGCTCGCATTCTATTGGCTGATCGGATCAGCCAATAGAATGCGAGCTCAATCTGATTGGCTGATTCAATCAGCCAATCAGATTTTTCCTACCTTAATTCCGATTGGGTGATAGAATCCTATCAGCCAATCGGAATTGAAGGGACGCCATCTTGGATGAGGAGCCTTCATTCGTCGGTAGTCCGTCGGGAAAGAAGGATGTTCCGCGTCGGCGGGATGAAGATGGATCCTGAAGAAAGAAGATTGTAGACCCCGCTTGGAAGATGACCGCCCGGATAGAAGACTTCTTCAGCGCCGCTTGGAAGATGACATCGCCCGGATGGAAGACTTCTTCAGCGCCCCTTGGAGGATCACTTCTGCCGCTCCGGATCTCCTCTTCAGTTCCATTGGTGGCTCGGCTGAGTGAAGACGACTCAAGGTAGGATGATCTTCAGGGGATTAGTGTTAGGTTATTTTAAGGGGGGTTTGGGTTAGATTAGGGGTATGTGGGCGGTGGGTTTTAATGTTGGGGGGGTTGTATTTTTCTTTTACAGGCAAAAGAGCAGTTTTCTTTGGGGCATGCCCCACAAAAGGCCCTTTTAAGGGCTGGTAAGGTAAAAGAGCTTTGAACTTTTTTAATGTAGAATAGGGTAGGGAATTTTTTTATTTTGGGGGGCTTTGTTATTTTATTAGGGGGCTTAGATTAGGTGTAATTATCTTAAAATTGTTGTAATATTTTTTAAATGTTTGTAACCTATTTTTTTATTTTTTGTAACTTAGCTTTTTTTATTTTTTGTACTTTAGTTAGTTTATGTAATTGTATTTAATTGTAGTTATTTGTATTTAATTTATTTAATTTATTTAATGATAGTATAGTGTTAGGTTTAATTGTAACTTAGGTTAGGATTTATTTTACAGGTAATTTTGTATTTCTTTTAGCTAGTTATTAAATAGTTAATAACTATTTAATAACTATTCTAACTAGCTAAAATAAATACAAAGTTACCTGTAAAATAAATATAAATCCTAAAATAGCTACAATATAATTATTATTTATATTGTAGCTATATTAGGGTTTATTTTAAAGGTAAGTATTTAGTTTTAAATAGGATTAATTTAGTTAATAATAGAAATATTATTTAGATTTATTTAATTAATATTTAAGTTAGGGGGGTGTTAGGTTTAGGGGTTAATAAATGTATTACAGTGGCGGCGGTGTAGTGGGGGGCAGGATAGGGGTTAATAAATTTATTATAGGTGGCGACGGTGTAGGGGGGGCAGATTAGGGGTTAATAAATTTAATATAGGTTGCGGCAGGGTCCGGGAGCGGCGGTTTAGGGGTTAAACTATTTATTTAGTTGCGGCGAGGTGCGGGATCAGCAGGATAGGGGTTAATAACTTTATTATAGAGGGCGGCGGTATAGGGGGGCAGGATAGGGGTTACTTGGTATAATGTAGGTTGCGGCGGTGTCCGGGAGCGGTGGTTTAGGGGTTAATACATTTATAAGAGTTGCGGCGGGGTCTAGGAGCGGCGGTTTAGGGGTTAGTAACTTTATTGAGTTGTGGGGGGCTCCGGGGGCGCCGGTATAGGGGTAGAACAGTGTAGTTTAGTGTGGGTGCTTAGTGACAGGCTAGCAATAAAGCTGTAAAAAAGCCGAAGAGCAGCGAGATCGGATGAGTGATAACTCTCACAGTCCGCTGCTCATCGCCCCGTACTTGGGGTGCGGCTTTTTGACAGATTTATTGATAACTTAGGCAAATTTTTTCAGGTCCGCGGCGGTGATGTTAGGCGAGCTTAGGCGGGCGTATTGGGCCGGCGAAGGCAGGAAAGTTGACACGTTGATAACTACCCCCCTAAGTGTTTTCATACAATCCCTCCCTAAAAAGCTGTAACTCAGCATCACTCATGATCTCGCCATGTATATTTTTCCCAACTGGGCAATCAGCTTACCCCTTCGCTGCGAGTAACATACAAATCAATAGTTTTACCTCAATTCTTTCTGCTCCATATTTGTAATACATTGGGACATATGAGGTCTTACATTTAGCCAACACTCAGGGACTTTGAAAAACAAAACAAAAAAAAAAATGGACATTTATGTGTCCAGTATTTGTGTGAACATTTTACTGGACAGCCTGAATTCCAGACACCTGGCAACCCTACTCTCTGTGTCCTAGATTACAAATGGAGAGCTATTGACAGTGCAGGGAGCGCTATCCATATCGTGATCCGGCGCTAAGAGTAGCCCATAATCTGGAATTACAAGTGAATTGTAAAATAGTTTTACCAGGGAATGTTAGTTTTCCGATATTTTTTTAGCACGCCCTATTCTTTCAATGGATAGCAGGGGGATTTGCTAACATTGTTCATATTGCAAGTGCTGAATTATGTATTGAACATGAGAACAACACATAGTACATCTGAAAAGAGTTAAGGCTAGAGTAAAAGTATAACAAAACTCTTGTATAATACATTAGAATAAAGTTTTTCACACACATATATACATATTAAATGTAATATATATATATGTTTTATTAATATCTATATTTTTTTATTAAAAATAATTTGTAACAGATATTTTTTATTAATATATATTTTTTTATTAAAAATAAATTTTAACAGGTATTTATATATATATATATATATATATGTGTGTATGTGTGTATGTGTGCGTGTGGATTTACAGTATATATATATATATATATATGTATGTGTGCACCCACATATGTATACACACGCACACACAAAAACATACAAACCTAAACCCAAACACACACACAAATACACATAAACATACACTCATGCAGACCCAAACACACACACACACATAAATACACATAAACATACACACATACTAACCCAAACACACACACACACACATAAAATAAACATACACATACAAACCCAAGTACACACACACATAAATACACATAAACATACACACATACTAACCCAAACACACACACACACACACATAAAATAAACATACACATACAAACCCAAGTACACACACACATAAATACACATAAACATACACACATACTAACCCAAACACACATAAATACACATACACACATACAAACCCAAACATACACATAAACATACACACATACTAACCCAAACACACACACACATAAATACACATAAACATGCACACATACAACCTCAAACACACACACGTAAATAAATGTAAACATACACATATACAAACTCAAACACACACACACGCGTAAATAAATGTAAACATATACATATACAAACTCAATTACACACACGCATAAATAAATGTAAACATACACAAATACAAACTCAAACACACACACTCAGCCAATCAGAATCTAAGGGACGCCATCTTGGATGACGTAATTTAAAGGAACCTTCATTGTAGAAGAAGCCATAGATTGAAGAGGATGCTCCGCGCCGGATGTATTGAAGATGGTGCCGCTCGGCGTCGGAAGGATGTAGATAGAAGATGCCGTCTGGGTGAAGACTTCTGCCCGTCTGGAGAGACCACTTCTGCCGGCTTCGTTGAGGACATCTTGCCGCTTGGATGAAGACTTCTCCCGGCTTCGTTGAGGATGGATGTCGGCTCTTCAAAACTGTAAGTGGATCTTCAGGGGTTAGTGTTAGGATTTTTTAAGGGTGTATTGAGTGGGTTTTATTTTTAGATTAGGGGTTTGGGCTGCAATAGAGCTCTATTGCAGCCCAAATTCCCTTTAAGGGCAATGCCCATCCAAATGCCCTTTTCAGGGCAATGGGGAGCTTAGGTTTTTTTAGTTAGGGTTTTATTTGGGTGGTTGGTTGTGTGGGTGGTGGGTTTTACTGTTGTTTTTTTGGTGTATTTTTTTTTGACAGGTGAAAGAGCTGATTTCTTTGGGGCAATTCCCTGCAAAATGCCCTTTTAAGGGCTATTGGTAGTTTAGTTTAGGCTAGTTTTTTTTTATTTTGGGTGGGCTTTTTTATTTTGATAGGGCTATTAGATTAGGTGTCATTAGTTTAAAGATCTTGTAATTTGTTTTTTATTTTCTGTAATTTAGTGGGTTTTTTTGTAATTTAGCTAATTGTATTAAATTGAGTTAATTGTATTTAATTTAGGGAATTTATTTAATTGTAGGGTTAGGTTAGGTGTTAGTGTAAGACAGGTTAGGTTTTATTTTACAGGTAAATTTGTATTTATTTTAGCTAGGTAGTTATTAAATAGTTAACAACTATTTAGTAACTATTCTACCTAGTTAAAATAAATCCAAACTACATTTATTAACCACTAATCTGCCGACCCCAACGTTACCGCTACTATACTAAAGTTATTAACTACTAAACCTAAGTCTAACCCTAACCCTAACACCCCCTAACTTAAATATAATTAAAAGAAATCTAAATAAAACCTACTATTAATAACAAACCGCTAGATTTAGAGTTTTGTCGGTAAAAACCCGCGTAGGTAATGCTGCTTTTTTTCCCAACGCACCCTTCCAACAACGCTGGTATTTAGAGTTGTCTGAGGGGCTGCGTTAGGCTCAGAAAGGGTGCGTTGAGACGAATTTTGCTCGACTTCAACCCTCAATACCAGCGTTGCTTACGGTAGCAGTGCTCGTGCACGATATCCCCATAGGAAACAATGGGGCATTTTGGGCTGAAAAAAAACCTAACACCTGCAAAAAAGCAGCGTTCAGCTCCTAATGCAGCCCCATTGTTTCCTATGGGGAAACACTCTCTAAGTTTGCACCTAACACCCTAACATGTACCCCGACTCTAAACACCCCTAACCTTACACTTATTAACCCCTAATCTGCTGCCCCCGCTATCGCTGACACCTGCATTATACTATTAACCCCTTATCTGCCGACCGGACACCGCCGCCACCTACATTATACCTATGAACCCCTAATCTGCTGCCTCTAACATCGCCGACCCCTATATTATATTAATTAACCCCTAATCTGCCCCTCCCAACGTCGCCGCTACCTAACTACACTTATTAACCCCTAATCTGCCGACCGGACCTCGCCGTCACTATAATAAATGTATTAACCCCTAAACCGCCGCACTCCCGCCTCGCAAACACTAGAATAAATAGTATTAACCCCTAATCTGCCCTCCCTAACATCGCCGCCACCTACCTACAATTATTAACCCCTAATCTCCCGCCCGCACCGTCGCCGCTACTATAATAAAGTTATTAACCCCTAAATCTAACTCTAACCCTAACACCCCCTAACATAAATATAATTTAAATTAAACGAAATAATATTCCTATTAATAACTAAATTAATCCTATTTAAAACTAAATACTTACCTATAAAAAAAACCCTAATATAGCTACAATATAACTAATAATTACATTGTAGCTATTTTAGGATTTATTTTTATTTTACAGGCAACTTTGTATTTATTTTAACTAGGTACAATAGCTATTAAATAGTTAATAACTATTTAATAGCTACCTAGTTAAAATAAATAAAAAAATTACCTGTAAAATAAATCCTAACCTAAGTTACAAATACACCTAACACTACACTATCATTAAATTAATTAAATAAATTACCTACAATTACCTAAAATAAAATACAATAAAATAAACTATTCTATAATACAAAACCAAACAAACACTAAATTACAAAAAATAAAAAAGAATTACAAGCAGTTTAAACTAATTACACCTAATCTAAGCCCCCTAATAAAATTAAAAAGCCCCCCAAAATAAAAAATTCCCTACCCTATTCTAAAATACAAAAGTAATCAGCTCTTTTACCAGCCCTTAAAAGGGCTTTTTGTGGGGCATTGCCCCAAAGTAATGAGCTCTTTTACCTGAAAATAAAAATACAATACCCCCCCAACATTACAACCCACCACCCACATACCCCTACTCTAACCCACCCAAACCCCCCTTAAATAAACCTATCGCTAACCCCCTGAAGATTATCCTACCTTGAGTCGTCTTCACTCAGCTGAGCCGAATTCTTGCGGGGCAAGAAGAGGTCCTCCATCCGGTAGAAGTGTTCATCCAGGCGGCGTCTTCAATCTTCATCCATCCGGAGCGGAGCGGAGCCATCTTCAAAGGAGCCGACGCGGAGCCATCCTCTTCAACCGATCGACTAACGACGAATGAAGGTTCCTTTAAGGGACGTCATCCAAGATGGCGTCCCTTCAATTCCGATTGGCTGATAGAATTCTATCAGCCAATCAGAATTAAGGTAGAAAAAATATGATTGGCTGATGCAATCAGCCAATCAGATTGAAGTTCAATCCGATTGGCTGATCCAATCAGCCAATCGTATTGAACTTGCATTCTATTGGCTGATCGGAACAGCCAATAGAATGCAAGTTTAATACGATTGGCTATTGGATCAGTCCATCGTTAGTCCGTCGGTTGAAGAGGATGGCTCCGCGTCGGCTCCTTTGAAGATGGCTCCGCTCCGCTCCGGATGGATGAAGATTGAAGACGCCGCCTGGATGAACAGTTCTACCGGATGGAGGACCTCTTCTTGCCCCGCTTGGATGAGGACTTCTACCGGATGAAGGACCTCCTCTGCGCACCTTGGATGAAGAATTCGGATCAGCTGAGTGAAGACGACTCAAGGTAGGATGATCTTCAGGGGGTTAGCGATAGGTTTATTTAAGGGGGGTTTGGGTGGGTTAGAGTAGGGGTATGTGGGTGGTGGGTTGTAATGCTGGGGGGGGTATTGTATTTTTAATTTCAGGTAAAAGAACTGATTACTTTCGGGCAATGCCCAGCAAAAAGCCCTTTTAAGGGCTGGTAAAAGAGCTGATTACTTTTGTATTTTAGAATAGGGTAGGGAATTTTTTTATTTTGGGGGGCTTTTTTATTTTATTAGGGGGCTTAGATTAGGTGCAATTAGTTTAAACTGCTTGTAATTCTTTTTTATTTTTTGTAATTTAGTGTTTGGTTTTTTGTATTATAGAATAGTTTATTTTATTGTATTTTATTTTAGGTAATTGTAGGTAATTTATTTAATTAATTTAATGATAATGTAGTGTTAGGTGAATTTGTAACTTAGGTTAGGATTTATTTTACAGGTAATTTTGTATTTATTTTAACTAGATAGCTATTAAATAGTTATTAACTATTTAATAGCTATTGTACCTAGTTAAAATAAATACAAAGTTGCCTGTAAAACAAATATAAACCCTAAAATAGATACAATATAATTATTCGTTATATTGTAGCTATATTAGGGTTTATTTTACAGGTAAGTATTTAGCTTTAAATAGGATTAATTTAGTTATTAATAGGAATATTATTTAGTTTAATTTAAATTATATTTATGTTAGGGGCTGTTAGGGTTAGAGTTAGGTTTAGGGGTTAATAACTTTATTATAGTAGCGGCGACGGTGCGGGCGGGAAATTAGGGGTTAATAATTGTAGGTAGGTGGCGGCGATGTTAGGGAGGGCAGATTAGGGGTTAATAAAATTTATTCTATTGTTTGCAAGGCGGGAGTGCGGCGGTTTAGGGGTTAATACATTTATTATAGTGGCGGCGAGGTCCGGTCGGCAGATTAGGGGTTAATAAGTGTAGTTAGGTAGCGGCGACGTTGGGGGGGGGCAGATTAGGGGTTAATTAATATAATATAGGGGTCGGCGGTGTTAGGGGCAGCAGATTAGGGGTTCATAGGTATAATGTAGGTGGCGGCGGTGTCCGGTCGGCAGATTAGGGGTTAAAAAAATGGGGGGGGGGGGGGCCTCGGTTTAGGGGTACATAGGTAGTTTATGGGTGTTAGTGTACTTTAGAGCACAGTAGTTAAGAGCTTTATATTCTCGCGTTAGCCCATAAAGCTTTTAACTACTGACTTTTTTTGTCGTTAGGAGTCTTGTCGGTAGAGGCTCTACCGCTCACTTCTCCCAAGACTCCAAATACCGGAGTTAGGCAGATCCCATTGAAAAGATAGGATACACAATTGGCGTAAGGGGATCTGCGGTAGCCTGGAATCGCGGTAGGGAAGTGAGCGTTAGACCCTTTCCTGACTGACTCTAAATACCAGCGGGCGGTAAAAAGCGTCGTTAGGACCCCTTAACGCTGCTTTTGACAGCTAACGCAGAACTCTAAATCTAGGTGAAAATAATTACTATTTAAAACGAAATACTTACCTGTAAAATAAACCCTAAGCTAGCTACAATATAACTAATAGTTACATTGTATCTAGCTTAGGGTTTATTTTTATTTTACAGGCAAGTTTGTATTTATTTTAACTAGGTAGAATAGTTACTAAATAGTTATTAACTATTTAATAACTACCTAGTTACAATAAATACAAATTTACCTGTAAAATAAAACCTAACCTGTCTTACACTAACACCTAACTTTACACTACAATTAAATAAATAAAATTAATTAAATACAATTACCTAAATTACAAAAACAAAAAAACAAAAAAACCCCCACTAAATTACACAAAATAAAAAAAGAAATTATCAGATATTTAAACTAATTACACCTAATCTAATAGCCCTATCAAAATAAGAAAAGCCCCCCCAAAATAAAATAAAAAACCCTAGCCTACAATAAACTATCAATAGCCCTTAAAAGGGCCTTTTGTGGGGCATTGCCCCAAAGAAATCAGCTCTTTTACCTGTAAAAAAAATACAAACACCCCACAACAGTAAAACCCACCACCCACACAACCAAACGCCCCAAATAAAAACCTAACTAAAAAAACCTAAGCTCCCCATTGCCCTGAAAAGGGCATTTGGATGGGCATTGCCCTTAAAAGGGCATTTAGCTCTTTTTCAGCCCAAAGCCTAATCTAAAACTAAAACCCACCCAATAAACCCTTTAAAAACCTAACACTAACACCTGAAGATCCACTTACAGTTTTGAAGAGCCGACATCCATCCTCAACAAAGCCGGGAGAAGTCCTCAGCGAATCGGCAAGAAGTCCTCAACGAAGCCGGGAGAAGTCCTCATCCAAGCCGGGAGAAGTGGTCCTCCAGACAGGCAGAAGCCTTCATCCAGGCGGTATCTTCTATCTTCATTCATCCGGCGTGGAGCGGCTCCATCTTCATAACATCCGGCGCGGAGCATCCTCTTCTTCCGATGACTAAAGACGAATGAAGGTTCCTTTAAATGACGTCATCCAAGATGGCATCCTTTTAATTCCGATTGGCTGATAGATTTCTATCAGCCAATTGGAATTAAAGGTGAAAAAATCCTATTGGCTGATGCTGATGTTCCAATCAGCCAATAGAATGCAAGCTCAATCCTATTGGCTGTTTGCATCAGCCAATAGGATTTTTTCACCTTTAATTCAGCCAAATGGAATTAAAGGGACACCATCTTGGATGACGTCATTTAAAGGAACCTTCATTCGTCTTTAGTCATCGGAAGAAGAGGATGCTCCGCGCCACCTGCCTGTATAATAAAAATAAACCCTTAGCTAGCTACAATGTAACTATTAGTTATATTGTAGCTAGCTTAGGGTTTATTTTATATGTAAGTATTTAGTTTTAAATAGGAATTATTTAGGTAATGATAGTAATTTTTATTTAGATTTCTTTTAATTATATTAAAGTTAGGGGGTGTTAGGGTTAGCGTTAGACTTAGGTTTAGGGGTTTATATCTTTAGTATAGTGGTGGCGACGTTGGGGGCGGCAGATTAGGGGTTAATAAATGTAGGTAGGTGGCGGAGATGTTAGGAGCGACAGATTAGAGGTTAATAATATTTAACTAGTGTTTGCGATGCGGGAGTGCGGCGGTTTAGGGGTTAATATGTTTATTGTAGTGGTGGCGATGTCCGGATCGGCAGATTAGGGGTTAATAAGTATAATGTAGGTGTCGGCGATGTCGGGGGCGGCAGATTAGGGGTTAATAAGTGTAAGATTAGGGGTGTTTAGACTCTGGGTTCATGTTAGGGTGTTAGGTGTAAACATAAACGGGTAGATTACGAGTTTTTGTCGGTAAGGCTGTGCGGTGCTAACGAGCCTTTTTTTCTCACCGCTCACTTAAGACAATGCTGGTATTACGAGTTTCCTTCAAGCCAGCGTTAGCCTCAGAAAAGTGAGCGTTGAGCAAAATTTAGCTCCACATCTCACTGTAATACCAGCGCTGCTTACTGTAGCGGTAAGCTGGCAAAACATTCTCGTGCACGATTTCCCCATAGGAAACAATGGGGCTGAGCTGGCTGAAAAAAAACCTAACACCTGCAAAAAAGCAGCGTTCAGCTCCTAACGCAGCCCCATTGTTTCCTATGGGGAAATAAAAGTTATGTCTGCACCTAACACCCTAACATGAACCCCGAGTCTAAAAACCCCTAATCTTACACTTATTAACCCCTAATCTGCTGCCCCCGACATCGCCGTCACCTGCATTATATTATTAACTCCTAATCTGCTGCTCCGGACACCCCCGCCACCTACATTATCCCTATGAACCCCTAATCTACTGCCCCCAACATCGCCGAACCCTACATTATATTAACCCCTAATCTTCCCCCCCCCAACGTCGCTGCAACTATATTAAATTTATTAACCCCTAATCTGCCGCCGCCAACGTCGCCACCACTATAATAAATTTATTAACCCCTAAACCTAAGTCTAACCCTAACCCTAACACCCCCCTAACCCCTAACTTAAATATAATTTAAATAAATCTAAATAAATTTACTACAATTAAATAAATTAATCCTATTTTAAACTAAATACTTACCAATAAAATAAACCCTAAGATAGCTACAATATAACTAATAGTTACATTGTAGCTATGTTAGGATTTATATTTATTTTACAGGCAACTTTGTATTTATTTTAACTAGGTAGAATAGTTATTAAATAGTTATTAACTATTTAATAACTTCCTAGTTAAAATAAGTACAAATTTACCTGTAAAATAAATCCTAACCTAAATTACAATTACACCTAACACTACACTATAATTAAATTAATTACATAAATTACCTACAATTAACTACAATTAAATAAAATAAACTAAAGTACAAAAAACAAACAAACACTACATTACAGAAAATAAAAAAAGAATTACAATTTTTTTAAACTAATTACACCTAATCTAATCCCCCTAATAAAATAAAAAAAGCCCCCCAAAATAATAAAATTCCCTACCATATACTAAATTAAAAAGGGCCTTTTGCGGGGCATTGCCCCAAAGTAATCAGCTCTTTTACCTGTAAAACAAAATACAATACCCCCCCCAACATTAAAACCCTCCACCCACACACCCAACCCTTCTCTAAAACCCACCCAATCCCCCCTTAAACAAACCTAACACTACCCCCTTGAAGATCACCCTACCTTGAGCCATCTTCACCCAGCCGGGCACAAGTGCACGTCCAGAGGGGCAGAAGTCTTCATCCGATCCGGCCAGAAGAGGACCTCCAGATGGGCAGAAGACTTCATCCAGGTGGCATCTTCTATCTTCTTCCATCCAGAGCGGAGCGGGTCCATCTTGAAGACATGCGACGCGGAGCATCCTCTTCCATCCAACGGCGACTGAAGAATGAAGGTTCCTTTAAGTGACGTCATCCAAGATGGCGTCCCTTCAATTCCGATTGGCTGATAGAATCCTATCAGCCAATCGGAATTAAGGTAGGAAAAATTCTATTGGCTGATGCAATCAGCCAATAGGATTGATCTTGCATTCTATTGGCTGTTCCAATCAGCCAATAGAATACGAGCTCAATCCTATTGGCTGATTGGATCAGCCAATAGGATTGAACTTCAATCCTATTGGCTGATTGCATCAGCCAATAGGATTTTTCCTACCTTAATTCCGATTGGCTGATAGGATTCTATCAGCCAATCGGAATTGAAGGGACGCCATCTTGGATGATGTCACTTAAAGGAACCTTCATTCTTCAGTCGCCGTTGGATGGAAGAGGATGCTCCGCGTCGGATGTCTTCAAGATGGACCCGCTCCGCTCCGGATGGAAGAAGATAGAAGATGCCGCCTGGATGAAGACTTCTGCTGGTCTGGATGTCCTCTTCTGGCCGGATAGGATGAAGACTTCTGCCCCTCTGGACGTCCACTTGTGCTTGGCTGGGTGAAGACGGCTCAAGGTAGGGTGATCTTCAAGGGGGTAGTGTTAGGTTTTATTAAGGGGGGATTGGGTGGGTTTTAGAGTAGGGTTGGGTGTGTGGGTGGTGGGTTTTAATGTTGGTGGGGGTATTGTATTTTTTTTTACAGGTAAAAGAGCTGATTACTTTGGGGCAATACCCCGCAAAAGGCCCTTTTAAGGGCTATTTGTAATTTAGTATAGGGTAGGATTTTTTTTTATTTTGGGGGGATTTTTTTTTTTATTAGGGGGATTAGATTAGGTGTAATTAGTTTAAAAATTTGTAATTTCTTTTTTATTTTCTGTAATTTAGTGGTTTTTTTTTACTTTAGTTAATTTAATTTAATTGTATTTAATTGTAGGTAGTTTAGGTAATTAATTTAATGATAGTGTAGTGTTAGGTGTAATTGTAACTTAGGTTAGGGTTTATTTTACAGGTAAATTTGTACTTATTTTAACTAGGAAGTTATTAAATAGTTAATAACTATTTAATAACTATTGTACCTAGTTAAAATAAATACAAACTTGCCTGTAAAATAAAAATAAATCCTGAGATAGATACAATTGTAACTATTAGTTATATTGTAGCTATCTTAGGGTTTATTTTATAGGTAAGTATTTAGTTTTAAATAGGAATAATTTATTTAATAACAGTAAATTTATTTAGATTTATTTAAATTATATTTACGTTAGGGGGGTGTTAGGGTTAGACTTAGGTTTAGGAGTTAATACATTTAATATAGTAGCGACGACGTTGGGGTCGGCAGATTAGGGGTTAATAAATGTAGGTAGATGTCAGCGATGTTAGGGACGGCAGATTAGGGGTTAATAAAATTTAACTAGTGTTTGCGAGGCAGGAGTGCGGTGGTTTAGGGGTTAATATATTTATTACAGTGGCGGCGATGTCCGGTCAGCAGATTAGGGGTTAAATAATTTTATTATAGTGTTTGCGATGTGGAGGGGGCCTCGGTTTAGGGGTTAATAGGTAGTTTATGGGTGTTAGTGTACTTTTTAGCACTTTAGTTAAGAGCTTTATGTTCCGGTGTTAGCCCATAAAACTCTTAACTACTGACTTTAAAATGCGTTAGCAGTCTTGCCAGGAGAGGGTCTACCGCTCACTTTTTCCAGTGATCGTAATACCGGCGTTAGGAAAATCCCATTAAAAATATAGGATACTCAATTGACGTAAGGGGATTTGCGGTAAGCTAAAATTGCGGAAAAAAAGTGAGTGGTAGACCCTCTCCTGCCTCACTCGTAATACCAGCGGGCCTTAAAAAGCAGTGTTGGGACCCCTCAACGCTGCTTTTTAAGGCTAACGCAAGACTCGTAATCTAGGCGAAAATGTGTTTCTCCATAGGAATCAATGGGCCAGCTCTCCCCATTGATGTGTATGGGGAAATCGTGTACGAGCAAGTAAAACCAGCTCACCGCTGACATAAGCAGCGCTGGTATTGGAGTGCGGTATGGAGCTCAATTTTGCTCTACACTCACTTCTTTCCTGCTAACGCCGGGTTTATGAAAACCTGTAATACCAGCGCTGTAGGTAAGTGAGCGGTGATAATAACGTGCAAGTTAGTACCGCACCCCTCATAACGCAAAACTCGTAATCTAGCCATTATTTAGCTTTATTTAGTCATTTAAAATAGCGGATTTTGCCTGTTGTATTCCAACCTGTACTTAACATTTCAATACCTTAGTAGTCGCTAATGAAAAGCTATGCCAACATATTCAGGAGAAGAAATTATACTCCCAGTGGGGGGGGGGGGGTATTGTTTTTTCTAAGTATACAAACATATATAACATAAGGAGGTTTTGTATGTGTATAAAGAGTGAACTTGTAAGGAGAATTGATTTCCCTGCAAGCTATTTTAATGAGTTGTGGTTTCAAAGAGCAAAACTAGCTAGCTCATATTTAAAAAAAAGCCTAAAGGAACAATTTCCCATGCATTTTATACTCTTGAGCTGGTATAACAAGTAATTGGAAATCCATTAAGGGGAATCAAGTTTTACAGTACACTGTCCTTTTAAATATTTGAACAACAGTGAGAAAGAGTTTACTTTTTCATGCACATTGAATAGGCCATTACAACAGATAAACAAATATCCTTTACTGGTTTCCACAGTCATTTTCAGATACTTAATATTGTTGATGCACATAACACAGTGATCCATAAATCTCTGCTCTTCTAAAAACCTTCTCTACAGTATTAAGCCAGGATGAACAATTTATAATTATATTCAATACTTAGTGGTGTACTATTGCATGTAACCACATTAAAGGTAATTTGCCTCCTTTTCTATATCTCATTGTCTACTGGAGCAGAGGTGTCGGCTATTCACAGTCTTTCCTGTAGTGGTGAGCAGGTTGTCTTTGAAGTGTTGGAATCATTAGTTCACCTCATAACCTTCAGTAGATCATTCTCCTTTTATTTGCTCTAGGCAATAAATAATGGATAGGAAACTTATACTGGCAAATACATTTTAGGTAATGTTAGAAATTAGACAATAATCACATCCAAGTTTTTCATTCAATAACAATAATTTGTTAGTCTAAAAGGTTTCAATGCATATCTGACAATTAAATCTCACATGATATAATAATTTGATATCCTTGCGTATGTGAGCACAGAAGTAAGGAGTCAAAACCCAGCACAAAGCCACCCATCCTTTTACAAGTGATAAGGCATTCAAATTGTAGTAAATTATGCATAGTGACAGCATATTTATTAAAATCTATTTTAATTTAAAAAAAATCAAATAAATCATCAATAATAAATGACTGTACAATAATGAAAATGTAATAAGCCAAAAGCACTAACAGTGTATTCCCATGCTCCACAAATAGACATTAACACCTCATGTAGGGGGGCAGCACCTCAGATCAGCTCCCCCTCCACAAGCAGAAATCTGAGATTTGGCAGGACAACAGTACTGAGGCTTGACGGCATAATGGTACTGAGGCTTAGCAGGATAACAGTACTGAGACTTGTCAGCATAATGTTACTCAGGTGTAGCAGGATACAGTACTGAGACTTGTCAGCATAATGGTACTCAGGTTTAGCAGGACACAGTACTGAGACTTGTCAGCATAATGGTACTCAAGTTTAGCAGGATACAGTACTGAGACTTGTCAGCATAATGGTACTCAAGTTTAGCAGGATACAGTACTGAGGCTTGTCAGCATAATGGTACTCAGGTTTAGCAGGACACAGTACTGAGACTTGTCAGCATAATGGTACTCAGGTTTAGCAGGATACAGTACTGAGACTTGTCAGCATAATGTTACTCAGGTGTAGCAGGATACAGTACTGAGACTTGTCAGCATAATGGTACTCAGGTTTAGCAGGACACAGTACTGAGACTTGTCAGCATAATGGTACTCAGGTTTAGCAGGATACAGTACTGAGACTTGTCAGCATAATGTTACTCAGGTTTAGCAGGATACAGTACTGAGACTTGTCAGCATAATGGTACTCAGGTTTAGCAGGACACAGTACTGAGACTTGTCAGCATAATGGTACTCAGGTTTAGCAGGATACAGTACTGAGACTTGTCAGCATAATGGTACTCAGGTTTAGCAGGACACAGTACTGAGGCTTGTCAGCATAATGGTACTCAGGTTTAGCAGGATACAGTACTGAGACTTGTCAGCATAATGGTACTCAGGTTTAGCAGGATACAGTACTGAGACTTGTCAGCATAATGGTACTCAGGTTTAGCAGGATACAGTACTGAGGCTTGTCAGCATAATGGTACTCAGGTTTAGCAGGACACAGTACTGAGGCTTGTCAGCATAATGGTACTCAGGTTTAGCAGGATACAGTACTGAGACTTGTTCAGCATAATGGTACTCAGGTTTAGCAGGACACAGTACTGAGGCTTGTCAGCATAATGGTACTCAGGTTTAGCAGGATACAGTACTGAGGCTTGTCAGCATAATGGTACTCAGGTTTAGCAGGATACAGTACTGAGACTTGTCAGCATAATGGTACTCAGGTTTAGCAGGATACAGTACTGAGCTTGTCAGCATAATGGTACTCAGGTTTAGCAGGATACAGTACTGAGGCTTGTCAGCATAATGGTACTCAGGTTTAGCAGGATACAGTACTGAAGCTTGTCAGCATAATGGTACTCAGGTTTAGCAGGATACAGTACTGAGGCTTGTCAGCATAATGGTACTCAAGTTTAGCAGGATACAGTACTGAGACTTGTTAGCATAATGGTACTCAGGTTTAGCAGGATACAGTATTGAGGCTTGTCAGCATAATGGTACTCAAGTTTAGCAGGATACAGTACTGAGACTTGTTAGCATAATGGTACTCAGGTTTAGCAGGATACAGTACTGAAGCTTGTCAGAATAATGGTACTCAGGTTTAGCAGGATACAGTATTGAGGCTTGTCAGCATAATGGTACTCAAGTTTAGCAGGATACAGTACTGAGACTTGTTAGCATAATGGTACTCAGGTTTAGCAGGATACAGTACTGAAGCTTGTCAGAATAATGGTACTCAGGTTTAGCAGGACACAGTACTGAGGCTTGTCAGCATAATGGTACTCAGGTTTATCAGGATACAGTACTGAGACTTGTCAGCATAATGGTACTCAGGTTTAGCAGGATACAGTATTGAGGCTTGTCAGCATAATGGTACTCAGGTTTAGCAGGACACAGTACTGAGGCTTGTCAGCATAATGGTACTCAGGTTTAGCAGGATACAGTACTGAGACTTGTCAGCATAATGGTACTCAGGTTTAGCAGGATACAGTATTGAGGCTTGTCAGCATAATGGTACTCAGGTTTAGCAGGACACAGTACTGAGGCTTGTCAGCATAATGGTACTCAGGTTTAGCAGGACACAGTACTGAGACTTGTCAGCATAATGGATAATGGTACTCAGGTTTAGCAGGACACAGTACTGAGACTTGTCAGAATAATGGTACTCAGGTTTAGCAGGACACAGTACTGAGACTTGTCAGCATAATGGTACTCAGGTGTAGCAGGATACAGTACTGAGGCTTGTCAGCATAATGGTACTCAGGTTTAGCAGGACACAGTACAGAGACTTGTCAGCATAATGGTACTCAGGTTTAGCAGGACACAGTACTGAGGCTTGTCAGCATAATGGTACTCAGGTTTAGCAGCACACAGTACTGAGACTTGTTAGCATAATGGTACTCAGGTTTAGCAAGACACAGTACTGAGGCTTGTCAGCATAATGGTACTCAGGTTTAGCAGCACACAGTACTGAGACTTGTTATCATAATGGTATGATGGCTTGTCAGCATAATGGTACTCAGGTTTAGCAGGATACAGTACTGAGACTTGCCAGCATAATGGTACTCGGGTTTAGCAGGATACAGTACTGTGGCTTGTCAGCATAATGGTACTCAGGTTTAGCAGGATACAGTACTGTGGCTTGTCAGCATAATGGTACTCAAGTTTAGCAGGACACAGTACTGAGACTTGTAAGCATAATGGTACCCAGGTTTAGCAGGATACAGTACTGAGGCTTGTCAGCATAATGGTACTCAGGTTTAGCAGGACACAGTACTGAGGCTTGTCAGCATAATGGTACTCAAGTTTAGCAGGATACAGTACTGTGGCTTGTCAGCATAATGGTACTCAAGTTTAGCAGGACACAGTACTGAGACTTGTAAGCATAATGGTACCCAGGTTTAGCAGGATACAGTACTGAGGCTTGTCAGCATAATGGTACTCAGGTTTAGCAGGACACTGTACTGAGGCTTGTCAGCATAATGGTACTCAAGTTTAGCAGGATACAGTACTGAGGCTTGTCAGCATAATGGTACTCAAGTTTAGCAGGACACAGTACTGAGGCTTGTCAGCATAATGGTAGGAAAAAAAAAAAAGATGTATAACCTGCGCAAAAAACAGATAAGGGAAGGGGGATGTGGGAAACCTCTAGCTCTCCTCAATGGGTACCCTAGCGTACCCAATGTGTAAATGAAATCAATACGGAGTGGATGTGAGCGCCAAATAGGCTGAGGATAGGGAAGGGAGCGCCAAATAGGCTAAAAGATAATAAGCTGGTAAATATGTAGCTAAAAGAGGTGATTAAGATAATGTTAAAATAATATGTTGAAATATGAGATTTATTCTACACATTAATTAAAATAATGACACAATAGTGGTTACTCATGGATCCATGTTACAATGACAATAGAATAATAAAATACAATGCAATATATGTTAAAAACAGAAGATAAACTGGTTGAATCAATAGGCTGATGATAAAGGGATGGCCTAAATAGGCCGATTCTCTATTGTATAGTTGGCACCTTGGTTGAGTCCAGTCTGTGTTAAATGCTCCTGGTAAGTGGTTGGTTGTAATCCAAATAAAAACACAGAAAAATGTGGCTAAGGTATACAAATGTGGTCAGTGTCCAATACAAAAAATGATCAAAAAAATAGAAAAAGGTGAAAAAATGAAAAAATGAAAAATGCAAAAAATTAAAAAATGGTGAAAAAATGTGTTCACTCGGTGTGATATAACGATGGTAAAAAAATAATAAATAAAATTCCTCCAAAAAGTGTGTAACAATGAGAGTAGTGTCAGATGTAGATCCAAAGTGATGTAAGTGAATTCAGTGCAAGTAGATCAGTGGTTCAGTGTTGATACGATGTTTGACAATACAAATAGGTTTATACTAAAAAAGCCTGAAAAAAAGAAACAAACAATACTATAATATATGCAATCTGTTCAATGGATATATCAGTATTATGCTTACTCAGTTCTGTCGACGCGTTTCGGCCATGTACCTCTGGCCTTTATCAAGACTAACAAAATGAGTAAGCTCACAGAATTTATAAAAATTATGACTAGTGTTTTGGCGCCAAAAACTGGTAGGCCACACCCCCTTCCTGTTTAGTAGCATTGTGGGTATGGGCAAAAAGTTTGATTTCACTTATGTTGTTAGAATCCTTGTTAATGGCTTTTGGTGTGTTCTTAGAAATATGTCTAATTGTAATTTTTCTTTTTCTATATATACATTTAATTCGCATGTTTCATAAGATAAATATTTAGACTTTATGCCTAAACTTCCGGTTTCGCTGGTAAATCTTGCACTTGCTTCCGGTTTTGCTACCATATGTAACGTTAGCTTCCGGTTTCTGCTTATGTCTTAGATAGTGATATTGGTCCCTTTCTGTTAGTAATATAAATTCATATACCAATATGCTTGATTCATTTCGTTGCTACTTATGTTAGCAGTCTTTTTTCTGCTGCTTTTGATTTCTATTCTTTCTCTCTAATTCCTATATCATGCATATGTTGCTTATGTTTACCCTCTTTTACTTCCAATTACCAGTTCCGGTTCCGGTGTTTCGTGTTTACATTACTGCTAAGTGCTGAAATCCTTTAATAGTTGAAATCCCGATACATTGTATGGATGATAATCTAGACTGCTTATAGATGGTATTATCCTTATATAATTGAGTGACTATACAGTGGGGTAATAAATATAGTTGGGATCGGATATTCAGTTCTGCTTTGTGGAATGTCTAATATTGATCAACATTTTACTTGTCAGTTCTCCGCTTCAAAAATGAATCTTAAAGGGATCTTTTGACAAGTACATTAACGGATAACATTATACAGGTTACATAGATAAATAAATAAACCTTAATAATGAAAAATGAATTGACGGATAACAGTATACAGGTACAATAAAAAACTTCATATAAAAACTTCATATAAAAACACTATATAAAATACTTTGTCATTAAAATGTGAATATAAAATGGTATACAGTATTTTCATTATACGAGTCCGGTATAAACTGGAGTCCAATACAAAATGTGTGAATGAGATGCAAGGCTGTTAAGGTCAGTTGATATGCACTAAATAATTAAAATGCAATACAAAATGCAGTAAAAATTAAAATGTATATGGTGCGATTGTGCTGGATGTTAAGACCATGACAGATAAAAACACTAAAAGCTGAATTGTACCTTGAGGTGAGGGTGGGACCTAAGGGAGAGTAAATATAATATGCGGACCTCCTAAATATATAAAACATAAATATAAATACATGCAGACACCTGTCGTAATAGGTTAGTGTGGTAGAATCAGATCCAATATCTGAATGGATAAAATTATGGTAAATATAAAAAATAAAAAATAAAACCAGACAGAATAATGTTATACTTGTGACTTGGGTGGCTTCTCGCCGACATATGTGGACTCGTGTTGTAGAGTTATATGGTCCTGACTAGAAAACTCTGTGTGTTATATATGGGACACTATGGTGGATATAAAACTTCTGACTAAAATGCGGGAGGATATAGGTAATATCTTTGTGGCGGATAGTTACTTGTAGTCCTCTGCTTATCAATACTTAACTTTATTTCGTGAGATTAAACAGATGGGATAGATCCTCTTTATTGTTTAGGCCCTTAGGATAAAGGCAATTCAGGGAAAATATCCATTTGGACTCTTGTAGGAGTAATTTATGTTCATGGTTTCCTCCTCTCCAATTTTTTCTCACTATCTCTATCCCACAAAATCTCATTTCCCTAATATTTCCTCCGTGTTTAGTAGTAAAATGTTTATATACGGCTGTGTCTATCCTTTTTTTCTCTATACATAGTATGTGCTCCCTCATTCTGTCTTTCAATTGTCTAGAAGTTTGTCCTACGTATTGTAATTTACATGGACATTCAATGAGGTATATGACATTATGATCGCCACATCTTATCAGACTGTTGATCATAAATTTTTCTTTAGTGTGCGCAGATGAAAATGAGGTTGTTTTCCAACCATTTTTACACGCCTTGCAATTCGGGCATGGGAAAAAAACTCTTATCTTTTTATTGCATTGGTCTACCACTGCGCCTATTTTTTGTTGTTTAGGGACAGTTGGAGCCAATCTGTTTTTTAAATTATTTGTCTTCCTATAAATAAATTTCGGATGTGGTGTTAGTAGTTCTCCCAAAATGTCATCTTCCTTCAGAAGTGGCCAATGCTTTCTATAAATCTTTTCTATAATGTGTTTGTTCTCACAGTATTCAGTGATGAAAGGGACATCTACATTGTCTTCCGAAGTTGTTAATTTTTCTCTGGTTTTATATTTTAGGAGGGTTTTTCTGTCAATGGCTTTTACTTCTTCAATTTTTTCTTCCAGTAGTGTCGCTTCATATCCTCTCTCGATAAATCTCTGTTTTAGTACCTGAGTTTGTTCTTCCCACTTTTTGGATCCGAACAGTTCTTTTTAATCCTTAGGAGTTGCCCCTTAGGTATATTTTCTTTCCAGACTTTATGGTGGCAGCTTTCATTGTGAATGTAATTGTTACAGTCGACCTCCTTAAAGAAGGTCGAAGTAACGGATTCTCCATTTATTATGTCTATCTTGAGGTCCAGGAAGTTTATGGATTGTTTATTGCATTCATAAGTGAATCTCAAATTTTTTATATTTTTATTCATAATTTGTATGGTGTAATGCAGATCTTCCATAGATCCCTTCCAAATAAGGAAAATGTCATCAATGTATCTTAAGTAGAGGACCAGGTCCGCGCTAGCTGGGCAGGACTCCCAAAAAATATGCTCCCATTGGCCCATATATAGGTTAGCATAGCTAGGCGCGAACCTGGTCCCCATCGCTGTACCACATTGTTGGTGATAAAACTTTTTATCATGATTAAAATAATTATGGGTTAAAATGTAATAAATACTATCTAAAACAAAAGTGCATTGTGCCTCAGGAATGCATGGGTCTTTTGAAAGAAAGAACTTGACAGCTTCAATACCTCCTTCATGCGGTATACTCGTGTATAGTGAGACTACATCGCAAGTTGCCATAATAAATGACTCTTCCCATTTTAGATTGTCCAATATTGTTAAAATTTGTGTAGAGTCTCTCAGATATGATGGAAGGTTGATGACTTGTTTCTGTAAGATTTTATCAACATATTCCGACATATTGCTTGATATCGACCCAATCCCCGATATAATTGGTCTCCCTGGAGGGTTGGTCACCGATTTATGTATCTTAGGGAGTTGGTAAAACACTGGGGTAATGGGGTATTTAACCATAATATAGTTATATTCTCTCTGATTGAGTATCCCCAGTGTTTTAGCTTTGGTGGTCAAAGCTTCCAAGTCTTTTGTAAATTTTTCTATTGGGTCGCTCAGTAGCCTCTTATATGTCTTGGAATCACTCAAGATTCTATTGCAATCTTCCTCATAATTGCACTTATCCATCACAACGATAGCTCCGCCTTTGTCGGCAGGTTTAATAGTTAATTTGTGGTCTTTCTCAAGTCTTTCAATTGTGTCCATCTGGGATCTGGATAGGTTAAAACGTACCTTATTCAGTCTATTTTGACTCAGTTTCCTAATGTCATTACAGACATTCGTTTTGAATGTTTCAATTGCACACCCTTTACTTCCCACCGGGTAAAAGGAGGATTTCGGTCTTAGACCTGTATGTAAAAATTGATCATTTTCAACTGGGGCTATATAGTTGCGTTCTATTGGAGATTTGAGGAAGTGACGCTTAAGTGTTAACTTCCTCACAAATTCTTTTGTGTTAATGAACGCCTGAAATTTGTTTAGGCGATTGGTGGGTGCAAAGCTTAGACCATGGGATAAAATTCCTTCTTCTTGTGTAGTTAATTCCCTCGAACTCAAATTGTATATACCATTGGTCATCTTTTTTGTGACCAGGGGGTCAGTCTGCGATGTGTGGGGGGTCTCTCCGTGTGTACACACTTTTTTCTGTGACCTTGTCGTATTTGTTTTTCTTAGTGCTGTGCCACTTCTCCTTCCTCTGCGGGTTTTCTTTTTAGTTTTGTGGTAGTCTCCTGATCTTCCGAGTCTGTGTTTTTTCTCTTTCTCTGTGTTTTTTCTTTCACTCTTGGTGGTAAGGGGTTTCCCCCTAAAAAAGATGACTCTGAGATAGAGGCTGGTATGTCTACTGTTTCTGTAATGTGTGTCACTTTGTCATGTCCTTTTTGTGGTATAGTACTTTTATTATGTTCTTCTTGTGATCTTGAACCTTGCATCCTTGGTTCTCTTCTTGCTCTATCCTGGTAGAGATCCCTCTGATCAAAGCTCCCATGATATCCTCCATTTCTGTTCCTGCTATAGTCTCTGCTTCTATTCCGGTAGTTATAGCGGAAATGTCCTCTGGATTCTCTCTGATCAGAGTTTCTTATCCTGTAGTCAAACACATCGTCTCTATCTTCCTGGTGGATGGTTCTCCTATCTTCACCATACCTTGCTTGGAATCTAGGTCTATCAAATTCTCTTTCTTCATGTTGATAGTGATTCACATGGTGTGGTGTGTGTAGATTTCTTCTGTAGTGATACGGACGATAATATGAATTAGAGTAATAGTTGGAATTGCGTTTATTATCATAATTTGAGTAATATCCATTATTGTTCCTCATCCGGTAATCCTGGTTACGGCCATAGGTATTCTGATGGTACCTACGCTCATCATGTTGCCAGGCGGGTCTATCCCAAGTTTCGCGATTTCTTTCTTGGAAATGTACATTAGATGAGTCTTTCCTTGTATCGTGTCGGTTTGATCCTTGGTATTTCATATTCGATTTGTTATTTGATTGTTTCCTGCCGTATTTCAATACGTTCCATCCGTCTCCTACCTCCCTATCCACCATATTTTTGACTTGATGTTGGATAGTTTCTTTAGGTTCATCATTCTGAGAGGGTGTGTTTGGCTGGGCTTCAATGGGATCAGTTCTCTTAATACTATCCAATTCTCTATTTAGCTTTCTCATTTTCTTTGCGATTATATCTTCTCTCACTTTAGTGGCTTTCTTAAACATCGTGTTCTTTCTTTCTGTAATTTCTTTTCCTTCTGCCTCTGTGACCTCGATGTTGTTTAGTATTATTTCGTCATCTTTAATGTCTAGGTCTAATTTAGTTAAAAGGGAGCTTCTGTACTCTATAATAAGCTTAATTAGATTCCTAGATGCCTCCAAGAGAATATTTATCCATTTTTCTACATATAATGGATCTGATATTGGAAAGGCACAGTCCTTGTGTATGCTCAGACCTCAAGGAATGAGGTCCAATTCTAAACACTTGTTCAGAAACGAAATTTCTGCTTTGTATTTTACTTCAGTGACTAAAGCTTTCTCTAGATCTCTAAATAGTGATGGAATGTCGAGTCTATCTGGGTCTATGTCTGGTGAGCTGTCCATATCATTGTGAATGTCTAAGCTGATTTCTCTTCTTAGTGTATGTAAATCTTCCATGTTTGATCTAGGAACTGTACTGAGACTTGTCAGCATAATGGTACTCAGGTTTAGCAGGATACAGTACTGAGACTTGTCAGCATATTGGTACTCAGGTTTAGCAGGATACAGTACTGTGGCTTGTCAGCATAATGGTACTCAAGTTTAGCAGGACACAGTACTGAGGCTTGTCAGCATAATGGTACTCAAGTTTAGCAGGACACAGTACTGAGGCTTGTCAGCATAATGGTACTCAGGTTTAGGAGGATACAGTACTGATGCTTATCAGCATAATGGTACTCAAGTTTAGCAGGACACAGTACTGAGGCTTGTCAGCATAATGGTACTCAGGTTTAGCAGGACACAGTACTGAGACTTGTCAGAATAATGGTACTCAGGTTTAGCAGGATACAGTATTGAGGCTTGTCAGCATAATGGTACTCAAGTTTAGCAGGACACAGTACTGAGACTTGTCAGCATAATGGTACTCAGGTTTAGCAGGACACAGTACTGAGACTTGTCAGCATAATGGTACTCAGGTTTAGCAGGATACAGTATTGAGGCTTGTCAGCATAATGGTACTCAAGTTTAGCAGGACACAGTACTGAGGCTTGTCAGCATAATGGTACTCAGGTTTAGCAGGATACAGTACTGAGACTTGTCAGCATAATGGTACTCAGGTTTAGCAGGATACAGTACTGAGGCTTGTCAGCATAATGGTACTCAAGTTTAGCAGGATACAGTACTGAGGCTTGTCAGCATAATGGTACTCAAGTTTAGCAGGACACAGTACTGAGGCTTGTCAGCATAATGGTACTCAGGTTTAGGAGGATACAGTACTGAAGCTTGTCAGCATAATGGTACTCAAGTTTAGCAGGACACAGTACTGAGGCTTGTCAGCATAATGGTACTCAGGTTTAGCAGGATACAGTACTGAGGCTTGTCAGCATAATGGTACTCAGGTTTAGCAGGATACAGTACTGAGGCTTGTCAGCATAATGGTACTCAGGTTTAGCAGGATACAGTATTGAGACTTGTCAGCATAATGGTACTCAGGTTTAGCAGGACACAGTACTGAGACTTGTCAGCATAATGGTACTCAGGTTTAGCAGGATACAGTATTGAGGCTTGTCAGCATAATGGTACTCAAGTTTAGCAGGACACAGTACTGAGGCTTGTCAGCATAATGGTACTCAAGTTTAGCAGGACACAGTACTGAGGCTTGTCAGCATAATGGTACTCAGGTTTAGGAGGATACAGTACTGAAGCTTGTCAGCATAATGGTACTCAAGTTTAGCAGGATACAGTACTGAGGCTTGTCAGCATAATGGTACTCAAGTTTAGCAGGATACAGTACTGAGGCTTGTCAGCATAATGGTACTCAGGTTTAGCAGGATACAGTACTGAGACTTGTCAGCATAATGGTACTCAGGTTTAGCAGGATACAGTATTGAGGCTTGTCAGCATAATGGTACTCAAGTTTAGCAGGACACAGTACTGAGACTTGTCAGCATAATGGTACTCAGGTTTAGCAGGACACAGTACTGAGACTTGTCAGCATAATGGTACTCAGGTTTAGCAGGATACAGTATTGAGGCTTGTCAGCATAATGGTACTCAAGTTTAGCAGGACACAGTACTGAGGCTTGTCAGCATAATGGTACTCAGGTTTAGCAGGACACTGTACTGAGGCTTGTCAGCATAATGGTACTCAAGTTTAGCAGGATACAGTACTGAGGCTTGTCAGCATAATGGTACTCAAGTTTAGCAGGACACAGTACTGAGGCTTGACAGCATAATGGTAGGAAAAAAAAAAAAGATGTATAACCTGCGCAAAAAACAGATAAGGGAAGGGGGATGTGGGAAACCTCTAGCTCTCCTCAATGGGTACCCTAGCGTACCCAATGTGTAAATGAAATCAATACGGAGTGGATGTGAGCGCCAAATAGGCTGAGGATAGGGAAGGGAGCGCCAAATAGGCTAAAAGATAATAAGCTGGTAAATATGTAGCTAAAAGAGGTGATTAAGATAATGTTAAAATAATATGTTGAAATATGAGATTTATTCTACACATTAATTAAAATAATGACACAATAGTGGTTACTCATGGATCCATGTTACAATGACAATAGAATAATAAAATACAATGCAATATATGTTAAAAACAGAAGATAAACTGGTTGAATCAATAGGCTGATGATAAAGGGATGGCCTAAATAGGCAGATTCTCTATTGTATAGTTGGCACTTGTATTATACAGTATTGAGGCTTGTCAGCATAATGGTACTCAAGTTTAGCAGGACACAGTACTGAGGCCTGTCAGCATAATGGTACTCAAGTTTAGCAGGACACAGTACTGAGGCTTGTCAGCATAATGGTACTCAGGTTTAGGAGGATACAGTACTGAAGCTTGTCAGCATAATGGTACTCAAGTTCAGCAGGAAACAGTACTGAGGCTTGTCAGCATAATGGTACTCAAGTTTAGCAGGATACAGTACTGAGGCTTGTCAGCATAATGGTACTCAGGTTTAGCAGGATACAGTACTGAGACTTGTCAGCATAATGGTACTCAGGTTTAGCAGGATACAGTATTGAGGCTTGTCAGCATAATGGTACTCAAGTTTAGCAGGACACAGTACTGAGACTTGTCAGCATAATGGTACTCAGGTTTAGCAGGACACAGTACTGAGACTTGTCAGCATAATGGTACTCAGGTTTAGCAGGATACAGTATTGAGGCTTGTCAGCATAATGGTACTCAAGTTTAGCAGGACACAGTACTGAGGCTTGTCAGCATAATGGTACTCAGGTTTAGCAGGACACTGTACTGAGGCTTGTCAGCATAATGGTACTCAAGTTTAGCAGGATACAGTACTGAGGCTTGTCAGCATAATGGTACTCAAGTTTAGCAGGACACAGTACTGAGGCTTGTCAGCATAATGGTAGGAAAAAAAAAAAAGATGTATAACCTGCGCAAAAAACAGATAAGGGAAGGGGGATGTGGGAAACCTCTAGCTCTCCTCAATGGGTACCCTAGCGTACCCAATGTGTAAATGAAATCAATACGGAGTGGATGTGAGCGCCAAATAGGCTGAGGATAGGGAAGGGAGCGCCAAATAGGCTAAAAGATAATAAGCTGGTAAATATGTAGCTAAAAGAGGTGATTAAGATAATGTTAAAATAATATGTTGAAATATGAGATTTATTCTACACATTAATTAAAATAATGACACAATAGTGGTTACTCATGGATCCATGTTACAATGACAATAGAATAATAAAATACAATGCAATATATGTTAAAAACAGAAGATAAACTGGTTGAATCAATAGGCTGATGATAAAGGGATGGCCTAAATAGGCCGATTCTCTATTGTATAGTTGGCACCTTGGTTGAGTCCAGTCTGTGTTAAATGCTCCTGGTAAGTGGTTGGTTGTAATCCAAATAAAAACACAGAAAAATGTGGCTAAGGTATACAAATGTGGTCAGTGTCCAATACAAAAAATGATCAAAAAAATAGAAAAAGGTGAAAAAATGAAAAAATGAAAAATGCAAAAAATTAAAAAATGGTGAAAAAATGTGTTCACTCGGTGTGATATAACGATGGTAAAAAAATAATAAATAAAATTCCTCCAAAAAGTGTGTAACAATGAGAGTAGTGTCAGATGTAGATCCAAAGTGATGTAAGTGAATTCAGTGCAAGTAGATCAGTGGTTCAGTGTTGATACAATGTTTGACAATACAAATAGGTTTATACTAAAAAAGCCTGAAAAAAAGAAACAAACAATACTATAATATATGCAATCTGTTCAATGGATATATCAGTATTATGCTTACTCAGTTCTGTCGACGCGTTTCGGCCATGTACCTCTGGCCTTTATCAAGACTAACAAAATGAGTAAGCTCACAGAATTTATAAAAATTATGACTAGTGTTTTGGCGCCAAAAACTGGTAGGCCACACCCCCTTCCTGTTTAGTAGCATTGTGGGTATGGGCAAAAAGTTTGATTTCACTTATGTTGTTATAATCCTTGTTAATGGCTTTTGGTGTGTTCTTAGAAATATGTCTAATTGTAATTTTTCTTTTTCTATATATACATTTAATTCGCATGTTTCATAAGATAAATATTTAGACTTTATGCCTAAACTTCCGGTTTCGCTGGTAAATCTTGCACTTGCTTCCGGTTTTGCTACCATATGTAACGTTAGCTTCCGGTTTCTGCTTATGTCTTAGATAGTGATATTGGTCCCTTTCTGTTAGTAATATAAATTCATATACCAATATGCTTGATTCATTTCGTTGCTACTTATGTTAGCAGTCTTTTTTCTGCTGCTTTTGATTTCTATTCTTTCTCTCTAATTCCTATATCATGCATATGTTGCTTATGTTTACCCTCTTTTACTTCCAATTACCAGTTCCGGTTCCGGTGTTTCGTGTTTACATTACTGCTAAGTGCTGAAATCCTTTAATAGTTGAAATCCCGATACATTGTATGGATGATAATCTAGACTGCTTATAGATGGTATTATCCTTATATAATTGAGTGACTATACAGTGGGGTAATAAATATAGTTGGGATCGGATATTCAGTTCTGCTTTGTGGAATGTCTAATATTGATCAACATTTTACTTGTCAGTTCTCCGCTTCAAAAATGAATCTTAAAGGGATCTTTTGACAAGTACATTAACGGATAACATTATACAGGTTACATAGATAAATAAATAAACCTTAATAATGAAAAATGAATTGACGGATAACAGTATACAGGTACAATAAAAAACTTCATATAAAAACTTCATATAAAAACACTATATAAAATACTTTGTCATTAAAATGTGAATATAAAATGGTATACAGTATTTTCATTATACGAGTCCGGTATAAACTGGAGTCCAATACAAAATGTGTGAATGAGATGCAAGGCTGTTAAGGTCAGTTGATATGCACTAAATAATTAAAATGCAATACAAAATGCAGTAAAAATTAAAATGTATATGGTGCGATTGTGCTGGATGTTAAGACCATGACAGATAAAAACACTAAAAGCTGAATTGTACCTTGAGGTGAGGGTGGGACCTAAGGGAGAGTAAATATAATATGCGGACCTCCTAAATATATAAAACATAAATATAAATACATGCAGACACCTGTCGTAATAGGTTAGTGTGGTAGAATCAGATCCAATATCTGAATGGATAAAATTATGGTAAATATAAAAAATAAAAAATAAAACCAGACAGAATAATGTTATACTTGTGACTTGGGTGGCTTCTCGCCGACATATGTGGACTCGTGTTGTAGAGTTATATGGTCCTGACTAGAAAACTCTGTGTGTTATATATGGGACACTATGGTGGATATAAAACTTCTGACTAAAATGCGGGAGGATATAGGTAATATCTTTGTGGCGGATAGTTACTTGTAGTCCTCTGCTTATCAATACTTAACTTTATTTCGTGAGATTAAACAGATGGGATAGATCCTCTTTATTGTTTAGGCCCTTAGGATAAAGGCAATTCAGGGAAAATATCCATTTGGACTCTTGTAGGAGTAATTTATGTTCATGGTTTCCTCCTCTCCAATTTTTTCTCACTATCTCTATCCCACAAAATCTCATTTCCCTAATATTTCCTCCGTGTTTAGTAGTAAAATGTTTATATACGGCTGTGTCTATCCTTTTTTTCTCTATACATAGTATGTGCTCCCTCATTCTGTCTTTCAATTGTCTAGAAGTTTGTCCTACGTATTGTAATTTACATGGACATTCAATGAGGTATATGACATTATGATCGCCACATCTTATCAGACTGTTGATCATAAATTTTTCTTTAGTGTGCGCAGATGAAAATGAGGTTGTTTTCCAACCATTTTTACACGCCTTGCAATTCGGGCATGGGAAAAAAACTCTTATCTTTTTATTGCATTGGTCTACCACTGCGCCTATTTTTTGTTGTTTAGGGACAGTTGGAGCCAATCTGTTTTTTAAATTATTCGTCTTCCTATAAATAAATTTCGGATGTGGTGTTAGTAGTTCTCCCAAAATGTCATCTTCCTTCAGAAGTGGCCAATGCTTTCTATAAATCTTTTCTATAATGTGTTTGTTCTCACAGTATTCAGTGATGAAAGGGACATCTACATTGTCTTCCGAAGTTGTTAATTTTTCTCTGGTTTTATATTTTAGGAGGGTTTTTCTGTCAATGGCTTTTACTTCTTCAATTTTTTCTTCCAGTAGTGTCGCTTCATATCCTCTCTCGATAAATCTCTGTTTTAGTACCTGAGTTTGTTCTTCCCACTTTTTGGATCCGAACAGTTCTTTTTAATCCTTAGGAGTTGCCCCTTAGGTATATTTTCTTTCCAGACTTTATGGTGGCAGCTTTCATTGTGAATGTAATTGTTACAGTCGACCTCCTTAAAGAAGGTCGAAGTAACGGATTCTCCATTTATTATGTCTATCTTGAGGTCCAGGAAGTTTATGGATTGTTTATTGCATTCATAAGTGAATCTCAAATTTTTTATATTTTTATTCATAATTTGTATGGTGTAATGCAGATCTTCCATAGATCCCTTCCAAATAAGGAAAATGTCATCAATGTATCTTAAGTAGAGGACCAGGTCCGCGCTAGCTGGGCAGGACTCCCAAAAAATATGCTCCCATTGGCCCATATATAGGTTAGCATAGCTAGGAGCGAACCTGGTCCCCATCGCTGTACCACATTGTTGGTGATAAAACTTTTTATCATGATTAAAATAATTATGGGTTAAAATGTAATAAATACTATCTAAAACAAAAGTGCATTGTGCCTCAGGAATGCATGGGTCTTTTGAAAGAAAGAACTTGACAGCTTCAATACCTCCTTCATGCGGTATACTCGTGTATAGTGAGACTACATCGCAAGTTGCCATAATAAATGACTCTTCCCATTTTAGATTGTCCAATATTGTTAAAATTTGTGTAGAGTCTCTCAGATATGATGGAAGGTTGATGACTTGTTTCTGTAAGATTTTATCAACATATTCCGACATATTGTTTGATATCGACCCAATCCCCGATAAAATTGGTCTCCCTGGAGGGTTGGTCACCGATTTATGTATCTTAGGGAGTTGGTAAAACACTGGGGTAATGGGGTATTTAACCATAATATAGTTATATTCTCTCTGATTGAGTATCCCCAGTGTTTTAGCTTTGGTGGTCAAAGCTTCCAAGTCTTTTGTAAATTTTTCTATTGGGTCGCTCAGTAGCCTCTTATATGTCTTGGAATCACTCAAGATTCTATTGCAATCTTCCTCATAATTGCACTTATCCATCACAACGATAGCTCCGCCTTTGTCGGCAGGTTTAATAGTTAATTTGTGGTCTTTCTCAAGTCTTTTAATTGTGTCCATCTGGGATCTGGATAGGTTAAAACGTACCTTATTCAGTCTATTTTGACTCAGTTTCCTAATGTCATTACAGACATTCGTTTTGAATGTTTCAATTGCACACCCTTTACTTCCCACCGGGTAAAAGGAGGATTTCGGTCTTAGACCTGTATGTAAAAATTGATCATTTTCAACTGGGGCTATATAGTTGCGTTCTATTGGAGATTTGAGGAAGTGACGCTTAAGTGTTAACTTCCTCACAAATTCTTTTGTGTTAATGAACGCCTGAAATTTGTTTAGGCGATTGGTGGGTGCAAAGCTTAGACCATGGGATAAAATTCCTTCTTCTTGTGTAGTTAATTCCCTCGAACTCAAATTGTATATACCATTGGTCATCTTTTTTGTGACCAGGGGGTCAGTCTGCGATGTGTGGGGGGGTCTCTCCGTGTGTACACACTTTTTTCTGTGACCTTGTCGTATTTGTTTTTCTTAGTGCTGTGCCACTTCTCCTTCCTCTGCGGGTTTTCTTTTTAGTTTTGTGGTAGTCTCCTGATCTTCCGAGTCTGTGTTTTTTCTCTTTCTCTGTGTTTTTTCTTTCACTCTTGGTGGTAAGGGGTTTCCCCCTAAAAAAGATGACTCTGAGATAGAGGCTGGTATGTCTACTGTTTCTGTAATGTGTGTCACTTTGTCATGTCCTTTTTGTGGTATAGTACTTTTATTATGTTCTTCTTGTGATCTTGAACCTTGCATCCTTGGTTCTCTTCTTGCTCTATCCTGGTAGAGATCCCTCTGATCAAAGCTCCCATGATATCCTCCATTTCTGTTCCTGCTATAGTCTCTGCTTCTATTCCGGTAGTTATAGCGGAAATGTCCTCTGGATTCTCTCTGATCAGAGTTTCTTATCCTGTAGTCAAACACATCGTCTCTATCTTCCTGGTGGATGGTTCTCCTATCTTCACCATACCTTGCTTGGAATCTAGGTCTATCAAATTCTCTTTCTTCATGTTGATAGTGATTCACATGGTGTGGTGTGTGTAGATTTCTTCTGTAGTGATACGGACGATAATATGAATTAGAGTAATAGTTGGAATTGCGTTTATTATCATAATTTGAGTAATATCCATTATTGTTCCTCATCCGGTAATCCTGGTTACGGCCATAGGTATTCTGATGGTACCTACGCTCATCATGTTGCCAGGCGGGTCTATCCCAAGTTTCGCGATTTCTTTCTTGGAAATGTACATTAGATGAGTCTTTCCTTGTATCGTGTCGGTTTGATCCTTGGTATTTCATATTCGATTTGTTATTTGATTGTTTCCTGCCGTATTTCAATACGTTCCATCCGTCTCCTACCTCCCTATCCACCATATTTTTGACTTGATGTTGGATAGTTTCTTTAGGTTCATCATTCTGAGAGGGTGTGTTTGGCTGGGCTTCAATGGGATCAGTTCTCTTAATACTATCCAATTCTCTATTTAGCTTTCTCATTTTCTTTGCGATTATATCTTCTCTCACTTTAGTGGCTTTCTTAAACATCGTGTTCTTTCTTTCTGTAATTTCTTTTCCTTCTGCCTCTGTGACCTCGATGTTGTTTAGTATTATTTCGTCATCTTTAATGTCTAGGTCTAATTTAGTTAAAAGGGAGCTTCTGTACTCTATAATAAGCTTAATTAGATTCCTAGATGCCTCCAAGAGAATATTTATCCATTTTTCTACATATAATGGATCTGATATTGGAAAGGCACAGTCCTTGTGTATGCTCAGACCTCAAGGAATGAGGTCCAATTCTAAACACTTGTTCAGAAACGAAATTTCTGCTTTGTATTTTACTTCAGTGACTAAAGCTTTCTCTAGATCTCTAAATAGTGATGGAATGTCGAGTCTATCTGGGTCTATGTCTGGTGAGCTGTCCATATCATTGTGAATGTCTAAGCTGATTTCTCTTCTTAGTGTATGTAAATCTTCCATGTTTGATCTAGGAACTGTACTGAGACTTGTCAGCATAATGGTACTCAGGTTTAGCAGGATACAGTACTGAGACTTGTCAGCATATTGGTACTCAGGTTTAGCAGGATACAGTACTGTGGCTTGTCAGCATAATGGTACTCAAGTTTAGCAGGACACAGTACTGAGGCTTGTCAGCATAATGGTACTCAAGTTTAGCAGGACACAGTACTGAGGCTTGTCAGCATAATGGTACTCAGGTTTAGGAGGATACAGTACTGATGCTTATCAGCATAATGGTACTCAAGTTTAGCAGGACACAGTACTGAGGCTTGTCAGCATAATGGTACTCAGGTTTAGCAGGACACAGTACTGAGACTTGTCAGAATAATGGTACTCAGGTTTAGCAGGATACAGCATTGAGGCTTGTCAGCATAATGGTACTCAAGTTTAGCAGGACACAGTACTGAGACTTGTCAGCATAATGGTACTCAGGTTTAGCAGGACACAGTACTGAGACTTGTCAGCATAATGGTACTCAGGTTTAGCAGGATACAGTATTGAGGCTTGTCAGCATAATGGTACTCAAGTTTAGCAGGACACAGTACTGAGGCTTGTCAGCATAATGGTACTCAGGTTTAGCAGGATACAGTACTGAGACTTGTCAGCATAATGGTACTCAGGTTTAGCAGGATACAGTACTGAGGCTTGTCAGCATAATGGTACTCAAGTTTAGCAGGACACAGTACTGAGGCTTGTCAGCATAATGGTACTCAAGTTTAGCAGGACACAGTACTGAGGCTTGTCAGCATAATGGTACTCAGGTTTAGGAGGATACAGTACTGAAGCTTGTCAGCATAATGTTACTCAAGTTTAGCAGGAAACAGTACTGAGGCTTGTCAGCATAATGGTACTCAGGTTTAGCAGGATACAGTACTGAGGCTTGTCAGCATAATGGTACTCAGGTTTAGCAGGATACAGTACTGAGGCTTGTCAGCATAATGGTACTCAGGTTTAGCAGGATACAGTATTGAGACTTGTCAGCATAATGGTACTCAGGTTTAGCAGGACACAGTACTGAGACTTGTCAGCATAATGGTACTCAGGTTTAGCAGGATACAGTATTGAGGCTTGTCAGCATAATGGTACTCAAGTTTAGCAGGACACAGTACTGAGGCTTGTCAGCATAATGGTACTCAAGTTTAGCAGGACACAGTACTGAGGCTTGTCAGCATAATGGTACTCAGGTTTAGGAGGATACAGTACTGAAGCTTGTCAGCATAATGGTACTCAAGTTCAGCAGGAAACAGTACTGAGGCTTGTCAGCATAATGGTACTCAAGTTTAGCAGGATACAGTACTGAGGCTTGTCAGCATAATGGTACTCAGGTTTAGCAGGATACAGTACTGAGACTTGTCAGCATAATGGTACTCAAGTTTAGCAGGACACAGTACTGAGACTTGTCAGCATAATGGTACTCAGGTTTAGCAGGACACAGTACTGAGACTTGTCAGCATAATGGTACTCAGGTTTAGCAGGATACAGTATTGAGGCTTGTCAGCATAATGGTACTCAAGTTTAGCAGGACACAGTACTGAGACTTGTCAGCATAATGGTACTCAGGTTTAGCAGGACACAGTACTGAGACTTGTCAGCATAATGGTACTCAGGTTTAGCAGGATACAGTATTGAGGCTTGTCAGCATAATGGTACTCAAGTTTAGCAGGACACAGTACTGAGGCTTGTCAGCATAATGGTACTCAGGTTTAGCAGGATACAGTACTGAGACTTGTCAGCATAATGGTACTCAGGTTTAGCAGGATACAGTACTGTGGCTTGTCAGCATAATGGTACTCAAGTTTAGCAGGACACAGTACTGAGGCTTGTCAGCATAATGGTACTCAAGTTTAGCAGGACACAGTACTGAGGCTTGTCAGCATAATGGTACTCAGGTTTAGGAGGATACAGTACTGAAGCTTGTCAGCATAATGGTACTCAAGTTTAGCAGGACACAGTACTGAGACTTGTCAGCATAATGGTACTCAGGTTTGGCAGGACACAGTACTGAGACTTGTCAGCATAATGGTACTCAAGTTTAGCAGGAAACAGTACTGAGGCTTGTCAGCATAATGGTACTCAAGTTTAGCAGGATACAGTACTGAGGCTTGTCAGCATAATGATACTCAGGTTTAGCAGGATACAGTACTGAGACTTATCAGCATAATGGTACTCAGGTGTAGCAGGACAAAGTATTGAGACTTGTCAGCATAATGGTACTCAGGTTTAGCAGGATACAGCACTGAGACTTATCAGCATAATGGTACTCAGGTGTAGCAGGACAAAGTATTGTGACTTGTCAGCATAATGGTACTCAGGTTTAGCAGGATACAGTACTGAGACTTGTCAGCATAATGGTACTCAGGTTTAGCAGGATACAGTACTGAGGCTTGTCAGCATAATGGTACTCAGGTTTAACGGGATACAGTACTGAGACTTGTTAGCATAATGGTACTCAGGTTTAGCAGGATACAGTACTGAGGCTTGTCAGCATAATGGTACTCAGGTTTAGCAGGATACAGTACTGAGACTTGCCAGCATAATGGTACTTGGGTTTAGCATGATACAGTACTGTGGCTTGTCAGCATAATGGTACTCAGGTTTAGCAGGACACAGTACTGAGGCTTGTTAGCATAATGGTACTCAGGTTTAGCAGGATACAGTACTGAGGCTTGTCAGCATAATGGTACTCAGGTTTAGCAGGACACTGTACTGAGGCTTGTCAGCAGAATGGTACTCAGGCTTAGCAGGATACAGTACTGAGACTTGTCAGCATAATGACACTGAGGCTTAACAGGACACAGTACTGAAGCTTGTCAGCATAATGACACTGAGGCTTAGCAGGACACAATACTGAGGCTTGTCAGCATAATGACACTGAGGCTTAGCAGGACACAGTACTGAGGCTTGTCAGCATAATGACACTGAGGCTTAGCAGGACACAGTACCAAGGCTTGTCAGCATAACGACACTGAGGCATAGCAGGACGAAGTACTGAGGCTTGTCAGCATAATGACACTGAGGCATAGCAGGACGAAGTACTGAGGCTTGTCAGCATAATGACACTGAGGCTTAGCAGGACAATAGTACTGAGACTTGTCAGGACACTGGCAGAACACTACTACAGAACCTTGATAGGAAACTGTACCAGAGATTTCTAGGCACTGGAGCAGAATATGATGCTTCACAGCTGGGTACTGGTGTACATAGACAACAAGCAGGTACAGAGCAATATGCAAGGCAAGGTAAAAGAGGGCATGTCAGGAACAATCCAATGATCAGTCACAGTCAAGAGTTGGACAGAGGTCCAGGGAATTCAGGGAAGACAAATCAGAGGTGCTCTCACAGGCAAAGGCTAAATGTAAAAACCCTGAGCAAAAGAACGAGCAGCTTTAAATAGCCAGGAAATGATATAAACTCAGTTCACATGGTAGCTTGAGGTTACATCTAAACAGGCAGATAATTATATTCTGAACCAGCATCAAGCTCTAGTCCTCTAGTGCAATGATTCTCAACCCAAGTGACCTCAAGGCTCTTTAAATTTTACCTGGACGTGTCCAGGGCCTGTTACTCCCTGCATATATATTTATATTAAAATGCATTGGTGTCAGTGGGGGAATAAATTATACTTTCATTGGTATCAGTAGGTTCATTGGTGTCTGTGGGGTGGTATCACTTATTTACCTGCAATGTCCAGACCCAATCCTGTCTGCTCCTTGTCCTGTACTGTATTCCCACTGAACTGCTGCTACATGCGCACAGCCCACACACACTTGTGCAATAGCACTCTGACAGGCCTGCCCAGTATGTTTGGAGTGGCGGGCATTTAGGTTAGCGGCCCATCAGCAGGGATGTCACGGCCCTGTACCGGGCTGCGTCCTGGATGTTGAGAAACCACACTCTAGTGCAGAGCTTTCCAAACTTTTCATGTTGGCGACACACTTTTTAGACCTACATCATTTTGCGACACAGTAATTCAGTTGTACTGGCAAACAGGAGGTTAAACTAACTTGTTTTAAGAGATACGGACACATACAGAAATGATATAATAACAAAATGTATTTACAAGTAACAGTATTTATGTATGTGCAAAAATTAAACTACTAAATTACTTACTATTTTAATGGGATGTATGAGGTTGATGGGATGAACACAATTTTTGAATATTTGGTTGAATATTAAAGACACTCGCAGTTCATCATCAAGCATTTTTAAGCTTCCCCTTCCTATCCATATATCAAGAGCAGGAACAGAAATGCACTACTGGGAAGCTAGTTGCAGAAAAAACCCCCACTGACTTCTGACTTCAGCTCAGCGTTTAAGCTGCCGCCCTCAGAGCTCTGCGAGTCTGACTGACTACTGCCTGCGCTGCAAACACACTGCTGTCCCACTCACTGACTACACATGCAGTCACGAGCCGATTAAGGAGACTACACGTGCAGTCACGAGCCGATTAAGGAGACTACACGTGCAGTCAGGAGCCAATGTGCCGCCAATGGGGAATAGTTTTAGTTCCCACTGAGCTGCGCCAATAGGTTAGGATGATCTGTGACCCCCCTAGGTATCAATCACGTGTCAACCATGTGATATGCATAGCCAGTAGGCGGAAAGTCAGACACCAAAAAAAAAAAAAATTTAAAAATACATTTAAAAAAATTTGTGCTGAAGCAGGGACACACCTACACACTGCTGCCGACACACTAGTGTGTCCCAACACACAGTTTGGAAAGCACTGCTCTAGTGGCTCACAAAGACAGCTGGGTTAGTTCACAAAGAGACAGTGTTCAATTATTTGGCCAAGCATCTCCCAGACTGACTGCTAACAGACATTAGTTTTTTATAGTTAACAGTTAACATTTGCTAGACTAAAAGCACACTACCTCAAGGGCTCCCCTTTATCTTTCCTACTTTAGTATTTTCTGGTATATAAGATTTAATTTAGGACCATTTCATTGTTCTGCATTTTATGTTTCAAATGAATGATGGTGAGTGGTCCCCCAGGCTGGGGAAAGTTTAGAAGGTGTTAGGACTGATGGTCATAAGACATTTGCTCATAGGACATATGGTCATAAGTACTTTTGGTCATAAGGACATTTGGTCATAAGGACATTTGGTCATAAGACATATGGTCATAGGATATTTGTTTAAAGCAAAAGCATGGAATCCGACTACTCCGTAAAAACAGTCTTTATTAAATCCATATAGGTAAAATAACACATGGGTAACACAGCAAATCCTGAAATGGTGTCACGGGCGCAGCACTGACAGGCTTACGCATTTCGTAAATACATCCGTAGTCACATCCTGCAGTGCTAAACCGAACACCTGTTTAAAAAGAACTCAAACAAATGTAATAGGTAAAAACATAAATCCCGCACTTGACTGTAAACCAATCAGGAAATAGAAATTAACACACACCCTACACAGAACAATGATTGAGCACGTAATCAAGAGAAACACATTAATATAAACAAGTTGATGCAGAATTTAGTGCAAAGGTTAATATATTAAATGCTGTAAAATGCAAATCAAAAAAAGGTAAATGTATTCTTTATACAGCAATAGAAATTATTTACAACATCTTGTCAAATTGACTGCATTTAAATTTTAGCAGTCATTGATATAACAGACAGATACATAACAGAAATTCAGAGGTACAACTTTGTTTAGGATTCTCTAAGGGAGGCTAGAGGTATAAAAGTATATAATGATACGAGTGATGTTGCCACTGCTGTGGTTGGGCATATTCAAAGGGAACTGGGTACAATTACGGCACCATACATAATTATTCAGTAAATACAATGAATTGATATTATTGCTGTTGATGACATGGTCTATTTATTTATGTATTTGTACATATTTCCCTTAGTATGTGTATTACAATATACATGCGAGTCATGATATGAAGAATGATCATTGCCCATATACCAGGTCAAATACACACAGTATCAAAAAAATATAAATATATCAATAATCCATATAATGACCCACATGTTCAAAGTGAGTATAGAGGCGCAACCTGTCACAAGAACTCTCCCCCCACAGTTCCATGCGGCATATTTAAGGTGGCATATTTAATGATTGGGAGAGAGGATGGACCCATATACAAGAAGTGACGTAAAATTAAATTAAATTAAATTGTGTGTGTTGGGAATGTGATTAAATATCAAGAATACATATCATTCCCAGAGATTCATAACATTGTATCTTGAATTTAAACTCTTGGGTGAATGTGTACCCAGAGTGAAAATCCAATACGCCTCTCGTTTGACCAACAACTGGTCTATGCTACCTCCTCTCATAGGTTTATTTATCTTTTCGATTGCACACCAAGAAAAAACCTTTAGATTGTTATTGTGTAGAACCCCAAAGTGTTGTACTATGGGAGTTGTAGCCCTTTGAGTAGTGAAGGAAAAAAGTGTTCCCTGATCCTTGTATTAAGATCCCGTGAGGTAAGCCCCATGTATTGGATCCGGCATTGGGTGCACTCAATCAGATACACTGCATACTCTGTTGTACAGTTCATACATGCACCAATAGTGTAACTCTTATTTGTTACCATACTGACAACATTTTTTGTAACTTTTGCAAATTCACATGGTTTACACTTGCGGTGCCCGCACTTATAAATGCCTGTATGTTTGAGCCAAGAGCCAACTGGTATTTTATCAGGCTTAAGTAACGTGGGAGATAGTATAGAGCCCAAAGAGGGACTCTTCATATAGGAACATCTCAAATCAGTCTTAACTGTATCAACCAATTTGTCTTCAGCCATCAGTATAGAAAAATGTTTGCGCACAATGGCGCATACCTGTGAATACTGGGCACTATGGGTGGTAACAAACGTTACACCTTTAAAGGTTTCCTTATCTTTGACCTTGGTGGTCAAGAGATCCTTCCGTGGGATCTTATTAACTGCTTCCCTTGCTTTTCCCACTGCCTGCAATGGATATTTTCTATCCCTAAGTCGTTTGTCTAAGTCATGTGACTCTTGTAAAAAAGTTTGCAGTATCTGTACAATTTCTTTTTAATCTAATGTACTCACCCTTGCAATGGCAAAGGGGACATGCCTGGGATGGCAACTTGTGCCTAATAACAGAGAATTGCCAGAAATAGGTTTCCTGTAGATGGTAGATTTTATAGTTCCCATTTCAGTACCCCCCAAGGACAAATCCAAATAATTAATGTGTTTACTGCTCCATTCATAAGTACATTTAAGACCTACATTATTTATGTTAAAAAAATCAATGAAGTGGGGAATATTACTCTCATCCCCAGTCCAGATAAATAACAAATCATCAATGTATCTTTTAAATATAAATATACATTCCCTAAATGGATTACTATCTCCAAAGATGTGGTAAAACTCCCACCAGCCAAGAAACAAGTTGGCAAAAGATGGTGCAAACTTAGCTGCCATAGCGGTACCGCATCTTTGGAGATAGAAAACATCCTCAAACTTAAAAAGGTTGTGAGTAAGTAGGAACTCAATGACCCTCAGAATAAATGACTTGAATACCTCTGTGTAATCGGTAAAATTGTCAAGAAAAAACATTATCGCTTCTATTCCTTTCGAATGGGGGATACTAGAGTAAAGGGACACAACATCCACTGTTAACCACTTGGAATCTGGAGTCCACCTCAGATTTTCCAACACATTGAGGATATGCTTAGTGTCTCTCACATACGAATGTAATGATACTACAAGGGGTTGTAGGATATGGTCAAGCCATTCCAACAAATTGCCCAAGAGAGAGTCCACCCCACTGACTGTTCCACAGTCAAATAAACAGCCGTAGCCTTATCCAAACTTCCCTGTTCGAGACCATCATCCAATAAATTCCTCAATTCCATCTGGAATAGTGGAGTGGGGTCTCTCTGTAGTTTCAAAAAATTTGTCTGATTTTTGTAATTGTCTTAACCCTTCATTAACATATTGTGTACGATCCATAACCACTACCATTCCTCCTTTGTCTGATTTTTTAATGACCAGTGCTCTATTTTCCCTAAGGGTAACCAGAGCCTTTTTCTCTGAAACAGATAAATTATGTTTATACTTGGTTTTACTATCTTTCAAGTTCAGCAGATCTTTTTCCACCCTGTTGTAAAAGGTCTCAATGACACTACCTCTACTCTGAATAGGGTAGAATGTCAATGTTTGCTTCAAACTAGGACATCTACTGGTGTCACCAACCTCATTCGTCGCTTCAAACTGAAGCTGTTGTAGCGCAATAATGTCACAACTATATCCAAACGAGGTATTTTCAGTGGCACCAGTATGAGTCGATACCAAATCAGTTGAGGAATTGTCTGAGAAATGCTTCTTAAGGGTAATATTCCGCACAAGTCCATTAATGTCTATTATGGTCTGGGATACGTCAAAATCATTTGTGGGAGCAAAGTTTAGACCAAGGCTCAAGACCTTATATTCGGCTAGATTTAGAGTTCTGCGGCCAAAGGGGTGCGTTAGCTACGCTGGCTTTTTTTCTCCCGCACCTTTTAAATACCGCTGGTATTTAGAATTCATAGAATGGCTGCGTTAGGCTCCAAAAAAGGAGCGTAGAGCATATTTACCGCCACTGCAACTCTCAATACCAGCGTTGCTTACGGACGTGGCCAGCTTCAAAAACGTGCTCGTGCACGATTCCCCCATAGGAAACAATGGGGCTGTTTGAGCTGAAAAAAAACCTAACACCTGCAAAAAAGCAGCGTTCAGCTCCTAACGCAGCCCCATTGTTTTCTATGGGGAAACACTTCCTAAGTCTGCACCTAACACCCTAACATGAACCCCGAGTCTAAACACCCCTAACCTTACATTTATTAACACCTAATCTGCCGCCCCCGCTATCGCTGACCCCTGCATATTATTATTAACCCCTAATCTGCCGCTCCGTACACCGCCGCTACCTACATTATCCCTATGTACCCCTAATCTGCTGCCCCTAATACCGCCGACACCTACATAATATTTATTAACCCATAATCTGCCGCCCCCAACGTCGCCGCCACCTACCTACACTTATTAACCCCTAATCTGCCGACCGAACCGCACCGCTACTATAATAAATGTATTAACCCCTAATCCGCCTCACTCCCGCCTCAATAACCCTATAATAAATAGTATTAACCCCTAATCTGCCCTCCCTAACATCGCCGACACCTAGCTTCAAACATTAACCCCTAATCTGCCGACCGGAGCTCACCGCTATTCTAATACATTTTTTAACCCCTAAAGCTAAGTCTAACCCTAACACTAACACCCCCCTAAGTTAAATATAATTTTTATCTAACGAAATAAATTAACTCTTATTAAATAAATGAATCCTATTTAAAACTAAATACTTACCTGTAAAATAAACCATAATATAGCTACAATATAAATTATAATCATATTGTAGCTATTTTAGGATTAATATTTATTTTACAGGCAACTTTGTATTTATTTTAACCAGGTACAATAGCTATTAAATAGATAATAACTATTTAATAGTTACCTAGTTAAAATAATTACAAAATTACCTGTAAAATAAATCCTAACCTAAGTTACAATTAAACCTAACACTACACTATCAATAAATTAATTAAATAAAATACCTACAATTATCTACAATTAAACCTAACACTACACTATCAATAAATTAATTAAATGCAATACCTACAAATAACTACAATTAAATAAACTAACTGAAGTACAAAAAATAAAAAAGAACTAAGTTACAAAAAATAAAAAAATATTTACAAACATTAGAAAAATATTACAACAATTTTAAACTAATTACACCTACTCTAAGCCCCCTAATAAAATAACAAAGCCCCCCAAAATAAAAAAATGCCCTACCCTATTCTAAATTAAAAAAGTTCAAAGCTCTTTTACCTTACCAGCCCTGAAAAGGGCCATTTGTGGGACATGCCCCAAATAATTCAGCTCTTTTGCCTGTAAAAAAAAACATACAATACCCCCCCAACATTACAACCCACCACCCACATACCCCTAATCTAACCCAAACCCCCCTTAAATAAACCTAACACTAAGCCCCTGAAGATCTTCCTACCTTATCTTCACCATGCCAGGTTCACCGATCGCTCCAGGCTACGAAATCTTCATCCAAGCCCAAGCGGGGGCTGGCGATCCATAATCCGGCTGAAATCTTCTATCAAGCGGCAGCTGAAGAGGTCCAGAAGAGGCTCCAAAGTCTTCATCCTATCCGGGAAGAAGAGGAGTTCCGGCCCGGCAACCATCTTGATCCAAGCGGCATCTTCTATCTTCATCCAATGATGAAGGCTCCATCTTGAAGACCTCCAGCGCAGATCAATCTTTTTCGTCCGACGTCCAACTGAAGAATGAAGGTTCCTTTAAGGGACGTCATCCAAGATGGCGTCCCTCGAATTCCGATTGGCTGATAGGATTCTATCAGCCAATCGGAATTAAGGTAGGAAAATTCTGATTGGCTGATGGAATCAGCCAATCAGAATCAAGTTCAATCCGATTGGCTGATCCAATCAGCCAATCAGATTGAGCTCGCATTCTATTGGCTGATCGGAACAGCCAATAGAATGTGAGCTCAATCTGATTGGCTGATTGGATCAGCCAATCGGATTGAACTTGATTCTGATTGGCTGATTCCATCAGCCAATCAATATTTTCCTACCTTAATTCCGATTGGCTGATGGAATCCTATCAGCCAATCGGAATTCGAGGGACGCCATCTTGGATGATGTCCCTTAAAGGAACCTTCATTCTTCGGTTGGACGTCGGAAGAAGAAGATTGATCCGCGCTGGAGGTCTTCAAGATGGAGCCGTTCATCATCGGATGAAGATAGAAGATGCCGCTTGGATCAAGATGGTTGCCGGTCCGGATCTCCTCTTCTTCCCGGATAGGATGAAGACTTTGGAGCCTCTTCTGGACCTCTTCAGCCGCCGCTTGATAGAAGATTTCAGCCGGATTATGGATCGCCAGCCCCCGCTTGGGCTTGGATGAAGATTTCGTAGCCTGGAGCGATCGGTGAACCTGGCATGGTGAAGATAAGGTAGGAAGATCTTCAGGGGCTTAGTGTTAGGTTTATTTAAGGGGGGTTTGGGTTAGATTAGGGGTATGTGGGTGGTGGGTTGTAATGTTGGGGGGGGTATTGTATGTTTTTTTTTACAGGCAAAAGAGCTGAATTATTTGGGGCATGCCCCGCAAATGGCCCTTTTCAGGGCTGGTAAGGTAAAAGAGCTTTGAACTTTTTAAATTTAGAATAGGGTAGGGCATTTTTTTATTTTGGGGGTCTTTGTTATTTTATTAGGGGGCTTAGAGTAGGTGTAATTAGTTTAAAATTGTTGTAATATTTTTCTAATGTTTGTAAATATTTTTTTATTTTTTGTAACTTAGTTCTTTTTTATTTATTGTACTTTAATTAGATTATTTAATTGTAGTTATTTGTAGGTATTGTATTTAATTAATTTATTCATAGTGTAGTGTTAGGTTTAATTGTAGATAATTGTAGGTATTGTATTTAATTAATTTATTCATAGTGTAGTGTTAGGTTTAATTGTAACTTAGGTTAGGATTTATTTTACAGGTAATTTTGTAATTATTTTAACTAGGTAACTATTAAATAGTTATTAACTATTTAATAGCTATTGTACCTGGTTAAAATAATTACAAAGTTACCTGTAAAATAAATATAAATCCTAAAATAGCTACAATAATCGGAACAGCCAATAGAATGTGAGCTCAATCTGATTGGCTGATTGGATCAGCCAATCGGATTGAACTTGATTCTGATTGGCTGATTCCATCAGCCAATCAATATTTTCCTACCTTAATTCCGATTGGCTGATGGAATCCTATCAGCCAATCGGAATTCGAGGGACGCCATCTTGGATGATGTCCCTTAAAGGAACCTTCATTCTTCGGTTGGACGTCGGAAGAAGAAGATTGATCCGCGCTGGAGGTCTTCAAGATGGAGCCGTTCATCATCGGATGAAGATAGAAGATGCCGCTTGGATCAAGATGGTTGCCGGTCCGGATCTCCTCTTCTTCCCGGATAGGATGAAGACTTTGGAGCCTCTTCTGGACCTCTTCAGCCGCCGCTTGATAGAAGATTTCAGCCGGATTATGGATCGCCAGCCCCCGCTTGGGCTTGGATGAAGATTTCGTAGCCTGGAGCGATCGGTGAACCTGGCATGGTGAAGATAAGGTAGGAAGATCTTCAGGGGCTTAGTGTTAGGTTTATTTAAGGGGGGTTTGGGTTAGATTAGGGGTATGTGGGTGGTGGGTTGTAATGTTGGGGGGGGTATTGTATGTTTTTTTTTACAGGCAAAAGAGCTGAATTATTTGGGGCATGCCCCGCAAATGGCCCTTTTCAGGGCTGGTAAGGTAAAAGAGCTTTGAACTTTTTAAATTTAGAATAGGGTAGGGCATTTTTTTATTTTGGGGGTCTTTGTTATTTTATTAGGGGGCTTAGAGTAGGTGTAATTAGTTTAAAATTGTTGTAATATTTTTCTAATGTTTGTAAATATTTTTTTATTTTTTGTAACTTAGTTCTTTTTTATTTATTGTACTTTAATTAGATTATTTAATTGTAGTTATTTGTAGGTATTGTATTTAATTAATTTATTCATAGTGTAGTGTTAGGTTTAATTGTAGATAATTGTAGGTATTGTATTTAATTAATTTATTGATAGTGTAGTGTTAGGTTTAATTGTAACTTAGGTTAGGATTTATTTTACAGGTAATTTTGTAATTATTTTAACTAGGTAACTATTAAATAGTTATTAACTATTTAATAGCTATTGTACCTGGTTAAAATAATTACAAAGTTACCTGTAAAATAAATATAAATCCTAAAATAGCTACAATATAATTATAATTTATATTGTAGCTATATTAGGGTTTATTTTACAGGTAAGTATTTAGCTTTAAATAGGAATAATTTATTTAATAATAGTTAATTTATTTTGTTAGATTTAAATTATATTTAAGTTAGGGGGGTGTTAGGGTTAGAATTAGCTTTAGGGGTTAAAAAATTTATTAGAGTAGTGGTGAGCTCCGGTCGGCAGATTAGGGGTTAATGCTTGAAGTTAGGTGTCGGCGATGTTAGGGAGGGCAGATTAGGGGTTAATACTATTTATTATAGGGTTATTGAGGCGGGAGTGAGGCGGATTAGGGGTTAATAACTTTATTATAATAGCGGCGCGGTCCGGTCGGCAGATTAGGGGTTAATAAGTGTAGGCAGGTGGAGGCGACGTTGAGGGGGGCAGATTAGGGGTTAATAAATATAATATAGGGGTCGGCGGTGTTAGGGGCAGCAGATTAGGGGTACATAAGTATAACGTAGCTTGCGGCGGCGTGCAGACGGCAGATTAGGGGTTAAAAAATGTAATTAGAGTGGCGGCGATGTGGGGGGACCTCGGTTTAGGGGTACATAGGTAGTTTATGGGTGTTAGTGTACTTTAGAGCACAGTAGTTAAGAGCTTTATAAACTGGCGTTAGCCCAGAAAGCTCTTAACTACTGACATTTTTTTGCGGCTGGAGTTTTGTCGTTAGATTTCTAACGCTCACTTCAGCCAAGACTCTAAATACCGGCGTTAGAAAGATCCCATTGAAAAGATAGGATACGCAAATGGCGTAGGGGGATCTGCAGTATGGAAAAGTCGCGGCTGCAAAGTGAGCGTTAGACCCTTTCCTGACTGACTCCAAATACCAGAGGGCGGTAAAAACCAGCGTTAGGAGCCTCTAACGCTGGTTTTGACGGCTACCGCCCAACTCTAAATCTAGCCGATTGTTTATTACTCAGTTTTTGTGATGAGAGATTAACCACATTCCCTACTACCATAGTGTGGTTTATTTGTATTTGGTCTGAGGTCTTGGCTCCCTCAATTGGTACCTGTCCTGATTGGGGTTCATATTAGGGTTGTATGTCTGCCCTTTGGCCTGTCCTCCCCCCTGCTGATGTATCCTGGTCCTGGGGAAAAACCTGGTTTATGATAGTATTATCAGCCCTTTAGTTGGAATACACTACAGAGCTGGATTCAACATAAGGGGTCTGTTTCTGTCTTACTACTATTATATCGGAGCACCAATGCATGGGTCCCCCATTGATGTTAACATAGAAGTGTTCACTAATGCATTGTCTGAATATTTATCCCCATCACTGGAGCAACCCGTCTCACTTCCTGAAAAGGTAGATGAATTACCCTTATTTTTATTATTATTGTTATTTTGATTTCTATTACCTCTCCTCCTCCTCCCAAATTTAGGCTGATTTAATCTGAAATTACCTCTGGATTTTTTATTCCAGATGTATACAGAATTATTGGAATAATCATACTTGTCCCTCACAAACTTAGAATGTTTGGTTTCCATTATCGCTGATCTACCGTTTGCCACAAAATCTCTTAAAGTTTTATCAAACCTAGCAAATCTGGATTATTGCATCTCCTATTCATCTCAATTTGTAATTCATTAATATCTTTTCTAATGATATCCAACAATTTACATTTATACTGTATTCCATCAATCTTAAAGAACACTCAGTAAAAACATTGTTCCATGAATCAACAAAGTCCTTTCAAACTCAAAAGGTATCAATCAGCACCTGAACCACTTGCACGCTACATAGGGGTACCACCAAACCCTACCAAATGTAGTGAAAGTCCAAAGAGTATGGCAGCAATAAGTGGTTTTCAAATGGTCTTTATTGGAGCACAACAAGCAAAGCAGCGACGTTTCTGGAACTTCCTCCCTTTGTCAAGCATTGCTTGACAAAGGAAAGGGAGGAAGTTCCCGAAACGTCGCTGCTTTGCTTGTTGTGCTCCAATAAAGACAATTTGAAAACCACTTATTGCTGCCATACTCTTTGGACCTTCAACAAAGTCCTTTACCTGGACATCTACGTCAAAGGTAGGAAATTTATACACCCTTAATCCTCTAGGAATCATATTTAAACTATAATACTTTTCTAGTGTCCAGATGTCCCATTGGGTTTTGGACTCCTTAAGTAGGAGATTTTCCATAAGCTTGAACAATTTGCTTAAAGCCAGGACATTTTTTCTTCAGAGAAAATTAGTTCACAGTCAGTTGGATTAGTGGTACGTGCAGTCACTGATAAAAGAGAGTAAAATGGTTGCTGTGTTCCTTCCATAACTGTGCAAATGTAATGGAGACTTATATTCCTGAATCCAAACTGGGTGTTAGTATATCCAGTATATACCCAATAGTTCAAAAGAATTAAATGTAAAACCCAGTGACTCAGACGTGTAGATTATTGTCAGTCTATAGTATGATATATAGGCCCCTATTTATCAACCCGTCAACTTACTTGCATTCGCCGGCACCAATACGCTTGCCTAAGATTGCCTAACATCGCTGCCGCGGACCTGAATACGTTCTCCAAAGTTACCAAAAAAGCTGTCAAAAAGCCGTGCACCAAGTACGGGCCAATGAGCAACTTTTTCCCAGCTTTATTGGTATACTGTCACTAAACACCCACACTATACTATACTGTTTTACCCCTATATCGCCGCTCCCGGACCCTGCCGCAACTAAATAAAGTTATTAACCCCTAAACTGCCGCTCCCGGAGGCCACCGCCACTTACATTATACTTATTAACCCCTAATCTGCCGCCCCCTACACCTCCGCCACCTACATTATGTTATTAACCCCTAATCTGCCCCCCCACACCGCTGCCACCTACATTATACTTATTAACCCCTAATCTGCCCCCCCTACACCGCAGCCACCTACATTATACTTATTAACCCCTAATCTGCCGCCCCCTACACCGCTGCCACCTACATTATGTTATTAACCCCTAATCTGCCCCCCCACACCACCGCCACCTACATAACACTTATTAACCCCTAATCTGCCGTCCCCAACGTCGCTGCTACTATATTAAATTTATTAACCTCTAAACCTAAGTCTAACCCTAACACCCCCTAACTTAAATCTAATTTAAATAAATATAAATACAATTACTATCATTAACTACATTATTCCTATTTCAAACTAAATATTTACCTATAAAATAAACCCTTAGGCCTAGATTTGGAGTTCGGCGGTAAAAGGGCTGTTAACGCTCCGCGGGCTTTTTTCTGGCCGCACCATAAATTTAACTCTGGTATCGAGAGTTTAAACAAATGCTGCGTTAGGCTCCAAAAAAGGAGCGTAGAGCATTTTTACCGCAAATGCAACTCTCGATACCAGAGTTGCTTACGGACGCGGCCGGCCTCAAAAACGTGCTCGTGCACGATTCTCCCATAGGAAACAATGGGGCTGTTTGAGCTGAAAAAAAACCTAACACCTGCAAAAAAGCAGCGTTCAGCTCCTAACGCAGCCCCATTGTTTCCTATGGGGAAACACTTCCTACGTCTGCACCTAACACTCTAACATGTACCCCGAGTCTAAACACCCCTAACCTTACACTTATTAACCCCTAATCTGCCGCCCCCGCTATCGCTGACCCCTGCATATTATTATTAACCCCTAATCTGCCGCTCCGTAAACCGCCGCAACCTACGTTATCCCTATGTACCCCTAATCTGCTGCCCCTAACACCGCCGACCCCTATATTATATTTATTAACCCCTAATCTGCCCCCCTCAACGTCGCCTCCACCTGCCTACACTTATTAACTCCTAATCTGCCGAGCGGACCTCACCGCTACTATAATAAAGTTATTAACCCCTAATCCGCCTCACTAACCCTATCATAAATAGTATTAACCCCTAATCTGCCCTCCCTAACATCGCCGACACCTACCTTCAATTATTAACCCCTAATCTGCCGAGCGGACCTCACCGCTACTATAATAAATGGATTAACCCCTAAAGCTAAGTCTAACCCTAACACTAATACCCCCCCTAAATTAAATATAATTTTAATCTAACAAAATAAATTAACTCTTATTAAATAACTTATTCCTATTTAAAGCTAAATACTTACCTGTAAAATAAATCCTAATATAGCTACAATATAAATTATAATTATATTATAGCTATTTTAGGATTAATATTTATTTTACAGGCAACTTTTTAATTATTTTAACCAGGTACAATAGCTATTAAATAGTTAAGAACTATTTAATAGTTACCTAGTTAAAATAATAACAAATTTACCAGTAAAATAAATCCTAACCTAAGATATAATTAAACCTAACACTACCCTATCAATAAATTAATTAAATAAACTACCTACAATTACCTACAATTAACCTAACACTACACTATCAATAAATTAATTAAACACAATTGCTACAAATAAATACAATTAAATAAACTAGCTAAAGTACAAAAAATAAAAAAGAACTAAGTTACAAAAAATAATAAAATATTTACAAACATAAGAAAAATATTACAACAATTTTAAACTAATTACACCTACTCTAAGCCCCCTAATAAAATAACAAAGCCCCCCAAAATAAAAAATTCCCTACCCTATTCTAAATTAAAAAAGTTACAAGCTCTTTTACCTTACCAGCCCTGAACAGGGCCCTTTGCGGGGCATGCCCCAAGGATTTCAGCTCTTTTGCCTGTAAAAAAAAACATACAATACCCCCCCCCAACATTACAACCCACCACCCACATACCCCTAATCTAACCCAAACCCCCCTTAAATAAACCTAACACTAAGCCCCTGAAGATCTTCCTACCTTGTCTTCACCATACCAGGTTCACCGATCCGTCCTGGCTCCAACATCTTCATCCAACCCAAGCGGGGGTTGGCGATCCATCATCCGGTGCTGAAGAGGTCCAGAAGAGGCTCCAAAGTCTTCCTCCTATCCGGCAAGAAGAGGACATCCGGACCGGCAAACATCTTCTCCAAGCGGCATCTTCAATCTTCTTCCATCCGGTGCGGAGCGGGTCCATCTTGAAGCAGGCGACGCGGATCCATCCTCTTCATCCGTTGTCTCCCGACGAATGACGGTTCCTTTAAGGGACGTCATCCAAGATGGCGTCCCTCGAATTCCGATTGGCTGATAGGATTCTATCAGCCAATCGGAATTAAGGTAGGAATTTTCTGATTGGCTGATGGAATCAGCCAATCAGAATCAAGTTCAATCCGATAAGGCTGATCCAATCAGCCAATCAGATTGAGCTCGCATTCTATTGGCTGATCGGAACAGCCAATAGAATGCGAGCTCAATCTGATTGGCTGATTGGATCAGCCAATCGGATTGAACTTGATTATGATTGGCTGATTCTTATGTTTGTAAATATTTTATTATTTTTTGTAACTTAGTTCTTTTTTATTTTTTGTACTTTAGCTAGTTTATTTAATTGTATTTATTTGTAGCAATTGTGTTTAATTAATTTATTGATAGTGTAGTGTTAGGTTAATTGTAGGTAATTGTAGGTAGTTTATTTAATTAATTTATTGATAGGGTAGTGTTAGGTTTAATTATATCTTAGGTTAGGATTTATTTTACAGGTAAATTTGTTATTATTTTAACTAGGTAACTATTAAATAGTTCTTAACTATTTAATAGCTATTGTACCTGGTTAAAATAATTAAAAAGTTGCCTGTAAAATAAATATTAATCCTAAAATAGCTATAATATAATTATAATTTATATTGTAGCTATATTAGGATTTATTTTACAGGTAAGTATTTAGCTTTAAATAGGAATCATTTATTTAATAAGAGTTAATTTATTTCGTTAGATTAAAATTATATTTAAGTTAGGGGGGTGTTAGTGTTAGGGTTAGACTTAGCTTTAGGGGTTAATCCATTTATTAGAATAGCGGTGAGCTCCGGTCATCAGATTAGGGTTTAATAATTGAAGTTAGGTGTCGGCGATGTTAGGGAGGGCAGATTAGGGGTTAATACTATTTATTATAGGGTTAGTGAGACGGGTTAGGGGTTAATAACTTTATTATAGTAGCGCTCAGGTCCGCTCGGCAGATTAGGGGTTAATAAGTGTAGGCAGGTGGAGGCGACGTTGAGGGGGGCAGATTAGGGGTTAATAAATATAATATAGGGGTCGGCGGTGTTAGGGGTAGCAGATTAGGGGTACATAGGGATAACGTAGGTGGCGGCGCTTTGCGGTCGGAAGATTAGGGGTTAATTATTTTAAGTAGCTGGCGGCGACGTTGTGGGGGGCAGGTTAGGGGTTAATAAATGTAATACAGGGGTCGGCGGGGTTAGGGGCAGCAGATTAGGGGTACATAAGTATAACGTAGGTGGCGGTCGGCAGATTAGGGGTTAAAAATTTAAATCGAGTGGCGGCGATGTGGGGGGAGCTCGGTTTAGGGGTACATAGGTAGTTTATGGGTGTTAGTGTACTTTAGGGTACAGTAGTTAAGAGCTTTATGAACCGGCGTTAGCCAGAAAGCTCTTAACTCCTGCTATTTTCAGGCGGCTGGAATTTTGTCGTTAGAGCTCTAACGCTCACTTCAGAAACGACTCTAAATACCGGCGTTAGAAAGATCCCATTGAAAAGATAGGATACGCAAATGGCGTAGGGGGATCTGCGGTATGGAAAAGTCGCGGCTGAAAAGTGAGCGTTAGACCCTTTAATCACTGACTCCAAATACCAGCGGGCGCCCAAAACCAGCGTTAGGAGCCTCTAACGCTGGTTTTGACGGCTACCGCCGAACTCCAAATCTAGGCCTTAGATAGCTACAATATAACTAATAATTACATTGTAGCTAGCTTAGGGTTTATTTTTATTCTACAGGCAAGTTTGTATTTATTTTAACTAGGTAGAATAGATACTAAATAGTTATTAACTATTTAATAACTACCTAGTTAAAATAAAGTTAAAATAAAGACAAATTTACCTGTAAAAAAAAACCTCTCAAAGTTACAATTACACCTAACACTACACTATAATTAAATTAATTCCCTATATTAAATACAATTAAATACAAATAAATAAAATTATCTAAAGTACAAAAACAAACACTAAATTACAGAAAATAATAAACAAATTACAAGATTTTAAACTAATTACGCCTAATCTAATCCCCCTAACAAAATAAAGAAGCCCCCCCAAAATAAAAAAAAGCCCTACCCTACACTAAATTACAAATAGCCCTTAAAAGGGCCTTTTCCGAGGCATTGCCCCAAATTAATCAGCTCTTTTACCTGAAAAAAAAGTACAAGTACAATCCCCCCAACATTAAAACCCACCACCCACACAACCAACCCTACTCCAAAACCCATCCAATACCCCCTTAAAAAAATCTAACACTAACCCCTTGAAGATCACCTTACCGGGAGAAGTCTTCACCCAACCGGACCAAAAATCCTATGACCATATGTCTTATGACCAAATGTCCTTTGACCAAATGTCTTATGACCAAATGTCCTATGACAATATGTCCTGTGACCAAATGTCCTATGACCATATGTCCTATGACCAAATGTCCTATGACCAAATGTCCTATGACCAAAAGTCCTTGTGACCAAATGTCCTTGTGACCAAAAGTCCTATGACCAAATGTCCTGTAACCAAATATCCTATGACCAAAAGTCCTATGACCATATGTCTTATGAACAAATGTCCTATGACCAAATTTCTTATGACCAAATGTCCTATAACCATGAGGTCGATTTATGAAGCAGTGGATGCTCCGCCTGAAGTGGAAGTTAAGAAGCAGCGGTCATAAGACCACTGCTCCTTAACTCACCCACCACCTCTGAGGTGGCGGACAGCAATCAGCCCAATCGGATAAGAACGTGTTGATTTACACCCCCCTGCTAGCGGGTGATTGGCCTTGAATGTGCAGGGGGCGGCATTGCACAAACATTTCTAATGAAGTGCTTGTACAATGATAAATGCCGGCAGACTTGTGAACTGCTGGTGCAATACTGCCCCCTGCAGATTTGCGGTCAATCGGCCCCTAGCAGGGGGTGTCAATCAACCCGATTGTATTTGATCGGGCTGATTGCTGTCCACCACCTCAGAGGTAGCGGACGAGTTAAGAAGCAGCGCTTCAGGCGTCATTGAATTTCAGTCTCTTCAGTGTCGATCTACTATACGATCGTTTTAAAGACTTCTGGCAGCCAAATTCTGTGTTACGGTAAGGCACCTCAGCCTGTCTGAGGTTTAAGGGGCCTGATTGGTTTATTATTTTAAAGATTTTTTGCATAACCTTAAGAGGATGTGGTATTAAAAATTCTTTAAGTGACAGTGTATTTAAAAAAATTCTACAATTTGGGGAATTTTTTATTTAGTATTATAAACATGGAAGACTCTGTGTCTTTTGGCCAATGCTTGTTATGCCTAGAAGTACAAATTGTTTTTCCTATGCATTTCTGTGCTGCAAGCTTAGCTAAAACACTTCAATTTAAAGATAAATTGTTGGCCGCTGAGCCCAATGTCTCTCAGGATGATGCCATACATGCAATGCCACAGCTCTCTCCTCAAACGTCCAAAGCCTCTATGGTGTCACATACAGTGTCCTGCAGTTCCTCTCAGCCTCCTGGAGGAGTTTATTTGCCTGCAGATTTTGCTGCACAGGTATCTTCTGCGGTATCTATGGCATTATTTGCTTTTCCTATGCTAGGAAAACGCAAGAAGAAAATTAGACATTCAGATAGTAAGGTTTCTGTTCCACATACTGCTACGCAGGTTGCCCTCCCTCATAAGCCTGATGAGGAGGATACTTCAGTAGCCTCTGAGGGTGAAATCTCAGATTTGGACAGTATTTTTCCTTCATCTGATACTGAAGAAGTAAACTTCAGATTTAAGCTTGAACACCTTTGTGTACTGTTAAAGAAGGTATTGGCTACTTTGGACGACTCTGATACTTCTGTCCTTGTCAACCCTAAGAAGTCTAGTAAACTTAATAAATACTATGAAGTTCCTTCCTCTGTGGAAGTTTTTCCTGTCCCAGACCGTGTGACGGAGATTATTTCACAGAAATGGGAGAAGCCAGGGATTCCTTTCTCCCCATCTCCTGTATTTAAAAAGAAGTTTCCTGTTGCTGACTCCATTAAAGATTCTTGGCACACAGTGCCTAAAGTAGAATGGGCTATTTATATTCTGGCTAATAGAACTATTATCCCTATAGAGGATAGCTGCTCCTTTAAGGATTCTTTGGACAAAAAGCTGGAAGCTTATTTGAAGAAGATATATGTTCATCAAGGTCTTCAATGGCAACCTGCAATTTGCATTGCCACAGTAGCAAGTGTGGCATCTTATTGGTGTGACGCCTTGTCTGAATCAATTTTAGTAGATACTCCATTGGAGGAGATACAAGATAGGATTAAGGCTCTCAAACTAGCCAATTCCTTTATTTCTGATGCTAACATGCAAGTTAGACTGGGAGCCAAGATGTCTGGCTTCACTGTCCTAGCCTGCAGGGCATTGTGGCTAAAATCTTGGTCAGCTTATGTTACCTCTAAGTCCAAGCTTCTGGTGCTTTCTTACAAGGGTAAGACCTTGTTCGGACCTGGCCTGGTAGAAATAATTTCTGATATTACAAGTGGAAAAGGGTCTTTTCTACCGCAAGACAAGAAGAACAGACTCAAAGGATGTCAAAGTAATTTTCGTTCCTTTCGTAACTTCAAAGGTAAAATGTCTTCCTCTCCCTCTTCCAATCAGGAGCAGCCCAAGTCTTCTTGGAAGACCAATCAGTCTTGGAATAAGGGGAAGCAATCAAATAAACCCTCAGCTGAGTCTAAGTCAGCATGAAGGGTCGGCCCCCAGTCCAGGATCAGATAAAGTGGGGGGCAGACTTTCCCTGTTTTATCAAGCATGGAGACGAGATGTCCCAGATCCTTGTGCTTTAGACATAGTATCTCAGGGTTACAAAATATAATTCAAAACTTTCCCTCCCAGGGGCAGATTTCACCTCTCAAGATTATCTGCAGACCAGGTAAAAAGAGAGGCATTCTTGAACTGCGTTTAGGACCTTTCCTCACTGGGAGTGATTGTTCCAGTTCCAGTATGGGAAGAGGGTCTAGGATTCTATTCAAATCTGTTTGTGGTGCCCAAAAAAGAGGGAACATTTCGACCCATTTTAGACCAAAAGTGCTTCAACAAGTTTCTCAGGGTACCGTTCTTTAAAATGGAAACCATTTGTTCCATTCTTCCTTTGGTCCAAGAGGGTCAGTTCATCACAACCATAGACCTGAAGGACCCATATCTTCATGTTCCCATACACAGGGATCATCACAAATTCCTGAGATTCGCCTTTTTAGACAAATACTCACTTTCAGTTTGTGGCTCTTCCGTTTGGCCTTGCCACAGATCACCAGAATTTTCTCAAAGGTTCTGTGGGCTCTCTTGGTAGTGATCAGGTCTCGAGGAATTGCAGTGGCACCCTTCCTGGATGACATATTGGTTCAGGCGCCATCTTTCAACAAGCAAACTCTCATACAGAGATCTTGTTGTCTTTTCTACGTTCCCACGGTTGGAAAGTGAATCTGGAAAAGAGTTCCCTTGTTCCAGCTACAAGGGTGGTTTTCTTAGGGACCATAATAGATTTCTTATCTATGAACATTTTTCTGATGGAGGTCAGAAAATGTAAAATTCTCTCCTCTTGCCTCTCTCTACAGTCTACTCTTCGGCCATCAGTGGCTCAATGTATGGAGGTAATTGGTCTGATGGTCGCTTTCATGGACATCATTCCATTTGCATGATTCCATTTAAGAGCTCTGCAATTATGCATGCTCAGACAATGGAACGGAGACCATTCGGATCTGTCTCAGAGGATAGATCTAGACCAGTCGACAAGAGACTCTCTCCCGTGGTGGCTTTCTCACAACCATCTGTTTCAGGGCACATGCTTCCAGAGACCTTCCTAGGTGATTGTGACCACGGACGCCAGCCTGCTAGGCTGGGGAGCAGTCTGGGATTAGTTAAAGGCACAGGGACTATGGACTTGGGAGGAGTCTGCTTTCCCCATAAACATCTTGTAATTGAGAGCGATTTACAATGCTCTGATGGCTTGGCCTCAATTGTCCTTAGCCCAGTTTATCAGGTTTCAGTCAGACAACATCACCTCAGTGGCTTACATCAACCACCAGGGAGGAACTCGGAGTTCCTTAGCCATGAAGGAGGCGGCACGGATTATTCAGTGGGCGGAAGCTCACAATTGTTGTCTATTTGCCATCAACATTCCTGGAGTGGACAACTGGGAAGCGGATTTCCTGAGCAGACAGACATTTCATCCCGGGGAGTAGGATCTCCATCCGGAGGTGTTCTCCAGGTTAACCGTCAAATGGAGGGTACCGGAGTTGGATCTGATGGCACCTCGGCAGAAGGCCAAGCTTCCAAGGTACGGTTTAAGGTCAAGAGATCCTCAGACCGCTCTGATAGATGCTCTGGCGGTTCATTGGGATTTCGGTCTAGCATACCTATTTCCTCCATTTGCGCTCCTTCCATGAGTTATTGCTCGTATCAATCAAGAGAGAGCATCAGTTATTCTAATAGCTCCTGCATGGCCTTGCAGGATCTGGTATGCAGACCTAGTGAAGATGTCATCTCGGCCACCTTGGAGGTTGCCTCTGAGGAAGGACCTTCTAACTCAGGGTCCATTCCTCCATCCAAGTCTCATTTCTCTGAAGCTGACTGCTTGGAGATTGAACGCTTAGTTTTGTGTAACTAAGCTTTACTTGAAAAATTTACCATAAAGAATGGCGTAAATACCTTTATTGGTGTGAATCTAAGGGCTACTCTTGGAGTATGGTCAGGATTCCTAGAATTTTGTCTTTTCTCCAGGAAGGTCTGGAGAAAGGGTTGTCAGTCAGTTCTCTGAAATGTCAGATTTCTGTATTATCTATTTTGATACACAAGCGTCTGGCAGATGTGCCAGATGTTCAATCTTTTTGTCAGGCCCTGGTCAGAATCAGGCCTGTGTTTAAACCTGTTGCTCCTCCTTGGAGCCTTAATCTTGTTCTTAAAGTTTTGCAGCAGGCTCCGTTTGAGCCAATGCATTCCATAGATATTAAGTTGCTATCTTGGAAGGTTTTATTTCTTATTGCTATCTCTTCTGCTCGGAGAGTTTCAGAACGCTCAGCTTTGCAGTGTAATTTGCCTTTTTGCCTTACTTTACATGGGGATAGGGCGGTTCTTTGTACTAAATTGGGGTTTCTTCCTAAAGTGGTTTTGGATAGAAATATTAATCAGGAAATTGTTGTTCCTTCTCTCTGTCCCAATCCTTCTTCTCATAAAGAACTTGGATGTTGTGCATGCTCTTAAATCTTACCTACAGACGACTAAGGATTTTCACCAGTCTTCTGCCCTATTTGTTTCTTTCTCCGGAAAGCGTAAGGGTCATAAGGCTACTGCTACTTCTCTTTCCCTCTGGTTGATAAGTATAATTTGTTTTGATTATGAAACTGCTAGACAGCAGCCTCCTGAGAGAATTACAGCTCATTCCACTTTGGCTGTCTCCTCTTCTTGGGCTTTTAAAAATGAAGCTTCTGTGGAACAGATTTGCAAGGCTGCAACTTGGTCCTCTCTGCATACTTTTTCCAAATTTTCCAAATTTCATACTTTTGCCTCAGCTGCAGCCTCTTTTGGGAGAAAGGTTCTTCAAGTGTAGGTGCCTTCTGTTTAGGTCTGCCTGTCTTGTTCTCCCTCCCTGTTCATTCTGTGTCCTCTAGCTTGGGTATTGGTTCCCACAAGTAATTGAATGACATCTTGGACTCTCCATATCTTAGGAAAGAAAACAAAATTGATGCTTACCTGATACATTTCTTTCTTTCCAGGTATGGAGAGTCCACGACCCCACCCTTTATTAAGACAGTTATTTTTCACTAAACCTCAGGCACCTCTACACCTTTGTGTTATTCCTTTTCCATTTCCCTTCTGTCAAATGACTGGGGATTATGGGTAGGGAGTGACACTTAACAGCTTTGCTGTGGTGCTCTTTGCCTCCTCCTGCTGGCCAGGAGTGATATTCCCACTAGTAATTGAATGACGTCATGGACTCATATCTGGAAAGAAAGAAATTTATCAGGTAAGCATAAATTTAGTTTTTTCCTTATTATTACATCCTCATTCCATTTTGCAAGTACACAAACTTTTATCAGGTGTTACAGCGACATGAAACCTAATCTTTTGTGATTCAGATAGAGCATGCAATTTTAAACAACTTTCTAATTTACTTCTATTATTTAATTTGATGTGTTCTTTTGGTATCCTTTGTTGAAAAGCATACATAGGTAGACTCAGGAGCTGCTGATTGATGGTTGCACATATATGAATCATGTTAATAACTCACCCATGTGCGTTGCTGATCCTTCAACAAAGGTCACCAAGAGAATAAAGCAAATTAGATTATATATGTAAATTTGAAGGTTGTTTAAAATCGTATTATATATCTGAATCACAAAATAAAAAAAGGGTTTCATATTCCTTTAAAAGTAACCCTATCCTCATTTTCATTAAGCATTCAGCAACTTAGTTTTTACAAGAAATTTATAATCTACGAAAATGTAAACTGATGTTATAAAATTGTTGTGTGTGTGTGTGTATAGACAGTGTATATATATATATATATATATATATATATATATATATATATATACATATACACACACATACACAGAGAAGCACACTCACAGGAACAAACAACCAGCTTAATACCACTGTTAGCCTGTTCTATCGCAATTTACCACCTGGGTGCAGTTTCTTTTAGCCCAGTAATGCTTTTCACAGAATAGAACTTTTCTGTAGTATATCAGTCTGATCCCGCCTATTATGGTCAGTCCAGCGCAAAATACCAGGCAATTCCTCTCTGAAGGAACACGGACGATAGTTTCGGCCTTCATTGGGCCTCATCAGTGAGGTGTAGCCATATTCCTCCAAAAACACTGAACAAGAAGTCCACGTCTGCTTGCCTCTTTTATATAAAATATTAGCGTGAACATATTTCTTAAATATTCATATGATTTTAATGAATATGTGAGAGTTTTAGATGTTTTAAATTGGTTTCACATTTGAAATACTGCTTCTTAACTTGTGGCAAACAGGCTAGCATGAGAGATCCTGCACCACACGGAGCCCAATAACTAAATGCAGTTGGTACAATACTGGTCAATAGACTTGTGCTGTGCAAAAAAAAAATAGTTTCTTCTGAATCTTTTGGATTGCTGCACTATTTGTCTGCTGCACTGTTTGTCTTCTGCACTATTTGTCTGCTGCACTATTTGTCTTCTGCACTATTTGTCTGCTGCACTATTTGTCTTCTGCACTATTTGTCTGCTGCACTATTTGTCTTCTGCACTATTTGTCTTCTGCACTATTTGTCTTCTGCACTATTTGTCTGCTGCACTATTTGTCTTCTGCACTATTTGTCTTCTGCACTATTTGTCTGCTGCACTAATTGCCTGCTGCATTGTTTGTCTGTTGCACTTTCAGTATTGAAAAGTAAACAAATACTAGGAGGTAAATTTAACAAGCAGCGGATGCTGCTTTCTACACCGGAAATGTAAGTGAAGAAGAAGTGGTTATAAGACCGCTGCTCCTTAACTTGTCCGCCACCTAAAAGGTGGCGGACTGCAATCATCCTAATCCGATCCGATTGGGATGATTGACACCCCCTTCTAGCGACCGATTGGCCATGAATGTGTAGGGGGCAGCATTGCACAAGAATTTCACAATGTTAAATGCCGATAGCGTATTTAGCAATGTCAGGCGGACATGATTCGCTACAGTGAATCATGTCCGCCCGTCATTTAATAAATTGACCCCTTAAATATTCATGGAACATTTACATTAGTTTCTATTAAACAAAGTTAAATGTTCCTTTGGTCTCTAGCGTGCTGGAGAGCTGCACTTAACTCAATACTTCTTCCCAGAGCACTGGGCTGCACTAATAGGAGGCTTAGCGCAGTGGATCTTTTCTTTTAACGCAGGCTCTGGGATCTGCTAGACTAAGTCTCCTATTAGTGCAGCTGGGGCTCTGAGAAGAAGAATCAGTGTTAGCACAGCTCTGAAAGACGTTTTTCTTTAAATTGCCTTGGTGCATTTTTTCGGATGTTTGAACATCTTTACTGGTCAACAGAATTTTAATGGAAAACTGGAAGGATGGTAAGTAAATAGTTCAGACTTGTTTCTTTAGATCAGTGGATGAATTACGGGCACAGCTATAAAGAGCGATTAGGAAAGGGGTTATATTGATAGTTTAGTCTACACGAGTTAAAAACTAAACTAAAAGAAGCATTGAAGTATTTTTTCACACGTGCATACTATCTTTCAGCAAGTAAGCATTTAAAGGGACATGAAACCCAAAAAACTTTCTTTCAGGATTGTGATAAAGCATACAATTGTAAACATTTTTTCTAATTCACTTCTATTATCAATTGTGCTTCATTCTCTTGGTATCCTTTCTTGAGGGATCAGCAATGCACTACTGGGAGCTAGCTGAACACATCGGTAAGCCAATCACAAGAGGCATATGCGTGCAGACACCAATCAGCACCTAGCTACAAGCTCCTGAGCCTATATAGATATGTCTTTCAACAAAGCATACCAAGATAAAAGAAGCAAATTGGATAGTTGTTTTAAAATGTATGCTCTATCTAAATGATGAAAGAAATTTTTTGGGTTTCATGTCCCTTTTATATCAAAAGATCGGTAGTCAAAATAATAAAAAACATTTATAACAGCTTTTTGTTAGTAAAATTTGCATAGTTTGGCAAATCAAAAATACTCTAAGGATACAGTTCTTTAAAACCCTGTTTGTTTACTTGATCTCCTTTACTGTGAGGTCAGAGGTTAATGAACTCCTTAACTGAAGGCAATCACTGTGTAGCATGCACATACAGTAGTATCAGCCAAACTGTAGCATACTATATGCGCAGAATGTGCTCCAGCCTGTATGGGGGTGCGTGGAAAAAGGTCAATTCAAATTCCAGTAATATCATGAAAATTAAATAGGTTTACTATGCTTAGTTAAACATTTGTTGAGGCTTTCATTTTGAGGTGAACATCCTTTTAATATAAAAGGTAAGCAAGGGCTTATTGGAAAAACTATGTAAAAACTATTGTAAACATCTTGAATAAAATGTAATGTAATATGGCACTTGTAATGTAGCAGATCATCATGGTCAAAACTATGATCATAATACGTATATGTGCTGTATTGCAGTGAGCTGTAATGCAAGATCAATATAACTGTCTTGTACTATAAACTGGCAATACCTCCCACTAAACAACCTGGCCTTCTTCAATGCCGTGAGTGAAAGACGTCAGAAGCCAGGCTTTCTGTTTGACCCAAAACACAACAAGCTTCAAAGGCACTGTTGCTGGGTGGGTCAGGCGTGTGCTCATTAAATATAGAGAGCATTCCATAGATTAATTCCTGTTATAATGCAAGCCAAGTGTAAATCCTTCACAACAACAAGATATATCATGGTTGGGTTCACTAAGCATACCTGAACCATTGATTCAAATAAGTATCTAGCTATCTGTCTGTCTATCTATCTACAATATCTATAATCTATTATTTAAGTTAATAAAATACTTTTGCAATGTATTGCTGGATCAATAAAAAATTAAAAGGACATAATAGTCAACAATCAAATGAACGTCAGTGTATTTCTGTCTTATATTAGCATTAATGCTCCTAGTGCAAGTTACTATGCACAGACATCCAGAGTATATGTATATATGCTTTGTACACCACATTAAAATAATGTGACTGTTCAGTGGGCTAGTGGTGGTGCATATCCCATCAGCAATTATCTAAGGGATTACACTTTTCTACCCCCTCCCCATCCTCTCCCCATTCAGCATTAACTGATCGCACTTTATTAAATTAATAAAACACAGACTCGGGGAAGCACTGTTAAGGTCACATTTTATTTAGACAATAACAAATAACAAAAAATTAGCAAAAAAAGGTAGTGGCAAACAAGTTCTAAATGAACCCCTTACTCCATGGTTACTGGCCCACTTACACAGACTTATGCAGAGCCTGGGACAATCACACTCCCAACGACAAAAGCTTCAACTGATTCAGAGATTTTTCAGCCACCAAGAAGTGGCACCTCTAGTCCCCTCCTAAGGATGTCACCCCTCCTGTTTACTTTGCTATTACTCCACCCAACCTGACTGTACCTGGACCAAGACCAAACATCACATTTTGTGCATAAGAAAAACCACTCCAAACCATATTGGCCCTCAGCAAGGGCCAGATGATCTAAAGCGCAGACCAAATGATCTAAGAAGTCTCATCAGGGCAGCAAGGTCCCTCAAAGAATTTTAGAAATGCAAATTTTACATTGAGAGATGTTTATTTCAATGTACAGGGTTCTGTGTGTGAAGGAGAGACATTACATTACAATAAAAAAATAACAAAGATTTTGTATGATTTCTCTCCCTAATGGCAAGTTTTTGATCATCGGGGCCCAAATCATAGAAGCAAGCTAAAGCTTGGAGGAAGCATACATTAACATCTCTGACTTATTGTAACTAGGTTAAATAACCCTGATCTTGCAAAGGATAATCTAAAAGAAATGATGGCCAAATACCTAACACATGGGGCCGCAGATCAATATTTTCAAAGCCTTAAGGGCTGTATATAAATATTTAAGAAGTGTTAAGGGCTGTATATACACTTATGGCTATTAAGCACCCAAATAATAATATGTTTGCTTGGTTGAAAGGAGTAATATAGCCGCACCACCAACTGTATTTAAAACATTATTGCTTTATTGTGCCAATTAAAACAGACAACGTTTCGGACCCAAGTCCTTATTCATGAATAAGGACTTGGGTCCGAAACGTTGTCTGTTTTAATTAGCACAATAAAGCAATAATGTTTTAAATACAGTTGGTGGTGCGGCTATATTACTCCTTTGAACTGTATACTTTGGACCATGGTGCAGGTCTAATAGCTAGCACACCTGCAAACAGTTTGTTGCATACCCACAGGTGGGGATTACCTTGGTGCTTGTGCATTCTTTTGATTCAATGTTTGCTTGGTTGCTCACCCATCAGAAATCCTCAAAGCACACATTTTTAGTTTCACTTTTTGCTGGGGTCACAGAAACTGTGGCACACATTCTTAGTTCTGCTTTTTCCCAGAGGCTTCAAAAACTAGTGCAGAGGGGTCTGGTTGGCCATCCCTGCTTTATATAAAGAATTAAATGTCCTATCTTCTATGAGTTTCCTACTACTTCTACCCCCCCATACTCTCCCCTCTCCCATAAGCCAGGATTTCACTTTATTAAATTAATAAGACACCGATACAAGGAACTGTGGATAGACAGTTCAGGTTGTGTTTAATTAGTTTAACAAATGGCAAAATGTTTTGGAAATACATGGTAAATGAACTATTGTGAGGGGACCAGTGATGCTGACTTAGGTAAAGCTCATGGCTGCCACATCGATAAATACAGATGGTTTATCTTATACAGAGATTTTTGGCTTCCAATGCCTCAAAGGAGGGGCACCCCTAGGCCATGTACCTATGAACTCCAACCCTCCTGTTTGATCAATTGTAACTACTCTCACTCTCTCTATAACTGGGCCAAGACAGACTGCCACAATACAAACTACCCTTAGTAATTAAGGGAAGGAACTCCACAATCAATGTAGGGGTAACATTTTTTAACCCACTCTATAAGAACCCTATTTCCAATAAATAAATGCAAACTGAGCATCAGTTAAATTGAACCCATTGGAAATATATAAATCTTTGTGGCCATAATGTTGTGCCTAACCACAAAGCCATGCAACTCCCTCACAGCTGTTTTCAGTTCCCTGTTCACCTTTTTCTAAACATCTAAGGCAAGAATCCTAGGTCTAAGAATGATAATTGTCCACCCAATGTACAAACCTTGATACCACGGACACAGCCATTTAAATGCAATTCCCATAATCCTAATCTAAGGGATAGAGACAAGGTCATTACTCAAAGATATACTACCACCACATGAGGCTTAACTTGCTTGCAACAAAGTTGGGAGCGCTGACCAACACATCCCTTTATAATCCCTGCTGACTATCCTCAAGCAAATGTGAACACTTATAGAAGAACTGAACATACCACCACAGAAGAGAACATGCATGCCAGGGCAGAGAAAGTAACTGGAAAAAACAGGGGTATTAAAACAGTGATAGCAAAAACAACAACCCACAAACAGCAAGCAAACCTAAGACCTATTTGAATCAAGGGGCCTGATGCCGAATGCTATCTGCTGACAACCACCCTGGGGCTGATAAACAGCTAAGAAGTAAGAAATGTCCCTAGAAAGATTGCTGCAAATGGAAGTAGTCCAACAGTAGATGGCCAGGAAACATTATATTGACATTCCTTTAACCTCCTGGTCAATCAAGGACTTAATCATGGAATATAGAAAGTATGACAATAGAATATGCTCTTACAACTGGAGTCCATGACCCTGAGCTGCCTTAGAAGGTCTCACCCACTCACCTACTCATAAAGTTTCATTAAATGTGAGGGAAAAAGATCCTCCTCAATAGATGTGCAGACATTCTGTAAGATTTTTAAGATACCTGCCACTCGGCTGCTCAATGCTCAGCTCTCTGGGATCCAGGCACTTAATCTCTACTCTGCCCCATCCTGAAAAAACCTCCTTAACTAAACATGTGCTCAAAGATTAACTAGTTAAATAAAGAAAGAGACACCAAAAGACTATAAACAGTCCATTTCCTAAGAACAGAATTAGTAAAGAAAGTTTGACTGCAATCCCTGTTGTCTTGTAACTTTATTTGACTCACAGAACAGCTTTAAGTCATTACAATGTCCTACATGTGAATGCCAAGTTGAAGGAGACAATGAAAACTGAACTATTTGGAGGATAGAGCTATAGAAAATGACAGGAACGCTTCTCTCCATTGCAGTACATGGGTCAAAGGAAAAGCTGTGCTGCAGCGCCACCTGTGTTCAGTCAATATATTAGCAGCAGAAATTGGTACCAATAGGAGGCACCCCTCTTGATGCCTCCTAGCAAGTGAAGGATATATAGATTAATCAGAAGAAGGATGCAGTGAGCAGGGTCATGTGACACAACTGGAAGCGGAGGTAACCTAAGAACAGATGACACCAAGCAGAAGAGTAAAGTAGTATTCTACACATCTCTTGTGATTCACAAATTGTGTTCAGATACAGCTCATTAACAGGGGGGGGACAGTAAGTGAGCATAACCCAATACTGACAGGAAGTCAAATGGTCAATTCAAATTTAAATCCATAATTTAAAACCCAGAGTTTGAAGTTAAGTGTGCAGTGTCCACTTTATTTAAATTAAAGTTTTTGACATTGAATATTGCTAAGCCTCCATTTTTCATGGTTATTTGATTTAATTAGGTACAAACTCCATATATGTTATGTCTGTTCAGTCAGAGGATGCAGTATCTATTTTTATTTTTCTCGGTGTCTCCATTTATTTAAAGACTGCTGTTAACTTGTAATTCACAAATCAATTGAAAGCTGTTGCATTGTGTTTTTAATATGTGCTGCTTTTATACAAGTTTATATTAATACAAAGGAGAAAATGAGTCATTTAAAAAATATATGTAATTATTGCAGTTGTTAAATGTTTTTAGAAATAATGCCACTGTAAAGTAACTGGTTAAACACATAGTCAAAGGGAGACATTTAAAATTAAACTTTCATGATTTAGGTAGAGCATGCTATTTTAATAGACTTTTCTAGTTATTTATATTTTGAGAATTAGCATCAACTGTTACTGGCCCCATGTCAGCAAATCAAATTAGTTTTTGAAAGGAACATGAAAGTCATAATTACATTTCCATCATTCAGATAGAAATTGAACCAAAAAAAAATAAACTTTCTATTTTACTTTTATTATTATGTACTTCATTCTTTTGGTATCCTTTGGTGTCCTTGGTTGAAGAGCATACCTAAGTGGGATGTGCACGTGCGTTTCTTGAACACCATATTGCAGTAGCTGTGTTGGCAGTATTGATAACTTGTCCTTTGTTTAAAATTTGTATGGTAAATTATTTCTATTTTTACAATACAGTAGTGAGTAGAGAAGAGATCGTGTATCATTCTAATTGCTTAGTAACTGTCACTGTGCCACAGAATTGTGTGTGTGTGTATGTGAGCAGAGTGTGTGTGGGTGTCAGTGAGCAGAGTATGTGTGCTTTATTCTCCAGGTAATCAATACATTTCCGATGAGCTGGTGCTTTAGTGCAGTGTTTCTCAACAATGGTCCTCAAGTACCCCCAACAGGCCAGGTTTTCATTATAGCTGAATCAGTGCACAGGTGAAGTAATCAGCTGATCAGTAACTCAGTGGTTACTAACTTGCTCTCACCCATCACATGATTATGTCACCTGTGTACTGGTTAAGCTATCATTTAAACCTGCCCTGTTGGGGGGTACTTGCGGCCCTCTGTACATGTGTTTCTCCGGCGTATCATATCTAGTGCCTCACCAGCCTCTGACCACACTGCACGTCACTGGTACAAATTAAGCAATTGCAATATGTAATGAATGGCTAAAGAATCAATTTATATGACAAAGAAAGTATGGCATATATATGTCCTCCTAAAAAGGCACCCGAAACTCCCCCATCAAGCATTAATAGACATTAAATCTGTGTGAATACTTTCAGGGACTCCCATCAACAGGAAGTTATCTGTATAGTAAAGATTATTAATGCATGCTGCAGTGCCAACACCCAGTGCAAAAACATGCTAAATGCCTTGAAACAAACCCACAGACACCTGTCTATATAAAACTGGCCTACAACCTGTTGACAATATAGCATTTTTTATTTCAATAGTTATGATCTAGCTTTATTGAAATAAAAATTAAATTCTAGACCAATACATTTGTTTAATTTTTTTCAATAAAGCTAGATGAAAAAAAAGTGTGGGAACATTTGTTTTACAAATAACTGTAATACATTTCAAAATGCCATCTTTTGGATTCAGCAAGATTAAACAAGTATTTGTGTCCCTTTAAAGGGACAGTCAACACCAGAATTTTTTTTGTTTAAAAAGATAGATAATCCTTTTATTACCCATTCCCCAGTTTTGCATAACCAATATGTATAATAATACACTTTTTACCTCTGTCATTACGTTGTATCTAAGCCTCTGCAAAATGCCCCCTTATTTCAGTTCTTGTGACAGACTTGCATTTAGCCAATCAGTGCTTACTCCGTGAGCTCAATGTTATCTATATAACACACATGAACTAACACCCTCTAGTGGTGAAAAACTGTCAAAATGCATTCACATAAGAGGCGGCCTTCAAGGTCTAAGACATTAGCATATGAGCGTATCTAGATTCAACTAAGAATACCAAGAGAACAAAGCAAAATTGGTGATGAAAGTAAATTGGAAAGTTGTTGAAATTTACATGCGCTATTTGAATCATGCAAGTTTATTGTGGACTTGACTGTCCCTTTAATTTAATATTAAAATGGTGTTTAATACCATTTTCTTATAAAACAAATATTGACGAGGTTTAAAAGGTCATATAAGGCTAACTCAATTGTAAATGATATCAAATTTCATAATAATTACTTGAAAAAGAAATGTACCACCAAGTAAATAAGAACCTCTATACTTCAGAAAAAAAGGTTTTATTTCTACAAGCTTTTTGATAAGAGATTTAGTGGATGTATGCTTTATAATTATGGGGTAAAGCAAGTTATAGGATTTCTCAGAGACATCTGAAAGTGTTCATAACTCCTTTTTTTATTATCATTATTTATCAAAGGAAAAGCATGACATATAAAGTACCTGGAATTTTTCCTTTGATAGCCAGTAAGTCTCTAGGATGCCTGATATGCATTGAAATCATTAGTTTGCCACGAAAACTTGAAAAAGGAAACACCAGAACATATAACAGTGTAAAAATATATTTTATTATAACATTTAAAAAAAAAAAACACATTTTCTTCTTTTGATATGTGTTTCACTTTTTCAAAAAAGGTTAAACACAAGGGGACAGAATTATCAGCTCCGAATGAAGCTTGATGCCCCCTGTTTCCGCGCGAGCATTCAGACTCGCCGGAAACAGTAGTTATGAAACAGCGGTGTAAAGACCGCTTCTCTATAACTTGTCTGTCTGCTCTGAGGCTGAGGACATCAATCCATCCGATCCTATACAATAGGGCTGATTAACATCCCCTGCAGGGGTGGCATTGCACAAGCAGTTCACCAGAACTGATATGATATGCTACCTCGTATCATGCCCGTCCGCACTGTAATAAATCGGCCCCATAGGGTTAGATTATAAATGGAGCACAATCAATAGCATGGGGAAATTTATCTTGTCCTCGCCCTTAAAGTGATTGTAAGTTTTTGCATATTAATTGTTAACTACTTGTTCCCAATGTTATAAATATGAAAACCGCAATAATATTATGTCAAAATAAAATATATTTATCTTTATATTTATCTCTAAACTTAGCTGCGTTCTATGCATAGAACTCCTCCCAACCATCTTCTTCCTGGTTTTGCCCCAGCATCATTGTAAGAGCTAACACCCACTCGATGACATCGCTTTCAATCGCGTTCACGATCCGGGCTCTAATTTGCGCATGCGTTTACTTTTAGCATACAATACGCGCATGCGTTCAGCTATCAGTACGCTGTAAACCTCGGCACCTCATTTCACTAGATTGAATAAATTATCCCTTCGAGGTATTGCGCATGCGCGAATCACGGACGCGCATTGCGGTGGTAACATCATCCAGTAGTTTCCGCATGCGCAGTAGATTAGCGTGACGTAGGTAAGAACCGGCCTGACGCCCCAGGGAAAAGAAAAATAGTTCTAAATAGAACTGTCAATCAAAAAAATTATGTGGGACCATAATGTCGGGCGGAGGAATCACCGATAAGAACACAAAGCTAATTATTAAATATTTGCTTTTTTAATTCGATGTAGCGATTTTGATGAATGAAACTCACTATTAATTTATAAAATACACACTATGATGCAGAGCAAGTAGGTTGACTTTACATGCACTTTAAGCAAACAATCACATAGAATCTGTTATTATAAGTTAATAGTAAAAAAATGCAAACAAAGCATCTTACTGAGCCTGAAACTTTTTTTAGCGTGCCCTATATATTTAATGGCTAGAGCAGAGTAATCCACCAGCTTAGCATTTTAGCTTTACCCAACAAGAATTTTGCTGCGCGCCCACATAGAAGTCTATTATGTGAGGGAATTAAAGGGACATGAAACCAAACATTTTTGTTTCATAATTCAGATAGAGCATACAATTCTAAACAATTTCCCAATTTACTTCTATTAACAATTTTGCTTAATTCTCTTGGTATCTTTTATTGAAGGAGCAGCATTGCACTACTGATAGTTAGCTGAACACATTGGTAACAAGTGGCATATATATGCAACCACTAATCAGCAGCTAGCTCCTGCCCCCCTGAGCCTATCTAGATATGAGTTTCCACAAAAGATAACAAGAAAACAAAGCCAATTACATAATTGAAGTAAATTAGAAAGTTGTTTGAAATTAAATGCTTTATTTAAATCATGAAAGAAAAAATTGGGGTTTCATGTCTCTTTAAGGCACTTAAGTTATCCAACATGTATCCTTATCCTGAGTGGCAAAAGAGCATAATAGTTACTAAAGGTCTGATTCTCAAAAATTCACCAGCATGAAGAGAAATCATCAGCTTATTTTACTAAACATTATATTGTAAAATAAGTGTCAATCCTTAACATATAGCAATAGCTATGTCCAGGACAGGTAGAAATATTACTTGAAGTGTGCAAGTTACCAAGGATACTACAGTAATTCAACAGCAAAGAAGCAAGTCAGTAAAGTAGCAGCATCACTGTATAATCCATCTTTATTTGGGCGTAGAGCAAGTAATTCAATGTTTTGGTCTACAAGCCCTTAATCATGATATGATTAAGGACTTGTAGCCTGAAATGTTTTGTTACTTGCTCTACTCCCGAATAAAGATGGATTATTCAGTGATACTGCTACTTTACTGACTTGTTTAACATAAAGGATACTAGTGAACTCCCCTTAAAGGGACATGATACCCAAATGTTGAAGCACATGAAAGGGAGGTAGTGTATCTGTAAAAACCGGACTAGTAAATATCACCTGAACATTTCTATGCAAAAAAGGAAGGTATTTTACCTCAAAATTTCCTCAGTAGCCACATCCTATTGTAAACTGATGTTAAGGAGACAATCAGAATGTTAGACCCAGGACTTGCAAGGGAGCGTGCCTCTGTCACGTGCAAGTTCAATAATGTTATTTCCCTCCTCAGTTTAAGGAACTCTACTATGAAATCTCACAATATTTTAGGGAAATCTCATGAGATCACAGTAAATCAAAACGAAAGCGCTGATTAGCTGTTTTTCCCCCAACATGCATCTGACAGTAGCTGAAGGATAGCTGTTTACAGAGCACCTACTATTGGCCCGTATTACAAGTTGTGCGATAGGGCATTTCTGGGTGCGATATGGTGTTTGTGTGTGGAATGGTCACCGATTTGGTATTAGAAGTCACGTTGTATGGCTTTGCTGCAAGCGTTATGGCCTATACCGCAACTATCCATTCCGCACTCATAGACCTGTAGCTATTGATTTTGTGAAAAAAGTTTTGCAAAACACATAACAAATATGTTGCAAAGTATACTAACACCCATAAACTACACTATTATCCCCTAAACCACCATCCCTCCCACATCACGACTACTAAAATAAACCTATTAATCCCTAAACCGCCATCCCCCCATATCGCAACTACTAAAATAAACATATTAACCCCTAAACCGCCATCCTCCCACATCACATAAACTATTACCTTAAACAAAAAATAATAAAACCTAACATTACAAAAAAACCTCTAAAATTACACAAAATAAAAAAAGCTAACATTACAGAAAATAAAAAAAATGAAATTATCCAAAATATTTTTTTATTCCTATTTTAATTCTAATATTATAAAAAAAAAAAAACATCCCCAAAATAAAAAAAACCTAATCTCTAAATAAACTACTTTGTATTAACAGGGTTAAATCAAATTAAGCTCCGGGTCCTGATTTTTTACCTGCCGAAATTTACAAGATGTTACAGGAACAAGTTGCTCCTGTCTTAGCTCAATTATATAATGAATATTATGTCGAAGGGAAAAGTTGCTCTGCAAATTTTGTAGCCTCAAATATTTCATTAATCTTAAAAAAAGATAAAAATCCATAAAATTCTGCGTCGTATTAACCCATATCCCTACTCATTGTGGACTATAAGATATTGACATCCATTATTTCCAAAAGGTTACAAAAGTATTTAGATCCATTAATAGATAAAGATCAGGCTTTATGACTGGCCAGAGCTCTGTCAAAAGCATACATAAAATTAAATTAACCATAGATTGGTTCTGGAATAAAACTAATCCCAAAAAGACACACCATAAAACAGACCTAGCACTTCTAACAGTCGACACCGAGAAGGCGTTCAATTCAATAATATGGGATCGCTTGTTTACCACTCTTGACAAATTTGGCATTACAGATCAATTCACTCAATTCATCCATACTATTTATAAAGACCCCTTCTCCTCGCTCATTATTAACGGTGAGGTAACTGACAGGTTTAAATTAAGCAAGGGGACTAGACAAGGATGCCATCTCTCCCCAATGCTTTTCAATCTCTCTCTGGAACCCCTGACCATTTTTTTAAGACAAGAGCTGAAAGGGATTTATTTTGGCAAAGAAAGCTCAACACTCTTTTTGTATGCATATTACCTTCTTATATTTTTGAGTAATACTGTACAGACTATGGGGGATATTTATCAAAGCCTCAACTTTGTTGCATTCACTGACACCAATACGCTTGCCTAACATTGCAGCCGCATATCTCACTACACTCTCCTTAGTTATGAAAAAGCCAGCAAAAAGACACGGGGCGATGAGCATCAGACTGTTGTTAACTAGCAGTCATTGATCTCATGTCTATTCGGCTTTTTCTAAACTTTATTTATACCCTGTCACTAAACACCGCCAATATACTAAAATATTTATACCCTATCCCGCTGCTCTCCAACACCGCCGCAACATAAATAAATGCATTAACCCCTATTCCGCTGCTTCCCGACACAGTCACAACATAAATAAAAGTATTAACCCCTATCCCACCTGTCCCCGACCCCGCCCCAACCTAAATAAAAGTATTAACCCCTAAACCTCTGGCCTCCCACATCACTACCACTAACTAAACCTATTAACCCCCTAAACCATCAGCCCCCCACATCGCCATAAACTAAATTAAGCTATTAACCCCTAAACAACCTGCCAACGTTAAATTAAAATTACAACATCCCTATCTTCAAATAAATTTAAAATTACCTGTAGAATAAAAAAAAACTATTTTAAAATATCAATTAACCTACCCTAACTATTATACTACACTTAAATTAAACTACCAATTAAATTAACTAAATTACATATTAAAAAACCCTAACCCTACTCAAATTATTTGAATATACTATTAAACCTTATTACAAATTACTAAATTACATGGGAAAAAAACACTAAGTTACAAAAAACAAACAAACAAACACTAAATTACGAAAAATAAAAAAAAAACACATTATCAAAAATAAAAATGAATTACACCTAATCTAATAGCCCTATCAAAATAAAAAAGCCCCCCCCAAAAAAAATAAAAAAAATAAACCCTAGCCTACAATAAACTACCAATGGCCCTTAAAAGGGCCTTTTGTGGGCATTGCCCCAAAGAAATCAGCTCTTTTACCTGTAAAAAAAAAAATACAAACATCCCCCAACAGTAAAACCCACCACCCAACCAACCAACCCCCCCAAATAAAAAAAACTATCAAAAATAACTTAAGCTCTCCATTGCCCTGAAAATGGCATTTGTATGGGGATTGCCCTTAAAAGGGCATTTTTGCTCTTTTACATGCCCGGACCCTAATCTAAAAATTAAACCCACCCAAAAAACCCTTAAATAAACCTAACACTAACCCCGACGATCCACTTACAGTTAATGAAGTCCTGCTTGAAGGATCCATCCAGACGGCCTCTTCGATCTTCATCCAGCCGGCAAGGTCCTCATCCAGGCGGCAAGAAGTCTTCATCCAGACGGCATCTTCTATCTTAATCCATCCGGCGCGGAGTGGGTCCATCCTGAAGACATCCGGCACGGAGCATAATCTTCATATGGTGGCCGCCGTAAACTGGAACTTCAATGCAAGTGACGTCATCCAAGATGGTGTCCCTTGCATTTCTATTGGCTGAAAGCCAATAGGATTAGAACTGCTAGAAACTGCCAATAGGATTGAGCTCTCATCCTATTGGCTGATTGGAACAGCCAATAGAATGAGAGCTGCTCAAATCCTATTGGCTGATTGGAACAGCCAATAGGATTTTAGCAGCTCTAATCATATTGGCTGATTGAAATCTTTCAACCAATAAGAATGCATAGACGCCATCGTGGATGACGTCACTTGCATTGAAGTTCCAGTTTACGGCGGTGACCGTATCAAGAGGATACTCCGTGCCGGATGTCTTCAGGATGGACCCGCTCCGCGCCAGATGGATGAAGATAGAAGATGCCGTCTGGATGAAGACTTCTTGCCGTCTGGATAAGGACTTCGCCAGCTTGATGAAGATCGAAGAGGCCGTCTGGATGAAGACTTCTTGACGACTGGATAGATCCTTTCAAGCGGAACTTCAATAACTGTAAGTGGATCATCGGGGGTTAGTGTTAGGTCTATTTAATTTTTTGGGTGGGTTTTATTTTTAGATTAGGGTCTGGGCATGTAAAAGAGCTAAATGATCTTTTAAGGGCAATGCCCATACAAATGCCCTTTCAGGGCAATGGGGAGCTTAGGTTATTTTAGATAGTTTTTTTATTTGGGGGGGTTGGATGGTGGGTTTTACTGTTCGAGGGTGTTTGTATTTTTTTTTACAGGTAAAAAAGCTAATTTATTTTGGGCAATGCCCCAAAAAAGGCCCTTTTAAGGGCCATTGGTAGTTTATTGTAGGCTAGGGGTTATTTTTTATTTTGGGAGGGATTTTTTATTTTGATAGGGCTATTAGATTAGGTGTATTTCTTTTTTATTTTTGATAATGTCTTTTTTTATTTTTTGTAATTTAGTGGGGTTTTTTTTTTAACTTAGTGTTCTTTTTTCCTGTAATTTAGTAATTTGTAATAAGGTTTAATAGTATATTTAAATAATTTGAGTAGGGTTAGGGTTTTTTAATATGTAATTTAGTTAATTTAATTGGTAGTTTAATTTAATTTAATTGTAATATAATAGGTTAATTAATATTTTAAAATAGTTTTTTTTAATTCTACAGGTAAGATTACATTTATTTGAAGATAGGGATGTTGTAATTTTAATTTAAAGTTAGCGGGTTGTTAGGTTTAGAGGTTAATAGCTTAACTTAGTTTATGGTGATGTGGGGGGCTGATGGTTTAGGGGTTAATAGGTTTAGTTAGTGGTAGTGATGTGGGAGGCCAGAGGTTTAGGGGTTAATACTTTTATTTAGGTTGCGGCGGGGTTGGGGAGTGGCAGGATAGGGGTTAATACTTTTATTTAGGTTGCGGCAGGGTCGGGGAGCAGCGGGAATAGGGGTTAATAACTTTATGTTGTGGCAGGGTTGGGGAGCGGCGGGATAGGGGTTAATACATTTTATTAAGGTTGCAGCGATGTCAGGGGTGGCAGATTAGGGATGTTTAGATTTGGGGTTTATGTTAGGTTGTTAGGTGTAAACATAATTTGTTTTCTACCATATAAATCAATGGGATATGTGGCAGCATCAAACATAAGCTTTCGCTGCTTTCAGAGTCCCATTGATTTCTATGGCATCCGCGGCCTTTAGGGTGGTGGATTGAAAACCAGATACGCTGGGCCGGAATAGCCACGAGCTTACCTGTTAGAAATTTGATAACTGTGAAAAAGTGTCAGATAGAGCCGAATGTGTATTCGGAACATCTGTAATGAAGTAAGCATCGATCTGCGTCGGATTGAGACCGGCATATCGTATGTTACGTCACAAATTTCAACATTTGCCGGTCTGTAGGCTTTAATAATTAGGTCGGATCAATCTCGCAACGATAATTCTGCGGAATTCCGGCGTATTTGCAGTTGAGGCTTTGATAAATATCACCCTATACCTCAAGTAATACAAAATATAGAAATTTACAGTTTAATATCAGGTTATAAAATTAAATCGGAACTTCTATTGACTTCTAAACCCTCTAGTGCAACAGTGAATCACCCTTTCAAAGAAGTCGAAAAAATAAAATATTTAGGCATAACAATTAGCAATAAATCATCACAGTTGTATAATCTTAATTTTCCTTCTTTTTTTGAATATTGTACACAGAAACTAGAGAACTGGAGGCCTTTACCGCTGTCCTTCACAGCACAAATCACATTAATTAAAGTAACTTTATTCCCTAAATTGCTATACTTGTTACAAAATTTGCCTCTTTTTCCCCAAAAAATATATAGAAATTTGTTCAACAGTGTATGATCTAAGTTCATTTGGCAGGGGAAAAAACCCTCTTGTCAATACTGAAATTGTCATTAAGCAAAAGGGATGCAGGATTGACATTCCCCAATATTCAGTATTATAACTGGGCAACACTTTAAATTCACGATAGATTGGATAACTAAAAAAGAACATGTGACCTTCTGGGAGCTGGAAACCCATTGAAACCATCTAATGTTATGAATATGATTTTAATTTCAACAATTGTGAGAGCTTTGGCAAAAAAATAACACAGAAATAGGCACTACCCCTTTAGCTTCACCTCATTTACCCATTATGGGGAACCCTGAATTTCTATTGGGCCTACGCTCTGTAAATTTTCAAGAATGGAGTAATAAAAGCCTACATTATATTATGCAAATGCTAGAAACAACCACGTTACATATGAAACCTTTCTATCAACTCGCATATCTTCAAGTAAGACACTACATCCAATCTTTAAAGATGAATTTTGGCTTAGAATGATTCTCTTCTCATATAGATTTGCTTACTGGAAGTTACAAAAGGGGCAACATTTCTATCTCCAAATTTTATACATTTTTAATTACTAATTTAGGACTAAAACAAATGGATTTTCTCATACAAAAATGGAAAAAAGTCTTTCTGGAGATATCTTCTAAAGATATCCAATTAAGCTTTAATTTAGTTAAGAAAAAAAAAACCCCAATGCTTGTAAAGAGTCACAAATAAAATTAATTAATATGACCTATATTACACCATATAGAATTTCCAAATGGTACAAGACTGAGAATTTGTGTCCTAGATGCAGTTCTAAACAGGCAAATATGATACATTGGTTTTGGCAGTGCCCAAAAAAACACCAATTTTGGCAAAAAGTTATAATTTCTGGCTCAACAAATTTTCAGACCGTCAGATTAGTCTAAAGCCTCAACATATCTTTCTTTCTTGCAATTGGCAAGAGTCCATGAGCTAGTGACGTAGGGGATTCCCAAAGTTTCCCAAACCTCAAAATGCCTATAAATACACCCCTCACCACACCCACAGTTCAGTTTTACAAACTTTGCCTCCTATGGAGGTGGTGAAGTAAGTTTGTGCTAAGATTTCTACGTTGATATGCGCTTCTCAGCATTTTGAAGCCTGATTCCTCTCAGAGTACAGTGAATGTCAAAAGGATGTGAAGGGAGTATCACCTATTGAATGCAATGGTTTTCCCAACGGGGATCTATTTCATAGGTTCTCTGTTATCGGTCGTAGAGATTCATCTCCTACCTCCCTTCTCAGATCTACAATATACTCTCATATTCCATTACCTCTACAGATAACCGTTTCAATACTGGTTTGGCTATCTGCTATATGTGTATGGGTGTCTTTTGGTAAGTATGTTTTCATTACTTAAGACACTCTCAGCTATGGTTTGGCACTTTATGTATTTATATAAAGTTCTAAATATATGTATTGTACTTATATTTGCCATGATTCAGGTTTTCAGTATATTTCCTTTTGCAGACTGTCAGTTTCATATCTGGGAAATGCTTTTTTATGGAAAAATGTATTTCTTACCTGGGGTATAGTCTCTTTTTCTAATTGACTGTCTTTTAAATTTGTGGGCAGAATTCAGCTCGCGAGGGCGCAAAATGGCAGAGTTTATTGCGTCATTCTTGGCGCGCGAGATTTTTTTGGTGCGAAGTTACGTTTGTTGACGCAAATTCGTCATTTCCGGCATTTTAGTTGATGCCGAGTCCTTTCACAAGGTTGTGTCATTTATGACGCAAGTGTGTCGTTTTACGGACGTTTTTGGCGCCAAAAAAATATTTTTCTTTTTGTTGTGCGCTATACGTGGTGCCAAATATTTTCATTATTTAAGACCCCATTTCTATTTGCCTCCTGCCTTTTTTCTATGTCAGAGGGCTATGCTGTTTGCATTTTTTTCTCATTCCTGAAACTGCCATATAAGGAAATTGATAATTTTGCTTTATATGTTGTTTTTTTCTCTTACATTTGCAAGATGTCTCAATCTGATCCTGTCTCAGAAATCACTGATGGAACCCTGCGGCCTGATAACAGTTCTACCAAAGCTAAGTGCATTTGTTGTAAACCTGTGGGGGTTATACCTCCAGCTGTGGTTTGAAATGGTTGTCATGATAAACTTTTACATGCAGAGAATGTATCCATCAGTAGTAGTTCATTACCTGTTGCTGTTCCCTCAACATCTAATGCACAAGATATACCTGTAAATTTAAAATAAGTCATTTCTGATTCTATTCAGAAGGCTTTGTCTGTCATTCCGCCTTCTAATAAACGTAAAAGGTCTTTTAAAACTTCTCATAAGGTTGATGAAATTTCAAATGCAACATACTGAATTATCCTTCTCTGACGAGGATCTATCTGATTCAGAAGATCCAGCCTCAGATATTGACACTGACAAATCCTCTTATCTATTTAAAAAGGAGTATATTCGTTCTTTGTTAAAAGAAGTGTTGATTTCATTAGATATGGAGGAAACTTATCCTCTTGATATTAAAACTAGTAAACGTTTAAATTCTGTTTATAAACCTCCTGTGGTTATTCCAGAGGTTTTTCCAGTTCCTGATGCTATTTCTGATATGATTTCTAAAGAATGGAATAGGCCTGGTACTTCTTTTATTCCTTCTTCAATGTTTAAAAAATTGTATCCTTTGCCAGCAGTTAGATTGGAGTTTTGGGAAAAGATCCCCAAAGTTGATGGGGCTATCTCTACTTTTGCTAAACGTACTACTTTCCCTCCGGAAGATAGTACTTCTTTTAAAGATCCTTTAGATAGGAAACTTATCTAAGGAAAGCTTATTTATATTCAGGTCATCTTCATAGGCCTGCAATTTCTTTGGCTGATGTTGCAGCTGCTTCAACTTTTTGGTTGGAAACTTTAGCGCAACATGTATCGGATCATGATTTGTCTAGCATTGTTAAGTTGATTCAACATGCTAATAATTTCATTTGTGATGCCATTTTTGATATTATGAAAATTGATGTTAAATCTATGTCTTTAGCTATTTTAGCTAGAAGAGCTTTGTGGCTCAAATCTTGGAATGCTGATATGACTTCTAAATCCAGATTGCTATCTCTTTCTTTCCAAGGTAATAAATTATAATTTCAACTGTCACGGGGGGGAAGGGAGTTTTTTGCCTCAGGATAAAAGACCTAAGGGTAAATCTAAAGCTTCTAACCATTTTCGTTCCTTTCGACAAAATAAGGAACAGAAACTTAATCCTTCCCCCAAGGAATCTGCTTCCAATTGGAAGCCTTCTTCAAATTGGAATAAATCCAAGCCATTTAAGAGATCAAAACCAGCCCCCAAGTCCGCATGAAGGTGCGGCCCTCATTCCAGCTCAGCTGGTAGGGGGCAGATTAAAATTTTTCAAAGATGTTTGGATCAATTCGGTTCAAAAATCATTGGATTCAGAGTATTGTCTCTCAGGGGTACAGAATAGGATTCAGAGTAAGACCACCTGTGAGAAGATTTTTTTCTCTTACGCATTCCAGCAAACCCAGTAAAGGCTCAGGCTTTCCTGAAGTGTGTTTCAGACCTGGAGTTATCAGGGGTAATCATGCCAGTTCCGTTTCAAGAACAGGGTCTGGGGTTTTATTTAAATATATTCATTGTCCCAAAGAAAGAAAATTCATTCAGACTAGTTTTGGATCTAAAGATTTTGAATCAATATGTAAGAGTACCAACTTTCAAAATGGTGACTATAAGGACTATTCTGCCTTTTGTTCAGCAAGGGCATTATATGTCCACAATAGACAGGATGCATATCTTCATATTCCGATTCAGCCAGATCACTATCAGTTCCTGAGATTCTCTTTTCTAGACAAGCATTATCAATTTGTTGCTCTTCCTTTTGGCCTAGCGACAACTCCAAGAATCTTTTCAAAGGTTCTAGGTGCCCTACTCTCTGTAATCAGAGAGCGGGGTATTGCGGTATTTCCTTATTTGGACGATATCTTGGTACTCGCTCAGTCTTTACGTTCTGCAGAATCTCACACAAATCAACTAGTGTTGTTTCTTAGAAGACATGGTTGGAGGATTAATTTACCAAAAAGTTATTTGATTCCTCAGACAAAGGTAACCTTTTTAGGTTTCCAGATAGATTCAGTGTCCATGACTTTGTCTCTAACAGACAAGAGACATTTGAATTTGGTTACAGCCTGTTGGAACCTTCAGTCTCAGTCATTCCCTTCAGTAGCTATGTGCATGGAAGTTTTAGGTCTCATGACTGCAGCATCGGATGCGATCCCCTTTGCTCATTTTCATATGAGACCTCTCCAGCTTTGTATGCTGAACCAATGGTGCAAGGATTATACAAGGATATCACAATTAATATCCTTAAATCCCAATGTTCGACTTTCTCTGACTTGGTGGTTAGATCACCATTGAATAATTTTAGGGGCCTCTTTCGTTCATCCAACCTGGACTGTGATCTCAACAGATGTGAGTCTTTCAGGTTGGGGAGCTGTTTGGGGATCTCTGACAGCACAAAGGGTTTGGAAATCTCAAGAGGCGAGATTACCAATCAATATTTTTGAACTCCGTGCGATTTTAAATGCCCTTCAGTCTTGGCCTCTGTTGAAGAGAGAACCATTAATTTGTTTTCAGACAGACAATATCACAACTGTGGCATATGTCAATCATCAGGGTGGGACTCACAGTCCTCAAGCTATGAAAGAAGTATCTTGGATACTTGTTTGGGTGGAATCCAGCTCCTGTCTAATTTCTGTGGTTCATATCCCAGGTATAGACAATTGGGAAGCGGATTACCGCAGTTGTCAGACTTTACATCCGGGAGAATGGTCTCTCCACCCAGATGTGTTTTCTCAAATTGTTCAGATGTGGGGGCTTCCAGAAATAGATCTGATGGCATCTCATCTAAACAAAAAACTTCCCAGGTACCTGTCCAGGGATCCTCAGGTGGAAGCAGTGGATGCATTGACACTTCCTTGGTGTTATCAACCTGCTTATATTTTCCCGCCTCTAGTTCTTCTTCCAAGAGTGATCTCCAAAATCATCATGGAGCAATCATTTGTGCTGCTGGTGGCTCCAGCATGGCCTCACAGTTTTTTTTATACGGATCTTGTTCGGATGTCCAGTTGCCAACCATGGTCACTTCCATTAAGGCCAGACCTTCTATCTCAAGGTCCGTTTATCCATCAGGATCTCAAATCATTAAATGTAGGTATGGAAATTGAACGCTTAGCGCTTAGTCATAGAGATTTCTCTGACTCAGTGATTAATACTATGTTGCAGGCTCGTAAATCTGTTTCTAGAAAGATTTATTATCAAGTTTGGAAGACTTACATTTCATGGCATTCTTCTCATAAATTCTCTTGGCATTCTTTTCAAATTCCTAGAATTTTACAGTTTCTGCAGGATCGTTTGGATAAAGGTTTGTCTGCAAGTTCCTTGAAAGGACAAATCTCTGCTCTTTCTGTTTTATTTCATAGAAAGATTGCTAAACTTCCTGATATTCATTGTTTTGTGCAGGCTTTGGTTCATATCAAGCCTGTCATTAAATCAATCTCTCCTCCTTGGAGTCTTAATTTGGTTTTGAAGGGTTTACAGGCCTCTCCGTTTGAACCTATGCACATTAAACTTAGACATTCTTTCTTGGAAAGTGTTGTTTTTTTTTGCCATCTCTTCTGCTAGAAGAGTTTCTGAATTATCCGCTCTCTCTTGTGAATCTCCTTTTCTGATTTTTCATCAGGATAAGGCTGTTTTGCGGACTTCATTTAAATTCCTACCTAAGGTTGTAAATTCTAACAACATTAATAGAGAAATTGTTGTCCCTTCTTTGTGTCCTAATCCTAAGAATTCCTTGGAAAGAGCTTTACATTCTTTGGATGTGGTGAGAGCTTTGAAATATTATGTTGAAGCTACTAAAGATTTCAGGAAGACTTCTAGTCTATTTGTCATCTTTTCTGGTTCCAGGAAAGGTCAGAAGGCTTCTGCCGTTTCCTTGGCCTCGTGGTTAAAACTTTTTATTCATCAAGCCTATTTGGAGGTCGAGCCCCGTCTCAGAGAATTACAGCTCATTCTACTAGATCAGTTTCCACTTCCTGGGTTTTTAAGAATGAAGCTTCAGATGATCAGATTTGCAAAGCTGCTACTTGGTCTTCTTTGCATACATTTACTAAATTCTACCATTTTTATGTATTTGCTTCTTCGGAAACAGTTTTTGGTAGAAAAGTTCTTCAGGCAGCAGTTTCAGTTTGATTTTTCTGCTTTTGATTTAAGTTTTTTCCTCACATTTATGAAAATTAACTTATATTTTGGGTTGTGGATTATTTTTTTCAGCGGAAAATTGCTGTTTTTATTTTTATCCGTCCCTCTCTAGTGACTCTTGCGTGGAGTTCCACATCTTGGGTATTGCTATCCCATATGTCACTAGCACATGGACTCTTGCCAATTACGTGAAAGAAAACATAATTTATGTAAGAACTTACCTGATAAATTAATTTCTTTCATATTGGCAAGAGTCCATGAGGCCCACCCTTTTTTTATGGTGGTTATGATTTTTTTTGTATAAAGCACAATTATTTCCAAATTCCTTTGTTGATGCTTTTTACTCCTTTCTTTATCACCCCACTTCTTGGCTATTCGTTAAACTGAATTGTGGGTGTGGTGTATTTATAGGCATTTTGAGGTTTGGGAAACTTTGCCCCTCCTGGTAGGATTGTATATCCCATATGTCACTAGCTCATGGACTCTTGCCAATATGAATGAAATGAATTTATCAGGTAAGTTCTTACATAAATTATGTTTTTTTTCTTTTTAAGTCAGATAAGATGCTGGAGAATATCCCTCTGCTTAACACAGCAGTTATAATAGGTCGTATTCTTATACTTGAAAATTGGAAAGCTAAAAATGCACCAAACCACATTATTTACTAAAAGAATCGAGACACCAGTGATACTAGAACAAATTAATTTGTCAAGTTTAATGACAAATACATAAAACAATTTTTTTTTGTAAATGGTTTAAGTTCATTTGTGCAATGCCGATAGAAAAACAGACCCAAGTGATTCCACATTTTCGCCAATCTGCTTATTTTCAGTTGGGTATACTGAATGATAGATTTCAAGCAACATAATAAACATAGTCTACCTAATTTATGGCCCTTTCTGCTTTTTTTTGTGTTGCCCCCCCTTATCACTTCCAGTGATTGAGATAGTAATGTCAGTACGTACTCCGGGTTATTTGAAGCGATAAGCTTTAATGTTGACTTGAACAGAATTGTCTTGTTGACTTTTTTTTTTTTTTTGTTACTTTTTTTACCTCCTCTCCTATAAAAAGGAGTACATTTATTTGAAATACATGTACAAATGTATTGTATCAGGTTATTTGTTTTCTTCTTTTTTTCTTTATGTATAATAGTTTTTTTCAATTGTTATCTTATTGACTTGTCGTATAAATAAGAATAAAAAAGATATTTAAAAATAAATAAATCTCTAAATAAACTACCAATAGCCCTTACAAAGGCCTTTTGAAGGGCATTGTCCTAAAGCTAAAAGCTCTTTTGCAAATAAAATAAACCAACTACCCCCCTAACATTACAACCCCCCAAACTACCAAAACATTCAGCTCTTTTTCAGCCCATTAAAAACAAAAAAAGCCCTAATCTTAAAAAAAACACCCCAATAAACTAACACTGATCCCAAAATAGGTACTCACCATTGATGAAGTCCGGTGAAACATCTTCATCCAGGCGGCTCCATCTTCATCCATCGTGGTTCCATCTGCTATCTTCATGGCAGAGGCATGGGGGCGGAGCGATCGACAGCATCGGCGGAGGGGTCGGTGGAGGTCATCGGCGACACAGAGGTCCTCTTCATGCAATCTCCTGTCGCACACTGAAGATTGAATGTAAAGTACCCATTTTATATGGGGGTATGCAAAAATGTGATAGACATTTTTTTCTCCATTGATCTCTATGGGGGTATATGTGCATGAGCACGCCAAGTCGGAACTTGGTTTTTGTGCAGTATGCGGCTTACCGCACCATACCGCACGAGAAAAAAAGGTTTTATGGGGACTTGTAATGGCTGTGCAATGGAAATTGCGGTACAGCCTAATTGCCTGTGATGTGTACGCAACGGGTTAAACGCACAACTTGTAATCCGGCCCATTGTGAGCTGAAGAAAATATCATCCTTTTGACATAGAGATGTTCAGGTGATATTTTCTTTTCAGGTTTTTTACGTTAACATTTCATAAGTATTATGTCCTTTTAATGAGATACACAGTTCCCAAGGTAAAAATTGCTATTAAAACAATCTCTGAGGAGCCTCATAATACTGCCAGACCAGAGAGCTTTAGATAATCCGGCCCTAAGTATCAAAGGAACACAGAGTAAAATGAAGAAATTTATTTTAAAATAAAATGCTATGGCAAAATAGACCTTTTTTTTATTTATGCATAGTCTAAAAATGTCTAAACACCCTGAACAATTCTACTGGATGGCTTATCAATATATTTTTATTTCAGCAAAAATACAGACACGTTAAATGACACACCATCTAGATTTCATAAATGTACAACTTTAAATAATGACTTGTTATATAAGTGAGCATATTTTCCAGTAGAAGAATTACAAATTAGCTGCTATAGATTCTCCGCTATCCTGACTTTAAAAGTCATCCAAGAAAATAATAGAGGATTTTAGAATTTACGGCCAGGAAATTTGTAGATTGTTGAGGGAAAAGTGGTTGTTATCTATTGTAGATATTAAGTTTTTTTTTGTACGAATAACTTTATCACATCTTTAGCAAAATCCTTTTCAGGACAGATTTCAACAAGAAAAATGAGCAGTGAGATTAGAGTAGAGGATTTTACCAGCTCTGTCTTGTTATTTAACAATGGTTAAGTCCCTAAAAAATTCCGCTCTTCCAGTCCAACTTTCTGATGCTATGCTCCCTTAGGAATATTTTCCTTTTCTATTTTTATTAGTTAAATCAATGACATTTACTGTTGATCTTCTGGTAATCTTGGTTTCCAATGTGTTACTGGAGCTTTTGAAAGCTCCCCCCCCCCCATCAAGGCCCAGATGTAGTTCCAAACTGTCTGTTTGTTTTTTAAGAAAACACATTGGTGATTTTAAGAATAATATGTCAAAATGTCAAACGCTATAATACAACAAAGTTCCAAAGGGTTTACTGCAAGGTAATCTCATCCCTACATCTTCATTAGTGCTCGAGGCTAGGATTACTTAACAGAAATAGAACTTTCTGTAAATGGCTGCCAAAAAAATACAGCCTGTATTTTAACAGTGTATAGGGATGCTGTCCGAATTAAGAATTAGGGATCAAGGAAGGTTGGAATTTTTAGCACCCCCCAGCAGAGCTGGAAAAAGGAATTCTATCTCATAATTGTATGGAATAGACGTACATGGATGAATCTTTTTTAAAAAAAAAGTTAATCCGGGGTGTCAAAGGCAGAAGACTAATGCTAACTTTGATAGACCATGTAATTATCTATAATTAAATTATATGTGTTTTTGTTCTCTGTGTGATTGGGTCAATCAGTTTATCTGTTCCACTAACAACATACAGTTAAGATAAAAGCTCCTTTGACAAAATTGTCTACGTTCTCATGTTTACCTTTATATGTTCACAGCTTGTACAAAATAATGTTATTTAAACTGTCTACATTAGGCACAGTGTACTGTAAAATTGGTTTCTTATTAAAGGGAAAGTTTACCCTATGTTGTTTCTCCCCTTTAATTTGTTCCCAGTGAATCATTTTACCTGCTGTAGTGTATTAGATTGTTTATTTAGTAGATTGTGATAACTTTTAATAGACCAACAAAATCAAGATCTCATAGGTCTCTTCTTCAGATGTAGATAATAGCTGTTTACACAAATTGTTAAAATAACTTCTTTGCCTTTACATTAGCATATGAAATAGCTAATTTTGCCTCTGGTATCCAAGCAAGTAGTGTGCAGAATAATTCAGCACTTGGACAGGGAGAAAATGCATTGTAACTATCTCTGAGTTAAAAAAAGATGTAGAAGCCTTTTTCAATACATTCTATATTTGCAATGGGCAAAGCATAGTACTGACTGTATTAGCCTTTAACAAATAAAATATATATACAATAAAATAAAAACAAACATGTTAACCATGTTCAAATATATATTTATGAATTACATTTGACATAAATTGTTCTTTCATTGATTAGCATTTTAGAAAGTCTTTTGCTCTTCGGTGAGGCTTTATAAGACATAAAGCAGGTATTAAATAAAAGTATTTCCTCTAAATTTGTGCTAAATTATAAATTAAAGGATTTTTTATTAGTAAATTTAGTTTAGAGGGTCCCATACTCAATAGGTTAATCTTTGGAAAAATATAGCAAAATGTAAAGGAATATACAAGTGCAAAAACAAAATGATCTAACGTAATTATGTGTTTAACTCCTGCAAAGGAAATAAATGCATAGTTAAAGTTAGCTCTAGAGCATACATATACTACTGTGAGCTAGATGAACACATCTGGCAAGCCAATGGCAAGAGGCATGTGTGGGCTGCCACCAATCACCAGCTAGCTCACATCAGTGCATTGCTGCTGCTGAGGATGTGTGCATATGCTTTTTAACAAAGTATACCAAAGTACATTTGATATTTTCAAAAATAAATACTGCATTATCTTCTAAACATACAAGGCAGTAGAGGACAATCAATAGCATAGGGTAGATTATATTTTGTTTGACCTCGAGCAAAGAATAACCTACAAGTGGATGGTTTAAGGCAGTGTTTTTCAACCAGTGTGCCGTGGCACACTAGTGTGCCATGAGAGATCCTCAGGTGTGCCACGGCAGACTGACAACAGTGTGACATTTTTTTTAAACTTTGCTTGTTTTTTACTCCCAGTGCAGGGGTAGTTTGTAGGAGGCATGGCATAACAGCACAATACATACAGTATGTGTGTGTTTGTGTGTATGTGTATATATATATATGCTGGAATTAGGTTACAATGTGTGATTTTTTTTAAATTTTGGGATGGTGGTGTGCCACAGGATTTTTTTATGTAAAAAAGTGTGCCACGGCAAAGAAAAGGTTAAAAATCACTTGTTTAAGGGACAGTAAACACTTTGAGATATTTATATAAAATATTTGGTCATGCATAATGAAACATTCCATTATTTATTTTACCCCCTTTTCATGCAATTTAGCTCTGTAAATTGAGCAATTACTAATTTTCAGAACTTGAAATACACCTGCTGACTTCTGAAGGCTAACTCTGCTACACAACTGTCCCTAATTGGCTTTATCTGATAACAGCTGCAAAACAATGTACTTTATACAATCTTTATGAAAGCAGCTAGCCTTGTTGTCTGCAGACTAAAACCCAGATTGGCTTCTCCAAATAAAGCAAATGGTGCATGGAGTTTGGCTATTAAAAAATAATTGCTGTAAAACGGATGTTAGTTTATTTTAAAAACACTATGAGGCATATTTATCAAAGTGCGAGCGAACATGATACGATGTAGCGTATCATGTCCTCTGCACATCGATAAATGCCGACAGCGATTTATCATTGCACAAGCAGTTCACCAGAACTGCTTGTGCAAAACCGCCCCCTGCAGATTTGCAGCCAATCGGGGTGAACCCGTATTCGATTGGGTTGATTTCTGTCCGCCGCCGCAGAGCAGGCGGACAAGTTATGGAGCAGTGGTCTTTAGACCGCTGCTTCATAACTTCTGTTTCCGGTGAGCCTTGAAGATAATTCGGACCCTATGACTTGGTTCCTATGTTATTCTATAGCAACACAACAGAAATGCCTTGTAATTACAAAGTGTTTACTGTCCCTTTAAATATTTTAACCAACTCATCATAATGTGGCTGAAACTCTTTTAGAGCATCTTATACTTTTTTATTTCTTTGTTTTATTGAGGTATATAAGAAAATACACAGGCTTGTAGAAACAGAGATGAATAAACTGCATATAGGTAGGGTTACAATATAATTAAGGCATTACTTGACCATATATAAAAAAGAAATATATATATTATATACAATAAAAGCATAACATAGAAACCTGCAGATATTGTATAATATAGTGTTAAAGCATATCCCTTACAACTCAATTACTGGCTCCTCAAAAAAAACACATACATTGATGGATAAATAGGGAGGCCGCTATTGGACCCATAATATATGAGAAGTAAAAAAAAAACAGTGTCACTATACACATTTTAAAACTTTTACAATAGGAAATAATGAGTGGGAATATAAGAAGGATAAATAAGGGGGTTAATATATGAATCATTCTGTCAATGTATTAAAGGGACATGAAACCCAAAATGTTTCTTTCATTATTCAGATAGAGAATACAAATTTAAACAACTTTCTAATTTACTTCAATTATCTAATTTGTTTCATTCTCTTGGTATCATTTGTTGAAGGAGCAGCACTGCACTACTGGTTTCTAACTGAATACATTGGTGAGCCAATGACAATTGTTATATATATGCAGCCATCAACCAGCAGCTAAAACCTAGGTTCTTTGCTGCTCCTGGGCTTCCTAGATAAACCTTTCAGCAAAGGATAACAAGAGAAGGAAGTAAATTAAATAATAGACATAAATTGGAAAGTTGTTTAAAATTGTATTCTCTGTCTGAATCATGAAATATATTTTTTAAGTTTCATGTCCCTTTAAGAGCTAGATATTCAGTCTATTGTGGTTAATGAAAGTGTAAAAACAATATTACTCCTTCAGAGACCATTGCACTAGGGATCTATAAATATCCTTAAGGCAGTTGAAAATAAACAATATGGGCCAGATTACAAGTGGAGCGGTATTTAACGCTCCTGCTCCACCACCAACTCTACAAAAAGTAACCTTTTTAGGTGCGTTGGGTAGCGCTTGTATTACAAGTTGAAAGTAAAATGTTTTTGCTTGCACGCTAACCGAAAAGCCAAACTTTGAATATCGTGCGCCCGATAACTTATTCCCACATAGAAATCAATGGAGCAAAAAAAGTGGAAAAAACCTAACACCCTACTCGCTTGCAAAACAGATCTCATAGTCTCAAGTGTGTTAACATGAAAATATGAATATTTCACATTCCAATGTTCTTCACATAGAAAAATATGTTGCATTTATTCATAGATACATATTTCTACATATATCTGATGATATTTTGATACAATATATGTGTATACCGATATATATATATATATATATATATGGAGTTGAGTTTCAGAGTTCAGCGCACATAGAATGGAGAAAAACAAAAACAAAACCAAATTATGGTGCAGTATGTCAGTACTAGGCAATCAAAAACTAAACGTGAGATTTAAATGTGCTCACCTTGTTTAACCTCAAACATGTGAGGTATGTTGGAAGCATGGAGGGGATGTAATCCCTATCTGTGGTAAAGATGTTTCCAGCTGGTATGCATAAACTTTTAGCAGGTGGAAATCTTGATATCCCTGGAGTAGAAATATGTTGGTATTTCAGACAAACTTCTCCTCTCTGGAGTTAGGTAGAGACACTTTAATTCTTTTTGCTGGATTTCTTTCCTTGTTGCTGTTTATTTCTTTTCCCCTTCTTTATACTTGAAAGGCTTCTCCTCTCTGGAGTATGGTATAAACTTTATGTATGCAAACCAATTAGTGCTCAGTTTACATACTATGAGATCAATTGTGGATATTAATTGCAGCACTCATGAGATGTGTATAAATGATGCTTGCAAGGACACAAAGTGAAATTTAAAATAAAAACACTTTTATTTTCTAATGTCCAATAAAAATGATAAACAGAAATCCTCTTTGATAATAGTCCAGATCAGGGACAGAAATAGGTGAGCAGATGAAATATAGTATATTTCTTTAAATCCGGTAGTGAGTTTTTTTTATCAGGGCTGGTGCAAAAACAGCTTGCTGATAAAAATTAGTGATATTGTGGTATAGGATGCTGTAAGTACAGCTGGAGGTAAATTCCTTGCGGTGGTTTTGAGCTCTGGAAAGCTCCCAGAGTTCAGGTGGATAAGTTGGTGTTTATGGTGGAAAACCGTAATAAATAGTTACATGAACTGCTGTAAATACAGCTAGATGATGATTCCTTGTGGTTTTTTGAGCTCTAGATAGCTCACAATATCCGGATGGATGTGGATTCTTAAGCCTGTCAGTGACCGGGTCCGTTGCTGAAGTGTTTGAAGCTTGGTCTCCCTGTACTTACAGCATCCTATACCACAACATCACTAATTTTTATCAGCAAGCTGTTTTTGCACCAGCCCTGATAAAAAAAACTCACTACCGGATTTAAAGAAATATACTATATTTCATCTGCTCACCTATTTCTGTCCCTGATCTGGACTATTATCAAAGAGGATTTCTGTTTATCATTTTTTATTGGACATTAGAAAATAAGTGTTTTTATTTTAAATTTTACTTTGTGTCCTTGCAAGCATCATTTATACACATCTCATGAGTGCTGCAATTAATATCCACAATTGATCTCATAGTATGTAAACTGAGCACTAATTGGTTTGCATACATAAAGTTTATACCATACTCCAGAGAGGAGAAGCCTCTCAAGTATAAAGAAGGGGAAAAGAAATAAACAGCAACAAGGAAAGAAATCCAGCAAAAAGAATTAAAGTTTCTCTACCTAACTCCAGAGAGGAGAAGTTTGTCTGAAATACCAACATATTTCTACTCCAGGGATATCAAGATTTCCACCTGCTAAAGGTTTATGCATACCAGCTGGAAACATCTTTACCACAGATAGGGATTACATCCCCTCCATGCTTCCAACATACCTCACATGTTTGAGGTTAAACAAGGTGAGCACATTTAAATCTCACGTTTAGTTTTTGATTGCCTAGTACTGACATACTGCACCATAATTTGGTTTTGTTTTTGTTTTTCTCCATTCTATGTGCGCTGAACTCTGAAACTCAACTCCATACCTTTTTCCTTCACATTCCATTTGATGATAGTGGAATATTCAGAAACTAGCTGCCATTGAAATATATCAGGAGGAACCAATTAGAGCAAAATAACCATTTGCAACATACACAGCGCAGATCAAGAAACACCCAAGCAATATATATATATATATATATATATATATATATATATATATATATATATATATACTGTATATACATATAGGAATATCTATTTATAAATACATAGAACATATTCTATTATGTGCAGAACATAGGAATGTGAAATATTTACAATAAATACACACTATAACACTTTATTATATAACTATGCTTTTTCATGTTTTCATCTACTTGACTGAAAAGGGCTCCAATGCACTTATATAGATATGTCATTGGGGCAGATTTAACATTGTGCGGGCGAACATGATCCGCTGTAGTGGATCATGTCCGCCCCACATCGATAAATGCTGGCAGCATACGCTGTCGGCATTTATTATTTCACAAGCATTTCTAATAAAATGCTAGTGCAATGCTGCCCCCTGCACATTTGCGGCCAATCGGCCACTAGCAGGGGGTGTCAATCTGATTGGGATGATTATGAGTGCTGCTTCTTAACTTATGTTTCCGGCGAGCCTGCTGCATTTGCAGCATAATAAATCACCCCCTATACATGTGTACATATGTATTTATGTGTTTATATGTCTATATATTTTTGTAAATACATAGATACACATATGAATGCATAAATACATATGTACACACATTTATACATATATCTCAATATTAAAGCCCTTTGTCTGCCTTTTTTTTCTAACACTGTAGACTTGAGCCCTTATAAATTTTGTGTGCAATTTTTATTAGATGGTGTTATTATGACTGTAACTGTACTTTGTAATTATTATTATTGGTTATTTGTAGAGCGCCAACAGATTCCGCAGCGCTATTAACAAAGGCGGAATACAAGGTAACATTTCTAGGGATCAGATAGGTAGAGGGCCATACCAAGGGTCGTACTGTTGTAGACAGCTCTAAAGAAGGTGATCTACAAACAGCTGGACTCTTAGGCTTACATGCTAAGGGGGTTCAGGGGATAGCAATGGAGGAGAGGGACTGGTATAAAGAAAGGTTAGTGTAGATTGTATGCATCCCTGAACAGTAGAGTTTTTAGGGAGCGCTTGAAGCTTTCAAAACTAGGGTATAGACTTGTGGAGCGAGGCAGAGAGTTCCACAAGATGGGAGCCAGTCTGGAGAAGTCCTGTAAATGGGAGTTTGAGGAGGTAACAAGAGAGGAGGAGAGTAGGAGGTCATGAGCAGAGCGTAGGGGACGGGATGGAGAATATCTGGAGACAAGGTCTGAGATATAGGGGGGAGCAGTGCAGTTGAGGGCTTTGTATGTCAGAGTGAGAATGTTGTGTTTAATCCTAGGGGCAAGAGGAAGTCAGTGAAGGGATAGGCAGAGAGGTGCAGCAGATGAAGAGCAACATGTAAGGAAGATGAGCCTGGCAGAGGCATTCATTATGGATTGTTAAGGAGTTAGGCAGCAGCTGGGAAGACCAGAGAGGACAGAATTGCAGTAATTAAGGCAGGAAAGAATGAGAGAGTGGATTAAAATCTTAGTTGTGCCTTGTGTAAGGAAATAGGACCCCAAGACATTGGGCATGCGGAGTAGGGGTAATGATGGAGTTCTCAACAGTTATAGAGAGATTGGGGGTGGAGATTTTGGAAGAAGGGGGGAAAATAAGGAACTTAGTTTTGGAGACATTTAGCTTGAAGTAGTTAGAGGACATCCAGGAAGAGATGTGAGAAAGACAGTTAGTGACACGGGTTAGCAAGGAAGGAGATAGTTTAACAGGTAGGAAGAGGACCACGAGAGGGCTTTGTCACAAATGCCGAAGGATTGGAGGGTTTGGAGTAAAAGAGGGTGGTCAACAGTATCAAAGGCTGCAGACAGATAAAGGAGGATAAGCAGAGAGAAGGGGTCGTTGGTAACCTTAACGATTGCTGTTTCTGTGGAGTGATGGGAATGAATTCCAGATTGCAGTGGGCCAAGGAGGGAGTTTAATGTAAGGAAATGGGATAGGCGTGCATATACTTGCTTTTCGAGAAGCTTTGAGGCAAGAGGGAGGATGGAAATAGGGCGGTAATCTATTTTTAATGTGTTTTGTAACACTTTTTACTTTGCAAAACAGTTGACCAAAGCTCTGAGGATGCGATAATTGTGGTGACATTTTATCACTGGAATATTAATCTAGTTGATATTAAAATATAGCTCACAGATTTTATCCCTGGCAATTCACATAAGCTGGTTTTATTCAAGTAGTTAATTCAAATCACGATTGCGCTCAAGCGATCGCGTTTACTTTCAAGTTGTAATACGAACGGTAAACCCGACTCACGCAAGCACGCAAGATAAACCCCTATTCACTCATGCGTAACTGTTAACATGCCACTTGTAATCTGGCCCTATATAGGGTGCTGTATGCCTGATATTCATATAGTGCAAGTAATATTAAAACTTATTATTCAAACAAAAACTAAGTCAACATTTAATAACAAAATACCTGGTCAAAATAGATTGGCTATACGGTCCCCCACTTCCCCTTCGGCCACTGGCAGCAGTTCTAGGGGAAGATCCGCCTCTTAATAGAAAATTTAAGGTAAGCAGTATAAGATAACCTTCAAAATGTCCCGGTAGTAGCAAGATTGTGGGTCTGTTGGGAAAAAAATAATATTCCCAGCTACACTTTACAAGATTAAACAGTTAGCAAGCGTTAGCCAGCAACATGGCACATATATATACATCTCACAAGAAAGAACTGAACTTAAAGGGACAGTCAAGTCCAAAATAAACTTTCATGATTAAAATAGGGCATGTAATTTTAAACTACTTTCCAATTTACTTTTATCACCAATTTTTCTATGTTCTCTTTGTATTCTTAGTTGAAAGCTAAACCTAGGTAGGCTCATATGCTAATTTCCTAGACCTTGAAGGCCGCCTCTTATCTAAATGCATTTTGACAGTTTTTCACCACTAGAGGGCATTAGTTCATGTGTGTCATATAGATAATAATGTGCTCACACACATGGAGTTACCTAGGAGTCAGCACTGTTTAGCTAAAATGTAAGTTTGTCAAAAGAACTGAAATAAGGGGGCAGTTTGCAGAGGCTTAGATATAAGGTAATCACAGAGGTAAAAAGTGTATTATTATAACTGTGTTGGTTGTGCAAAACTGGGGAATGGGTAATAAAGGGATTATCTATCTTTTTAACAACTAAAATTCTGGTGTTGACTGTCCCTTTAATGATATACTAATTTTGTTCCATAAATATCTTACACGATAAGCATGTTAATAAACATTACATAGGTGCTTGAAAGAGTTTCATACAGAGCTACCTTGCAGCAAGCACTATTGACAGAGTTGGAAATCTGCCTGGTAAATAATGAGGCAAATGTGAAGTGCACAAAATTTGAGTGTTCTTAACCAACCCACGTCTTATCTATCCATGACATGTAAGGGAGTAAATGAGCAAAGTACTGAAGAAAAACAAAAAATAACAACTGAATAAAGAGATGATTTTCCAGCTAAATTCTATGGGATTGACTATAAATAAACAATCATTAGGTTACCACTGTGATTTGAGATGGTGTTTTGACATAATGAGATTGGTAGGCCAAGTTAAAGGGACACTAAACCCTAACACTAAATTTCATGATTCAGAAAGAGCATGCAATTTTAAGCAACTTTCCAATGTACTCCTATTATAAAATTTCTTAATTCTCTTGATGATATCTTTATTTGAAAAAGCAGGAATGTAAGTTTAGCAGCCGGCCCATTTTTGGTTCAGTACCTGGGTAGCGCTTAGTGATTGGTGGCTACATTTACCGCTGTAAAATGTTGTGATTTTTTAAGACCTGAAGTACAGTAAATCGGTATAGTACAGAATTCCACTGATTGTTAAACAACTGCTTATTGCTCAAGTGAAATCCAACATGAATTGTACTGCACCCCTCATAGAATTGTGCCCTAGCTATCGTACCAGTGCTAAAAATAGGATCGCTATAGATTGGGCTTGAGTAATGTTAATTGCTGATATTTTTGGGCTCCACTTGTGATCTCCAGTTCTGTCACATGGACCTAGAGTCTGTAAAACTTGTTTGTGAATCTAATATCTTGCTGAAAATTTTTTTCTACAACATTTGTACTCACTCACCCCTTGCACAGCTGTGAGTTGCAAAATCTAATGGAGCTGCTTTTTTCTCTCTACAACATTTACTGATCGCCACATAGGGTTCCACTGTCAAGGATATTGTCATCAAAAAAACACATTAAAAACAAACATCATTTGATAGTGGAGGGCCCTCTAGTGGGTCTGGAACAACATTAAGGGATTAACAACTTGAAGTCTGGATGATGCTAAACTGTGTTTGTTACAATGTTGCAGGTGTGGAGGCGGGTGTTTGTGCTTACCTTTATAGGGTCCTGCAGCAGTGGTACCGGCCTCTTCCTGTTCCAGACTTCAAGGAGAAAGTTTCTTCATGTCCTGTGCAGAGCTTGGATGATGGAGAGAGCCAGGAGGAAGGCGATGCCACTGAAGAGATACCGTGAAGTGGTGGAGATGACGGCCAAGAAGAAGGGAACTGCAAGAGAAAGAGAGGATCATCTTTCTGATGAGGTGGTACCCCTCACACCCGTGAAAACACCCCCTAGTAGATGTTGTAATAAGGGAAAGAAGGCAGGTAGTGGGGAGGCAAGCCCCAGGATACAGGCCCTGGGTAGGCCCAGGCCCTATGCTGCAGGATCTTTCATCAGGATTAGTTCCCCCCTTGGATTAGGATGGCCCCCGTGGTAGTCAGGCTGGCCCCCAAGGTAGTCAAGCTTGTCAGGCAGAGCTGGGAGGGCAGTTAGGGGGGCCGCAACCAATCCGTTACCTACCTTACCACCGGCAGCCATGTCGGCTGTCTTGGCCCTTGCGCAATCACTAGCTGCAGTGATGGGCCCGACCAGGCATGCACAGGGTCAGGAGGTCCCAGGGGCTGCTGGTGAGGTGGGTGGTGGGTCGCGGCCTAGTATGCAGGCGGGAGCAACTAGTGCGTCAGGCCATGCCCCCTCGCATGGCGGCTCTCGCAAGACTTCCTCCTCGAGATCTCCCAGTGAGGAGGATCGCAGCCACCATCTTGGGAGGAGGGGCGGAGGCCCAGATCACAGTCTTGATGACCGGAACACCCAAGGTAAGTTGGGGAGTCTCCGGATCGCGGATGGGGCCTTAAAAGGCAAGGGGGGTCTCCGGGGCACCAGGGCACTTACCGGGTTCCAGATCGGGTGGCATTTATGTAGTAGGAGGGGTGGATGGCCGACGGAGCACAAAAGATGGGGGCATGAGGAGCATTGTAGGCCCAAGGGAGAGTGCAAGGGTCCATGATGATGTGTGCTGACGGCTGTTACTTGGGGGACGAGTACAAGGGATGAGTTTGTGCGGTTGGGGGTTCGGCATGCAGGATGACACATGTGGGTATGCATGGTGCCCAGGATGGCACAAGGGGGCACGTTGTGCATGGTGAACAGATGCTTAGGCCTAATGCAGGCCAGGGTGCTGGTATGCATGCTCAATCTGGTGGAGTCACAGAGGATATCATTAGGAGGGCAGTGGAGGCTGTGCTGCATGAAGTGGGCAGGCCTCAAGCCCCCCCTGGGTTCAGTGTGCACGCCTGGGAGGGGTCAGGGCAAGAGGAGATTATCAGGAGGGCTGTTTCTGTGGCTTTGGGTATGAATGTTGGGGGAAGTCAGGGGGAGATGAATGTGAGTTCCTCTTGTGAGGCCTCATTCGTGGACCGGAGTACTCCCCAGGTTCAAGAAAAAGATTCAACAGCTATGGCAACTGGAGCATCAAGTGCACTGGTGGTTGCAGGGTCCAGCAGAGAGCAGCCGGCGGAGAATGGAGCAGCGCCCCAGGCATTGACTGAAGGAGATCGGCCGGCGAACTGTGAGTACTATGCACATGACATTACACATGCTGACACAGGGTCATCCACTAACGGGTCAGGCTCAGAAAGTGGGGAGAACTTGGGGCTAGTGGGTAAGGGTCAACAGAGAATGTTTAGGTGGATTAAAAAATGGTGGTTGGGCAGATCAAAGGCTAAGGCTGGGGTTTCAGGTTTGGTGGAAGTGCCAGTGGGGGCGTCAGTGCCAGGTGGCAACACACACTCCACGGGGCAGGTTCCAAGGAAGGTGGCTGCACAAGGGGATACCTATCCCTGTCTGGTGCACTCCCTGTATGGCCACTTCAAGCAGAAGATCATTAAGAAAATTCAGGAGGGGCGATACGTGAACGTATTCAAGCTCTCTCTGGGTGCGTTTAGAGCTAAGGAAAGGGTGGTGGACGGCACGGGCTCTAAGAAGGTGCGCAGGTCTGAGACCTATGAGGAATGGTTGAAATGCTTCAAGGTTTTGGCTGTATGTTACATAGATAAGTGGCCCATGCAGGGGCATAACTTATTCAAGTATCAGGATACCATAGAGGATATCCATACTAGATTTAAGGAAGGGGCATGGCGTGAATACGACATGGCTTTTCGTAGAAAGATGGTGGGCAATCCTTTATTGCATTTTGGTACACAGGAAATGCACCTATGTTCGAAACTGGGGTTGAAGGGGGGTTCCCCCTCCCCAGTGCCAGTGTGGCAGGGGGTAGCACGTCAGGGACCCCGACAAAAGAGGCAGGGTAGGGAGTGCTGGAAGTTCCAGGACAGGCAATGTGATCGGGGGAGCAGTTGCTCCTTTTGTCACATATGCAAGTTCTGTAGTGTCGAGTGGGGCAAAAGCAAAGAGCAGGGTCAGGACAGACCAGGTCCCAAGCCGGAAGTTGGTGTAAAGGACCCCAACCCCACTTAAGCTGGTGGCCATGGGAACATGGCTGGCACACTACCCGGACTGAGATGCAGCACGGTTGCTCCGGTCAGGGTTGGAAGGGGGTTCCGGATCCCAGTGCGAGGCAAGGTAGTGGGGTCTTTGTTACATAGGAATTTAAAGATGGCATATGAATTCCCACACGTGGTCAGGGAGAAATTGGCAAAGGAGGTGGCGATGGGCAAGTTGTCTGGCCCGTTTTCAGCCACCCCTTTCGCTGATCTCGTGGTCTCTCCTCTTGGAGTTGTGCCCAAGAAGGAAGCAGGGAAATTCAGGTTGATCCATCACCTGTCATTCCCAAAGGGGTAGTCAGTAAATGACGCTATTGACCCGGAGCTGAGCTCTGTGCACTATCAGTCTTTCGACAATGCATTTGAGATAGTCAGGACTTGCGGCCCAGGGGCCCTTATGGCAAAGCTGGACATTGAGTCCGCTTTCTGGCTGCTGCCTTCACACCCGTCAGCCTTCAGGCTGATGGGGATGAAGTTTGAGGGAGCTTACTACATGGACAGATTTTTACCAATAGAGTGTTCATTGTCCTGTTCCCTATTCGAGTGCTTCAGTTCATTCCTTCACTGGGTGGTACAGAAGGCATCAACGGGTGGGTCGGTGGTCCACTACCTGGATGATTTTCTGTTGGTCGGGAGAGCAGGTTCCACTGAGTGTGAACGGCTTATGGAGGTAATGCAGGATATGATGGCGAGGTTTGGGGTTCCGCTTGCGGAGGATAAAATGCAAGGCCCCTGCACATGTCTCACATTTCTGGGAATAGAGATTGACACGGTGCGGGTGGTTTGCAGACTACCAGAGGACAAGGTGTCTCACCTGTTGCAACTTATGCAGAAGGTGCGTGGACAAGACAGGGTCCACATTAAGGAGGTCCAGTCGTTGCTCGGCCTTCTTTATTTCGTGGGGTGGGCCATCCCGATGGGCAGAGTTTTTAACCACTGTCTGGAGAGCCAGCTGAAAGGTCCCTTAGGGCAGGTGAAGTGGGCCAGGGTCACATCTGAGGTGAAGGAAGACCTTGATGTGTGGGAAAGGTTTCTGGTGCACTTCAATGGGGTGTGTCTCTGGAGGGATCCCCCAGTTTAAAACCAAATGCTGCACCTCTTTACAGATGTGGAAGGAAACTCTGGGTACAGGGCCTTCTTGGATGGGGAGTGGAGTGCGGTTCCATGGCCCCAGGACTGGATAGCGGCGAGTTAGACAAGGAACCTGACCTTGTTGGAACTCTTTCCGATTGTGGTTGCCATAGAGATTTGGGGTAGGCAGCTAGCGAACAGATTGGTGGTGTTCTGGACAGACAATATGAATGTGGTGTACGCCATAAACAGATTGTCCGCATCCTCACCTGGGGTGGTGTATTATTTGAGACACTTGGTGTTGCGCTGCTTGCAGCTCAACATTTGTTTCACCGCCAAACACGTCCTGGGAGTGTAGAATGTACTCGCAGATGCCCTCTCTTGATTTAATTGGGAGCAGTTTAGGAAAGCAGCACCCAGGGTTGTGAAAGAGGGTTTAACGCAGCTGTTAAAAGTTGGGAAGGCATCCTCCCCTTAATCAGAGCATCATTGGTGCTGAAGACTTGGACTGCTTACGTGGGCTATTGGAAAAGATGGGAGGCATTCTGTCATCAGAAAGGTGAGCAGGTACAGCGGGCATCACAGGTGCAGGTGCTTGAATTGTTGGCGGCTTTGAGGCAGGAGATTGGGTGCGGGAAGCAGATTGTCAGCAGTAGCCTTCTTCAGCAAAGCATTGGGGAATGAATGTTGATCACTCCAGAGCATTTTTAGTCAGGCAGGTACTGAAGGGGTGGGGTAGGGCGGACCCCGTCCGAAGGATCAGAGGGAACTTGAACCTGGAGAAGAAGATGTTGGCGGCAACGATGCGGCAGAGTGAGGGTAAGTTTAGCCCAGCTGGGGTAGGTTTAATTGAGCTAGCCTTAGTAAGCCCGGGTTGTTAATATAGCCTTCCACCCCTATCAGAAGGGTTGCGCGATTCAACTGAAAGGGGTTGCCTTACAGGGTTGGTTGGAGATGCCCTAGCTGGCGGGTGGTCAAGGCCCTGGGGAGCGGGCATGAGGAGAGAAGAGTGATGGTCTAAAAAGGGGAGGGGATATGCCCACTAGGTACCGGCCTAGAGGTCCTCTCCCTTGGGGATGCAGACCGAAGATCTCTAAATATCACAGCTCTCTCTCTGTACCATTCGGCGTGAACAGCCGGGTGTCACACTGCAAACATTGAAAGGGGCCTTGGCCATCTGCTGGTAGGGGTTAGGTTAGGGCTAGATGCCGCCACCGATTTTATGACGAACTTGTTTTCAAGTTTTAAGTTAATATACAGTATCTCACAAAAGTGAGTACACCCCTCACATTTTTTGTAAATATTTTATTATATCTTTTTATATGACAACACTGCAGAAATGAGACTTTCCTACAATGTAAAGTAGTGAGTGTACAGCCTGTATAACAGTGTAATTTTGCTGTCCCCTCAAAATAACTCAACACAGCCATTAATATCTAAACCGTTGGCAACAAAAGTGAGTACAACCCTAAATGGAAATGTCCAATTTGGGCCCAATTAGCCATTTTCTCTCCCCGGTGTCATGTGACTCAGTGTTACAAGGTCTCAGGAGCGAATGGGGAGCATGTTAAATTTGGTGTTATCACTCTCACACTCTCTCATACTGGCCACTGGAAGTTCAATATGGCACTGCATGGCAAAGAACTCTCTGAGGATCTGAAAAAAAGAATTGTTGCTCTACATAAAGATGGCCTAGGCTATAAGAAGATTGCCAAGACCCTGAAACTAAACTGCAGCACGGTGGGCAAGACCATACAGAGGTTTCACAGGACAGGTTCCACTCAGAACAGACCTCACCATGGTCGACCAAAGAAGTTGAGTGCACGTGCTCAGCAACATATCCAGAGGTTGTCTTTGGGAAATAGATGTATGAGTACTGTCAGCATTGCTGCAGAGGTTGAAGGGGTGGGGGGTCAGCCTGTCAGTGCTGAGACCATACGCCGCACACTGCATCAAATTGGTCTGCATGGCTGTCGTCCCAGAAGGAAGCCTCTTCTAAAGATGATGCACAAGAACGCCTGCAAACAGTTTGCTGAAGACAAGCAGACTAAGGACACGGATTACTGGAACCATGTCCTGTAGTCTGATTAGACCAAGATAAACTTATTGGGTTCAGATGGTGTCAAGTGTGTGTTACGGCAGCCAGGTGAGGAGTACAAAGATAAGTGTGTCTTGCCTACAGTCAAGCATGGTGGTGGGAGTGTCATGGTCTGGGCCTGCATGAGTGCTGCTGGCACTGGGGAGCTACAGTTCATTGAGGGAGCCATGAATGCCAACATGTACTGTGACATACATGATCCCCTCCCTTTGGAGACTGGACCGCAGGGCAGTATTCCAACATGATAACAACCCCAAATACACATCCAAGACGACCACTGCCTTGCTAAAGAAGCTGACGGTAAAGGTGATGGACTGGCCAAGCATGTCTCCAGACCTAAACCCTATTGAGCATCTGTATGGCATCCTCAAATGGAAGGTGGGGGAGCGCAAAGTCTCTAACATCCACCAGCTCTGTGATGTTGTCATGGAGGAGTGGAAGAGGACTCCAGTGGCAACTTGTGAAGCTCTGCTGAACTGCATGCCCAAGAGGGTTAAGGCAGTGATGGAAAATAATTGTGGCCACACAAAATATTGTCATTTTTGGCCCAATTTGGACATTTCCACTTAGGGGTGTACTCACTTTTGTTGCCAACGGTTTAGACATTAATGGCTGTGTGTTGAGTTATTTTGAAGGGACAGCCCCAGAATGCCCATGGTCAGTTTTTTATATCTACAAGAGTCCTGAGACATCTTAATACAACCAGTTTTGTGATCCCAAAGTGTGGCAGTTGTAAATATTGTTTTCTCATATTTCTAGCTGATCTCATTTGCTGTGCAACATATTATGTATTGGTGTACATAGTGCAATTATATGTATTAATGGTGGGCTGGAAAATATAGGGGCAATTATCTTCATTGAATTTTAATCATAAATTCACCTGAACAAAAGAACAAAAGCAAGCTAAGGCTGTGTCCCTGCAAAATGCTTTACAACTTTTCTAAATATTATTAGGGCAAAACATTATTCTGAGAATTGTAATGATATGGTGCACAAAAAATAATGAGACATTAAATATTTCCTAATGGTTATAAAACCATTTATAATATAATGGATATGACTTTAGTAAAAATGTGTTCCAATTTGGAATTTAGGAATATTAAAATAAACAGTTTCACACAGAATAACTTCCTGGCAAATGTGAATATTCTTTAATTTGTGTTCCGGCACCTTTACCCCCACAAAAACCACAGCTCTGAACTCTAAAGGCTTTTGTTGGACTTTATAAATTAGTCATTTTTTTATAGGTCATTTTACTGAAAATAGGAAATAATCCAATGTATTGAATAGTACGAGACAGCTCAAGATATTTCCAGTATGTTGATACAGTCAGACGGCTGTAGGATGGACAATGGCTTAGAATGTCTACAGAATGAATCACAGGAAGTCTAGTTCTGCTACTGCCACCCAATGGCTGTCTCATCATGAGACCGTTATAACCTTGTGCCATTACTGTCAATAGGACCTTTAGCATGTGCTTTTATCTTACAATTTATTTATAATCAACAGATTTATATACCTTGAATTTATCAGTGAACTGCATGCAATTGATTTACCTGCAATTCTGATTTCATGTTAAAGGGGCATTTATTCTTGGCTTTTTGTAACTATATAGATATATATATATATATTTCTGTGTCTGTGAACATATGTAAACAAACAAGTATAACTCATAGTTATATATATACATAAATAATTAATTTATGAATGTGTGTGTATAGATATAGAGCACCTTAAATCTTCTGTTTTGTCAGATTACAATAATTTGTGCAAAAAATATTGTATCTGTTTAGTGAGAAATAAGAAAGCTGTAATATGCAACATTCTTAAAGGGATATCAAACCCAAAAATGTTCTTTTGTGATTCAGACAGAGCATACAATTTAAAAAAAGTTTCCATTTTTCTTCTCTTACGAAATTTGCTTAGTTCCCATGATATTCTTTGCTGAAGAGATACCTAGGTAGGCATCTGGAGCACTACATGACAGTAAATAGTGCTGCCACCTAGTGCTCTTGCAAATTAATAACATTAATGCATAACTGCTGCCATATAGTGCTCAAGAAACGAGCTGGTTCCTAAGCAGACATTGCTTTTCAACAAAAGAAACCAAGAGAACAACGAAAAACTGATAATGGAACAAAAATGAGAAAGTGGTTTAAAATCACATGGTCTATCTGAATAATAAAATAAAATGTTTGGGTTTCATATCCTTTTAAGTAGCATAGACTGTTGGAGTCAAACCATGTAATTCTAGAGACAGACTAAACGTATTTAGACTGTAAAAGTTGTGTTTCAAAACCCATTTAGGAGGTTATGAATTTCTTGGCATATAAGGTTCTAAGGATGTATATAAATGTATTTGTGAACGTTTGATATAACCATGAAGTTCGCTCTATATATTATTTTGTATTTCTTTTTTAAAGTATTCGAAGATAAAAATTATCTTGCCCTATATAAGGTATACATTTTTCAGTTATTATCTCTTACCAGTTAATATTACACCTGCAGAAATATTTCAATTGTTAAAATCCAGTAACAGCAACAATATACCATATATACCCATACAATATAAGTGTTTCTATCGTATACCCTTATACTGTATGTAGTATAAAGGCTCCTGTAAGAGCAAGATAATGTCTTATGATTAAAGGTAAGGATTTAGGTTTGGGTTAAGGGTTATTGTAAGGTATCACGGATAGGGTTACAGCCCTCTCAGGCATTCAGGTGGTTAACAAGACTATATATATAGTGAAAGAAAGAGAGTGAGAAGGAGAGAGAGAGAAAGAGGGAGGACAATAGTGAGAGAGATAGAGAGAAAGAAAGAAAGTAAGAAAGAAAATGAGTGTGTGTGTGAGAGAGAGATGATAGAGAAAAAGAGAGAGAGAGAACAAGAGAGAGAGACAGTGTGAGAAAGAGGACAGAATGAGAGAGAAAGAGGATAGGGAGAAAAAGAGTGAGAGAGAGACAGAGACAGAATGAGAGAGAAAGATAGAGAAACAGAAAGGGAGAGAAAGAGTGAGAGAGACAGTGAGAGATAGATAGATAGATAGATAGATAGAGAGAGAGAGAGAGAGAGAGAGAGAGAGAGAAAGAAAAAGAGAATAAAGAGTGTGAGGGAGAGCAAGAGAGAGAGACAGAATGAGAGAGCGAAAGAGAGAGTGAGTGAGGAAGAAAAAAGTGAGAGAGACAGATTGAGAGAGAGAGAAAGTGAGTAACAGTGTGAGAAAGGGAGAGAGACAGTGAAATGAGAGAGTGAGTGCGAGTTAGTGATAAATAAAGACAGAGATAGGTTTTATTGATATTCTAAGGTATTCCAATCAATACGAACTGCTTTGGATTAGAAAATTGAATTTGAACAGATAAAGTGAAAGTAAAACAATTTACATGATTCTTTCTAATTTATTTATATTAGCTAATTTGCTTCATTCTCATGATATCCTTTGTTGAAAAACATATCTAAGTAGGATCAGGAGCAGCAATGTGAAGCGAAGCCACCACAAAGAATCTTTCACCACCCTGCCATTTTCGGAATCCACCTGAATGCAGCGTAGGCAAATGAAGCCTTCAAAAAAAAACAAGCAACCGCCCGCACGAAATAATGAAAAAACACGTAACCACCTGCAAGAAATTTAAAAAAAAAATGTAACCGCTCGCATGAAATAACAAAAAACTTAACCGCCCGCACAAAGTATTGACAAACACCTAAATCGCCAACCCCCACATTGTAAAATAATAAAGTAATTAACCCCTAATCCGCAAATAACATAATTAAAATATTAACCCCGAAACCGCCAACCCCCCACATCGCAATAAACCTAATTAACCTATTAAACCCTAAACCACCAAACCCCCACATCGCAATAAACTTAATTAACCTATTAACTCCTAAACTGCCAAACCCCCACATTGCAATAAACCTAATTAACCTATTAACTCCTAAACCGCCAACCCCCCACAACGCAAATAACTAATTTAATTACTAACCCCCCTAACATAACACCCCCTAAATTAACCCCAGTACTAAGTTAAAATTAAAATAATAAACCCAACATTAAATTACAAAAAAATCATATAAAATTACAAAAAATAAAATTAAACCTAATCCCTATGAAAATAAAAAAGCTCCACCCCCGAAATAAAAACACCCTCTAATCTAAACTAAACTAAACTACCAATAGCTCTTAAAAGGGTCTTTTATAGGGCATTGCCCTAAGATAAACAGCTCTTTTACATTTAAAAAATACTAAGTCCCCCTTAACAGTAAAAAAACCCCACCCACCAAACCCCCCAAAATAAAAAAACCTAACACTAAAATAACCTAAACTACCCATTGCCCCTAAAGAGACATTTGGATGGGCATTGCCCTTAAAAGGACATTCAGCTCTTTTACTGCCCTTAAAAGGGCAATCAGCTCTTTTACTGCCCTTAAAAGCACAATCAGCACTTTTACAGCCCATTAAAACCGTAATCTTAAAAATAAAAAAAAATAAAAAATAAAAAAAAATCCTAAAACTAAGCCCCAAATAGGTACTCACCGTTCCTGAAGTCCGGCTTAGAAGGTCTTCTTCCAGGCGGCTCCATCATCTTCTATCGTCATCTGGAGCAAAGGCGGCGCAGAGCGGAGGTGCGGAGCTTGCTTCCCCGATGCACGGATCCTCAGCAGGCGGTCCTCAGCGGTGGTTCTCAGTGGCGGTCTTCAACAGGGGTCTTCAACGGCAGTGGTCCTCAGCGGCATGGAGGCTCCTCTTCATGCGATCGTCCGTCGCACACTGAAGATTAAATGCAAGGTACCCCATATTTATTGGGGTACCTTGCATTCCTATTGGCTGAAATTTTGAAATTAGCCAATAGGATGAGAGCTACTGAAATCTTATTGGCTGATTTGAACAGCCAATAGGATTTCAGTAGCTCTAATCCTATTGGCTGATTTCAAAGTTTCAGTCAATAGGAATGCAAGGTACCCCAAATTGATTGCGGTACCTTCCATTCAATTTTTAGTGTACGCTGGAGATCGGATGAAGAGAAGCCTCCATGCCGCTGAGGATCACTGCCGCTGAAGACCGCTGCTAAGAACCGCAGCTGAGGACCGCCGCTCCGGATCCACATATCGGGGAAGATCGTTCCGCACCTCCGCTCCACGCCGCCTTCGCTCCAGATGAAGATAGAAGATGATGGAGCCGCCTTGAAGAAGACCTTCTCCACCAGACTTTGGGAACGTGAATACCCATTTGGGGCTTAGTTTTAGGATTTTTTTTAATTTATTTTTATTTTTAAGATTAGAGATTTAATGTGCTGTAAAAGAGCTGATTGCCCTTTTAAGGGAAATGCCCATACAAATGCCCCTTTAGGGACAATGGGTAGCTTAGGTTTTTTTTTACTTAGTTTTTTTATTTTTGGGGGGTTTTACTGTTAGGGGGTAATTGTTAATTTTTTTTAAGTAAAATAGCTGTTTAACTTAGGGCAATGCCCTACAAAGGTATCTTTTAAGGGCTATTGGTAGTTTAGTATTAGATAAGAGGGTGTTTTATTTTGGGGGGATTTTTTATTTTTATAGGGGTATTAGTTTAGGTTTAAATTTTTTATTTTGGATAGCTTTGTTTATTTTTTTCTGTAATTTTACATTTTTTATTTTGTTGTAACATTAGCTTGGGGGTCTGTAATTTTTTAAATATATACTGCCCTCTGGGCAGGCTTGTCTTCTAGTGGATAATAAAGGGATTATCTATCTTTTTAAACAATAACAATTCTAGAGTAGACTGTCCTTTTAAAAACTGCAGTCTCCTAGCATTAAACGTAAAATGCAATGGATTATGGTTACTACCTGCCTAGTTTTTCAGATGCTGGTAAAGCAGAATGCAAACCTACGTAAATTGTGTGTTAAACAAAAGCCATTAAAGGGACACTGAACCCAAAATTTTTCTTTCGTGATTCAGATAGAGCATGCAATTTTAAGCAACTTTCTAATTTACTACTATTATCAATTTTTCTTCGTTCTCTTGCTATCTTTATATGAAAAAGAAGGTATATAAGCTTTTTTCATGGTTCAGAACTCTGGACAGCAGTTTTTGATTTGTGGATGAATTTATTCACCAATCAGCAAGGACAATCTAGGTTGTTCACCAAAAATGGGCCGGCATCTAAACTTACATTCTTGCATTTCAAATAAAGAGAATAAAGAACATTTGATAATAGGAGTAAATTAGAAAGTTGCTTAAAATTTCATGCTCTATCTGAATCACAAAAGAAAAAAAAAAATAGGGTTCAGTGTCCCTTTAAGTGATTTTGTAAAGTGCTATTTTCTACACTTTACAACTGTCAATTATTGGCAAGTTGGCAACTATGTAAGGTCGTCTCAGTCTTACCTAGTCTTAGTGAATGGGAGGATTTTACTAGCATATTTCCTAATCAACTCAAGAAGTTTTTCTCCTGACATTTTATGATTTTATGAAAGGGGAAATTAATGTACATCAAGCGAGTTATTATTTTTTTTTAGACAGGGGTCTAAAAAAAAAAAAAGTTGAATATTGGAAAATGCTCTAGTGTTTAGTAGTCTATACAGTATCCTGAAATGCAGGGTGGACAGATAAACTAAAGAAGCAACACGAAGCAATAATACAGCACTTAATTCAAAAAGTTATTGAGCATTAATCATAGTATACCTTTCACTATACTCCTCCATATGGAGCGTTATTACTGATGTAACATCAGTCCCTTTAAACCATTACATTTGTCTGTGTCATTAGGTCACTGTAGTGTTACATAGGACTAACCCTTTAACCTGATTTATTATTGTTACGGGATCCTTTTGCTCTTACATGGTAATTAACTTTTAATTCATCACTATCATGTAACTTTTGAACAACACAAGGTGACCTTTTAACCTCAGCAACTTTGCCATCATTAGTTCCCGTTGGTCCAATAGGATACTGCCCTGACCAAGACCGGCAGGTAGAAGGGCGGCCCAGCACAATTGTGCTTGACATATATCTCTTCTTACAACTCTTTATATAGTGCTCTGTCTTCCATGTGCCTTATAGCCTAAGCAAAACAATGTTGTTTGACTAATCTTTATTAGGAGGTTTGGCCAAAGACCAGACACTATATGAACCCAAAGAAAATAATCTTACAACTCATTACAACAGAATTTCCTTTTGCTAAAACTGCTGTTATGCAGCTGATTTGCTGCTGACGCACTTTTGCAGAATATACGTGACTGTCCGACACGCAGAAGGAAGAGTCTATCGGTTTTAAAAATGTAAAATCCCTTAAAGGGACAGTCTACGCCACAATTGTTATTGTTTTAAAAAATAGATAATCCCTTTATTACCTATGCCCCAGTTTTGCATAGCCAACACAGTTATATTAATATACTTTTTACCTCAGTGATTACCGTGCATCTAAGCCTCTGCAAACTGCCCTCTTATCTTTAATTTAGAGTTTTAAATGTTATAAAGTATATTAATATAACAATGTTGGTTGTGCAAAGCTTGGAAATTGGTAGTAAAGGTGTTATCTATCTTTTTAACCAATCACAATTTTTGTGTAGATTGTCCCTTTAAAGGATGGTAAAATATGGTACTTTTATAAAAGAGCACTATTTAAATATGTTAAAAAATATTTATTTTCCACAAAAAAAGGTTATTTTAAAGCTGTTTAATTTTGAAGCTAACAGGTAGTGCAAGTTTGTTTAGAATTAGGCCTTAAAAGGACAGTATACACCAATTTTCATATAATTGCATGTAATTGACACTACTATAAAGAATATTACGCACAGATACAGTATAAAACCGTTTAAAAACTTACTTAGAAGCTCCCACTTTAGCTCTGTTGAAAAGGTTAGCTGGAACACCTACTGAAAGTGGTTCTATAGCAAAAATTGCAGACACTCTCCCTCCCCCCTTCCTCTGCATATGAAAAGACCCTTGTCAGATAAACAGGAGCAAGCTGAAGGAGGTATACATTAGTAAACTTCTTAAACTTTGGGGCTTTGGTAGGAATCTGAAAATCAGCGCAATATTATTTAAAAATAAGCCAAACTATACGTTTCAAAAAAACAAAAAATCAACCTGTATAGGCTATATAAATGGATCATCTACAAAACATGTATGCAAAGAAAAATCTACTGGGTCGCACATAAGGTAGCTAACACTAAATTGGGGCAATGAAATATTGCCCTCATGTGGTAACCTTAGTATCTGCAGTCTCATGGAATTACTCAGCCTCAGTGGAAAATGCCCCTATTCATTTGATAGTAGTGCTTTATATAAAGCAAAACATTTGTCAACTATCCTATATTATAAAAGGCCAAGTGTGTTTGTCTGAAGCCGTCATGCGCAGCCGCAGTAGAGACAAACACACTTGGCCTTAGATCCCAGACACCTCGCGCGCACAGCTACCTGATCTGCCAACTGCCAGACAGTGCCTCGAGAAGAAGTGAGCGTGGCCAAGCGTTGCGGGGGCGTGGCCGAGCGTGTGCGGGGGCGTGACCTAGCGTGAAGACCTGTGAAGGGGGCGTGGCCTAGCATGCAGGTCCGTGAAGGGGGCGTGGCCGGGGGCAGGGCCGTGAAAGGCCGTGGAGAGAGCTCAAACAGCTCAAAAGAGGTGAGAGGGGGGATAGAGAAATCAAGGGGAGAGAGAGATCAAGGGGAGAGAGAGAGATCAAGGGGAGAGAGAAAGAGATCAACGGGAGAGAGAGAGAGATCAAGGGGAGAGAGAGAGATCAAGGGGAGAGAGAGAGAGAGAGAGATCAAGGGGAGAGAGAGAGAGATCAAGGAGAGAGAGAGATCAAGGAGAGAGAGAGATCAAGAGGAGAGAGAGATAGATCAAGGGGGGAGAGAGAGAGAGAGAGAGAGAGAGACAGGTGAGAGAGAGAGACAGGGGAGAGAGAGAGAGATCAAGGGGAGAGAGAGAGAGAGAGATCAAGGGGAGAGAGAGTGAGATCAAGGGGAGAGAGAGAGAGATCAAGGGGAGAGAAAGAGAGACGGGAGAGAGAGAGAGACAGGGGAGAGAGAGAGAGAGAGAGAGAGACAGGGGGAGAGAGAGAGACAGGGGAGAGAGAGAGAGAGACAGGGGGAGAGAGAGAGAGAGACAGGGGAGAGAGAGAGAGACAGGGGAGAGAGAGAGAGAGACAGGAGAGAGAGAGACAGGGGGAGAGAGAGAGACAGGGGAGAGAGAGAGAGAGAGAGAGAGACAAGGGAGAGAGAGAGACAGGGGAGAGAGAGAGAGAGACAGGGGAGAGAGAGAGACAGGGGAGAGAGAGAGAGACAGGGGAGAGAGAGAGAGAGACAGGGGAGAGAGAGAGAGACAGGGGGAGAGAGAGAGAGACAGGGGGAGAGAGAGAGACAGGGGAGAGAGAGAGAGACAGGGGGAGAGAGAGAGACAGGGGCGAGAGAGAGAGAGAGACAGGGGGGAGGGAGAGAGACAGGAGGGAGAGAGAGAGAGAGAGAGACAGGGGAGATAGAGAGAGAGAGGGGAGAGAGAGACAGGGGAGAGAGAGAGAGAGAGACAGGGGGGAGAGAGAGAGAGAGACACAGGGGAGAGAGAGATAGAGACAGGGGAGAGAAAGAGAGAGAGAGACAGGGGAGAAAGAGAGAGAGACAGGGGAGAGAGAGAGGGGGGAGAGAGAAAGAGAGAGAGAGGGGAGAGAGGGAGAGAGTAAGAGAGAAGGAGAGAGAAAGAGAGAGGGGAGAGAGAAAGAGAGAGGGGAGAGAGAGAGGGGAGAGAGAAAGAGAGAGGGGAGAGAGAGAGGGGAGCGAGAGAGAGGGGAGAGAGAGAGGGGAGCGAGAGAGAGGGGAGAGAGAGAGAGAGAGAGAGAGAGGGGAAAGAGAGAGAGAGGGGAGAGAGAGGGAGAGAGTAAGAGAGAGGGAGAGAGAGGGGAGAGAGAAAGAGAGAGGGGAGAGAGAAAGGGGAGAGAGAGAGAGGGGAGAGAGAGGGGGGAGAGAGAGAGAGAAGGGAGAGAGGGGAGAGAGAGAGAGGGGAGAGAGAGAGAGAGAGAGAGAGGGGGAGAGAGAGGGGAGATAGAGAGAGAGAGTGGGGGGAGAGAGAGAGGGGAGAGAGGGAGAGGGGGAGAGAGAAAGAGAGAGGGGAGATAGAGAGGGAGAGAGAGCGCGCAAAAGAGGGGGGGGGGAGAGAGAGCGCAAAAGAGGGGGGGGGGAGAGAGAGCGCAAAAGATGGGGAGAGAGAGAGTGCAAAAGAGAGGGGGGAAGAGAGAGTGCAAAAGAGAGGGGGGAGAGAGAGAGCTCAAAAGAGAGGAGGAGAGAGAGCGCAAAAGAGAGGGGGGAGAGAGAGAAAGCAAAAGAGAGTGGGAGGGAGAGAACGCAAGGGGTGGGACCACTGTACTGCAAGAAATGGCCCGTGTGAACGGGCTTTAGGACTAGTTCACATATATTTGTATAGCATATGTGTAATCTTATGCATAATAATGTGCTATATCATACTTTTCAATATTTCAGTGGCTAAAAAGTATCTGTAGCTAAATAATCTCACTATTTGCTAGTGTTTTGTCTCCTACTTATTGCAATAAATATATAGTGAAAGAAACTATTGGTCATGGTATGCATAATGCTACAGAACAGGCAAACAATTTTTTACTAACCATCTGTAGAATAGGCTCCTGGCCTCCATCTGTAAACCCATGTACTACAGAACAGACACATTCATGATGCTTTACTAAACACATGTAGAATACAGAAGTTACACTCCTGATTTTCAGGTGTACACATGTTCCACAGAGCAGACACAATCCTGGTCTCTATATATATTGATATACAGAAGTGAAGACACGCTGCAGACCTCTCCATGCACAAGTATACCACACAAAGCACACTTGGTCTCTTTATATACACACATACACTACAAGATAGACACATTCCTGACCTCTCTGTATAATACACATTGGGTAGAATTACCATCAGTCTTTCTAGTACATGCATTATTCTGTGCAGCCTTTCATGAAAGCATAATAATAGTTTAGTTTGTAATGATGGTGCTCCATATTACAGCATATGAATTGGAGACTAATAATAGTTTACTTTGTAATGATGGTGCTCCATATTACAGCATATGAATTGGAGACTTGGGTGGTTGTTAGTGAATCTAGACCACTTTACCAGAGACACACCCCTGACCCCTCTGATCTGGGTTCTTAATGAAAACAATAAAAAAGACACAGAAAAGGGGTTATGATCAGGCTGAGAATAAGAGCAAGTCTCTCTAAAAGTAGAATTGTCCCTCCAATAGCAGCAGAGAAGAACAGGGTGACATGTTAGCAGTTTACCTACTAATTATGTCTAACTATGTCTCATATTTTTAACAGTAAAATGTACATAGTAGGGTGCTAAAGCAAGAAAATTCTATAAAACCTATAAACTGTTTACAAATCCCTATTACATATATATAAAAAGACAAATTTACATGGACTGGACCCAAAACACTTTGACTTTGATTTCAAAAAGAGCTCCAGCTGTCCCGCATTTTGTGGGATCAGCTTGGTTTAGATGTTCTACAGGTTGCAGTTCTGTAATTATCTATTCTATTTTTGTACTATAACATTTCGGTTACTATCTTCTGCACAATATTATCTACAGTATATACATGATGGCAAAAGATATTAATATAAAAACATTATATAATGGTTTTCCAGTTCTATCCCAGTAGACAAAATCATAAAAAAAATCGTTATTATACTTGTGATATGTATGTTAAAGTCCCTTTAAATGAAGAATTAGAGTCTTATGGTTCAGATCAGACACGACAAGCTGAGCCTGAGTAGAACATACAGGACAGTTCTGCTTGATATTCTGTGTTTATAAAACACTAAACATGTCACCATAGCTTAACTGACACACACCATAAAAGCTAGCAGTCTATCATTCTGGCAACTGCAAAGTGAATATTTGGTATTATATGCAGCAGAGCGTCCAATACTTTTAGACTACCAAACCCTTTTATTTGTAATGAAATAAATGTAAAAGTTATAATAATCAGAACGTAAACATTTACTTCTAATTCATACTGGCAGTTATTTAGCAGCCCTAGCTCTCAGTAACAATGATAATAAGTGGTGTTTGTGCATTGCAGATGGGGAGTTGTAGAGTTAAATGTTCCAAGCAATATCAATATGAACCGTATATTAACTGCTTAAGCTGATAAGTTATCTCTTTATGTATTTCTATATTTAAAGGGATAGTAAACCCCAAAATTTTCTTTTATGATTCAGATAGAACATACAATTTTAAACAACTTTCCAATTTAATGCTATTATCAAATTTTCTTCATTCTCTTGTTATCCATTGCTGATGGGACAGCATTGACTACTGACAGGAAGATGAAAATATCTATTTAGCCAATCACAAGAGACAACAAACGTGTGCAGGCACCAATTAGCAACAGCTCCCACTAGTGTATGATATATGCATATTAATTTATTAACAAGGGATACTAAGAGAACGAAGTACATTTGAAAATAGAAGTGAATTTAAAAGTGTCTTAAAATTAAATGCTCTATGTGACTCATGCAAGTTTAATTTTGACTTTCCTATCCCTTTAAGGTACATAATAGATTCTGGGAGACGGGCGCCCCATCTTTACTTTAGGGCTACATTTAGACAGTGCTTAGACTGAATAGTTTTGATTTAGATTTATTTTTTAATTCCAGTTTAACTTAACCAAAGAAAAATGTATGTCAATACACAACGGTCTAGATTCATTAACATACAGAGAGTTGCAAGATTAAATGGATAAAGATGTAATTGGGTGAGCATCATGTGCTGTGCAGCGTATCATTAAGTCTGCAAATAGCAAGTATAAGGGGTTACCCAGCTTTAGGGATTAAGGTCAAGGGTATATATTCACTAAATTTCTCTCTAGTCCTTCAATTTATCTACAACATCTAAGCTTTACTAGTTTGTATTTTATTCCAGTTTGTATGGCAGCAGTTTGAGCAAACACTCCTGCCATCTAGTGCTCTTCTAAATATATAACACTGCAAATAAATAACATTGTTAAAAGCATTCCTGCACACCTACTGCTCTATAGTGCACCAGACATATACAAATTCCTCAGTCTACCTACCTGCTTTTAAGCAAAGGATAACTTTAGAACAATGAAAATGTGATCATTTAAATAAATTGGAAAAAATATATATACTTTATCTAAATCATGAAAGAAACATTTTGGGTTTCATACACATTTCCATATTTGAACATCATATGTGAGACTAATGATAAACCATAAAACACGTTTTTATATACTAATCAATTACAGTTTGTTTTACTCCACTGTCTGCAGATAGAAAATCATTTTGGGGTGTCCTAGACTGCTTGGCCAACGTCAAATTTTATACAATATATGGCAGGTCTCGCTAAGCTGAGGTACAGTGTTTGAGAATATGAAGTTGTAACAGATTTACGGGATAATTTAACTGATCCTAATGAATACTACAAAACAAAAAAAACTCCCTTAAAATGTGATAGGAATGCGCACCTCATTGCCCATGCTACACCTGAAACCATTCCAAAGCTTTATAAATAATTTAAATTAACGCTCATTTATTTTAAAATATTTAAAGCACCAATGACGGGAATTTCAAGTAGTAATCTTAGTTACTTTCAATTTTAAATTACGCATGTGTATATTTCCAATAACTTTCTGCTGATTTTTAGCTTAAATACAACAGCACTTTTACAAGTTTTCTCTATAATAACGCTATACTGTAAATAGCACATTGTCATACAGGTTTTATTGTTGGTGCACTAGAGGAGTGTACCATCCTGCAGCTGTGTTTAAACCCTTTTCTCGTCCACTCTACAAGGGGAGACGCTATTCAGAAATGTTGTAAAACATAATTGACACATTCTATATAAAATCAACTACAATCTGTTTGTTTTATAGTCTTGTGCGACATTCCTGTGCAAGTTTGTGTGGCGCAGGGAAATGACATCATGGTCACATTACATAGCTATGTCATAACACATCAAGGGCTGTGTATAGATTGAAACCTATTCCTAATATATATTGCTGATTTCTGCTCTGATATTCTGACATCTCTGCTAGTTCAATATTCTAATGACGAAACAGAGCAGACCTTGGCAGAAGCGGTGATGTGTTAAATGACCTAATTTTAACGACTCAGATGATTCCTAACCGTGACTCACTTCTGATTTTTTTTATGGAGCATGAGCTAAAAAAAAGAAGAAAAAAAAAAAGGTTTTCAGGAAATGTCAGCAGACGTAGAGAGTAAGCGGGGAGTTATAAAAAGGGGCAGCAATTGAATAAAAAAAGAATCCCTTCTCTGTCTCTGTAGGGCTTGGTAATTTTGGTAACCCATGTGGGCGGGGATTTGAATGGGCTACAGGCATATTAGCTTGTCAGTTTTCAGTTGCTCAGACTTGCAAAAGGGTTTTCCTTAACCTGCAAGTTGTCTGTTCCTTTTATACATGCTTCATTAAATTCTGTTGTGCATATAAAAAAAAAATATCCCTAAAAACCCTAAAGACCAGAGATACCCTTACAACGCTACGCCAAAGGAAAAAAAAAATCTTCTGGAATTTACAAGATACTAAGGTGGAATTTTGAGAAACTGCTCAAGTGCATTTAAGAAGTCTTGAAATATGATCACTTTAGGGCTACTATGGATATGTACATTAATTGCGAACTCCTTGACTCGTAAGTAATATTCTTTATATTTCTATTTCTATTAGGTAACTGCATATGTTAGTTTAGCAGCAGTTGTGAAATCGCTGGTACTGTTTTGGATTGATTGCTCACTTGTGCTGAATACTTTGTTTTGAATATATTGCTTGTTTTTAACAGTATAATTAAAGGAATATCTATATACCTATATAAAAATGAGTGGGGGGGGGAATATTATTTACTGGTCAGAGCAGAAAAGCTACTAGTCCAGATGGAAAAGGTTACTAGACAACTTTACCCGTTCAATGTATTTCTTACTTGTCCGAGACTAGTGGAAATTCCCAGCTCTATTTATACTGAATACATATATCTATATAGCAATGTATATCTATCTATCTATCTATCTATCTATTTATATCTATCTATGTATCTATATCTATCTATCTGTTTGTCTATCTATACATACACACACATTCACAAATTAATTTATACATGTATACTTATGTTATACTTGTCTGCATATATTTACACACATACACACACACACACATATATATATAGATATATATATATTCATATTTGCATACATACACACACACATGTATACATACATTTAATAAAAAATCCACAATTAAATGTTTCATATTAAAAAAGTAACAGTACAACACCTTTACATTTAAATACTAGCTATATTATTTTAATCTGAATTTATTATAGGGGCTAAGTTGTAATTATTTAGACTATTACTAGTGTATTTTAAATTGAGAAGGTGGCTGTACATTGACAGATGTTTAAAAACTGGAAAGTGTAAGCAATTAGTAATATTGCCTCAGTCTTTTTGGAAAGAAAACTGAATTTCCAATAGCTGCGACTCAGACATCAAACTAATGTATTAAGAAGTGCAAAATCATGCTTGTAAATAAAACATGCAGCATATTATGTGTAGTTCATTGTCAGCAGAATTCATACTTTTGTACTGGGTTTGCTAAAGTTGTTAATAAGACATCTGAAGTTTGTAGAGAAGGGACATATGGGAAAATACCTGAATTCCGGTTGTTAGAAGAAAAGCAGAAAATGTTGGCTTTCCAGAGGCTTTCACAATGAAACAAAGTCATAAAGTGGTTGCCTGCAGGAGCATATTAATTGGGAATCAGTAAGCTGAAGAATTAGGAAGCAGATGCAAACAGAGGTTAAGATTTCGGAATCTGGTACCTATATTAATGCACAGTGCCTGAGAATTGTTACCACTTTGGATTAACTGTTGTTTTTTTCTGTTAAATGTAGATATCCATCATCTTCTGTATATACTATTAGCTGATTCAAAGGACATTTCAATTTCTGAATTAAAAATGAATTTGCTAATATTTTTTTTTAACCACAAAAGGATATTTTATTGCTGGCTAGGATACTGTGGTGTAGAGTCAATAACTGATAACATTTTCATTCATATGAAGAAGCTTAAACTCTTTTCTGAATTATATATTTGATACTGAAAATATAGACAACATGAGTTTGCAAATTTACCTATATTAATGGCATGAAATGTATTGTACTCTATGTTGAGAACTTATAATAACAATGCTATGGACAGATCTGAGGTATTAGAAAATGTGTAAACGTTCAATGTGGTCAATCTGTTTTATATCGGGTGCTAATTTGCAGACTGTTATTGATAATTGTTTTTTTAAAGCCAATCAAGGTTTTTAGTTGAAAAAAACACCAAACACGTAATATAAATTTTTCCTGAAGAAAATATAAAAATCAAGCTTGGTATATACCTTTAAGAAGTAATAATGCTCAGTGTAGTCTAAAGTTATCCTATTGTTGCCAATAACACGTCAGAGCTGCAGAGTCTGGATTTTTCTGCAAAAAAAAAAAAGAAACAAAATATGTAAGATATTTACAAGTTGAGGAGAGCAATGTGTTGTCAAATACAAGGCCAAAGACAGAACACAAACTTTAAGCTGATATCACTTATTTAAAACTAACATTAAGAACCTATGTGATAAAATGAATTTGTTTTAAACAGTTCATTAGACTTGACATGCTCTGTAAGTGTTTACATGCCATGTAAATATGGGAGGCGGTGAGGTACAAGGTGGGCAAAGTAGTGTTTAATACTTATTTGTGTGTAGATACTGTGCATATTGCAAAGACACATGAACATTGTTTAACTTATATTAAAATGTGCTGCATATGTGTTTGTGTGTGAATAGTATTGATGCATTTAATTTATATTTTATATATATTTATATATATATATATATATATATATAAATGTCTATGTTTATGGGTTTTTGTATATATGTTATTGTATATTGTGTAATTGTTATGTGTATTTGTTAGTGTGTACATATATGCTTACTTTATATATATATATATATATATATATATATATATATAAATATGTGTGTGTGTGTGTGTATATATATATATATATATATATATATATATATATCTCAAATTAACAAGAGTTGTGCATTGAGCAAGGATGCATTTTTGATACTACAAAACACGTATTGTATATGTGTGTATGTATATTTACACACATATATACACATATATATAGATTCATAATCTGGTGAGTAATTTTCTAATACATTAACTGTTAAACATAGGCATCAGACAAACAGCCTTCTGCTGTTTTTTTTGTATCTAATCATTGTCTATACTCTTATATAGTTATATATATGTATGTGTATATAAATCTGTAATAATAACGTTGCATAAACAATATATATATATATATATATATATATATATATATATATATATATATATATATACACACACATGAATATATATATATACACATTTATATATATATATACACATTTATATATATGTATATATATATATATATATATATATATATATATATATATATATGCAAACAAATATATATACAGTATATATATCTATATACATATACACTTTTTATTCTGTAAAATCCCTTTTATCCACAGTAAACTAGAGGGAATGACTGACTGTTAGTAAAACCCTCCTGTCATTAAATGTATCTAAACACCTGACCTGCACACACTATCACCATTTCATGAATTTATGACTATACTTAATTTCTGGATGGAAACTGCTATATCAAAAGTGAAATATGCCTTTTCCCTTTTAATAATAATAATAATACAAAAAGTCAATGCACTAAAAAATCTTCCAGGGATGATATTTTTAATGTGAATACATTATCTCTTTGTTTTAGAGATCAGAACATGATTTTTGGCTGTGTTTATTAAACTTATCCCTACACCCAGCAACATATAATAATGCAAAAACATTTAGTGTCAAAATAATCTTTTCTGTGCTATTAGGTGTCATTAAAGGAAAAACAATTGTATTGAAAACCTGTTTTTAACATTTAAGATATAAAATGTGTGTTTTAAAAAAATATTATTTATTAGTTAAAATGTCTTCCTGAGGTTTATGATTTACTATTATTTATAAAACAAATTGTTCCCATATTATTTAGTACTGGTCACAAAAACAAAATTATATATATGTTAGCAACTGACCAGTTGGTCATAAAGAAAACAATAGGTTTATAAAAAAAAAATTTTTAAATGTTGCCAAGATTTTGCACCTATATTGACGCAAACACACACATATACACACGCAGTGTAACCAAAGTTAGTCTATAGCAAAGAAAAGGCAAAACATATATTGTTAGTTTTAAAAAATTATATACAATACTTCATAAGGAAAGACTATCTTCTTGATAATGAAAACTACCACAAACCTTTTAAAATTCTTACAGAATGTTTAGGAGCCAGGGAAAATGTTTGTTTTCATATTCTTTATACTAGGGGTTTACAAATTCAAACAAAACTTTTGAGCCAGCAACAATTTTAAGGGTCTAGACCCTTATGCAATATAACCAGGGATGAGTTTATCCATAGTCATATCTACAATATTCCCAAAATTGAGCCAAAAAAGAGCCAGTGCTTCCTGGTTCCATGGATTTGTAAAGCCCTGTTTCACACAACTAACTTATATTCGGGAGCCAGAAATACATTTCTTTAAAAAGTATAGGAGATTAGGGGGCAAACTCAACACTTTTTCCATCTGGAACAACCATACCCAAAGAGAATAAAAGAAATGATTAGAAAAAAAAACTACATGTACAGCTATGAGCAAGGTCATTTTGTAAGGTCTGGTAAAGGCTTTGATATATATTTCACTCTAATTGCTGCAGCTTTTGTCCTTTCTCACAGCCGCAAAACTGTCATGGTAATACCTATTCAAAACTACATCTTAAGTAAGATTTATTGCAGAGCTAAAACTTGATAACAAAGCGGGTACCTTTGGTAAACTTCAGGATACTTTTTTAATTCAATGCAATGAAAACCATGAGCAAATCCTTAAATAGAAAGATGAAGAGAATTTACATATATATAAATTGAAACAACGATAATTTTATTGCAGTTTTGGATAGGAGATGACATTTTTTTTTATTTTTGTGATAAAAATCAATAAATATTTTATTTTAAAAGTATAAATGTGGAGTCCAATGGAACGTTTAAGCTTGATTTCTTCTGACTTGAAGTAAAATTTTACTTTATTCAGTATATTGCTTTGTTTGAATGACTTACCACTGCTGCAAATGTCTTTTTTTCTGTTTTCCATTTCCCTCAGATTTCGATACTTTTAGAGTTTTTCTTTGCAAAGTAAAGCTAGAGTGTATAAATTATTTTTATACACTTTTTTAATTATCACAATTTTCTATTTTTTTTACTTTGAAGCAAATGTGCATCTTTAAATTGAGTGTCTCTTTTTGATCAAATTAAAATCAAAGAAGCAATTTTGTCATTAGGATTCCATGAGGAAACTTGTTCCTTCCCATATTAAAACAAAACAAACATAAATAAATAAACTCTTATTCTTATTAATCAAGCGCATTGAATATTGAATAATATTAATAATTCAAATAAAAGTAGATCATTTTTCTTTAGAGACATATTAAGATTTAAAAAAAAAACTCTGAAGCTTAATTTTTTTCATTTAAATTTTGTTTAATAATTATTATAATTATTAAAATATATTAGGACATATTTACATTACTGCCCAATCATATTATTTTTAACTTGAAAAAAAATGTATTCTGGGATTTAGTTTGCCTGTCATCAAATAAAATGTAAACAAATGTAAGAATTGCTTGGCTTGGAGGGGAAAACTTATTTTGTGCTTGAGAATACTCAATATTGAAGTCAGAAATTTATTATAATCTATGTGGTATTTAAAAAAAATATATTTTCTATTTGTATCTATTCTTTAATATTTTTTTTTACATTTTCATTATGAATCTAATACCTTTTTATCAAAAAAGTATATTAAATATTTTTATGAGAGACTGTTAGTTTTAATACTTCTTTTTCATCAATGCTCATAATATTTTTTAATCCATGCACATTAAATGTGGCTTTCTCCAAGTTATAAAGTAAGATTTTTTTCTTTGTCACAACGGTCTAAAAGAGCTCTCATAAGTAAATGAATTAGGATAATTTAAGCTATGGTGTTTAAAAGCCCAATCTAAGAGGATGTTTTTAATGATTAATTCTAAAAATGGGTTAAAACTTCTTTTCTTAATGTAAGATAAATGTAAACTTACTAAATATAATTTTACATGTCAAAGCACTGGTGCTTATGAAAAGGCTTATTGCTTCAAATATATACCTTTGGCACAGATGCAGAAAAGCAATGTGAATTCATTTTCTAAAAAAAGGGAGCAGAATGATATCAATATAAAAAATATATATATCAAGTTATGCAAAGCACAAAAACTAAACTAAAATCATTATAACAAATATCCTTAAGCATATCTGAATTTCCTCTTCTTTTGTTGACATAGGTGTTATCTAGCATTGTTTACTGTCCCTTGGGAATCTGGACATTTTGAGTCTCCTCCAAAATGATTTCTGTTCCACACCCTAACACATTTTAGGAAATGTATCTAAAATATAGTACTTTACTTCTGGGCATCATTGGAGGTCCTATGGGAGAACATAAAAATGTGTGGTTTCTAACATGATATTCAAGCCATATTTACTTCAATTAGCCTAATCTTTCAACAGACCTTTTAAATCTTCTATGATAAGATAACCAATTGGAATCTGCTGAGACCTAATAAAAACTGTTGCCATGTCTATATCATACTAACATATTGCCAGGATTAACTGGTTCAGTGCCATGGTAGGCTCCTGTTTTAAAAAAAATCCTGCCCATATACTACTGTAGAGAAATATGTTTTCCCTTTAATTTATTTAATTTCTTTACATCTTGTTTATTCAGCTTTTTAAGCTATTAGATGTTCTTCTCACTACAAAGAAAGGAGATATTTATTTTCTTAATAATAATACTAATAATAATGATAATTGCTAAATATTTTTATGGAACATAATGATTATAATAATTGCACCCTTTTTGCAATGTAGTTGTATAATAAAGTACTAAGTCAAAACAGTTTATGAGTTAAATTATGGAGGTTGCATATCATGAACTGAATTAAACTATTTTCACTTTAAAATCACTCGTGCAAGCCTTAGCATACAATGTGTGTGTATATGTGTGTGTGTGTGTATATATATATATATATATATATATATATATATATATATATATATATATATATATATATATATATTGTATATATATTTATTTTATATATATATATATATATATATTAAATCCATACATGTAGGGTGCTTCTATGGGGGGAACCATGTGACCAGAGATTTTACTTCATAATACTATTTTTTGTCATATTGTTATTGTGGATATTTGGTCATGGCCAATTGCACAATAGATTAAAAAAAAGATAGTTTTTTGCACACTCATGAATATAACCATGAATGTACCAATGACTATATTTTGTGTAAAACAGTGATAGGGTTGAAAAATATAACAAATTAACATAAGTTAAGTATTTAGTATAACATGAATGCTAAAACTGCTACTGTTGATTTAAAATGATCAAATTAGAGCTCTTAAATTGGTTCTCTCAGACGTAGGATACGCTGCACCATAACTGAATCTTTAATTCTATATTTATCCTTTATCACCTATATTAGACTGATTCTTAAAATTACAGGCTATACTGGTAAAATTCTGTCTGGGTAGCTGAACTATTAGGTATTAAAAATACTATAGCATTAATCGGGCTCCTCTCTCATTATGGAAGCTTAAATTTTTAATTCATATTACATTTTGTCACTGCCTCTATAACTAAGACTTTAAGCAGTAAAGAAAGTTCAGATGCATCAAGCATTCACCCTGTTTATTCAACATTTAAAAGACATAAAGGAGCTTGATATCTCATGTTTGAAAGAAATAGATCTCAATGGCGTCTGAATAAATGCTGTCACTTATGACAGTAAGGAGGATCTATAAAAGTGTATGAAGTTTGGTATTTTGAATGCTCTCTGGACTGATTTTTCAAATGCCGGCATCTTTGTTAGTGGATACAATACTTCTTTCTCCATTTTCCTGCCCTATAGAAAGCAACTCAATAAATTGAAGTACCGATTTTTAATTTTACCTAAGGAAAAAAAACAAACACATTTTTTTCTAAAGAAACAAATGATAAATATTGTTTAAGATATCTTGCTCTCGGTCTGTATGTCTGCCTGTCTCTCTCTCTCTCTCTCTCTCACACTGTCTCTATGTCTGTCTCTCTGTCTCTCTCTGTCTTTCTCTCTCTCTCTATGTGTATATATAAAGTATACAGACTGCACTCGCTGGGTTTCAGACAAACTTCAGTATTTCTTTATTCTGGTGACGTTTCAAGGATAATCTCCCCTTCCTCAGATGGGGTTGGTCTGAGGTAGGGGAGATTATCCTTGAAACGTCACCAGAATAAAGAAATACTGAAATTTGTCTGAAACCCAGCGAATGCGGTCTGTATACTTTCTACTTATTGCCCCTGCCGGCACCCTGGTTGTTGTAATTTTTAGTTAGTGAGAGTGCAGTTCCTAACATTTCTGTGTGTATATATATATATATATATATATATATATAAATAAAACAATGCACTCACTGCTTACATTTTTATTTTCTGGGTGCACAATATAGAAAAAAAGAGGTAAAGGCACTCACAGTACTTGAAATAAAGCAAAGATAAAAAAAATCTTGTTTAATAAGATATCTTAACAATTTACAAATAAAATAAATTCCTCCAAAAATGTGTAGTGATAGAACATTGGAATGGAATCCGTCCTTACAAGGACCAAAGAGTACAACATATCTAAATTATCTTGCTCTGTAATGCTACACACTCTTTTATGCACACGATTACTTACACAGGCTCCCACATTTGAAGGTAATTGTGTTCTCCATATATATATATATATATATATATATTGATATACCGTATATACATATATCTAACAAATTTACAACTAAAATCAGTTCTGCCAGAAATGTAGCAATGGAACATTAGAGTGGAGTCTGTGCTTCCGAGGACCAACGAGTACTAATGACAATGACACTGTATTTTTAGATGAAAAATAAAACTGACATACTTTTTACATTTTCTTTAATGATAACAGTAAAAAGGAAAGGAAGATTCCTTATGAATCTTATCTATTTTTTTTACATGAAGACTTAGAATAGTAGTATGTGCACAAATAATTTAGTTCAAGACTTTTTCTTTTAACTGCTGAATATGTGACAAGAGGTTAGTAGGGGCATACATGGGGAAAGTAAAAAAAATGAGGATATGCAGGGGATAAACAGATATTTAAAGAAATTAATTTGTTAATAAATAAAATGCTTTACCAAGAAACAGCCTTCTAGAGTTGCGCTAGAATGTCCCTTTAAGTGCAAATGATGATAAAGTTCGCCCTAGTCTATTGGTATATTCTGTGTATTTATGTATGTATGTGTTCATGTGTGCATAGAGTCACTGTGACATATTTATACCTTTTGTGGTTGCATGTTTAATTTGGAGTGTACCACTCAGAATTAGACATAATAAGTGAAAGAAGAGCTATATTCCCTATAAATAATTAGACAAAAAGTGAAATCAGTCACTATAAGCAAAAAATGAATTAGCCAATGAAGCAGAATCTACTGTCAAAATAACCAGTGTCCACCACTTTCCTTACCAATAGTCGGATACCTCAGCGTCAGATGGGGCCACTGTAATGGCACTAAAATATTTTGAACACCAAGAAAAACAAAAAATAAGAAAGAAAAATAACTAACTAGTGTGGCAATGAACTTCATTCCGGAAACAAGCCACTTTCAAATCCCAAAAATATTATCTGTCTATGTAAGTAATCAGAAGAAAATGGCCTCCTTATTTTGTTCATTATAGCAATTAGTACGTTTCTATCGCAGGATGCTTTTTTTTGTTATCAGGGCACAATTCACTCTCAGTAGAATCTGTATATGAATGAATCTGTAACCCAATTGGATAGATATAAAGTATTTTTTTATTCTTGATGGAAAAGTATTTGTTTCTTTTATGCTTGTGGCATTTTGTCTCTATACACAATCTGTGGAGCTCAACCTTATCAGACAGTGAGCAATGTAAACTATAGTATCAGTTGTGTACAAAAATGCACTTTTAGTCATGCAAAAAAATATTTTGACATTTTTAATTGCTGTTTTATATATGTTTGAAACAAAAATTTTGAGTTAAATAATCACATTTAAGGTAACCATCTCCCACACCATTACAAGAAGGATCTGAGTGGCTTTATGGTTATAAAATCAGTGGATAACTATTGTTTTAAAAAGTCAGAGTGTGGCAGTTATTGCTTTCATGTTATGCCTTTAGAGTGTAGATCAGTGTTACTCAACCAAAGTCACCAGGACCCCTAACAGGTCAGATTTTCAGGTTATCTGAACTAAAGCACAGGTGAAATAATCAGCTGATGGGTGAGAACAGTTTAGTAACTATGTTTACAGATCAGCTGATTATTTAATCTGTGCTCTAGTTAAGATATCATTAAAATCTGTCCTGTTACGGGTACTTGAGGACTGGAGTTGAGAAACATTGGTGTAGGTAACCCACTTGTGTTTAGTGTCTCTAGGTGGGCCTAAGCAAGTATATTGTATAGCAGTGATTTTTAACCTTTTTTTTGCCGTGGCACACTTTTTTACATTAAAAAATCCTGTGGCACACCACCATCCCAAAATTTTTTAAAAATCACACATTGTAGCCTAATACAGCATATATATATATACACATACACACAAACACACACATACTGTATGTATTGTGCTGTTATGCCATGCCTCCTACAAACTACCCCTGCACTGGGAGTAAAAAACAAGCAAAGTTTAAAAAATATGTCACACTGTTGTCAGTCTGCCGTGGCACACCTGAGGATCTCTCACGGCACACTAGTGTGCCACGGCACACTGGTTGAAAAACACTGTTGTATAGCAGCAAACAGCCATTGTATGGCTTAACTAAGTTGAAAAGGCCATTCTACTAAAATGTGTTTTTCATGCTCAAATAACATTTCTGAATTATAATAGCAGAAATCTAAAGCTCAGTCACCTGTTTTAGGCAAAGTTGAGGAATTACAGGAGCTGCACAGTTGGTCCAAGTTCACTACCATTAAGTCCGTTTTAAGAAAATGCTGCTAGTAGGGAGAGAACAAGTGATAGAACCATAACTTCTTAAAGACAATGACACATTAATAGAATGTACAATTCAGTCTCATAATTGGTGCCTAAAATGTATTTGTGGTTAGCAGTAAGTAGCATTTTAGACTCATGCCCCAAAATCTCAATTTGTTTGATCAACATGTATACTTCTTTATAATAAATTTGGAGATCTAATACAAACTTTGCAATATTCCGTTTACTTGAGGTGATACTGTAGATGTCCCCAAGATATTTACCTGTGGAATTTTTAAAGGGATATAATACCCTCAGAAAAAATGTAGCTATTCAGCTTCAGCATAATAATTGTCAAAACTTTAAAAACTTTGTATTAACAAACCTTATTTACGTGCACCCAAAGCCCATTAGGGCACATATCGAGAGTCCATATGGAGAGTCTGTATGGTCATCAGTTGACTCTGATATTGTGCAAAAAGTTAATATATCTATACAAAGCAGAACTTTTATTAAAAAGTTATTACAAAATTATTATAATCATTATGCTGGGGTTCGACTAATTTATACTGATGGGCCAGGTCTGCCCTTTGGGAAGGGCAAGAGTACACCCGCCCTGGGACCTGCACTTTGGGGGTTCATACTCTTAGGTGAGGGTATGAAAAGGTTTAATGTACATCCTGTATTTAGTTTATGAAGTTTTTATACTAGCAGGAGGTGTAATATATGATTTTAAGCTTTATATAGGACACATTCAATGTTAAGCTAGGAGTGGGCTATACAGGGGACAGGGTATACAGGAGGTGGGGAATATGGGGGCTGGGATGAGGGGCCTCTTAATTTAGTCTTGCCCAGGGCCCCACAAATGCTAAAGATAGCCATACTGAGGGCAGTACTAACAACATTGAGCTGTTGAAAGGATCTGTCCCAAAGTGTACTAAAAGAAACGTAAAAATCCTTTTGGAAGAAAATAACAAAAGCCATAAACAGATCAGAGTGTCCTGAAAGCTTGCAATTGTATTCACTATTAGTTAGCTACTTAAGATATCACCTGTATATCGCTTTTGTCATTTTATTACAAAAGGATTTTTACTTTTCTTTGAATACACTGGCTAGCACGGTACTAGTTAGATAAGTCTTTTCATGTCTTATGTTTTACTATAGAACATAGACTACATCACAAACCTTTAGAAAAGGATTTTTGTAGATAGATCATACGATAAGTTTTTTCTAAATAATTATGAGCAACCAATATTTACTTATTGGGAAGAAATTTCAATGTACTGATTTCAGTGGTTAACACAAATTGTAGAAATTGTGCTCGTTATACATACAAACCTCTTATTGGTATAATGGATAAATGTGTCAATAATTGATGCTCTTTGCACAGGGTTAGTGCAAACAGAACGCTACCATAGATAATAGTAAATATGTTATTATAATATAAATAATTAGTAAATATAAATCTATAACAATGCAATTAAATTAACCATTGCATATATAACATCTTTAGCTTAGCCACTGAAGCAAAATAGAACTTTTAGAACTTTGTTTAAAACACATAGATACTGTGTTAATAGACTTTCTTTCAATACGTATCATAGAAATTGCAACATCATACTAAAAACTTGAGTGGAGTTGTTTCCTGGCACTTAAGAATGAATTAGTTGATCATTAGCTGCTCCTTTCAATATACTGTAATCTCATAAACAGATCCACATGATGAAGCAATCTGTTCCCGCTCATTAAATAGAATAACATTACTCTGTCCCTCTGTCTTATTAAGAAATATGTTTGTTTTGCTTTAGCAATGTCCCATACAAAGTAGTCTTGTTTAACACGTCCATGGTGTTTAAAGACATGTGGCTGTTATTAACTCCGTCAATGCTGGGAGAAGGGAGGGGTAAGCAATTATTTGTAGGAATTACTGCAGTGCTAGCTGGATGTGTAGTAAAAACTAACACAACCATAGAGTTCAGTCTCAGATGCTTGGTTGAATCTGAAAAATGGTAGCTTGATAGACTATGGCTCATATTATATAATAAACACACAGATGGTGCATAATAGCTGCTTGCCCAATGGAAGTTCCATACAAACCATATGCTGTTGTGGACCTTGTGATACATCATGAATGACTTCATCAGTATTCTCATGGATGATAACTATAAATCACATTATCAATGACATCAATATCTTTTCACATATTCATTTTGTTTTAAAGGTTTCAACTTGCTGTTGCTATAAAAAGGTGCTTCATAAATATCACACCGAGATCAGCAATCTTTCTGTACACTGTGTAGAATAGTACAAAAATCAGCACATGGTTTATATATATATATATATATATATATATATATATATATATATATATACATATATATATACATAAGGGTTGTTCAAGAGACGTTACCCCCATTCCAGTTCTTATCATTAAAGGGACAGTATACTGACTGTCATATTTTCTGCCCTTTAATTTGTTCTTATTAGTTATCCATTTTACCTGCTGGAGTGTATTAAAATTTTTACAGATGTTTGATTTGCATTTATGTTGGCATTTGGAGTAGCTGACTTTGCCTGTGGTATCCCCACAAATTGTAATACTTAAGTATTGGCTATAAAATAGCTATGTAAACATAGACAACAGAAGAAATAACACCCCCAGTGGGAGGTAGGCGAAATAATTAAAACAAAATTGCTAATATTCAATTGTTTTTTTTCTCAAAGTATTGGGCTTTGGTATACAGACAGAGATAAGATAAGGAAGCATGTCTGTATAGAAAGTAATAAAATAAGAGATTTCCCTGTGAGTTCAACAAATTTTAATTGGTTGTGGTGTCAAATAACAAATCCATCTATTTCATATAAGGAGAAATTCCTCATACATGATATACTCTGCTGTTGGTGTAACAAGTCATTGGAAATACAAGGGAAACAATTTTTACAGTGCACTGTACATTAAACCATTCAGCTTAGGTGTTTTCTTTTGTAATTACATTCCAATCCACTAGAGGCACTACATCAGTTCTACATATGCTAAAATAATGAGTTTTTATCACACTGTGATTGGGTATACGAAGCAATATACACAGCCTAAGCAAAACTGTATTATGACGACTAATTGTATCAATATTGATGATAGCTGCAAAATGGGTTTAAATGCAGGTTCTTTTACTTAATCAACTACAGAAACATTGTTTTTGTTTTAAATATCTAAGCACTTAAAGGGGCATGAAACCCATTTTTTTTCTTTTATGATTCAGATATTGAAAGAACTATTTTAAAAAGGTTTCCAATTTATTTATATTATCACATTTTCTTTGTTCTCATGGTATTCTTTGTTAAAGAGATTTCTAGATAGGTAGAGGGCACATTTCTACAGCACTACATGACAGGAAATAGTGCTGCCATCTAGTGCTCTTGCTAATGTATAACATTTTTGCAAAACTGCTGTCATTTAGTTCTGAAGACACGTGCACACTCCTGAGCTTATCTTCCTGCTTTTGAACAAAGGCGAACAAGAAAACAAAGAACATTTAATAATATAAGTACATTAGAAAGTTGTTCAAAATTGTATGCTCTGTCTGAACCATGAAAGAAAAATGTTGGGTTTATGTCCCCTTATAATTGAGCATTCAGATGACTCTACAGGTACAAATCCTTAAAGGGATAATAAACCCCAAAATGTTCTTTTATGATTCAGATAAAAAATACAATTTGAAACAACTTTCCAATTTAATTTTATTATCACATTTTCTTCATTCTCTTGTTATCAATTGCTGAAGGGACAGCATTGCAGTACTGACAGGAAGCTGAAAATATCTATTTAGCCAATCACAAGAGACAAATGTGTGCAGGCACCAATTAGCAACAGCTCCCACTAGTGTATGATAAGTGCATATTTATTTTTTAAAAAGGGATACTAAGAGACCGAAGCACATTTGAAAATAGAAGTGAATTTAAAAGTGTCTTAAAATGAGATGCTCTGGGGAGTATCTATCAAGCTCGGAAAGGAGCTTGACGGCCCGTGTTTCTGGAGAGTCTTCAGACTCGCCAGAAACAGCAGTTATGAAGCAGCGGTCGCAAAGACCGCTGCTCCATAACCCTTTCCGCCTGCTCTGAGCAGGCGGACAAGAATCGCCACAATTCAACCCGATCGAGTACGATCGGGTTGATTGACACCTCCCTGCTGGCGGCCCATTGGCCACGAGTCTGCAGGGGGCGGCGTTGCACCAGCAGCTTTTGTGAGCTGCTGGTGCAATGCTGAATACGGAAAGCGTATTGCTCTCCGCATTCAGTGAGGTCTTGCGGACCTGATCTGCAATGTCGGATCAGGTCCACAAGACCTTTGTTAAATAGGGGCCTCTATCTGAATCATGCAAGTTTAAATTTGACTTTCCTATCCCTTTAAATCTGGAATTCCAAAATCCAGAATTATTCTGAAATCCAGACTTTTTTTTCCATTTAAAAAAAAAAAAATTATTGAAAATAACTATGTTTCCCCACCAGTAAGTCACAATCTTCTCTGCCTTGCATCTTTGATTTTTTGTTGTTATTTTTTTTTTTTTTGTAATCTAAAGTGTAGATGATAGTCTATAAATAATTAAAACAACTATTACCTTTTTATTACCTTAGTATTAGATTATCTTTCTGATGGTTCTATGTATACCAAAGTATTGCATGTATAAGTTGTATTATAACACATACATATTATTATAAAATATTGTTGTTTACACTTGGGGGCCGATTTATCATTGTCTATCCGACATGATACGTTGTAGCGTATCATGTCCGACAGACATCGCTGAATGCCGACAGCATACGCTGTCGGCATTTAACATTGCACAAGCAGTTCTGGTGGGGTGTCAATCAACCCGATCATTTAGGATCGGGCAAATTGCAGACTGCAGCCTTAGAGGCAGCAGACCAGTTATGGAGCAGTGGTCTTAAGACCGCTGCTTCATAACTGCTGTTTCCAGTGAGGCTCGCATGGAAACAGGGGCATCAAGGGCCGGCTAAATTGGCCCCTTGGTCTCATACATTCTCCAAACAGTCTAATCTTAGAAATGAAAAAACTGAAATATTCTAAAATCCAGACCTTTTCCAGTTCCAGGTTTGGATAAATTGTTTTGTACCTGTATTTTATTTGTGTTTAGACTTCATAATTTAAATGTGGACTTTGAGTAATATTTTAAACTTTTTTTATTAACCACTTGAGTGTTAACGACAGCTCTGAGCTGTCACAAATTTTCTCAGTCAGTTGCTAACGACGGCTCCGAGCAGTCGCTAGCACTCACCCACCTTGAGGGCAAATTGGGGGCTCCCATCTACTCCCACCCCGGCGATCTGGCCTGAATAGTAAGAGGTATCGCCAGGGCTTCATGTTTCGCGTGGTGATGTTACGTGCAATGACGTGATGACATCACCGCGCAACTTTATTGATGGACAATGGACAAATATAGGGAGATGGGGGCATGCTGCTTAGAAGCCTGTATCTCAGGCATCTAAGCAGCTACAGACCCCTAAGACCAACCGTTGGAAAGGTAATCGCCTAACCTTTCCAATGGTATACGTCTTGAGGATCTGGGAAAAAAAGTAAAAGAAGTAAAAAATAAATATATTTAAAAAAGTAAAAAAAAAAAAGCTCAAAACCAGCTTAGCACCCAGGTGGGAAATGACTTGCACCAGCCATATAATTATAGCAAATAGCTTTGTCCTTAGAACTGATATAATAGCATTTTATAGTCATCACCTACAAAACTCCCTACCTAAGAAGTAATTGTAATATTATGCAATATTATAGCCATAGATAAAACCAATTGCAAATCATTAACTTATTTTTTTTGCAACACAATTTGTTTTCAGTGAATTATGGCAAGCTTTACTGGTCAAATTTAAAAATAATAGCTCTGTAAATTCTCTATAAATCTGCAAATAATTGCTGAAAAACTCAGCATTAAAGAGACATGAAAGTGAAAAAGAAAATGATCTAATATGTTGGAGCATTTTATTGGTGCACTATTGCTTGCATATAACTGTGAATTTAAAGGGACTCTCAAGTCAAAATTAAACTTTCATTATTCAGATAGAGCAGCAATTTTAAACAATTTTCCAATTTACTTCCATTAACAAAATGTGCACAGTCTTTTTATATTTATACTTTTTGAGTCACCAACTCCTACTGAGCATTTGTGCTCAGTAGAATATATGTATATGCATTTGTGATTGGCTGATGGCTGTTACATGATACAGGGGGGAGTGGAAATAGACATAACTGAAATTTGTCATATAAAAATCTACTACTCATTTGAAGTTCAGACTAAGGGGTAGATTTATTAAGCAGTGGATGCTGCAATCTACCCCAGTAGTTTCCAGCTTGCCGGAAGCAGAAGTTAAGAAGTCTTACGACCGCTGCTCCATAACTTCTCTGCCACCTCTAATGTGGCGGACTGCAATTATCCCGATCAGATACGATCGGGATGATTGACACCCCACGCTAGCGGCCGATTGGCCGTGAATGTGCAGGGGGCGGCATTGCACAAGCATTTCAGCAGAAATGCTTGTGCAATGTTAAATGCAAACAGCGTATGCTCTCGGCATTTAGAGATGTCGGGCGGACATGATTCGCTACATTGTTAAATCGGCCCCTAAGGGCTCGATGATATAAACTTGGCCAGCTCAAACCTACTTTTTCTTGCAGACACTCGGAGGGCTGCCCTGGTGGAATGATCGTAATAAAGGGGCAGTCCCTGCGAGTGGTGAGATGGCCCCTATTAAAAGTAATGGATCTCGCTTGATAGGGACACTTCGCTCCTTATAGCGAAGTTAGCAGGGAGCAGGGGAGCACTTAAAATTAAAATCCTGCAGCCAATATAACTCACATTATGCTTCTTTCTGCATAGAGCATCTTACATTTGCCTATATTTTAGTATGCATTTGTTTTTCTATTGGGGTTATAAGTGTTCGTATTGTTTTGAGAAAAGCTCGCCACCTTTTAGTTTGTGAGAAAAAACCAGTGAGATCTGCAGTGCAAAAATCTAAATAGAATTACGAGACATTTTCATATACGCCCATGTTCAGCCCATGTTCAGCCCATTTTATGAATAAACAACAATTACGCTTTGCCTTTTGTATTTATAAGTACAAATTTCTGTGTGATTTTTGCACATCTAGTGTACTAAAATTACGATTTACACTGTGCATATTTGATACGATTTATTCCGGTGTAAATTATATACTAATTTTACGTTTTTGGGGAAGAATTTTGTTACAATTTTTGATGCACCTTAACAATACAATTTTATGTGTGATTGGTTCAAATATTTGTTTTGTGTGATGTTGAAAATACAAATTTTATTGTGCATTTTTCATATGAAAATACAGTATATACTCCTTAGCGAGAAATCTCGCCAGCCCAGAAACCTTTCAATCATCAAGCCCTAAGTGCTATTGCATTGTCTTTTTATCATTCATTTGTTGTTTATGCAAATCTACTGTATTTACTGGTCATTTAATCATTACACATAGGTAAAGTAAGCTCCAGAGCATCAATACACTACTGGGATTGGGACCTAGCTGAGCACCTCAAGTAAGCCAAAGACAAGAGGCATATGTGCATAGCCACCAATTACCAACTAGCTCCCAAAAGTGCATTATTGCTTCTGACCCTACTTACGTATATTTTTAAATAGGTTATTAAGAGAATAATGTACATTTGATAATAAAATGTTTTGATGAGGCGGACAGAGATCACCACAATTCAACTCGATCGAGTATGATCGGGTTGATTAACACCCCCTGCTGAGTCTGCAGGGGGCGGCGTTGCACCAGCAGCTTACAAGAGCTGCTGGTGCAATGCTAAATACGGAGAGCATATTGCTCTCCGCATTCAGCAATGTCTGTCGGACCTGATTCGCACTGTCGGATCTGGTCCGACAGACATTTGATAAATAGGCCTCCATGAATCTTTAATTTTTACTTTCACGTCTCTTTAGTTTTATATGGCATTTTGTTGTAAACGCATGTTATGAAAGTCAGACTGTGTTCCAGCCTAACATACTTTCTGTCTCTATTCCCTGACATGCCAACATAGTTGTTTTTTAAATACTGGCACTGAACTGTGTTGATAAGAAAAGCAAAATATTAACAAAAGCTTCATTTAGATTGTTGGTGCTGATATAAATATTAAAGGGACATGAAACCAAAACAACTTTCTTTCATGATTCAGATCAAGCATACATTTGTAAATAACTTTCCAATTTACATCTGTTATCAATTTTGCTTTATTCTTTTTGCATCCTTTCTTGAATGCACAACTGGGAGCTGGCTGAACACATTGGTAAGCCAATCACAAGAACCATATATGTGGGTTTCATGCCCCTTTAATATAAATGTTGCATTATTTTGACCTCAACATTTTGAATGTTTCTATTTTTACAATTACCTTTCAAGAGGATACTCCCCCCCCCCCCCAACATATTGCAGAATGGTCTGTTGAAATCATCATTCTTTGTTGAATAAAAATAGTTTTACTGGCATGTCAATTTGGCAAAAAATATTTATAAGGTGAAAAAAGTGCTACCCTAACCAACATCACTGTTATCTCAGCTTGCTAGATTTGGCAGTATGTACTTAACTAGTGTTTAGCCAAACATGCTGCTATAAAATAAATGCTAATATACCAGAGAGCCAAAACTATTGTTTTTGTGATGCTAATTTTGTCTTCAAAAGCAAAGCAAAAAATGTAGATCTTTGCTTTTAGTGTCTTATTTCTCTTTCATTATATAAAAAAATATATTTTGAATAATAAACTTATTATCTATAGTGAGTAAAAAGTGTACTTGGAATTTTAAGGGGCAGTAAACAAAAATATATATAAAAGCACTGTATATAAGCATGTTAATTTTTTTTCGGCATACAGTAAGTGCTGTAACAGAGAGTGTCTATTCATGCAAAATTGGTCCATGGAATTGAAGCTCATTGGCTGATAAGGGCATCACTCATGACTCTATTGGTAGACAGCAAAAAGCTCTATAAACATTAAAGGTACATGAAACCCAAAATTTTTCTTTCATGATTCAGATAGAGGGGCTGATTTATCAAGCTCTGTCTAAAGACTGCTGCTCCGTAACTTGTCCACCTGCTCTGAGGCTGCGGACAGAAATCAACCCGATCGAATACGATCGGGTTGATTGACACCCCTGCTAGCGGCCCATTGCCCGCAAAAAATTTTTAGGGGGCAGCATTGCACCAGCAGTTCACAAGAACTGCTGGTGCAATGATAAATGCAGACAGCGTATGACAATCGGTATATATATGCAGCCACCAATCAACAGCTAGAACCTAGGTTCTCTGCTGCTCCTGAGCTTACCTAGATAAACATTTCAGCTGAGGATAACAAGAAAAGGAAGCAAATGAAATAATAGAAGTAAATTGAAAAGTTGTTTAAAATTGTATGCTCTGTCACGAAAGAAAAAATATTGGGTTTCATGTCCCTTTAAAACAATAAGTTGTTTTGTTTTCAATATGGAAAAAAACTATGTTTTAAACTGCCTTAATTTAGATGCAGGAAAGAAAAAAAGATTGCTTTAATATCCACAGGTATTGGTTTCAACTTCTAAAAGTAAAAAATTAAATAATAAATACATATAAAATATATATTTATGCATACGTTATGTTGTCTGTATTTTTATTAATATATGCAATTGTTATGTTGTCTCTATGTTTATTATTATATGTATGTTATGTTGTCTGTATTTTTATTAGTATAAGCATACATTATGTTGTCTGTATGTTTATTAATATATGCATACGTTAGGTTGTGTGTATTTTTATAGTATATGCATATGTTAGGTTGTCTGTATGTTTATTAGTATATGCATACGTTATGTTGTCATGTTTATTAGTATATGCATATGTTATGTTGTCTGTATGTTTATTAGTATATGCATATGTTATGTTGTCATGTTTATTACTATATGTATACGTTCTGTTGTCATGTTTATTAGTATATGCATACGTTATGTTGTCTGTATGTTTATTAGTATATGCATATGTTATGTTGTCATGTTTATTACTATATGTATACGTTATGTTGTCATGTTTATTAGTATATGTATACGTTATGTTGTCATGTTTATTAGTATATGCATACGTTATGTTGTCTGTATGTTTATTAGTATATGCATATGTTATGTTGTCATGTTTATTACTATATGTATACGTTATGTTGTCATGTTTATTAGTATATGTATACGTTATGTTGTCATGTTTATTAGTATATGCATACGTTATGTTGTCTGTATGTTTATTAGTATATGCATATGTTATGTTGTCATGTTTATTACTATATGTATACGTTATGTTGTCATGTTTATTAGTATATGCATATGTTATGTTGTCATGTTTATTACTATATGTATACGTTATGTTGTCATGTTTATTAGTATATGTATACGTTATGTTGTCATGTTTATTAGTATATGCATACGTTATGTTGTCTGTATGTTTATTAGTATATGCATATGTTATGTTGTCATGTTTATTACTATATGTATACGTTATGTTGTCATGTTTATTAGTATATGTATACGTTATGTTGTCATGTTTATTAGTATATGCATACGTTATGTTGTCTGTATGTTTATTAGTATATGCATACGTTATGTTGTCATGTTTATTAGTATATGCATACGTTTTGTTGTCTGTATATTTATTAGTATATGCATACGTTATGTAAAAAAATATTACTATATGTATACGTTATGTTGTCATGTTTATTACTATATGTATACGTTATGTTGTCATGTTTATTAGTATATGCATATGTTATGTTGTCATGTTTATTAGTATATGCATACGTTATGTTGTCATGTTTATAAGTATATGCATACGTTATGTTGTCTGTATGTTTATTAGTATATGCATACGTTATGTTGTCTGTATGTTTATTACTATATGCATACGTTATGTTGTCTGTATGTTTATTAGTATATGCATACGTTATGTTGTCATGTTTATTAGTATATGCATACATTATGTTGTCATGTTTATTAGTATATGCATACGTTATGTTGTCTGTATGTTTATTAGTATATGCATACGTTATGTTGTCTGTATGTTTATTAGTATATGCATACGTTATGTTGTCTGTATATTTATTAGTATATGCATACGTTATGTTGTCTGTATGTTTATTAGTATATGCATACGTTATGTTGTCTGTATGTTTATTAGTATATGCATACGTTATGTAGCCTGTATATTTATTAGTATATGCATACGTTATGTTGTCTGTATGTTTATTAGTATATGCATACGTTATGTTGTCATGTTTATTAGTATATGCATACGTTATGTTGTCTGTATGTTTATTAGTATATGCATACGTTATGTTGTCATGTTTATTAGTATATGCATACGTTATGTTGTCTGTATATTTATTAGTATATTCATACGTTATGTTGTCTGTATGTTTATTAGTATATGCATACGTTATGTTGTCATGTTTATTAGTATATGCATACGTTATGTTGTCTGTATATTTATTAGTATATGCATACGTTATGTTGTCTGTATGTTTATTAGTATATGCATACGTTATGTTGTCATGTTTATTAGTATATGCATATGTTATATTGTCCTGTTTATTAGTATATGCATACGTTATGTTGTCTGTATGTTTATTAGTATATGCATACGTTATGTTGTCATGTTTATTAGTATATGCATACGTTATGCATACGTTATGTTGTCTGTATATTTATTAGTATATGCATACGTTATGTTGTCATGTTTATTAGTATATGCATACGTTATGTTGTCTGTATGTTTATTAGTATATGCATACGTTATGTTGTCATGTTTATTAGTATATGCATATGTTATATTGTCCTGTTTATTAGTATATGCATACGTTATGTTGTCTGTATGTTTATTAGTATATGCATACGTTATGTTGTCATGTTTATTAGTATATGCATATGTTATATTGTCCTGTTTATTAGTATATGCATACGTTATGTTGTCTGTATGTTTATTAGTATATGCATACGTTATGTTGTCATGTTTATTAGTATATGCATACGTTATGCATACGTTATGTTGTCTGTATATTTATTAGTATATGCATACGTTATGTTGTCATGTTTATTAGTATATGCATACGTTATGTTGTCTGTATGTTTATTAGTATATGCATACGTTATATTGTCATGTTTATTAGTATATGCATACGTTATGTTGTCTGTATATTTATTAGTATATGCATATGTTATGTTTTCATGTTTATTAGTATATGCATACGTTATATTGTCATGTTAATTAGTATATGCATACGTTATGCATACGTTATGTTGTCTGTATATTTATTAGTATATGCTTACGTTATGTTTTCATGTTTATTAGTATATGCATACGTTATATTGTCATATTTATTAGTATATGCATACGTTATGCATACATTATGTTGTCTGTATGTTTATTAGTATATGCATACATTATATTGTCATGTTTATTAGTATATGCATACGTTATGTTGTCTGTATTTTAATTAGCGTCTGTGTGTATTTTGATGTGTCTGTGTGTTGCTGAATGTTTATATTAAGGGCTCTCTATTTTTATTAGTTTGTTTATACTAGGCTGTCTGTGTGTATGTTAGGTTAGCTTTCTTTAAGAATGGCACATATATAAGCATTTGGCAGGTTTTATATGGTTTCCTGAGAAGACTAGAGGCCTCAGGATCTAACATTGTCTGCTCAGGTGAGATGATCAAAAAAGTCTTCTCAAATTTTCATTTGATAGCTATTTATTTTACTATACAGGGCTCTGGATGTAAATAAACTCCTATATTACAATACAAGGTTTTAAAAAAGAAAAAAATCCCCAAATGTTGTATGATTTCTCTCTATGCTGGAGAGTGTGTCTCTGGTCGACCAATTTATTCATGACTTATACTTGTAGTAGCCTGATTTTGGTTAAACCCCCCCCCCCAAGTTTAGGTATTTTGAAAGTTAACAAAACAAACAAATATAAGCAACAAGTAGTTTATCTGAAGGAGCATTGTACACAAACATTTAATCTACATAAACTGTGATATTTTTTTCTAGCTCTCATGTATGTATATTAATAAAAACAAAATATTAACTACCTTAAATGGGATTTGAATCTGACACCTATACTTTCTCAGTCAGGTGCACTATCATATGATGATTTCTATAAGTTGTTTTTTTTTTCCATTTTATAATGACTTAGGGCAATAAACAGTCCATCTTAGATGTAGTAAGTGTCCTCACAAAAAACAACAACTCTGTAATTATCTTTCCTTGTGCTTTAACCATTCACACCAAGTCCTTACATTTCTGCAACATCTATTTTTAATGTTTTAAATTAGCACAAAAACACAACCCAAAAAAACAAAACTTGGATTTCTCTAATGCATAGTATGGTCTTTTTTTCTCCTTTTGTTTCCTTCAAAGAAATGATATTAACTTTGCTACCTTAGAACACTTAGGGGCCGATTTAACAAGCTGTGATTGCAGCAGTTTCCACGCGAGCTGTCAGGCTTGCCGGAAACATAACTTAAAGGGACAATCAGGTCAAATTAAACTTTCATGATTCAGATACAGCATGTAATTTTAAACAACTTTCCAATTTACTTCCATTAAAAAAAATGTGCACAGTCCTTTATATTTACACTTTTTGAGTCACCAATTCCTACTGAGCATGTGCAAGAATTCACAGACTATACGTATATGCATTCGTGATTGGCTGATTGCTATCACATAGTACAGGGGGAGTGGAAATATACATAGCTTTGAAATTTGTTATAAAAAAAATCTACAACTCATTTGAAATTCAGAGTAAATGCTATTGTATTGTCTTGTTATCTTGCATTTGTTAAATTATGCAAATCTACTGTGTTTACTGGTCCTTTAAGAAGCAGCAGTCTTAAAGGATTACTTTCTGTTATAATTTTTAAGCTAAACAACTAACATATTAAAGTTAATTAACATTAATTAAAACCTACTGACCTATATTTTCTCCAAAACGAAGTTTCATAACGTTCTAAAAGTTATATCTTTTATTCGCCGATGATGTCACGTTATCCTGCCCACTATTTTCAGCACTGCATGTTCAAAATACTTAAACCAATAACTTTGTGTTTAAAGCGCCATTTTGAAACCTAGGTATTGTAAACGGATTGGTACAGAGCAAAGGATACCCACAGAGTGGGTTTGGAAAACAATTAAATTTGCAGACAAGATTTCTGCTATACGGTAGAGATATGTTAATGAAATGCTATTGATAAAAAGCGTATTTGGGGTAGTTAGTTAGTAACAGGCATAGAAAATATTTACTTACAGTGGCCCTTTAAGACCGCTGCTCCTTAAAGGGACAGTTCACCCAAAAAATTTCTCCCCTATAAATTGTTCCCAATTATTCATTTTACCTGCTGGAGTGTTTTAAATTGTTTACAAGTAGCTCCTTTACCCCTATTTTGGCATTTGAATTAGCTGACTTAGCCTGTGGTATCCCAACCTATACTGAACGTTTCTATACTCTAATACAGTGTTTTTCAACCAGTGTGCCGTGGCACACTAGTGTGCCGTGAGAGATCCTCAGGTGTGCCACGGCAGACTGAGAACAGTGTGACATATTTTTTAAACTTTGCTTGTTTTTTACTCCCAGTGCAGGGGTAGTTTGTAGGAGGCATGGCATAACAGCACAATACATACAGTATGATTGTGTTTGTGTGTATGTGTATATATATATATATGCTGTATTAGGCTACAATGTGTGATTTTTTTAAAATTTTGGGATGGTGGTGTGCCACAGGATTTTTTAATGTAAAAAAGTGTGCCACGGCAAAAAAAAGGTTAAAAATCACTGCTCTAATATATTCTATTGAATAGCCTAAGTAAACACAGCCAGCAGAAGAGATTACACTCTCAGTGATGATAGTTAAGTAATAAAATGATAATTTTCCATTGTTCTCTCTAAGTATTGAGCTTTGGTTTTCTAGACAAATATAAGATAAGGAAGCAAGTCTGTGTACATAAAAGTGATAACATAATGAGATCTGATATTACCTGAAGCTCAACCCATTGCTATAGGCTGTGGTTTAAAAGCACAAAACCAGCTACTTCATATACACAAATGCAATTTCTCATAAATTTTATACTCTGTAGTTGGTATAACAAGTAATTGAAAATACATTCATATAAAAACAATTTTACAGTGTACTGTCCCTTTAACTTATCTGCCACCTCTGGGGCGGCAGACAGCAATCATCCTGATCAGATACGATTGCGATGATTGACACCCCCTGATAGCGGTCGATTGGCCTCGAATCTGCAGGGGGCGGCATTGCACAAGCATTTCACGAGAATTGCTTGTTCAATGTTAAATGCCGACAGCGTATGCTGTCTGCATTTAGCAATGTCGGGCGGACATGATCCGCTACAGCGGATCATGTCTGCCCGCATCTTAATAAATCAGCCCCTTAGACTTAGAAATACACGTTAAAGGTTACATAAAATTTTGTTCTATTGTGAATTATCATAACTGTTTAAAAGCACCTTAAAATAAAATTAAAATGTATAAAAATCTGGTATTGAGAACCTTTCTTCAGACGTGTGAAGTAAGGACATTTTTGTTTTGACTTTGTTTCCTTTGCCTATGCATAAACAACATAATTATTTAGCAACATGGTTTTTTTTTTTTTCTTCTTAGGATCACAGGGTCCTATTGAAAATGTCAGGGTTTTATTTGTTTATATTGATTCTAAATAAAATGTTTATAAATTGTTCACGTTAATCTGAATGTTTGAGTTTATCAAAAACTGCTTGAGCAAAATTGGTATGGCATATTAAAGGGATATGAAACGCATAAATATTCTTTTGTGTTCAGACAGAGCACACCATTTTAAAAAAGTTTCCAATTTACTTCTGCTATCAAATTTGCTTTGATCCCATGAATCTGTGTTAAAGAGATACCTAGGTACATGGCAGGAAATAGCGCTACCATCTAGTGCTCTTGCAAATGGATAACTTGCAAAATTGCTGCCATATATTGCTCCAAAAATGGTCACGCTCCAAAGCTGACTTCCCTGCTTTTCAACAAAAGATACAAATAGAAAAAAAGAATAATTGATAATAGAAGTAAATTATAAAGTGGTTTAAAATCAAATGCTCTATTTTAGGTTTCATATCCCTTTAAGACAATTCAGTCTATAAGACAATTGTCAGGGCATTATTCCACAATGATGTGCATTGATGTGTAAGTACAAATTTTCTAGACTGAAGGAAGAAACCATTGCTAGGGTAAACACATGGATAGAGTGTATCTCTCTCATGCTCATTTGTAAAGGTGAAACAGTGGAGAATTTACCAAGTGAGAAATCCTTTCATATCTCTATAACTTTCGTTACGAAAATGGAATGCACAACAGCATTATAAAGAGAACAACTTTCTTTTTCCTCAATGGTATAAGGATAAGCTGCACTGCAGTGCTATAGAGATACAAAACCCTTTATCCAAACTGCTGGGGACCAGAAAATCATTTGATTTTGGAATATTTGTATATTTGGCTCTGGAAATCAGGGCAACTTGGAGAAGGGATGGGACCAAGTGTAAACAACAATATTTAAGTCATTTGGGCAATATTTAGATGTTATAATACAGCTTATACATGCAAAATAAAGGTAGTTTTATATCATTTGAAATACTTTTGTATACATAGTACCATCAGAAATCTAGTGCAGTAATGTAATCAGAAAGGTAATATTTATTTCAAATAAATATACATTATAATTTGCATTTTAGAACACAAAAATCAAACCAAAGATGCAGGCAGAGAAGATTGGGACTTACTGGCATGGAACATTTTACATTATTAAAGGGACATTAAACACTAAATACATGCTAGATAGAATGATGCATTCAAAGAAAAGATTAGTCCATGACTAACATGTAGATGTATTTTTTAAAGTTTCATTAGTTGTTTAAAAGGTGACAAAATTAGTGTAACGTTTTAGTGTCTATAAAACACTGGGAGCTGCCATGCTGTAACTTGTGTTACCTTCTCTGCTGTGGCCAATTAGAGACAGCTATAAATAGGTCATTAGAGTGTGCAGCCAATGGTTGTGCTGGATTTAATAGTGTTCTGCACTTCCATTTCTAACAGGAACTGAAAAGCTCACAATTTCAGAATGGAATTACAGGAAAAGAGGACAAAATAAATAATGAAAGTATATTGCAGAGTTGTTTTATTATATACAATTTATCATATTATATTACCATCTCAAAGTGTTTAATGTCCCTTTAAGAATTCCTTTTTTTTGTATGCATATATTTTGTGAGTGTTTTAACTTAGGCACGCTATCAGACATACAGAGGTTAGCACGGCCGAGACTATCGAGCACCAAAAAAAACTTCAGACTTGTAATATCAGTACAAAATTAGAAATGCTATTGGTTGTGCTTGAGAAATGTTAACATACAATAGCACTAATATTATTGTGTTTCACCTGTAATCTAGGCTTTAGTTAGGTCATTTGAATCATCCATCCAGATAGATCTTGTATTATAATAAATTGTTTAATTTACTGACTGCCTTTTTATTTAACATAAAGGTATATGAGATCATATTGCCTATTGTAACAAAACCAGCTAGTTTTATTTAAATTGCACTGTGATAATATATATCATATTGTCAATAGCAATTAATTGATTTAGCAAATCAAATTTCCTTTCCGCATTTAAATGTTGTTTTTTTTTATTACTACATAGCACTTCTAACTGAGCACAAACATGCTCCAAAAGGACAATGCATCCATTGTTTTCTCTCACATTTTCCAATTAAATTGACCCATCACGTAAACATCTGTGCACTCAAGGCATCAAAACTATAGCAATCATTTTCTAAAAAAACGTGTGTTAAAGGGATAGAACTAAATTGAAATGTGTATGCGTGCATTTCAATTTTAACTTTTTTAAAGGGACACTCAGGTTAAATTAAATTTTCATGATTGAGATACAGCATGTAATTTTAAACAACTTTCCAATTTACTTCCATTAAAACAAATGTGCACAGTATTTTATGATTACAATTTTTGAGTCACCAGATCCTACTGAGCATGTGCAAGAATTCACAGACTATACGTATATGCATTTGTAATTGGCTGATTGCTATCACATGGTACAAGGGGAGAGGAAATACACATAACTTTGACATTTGTTATAAAAAAATGTACTACTCATTTGAAGTTCAGACTAAGTGCTATTGCATTGTATTGTTATCTTGCATTTATTGATTATGCAAATCTAATGTGTTGACTGGTTCTTTAAGGACCGATGTACCCAGTGCTTTGCATACGTGTGGGGTTTTCTAGCGCAGCTTTGCTGGAAGCGGCAAAACTATGCTAGTACTGCATGACTCACGTCCAGATGCGTGCAGATATAGCGCAGTCTTGCCGACATTGGAAAGACCTGCGCTATAAACAAGCACGATAAAGGCCTATTTTCCATTAAGGCGGTACACTGGTGGTAACATAAAAAAATCCCCATAGACTTTAATGGAGATAAATGTTTTTATCACCAGTTTCAACAATTTACCACCTCAATGGAAACAAGGCCAAAGAGGGCTTGTTAACAACCACTGACGCACCTTGTTAAGGTGTAAAATAGAAGCATTTTTGCAATATACTTTCATCTAGCAAAAGTTATTACTGTTTTTCCAGTGGCATATGCACATATGCTGTGAGGGCCCGTGCACCAGGATTCAAACACTACACCTCATCAGAGAGTCAGCAGTGGCTTATATGACACAAATTAAAGGAACACTGAAGTCAAAATGAAACTTTCATGATCCAGATAGAGCACATGCTTTTAAACTTTCCGATTCACTTCAATGATCTAAAATGTGCACAATCTTTTTTATATGCACACATTCTAGGGCCCCAGCTCCAACTGGGCATGTGCAAGATGCACAGCATATACCATATAATATGCATTTTGTGATTGATTGATGGCTGTCACATGATGCAGGGGAAGAAAAATAAAACTCACTTTGAAATTTGTCAGAAAACAATCTACTGGTCTGGTCTTCTGTGCTTTTGCATGTTTATTATGCATGTATTGATTATGCTTTTTCTGTTGCGTTTAGTGGTCCATTAAGCCTTCCCTGAAACAATACAGATCACCTCCTGCTCTCTAAGCTTGAATATTGGTGCATGAAACCTCACTGCATATGTGCATATGCCAGTGATAACTTTTAGTAGAATAATTTTTGCTAAAGGAAGTATATTGCAAAACAGCTTCTATTTGAAATTGAAATGTGCCCATGCATGATTCAGTTTTGACCTTTTTACTTTTACTTTTGTAGGTGTATTTTATAAATAAAAAAAGTGTGAGCCTCAAATGCAAGCTAATTTTTTAGATTGCCTAATGGGGCCTACGCAGTTAGGTCTGGCTAAGAAAAATGTAATTGGTTAGTAAACCAGCTGTATGATATTTCATATGGTACAATAATATTTCTTCCTGTAATATAAACTCCATACTAAATGCCATTTGACAAATAATAAGTAATTATATCCTTGTACCTATTTACAACTGTGGACCGCCCGTTATCAAATCTTTATGTCAGTAGAAGTGCTCGTACATTGCTAAGTGGGAATTAAAGGCCGCAGGCAGGATGTTTATGTGAAGGAATTATAGAACATAAGAGATGGGAGAGATAGATGTGTTAAAATTGTCTTCCCTGGAGCTAGAAAAAATTATATATGTGCAATGTGTAGGAAGTTATTGCAGTGAGGCCTGTGATCTCTGCAGTATTCGGCTTCGTCACAACATAATTCATACAGTAAAACAACTCATGTGCTGATTTGTGACTATCCATAACACACACTGGCAGAATTCAGCAGGATTCCAGATGCACAATATGCATTTCATCCTTTGAAAAGGTATTTTCCCTACATGTGTCTCCCCTGCAGTGTGTGATGCATAGTTTTCACTTCTCAATCCTCTTCCCCCCATCATTAACTATAATGCTGTGCTATTATTTTACTAAAGTATTTACAGCTAATCAGACCTGTTCAATTTTTTTTTTTTTTTTATAGGGACACTGAACACAATTTTTTTCTTTTGTGATTCAGATAGAGCAAGCAACTTTCTAATTTGGGTTCAGTGTCCCTTTAAGCCTAGTAATGACCTTTAAAGGGACATTGTATGCAATAATTTGTATGGAAATAAAATACCAGCATTTAAACATTCTCAAAATACTTTTGCCTGTAAAAACAAACAAACATTAAAACCCATTTTAATTTCAATTGATTTTAATATAGCAGTATCAGTTTATCACGGTCTAATAAGGACAAATCCCACAAAGATAAAGGTGGGTACCAGACACACCTCTGCAAAGCCTGACAAGAAAAACGTGCCCCTTTAAGAAAGTTCATCTGAGGAGAAAGAAATGATTTCTGTTCACTGGTATAAAATGTAACAACTGACAACAACAGCATGTTTTATTATAGGCTTTGGGCATAATGAAATAAAATATAGTATAGTCAGGTTGCTGAAAGGGAAACAGCATACAGAGTTAAAATGATATAAACAAGAAGAAGGCTAATAGAGGTAATATAAATAAGCATTTATATAACGCAGTGCTGTATATTTTACCGCTGTAAAATATAATTATACGTTTTTATATACACAAAAAACAAGTAATATCTATCTATCTATCTATCTATCCATCTATCTATCTATCTATCTATCAATTTATCTGTCTGTCTATCTATCTATCTATCTATCTATCTATCTATCTATCTATCTATCTATCTATCTATCTATATTTCTGTCTGTCTGTCTGTCTGGCAGAGATGACCAGAATAAAGGAATTGTCATGGCTGAGTTGTGAAGGGGGACAGGCATGCAGTTACCCCCCTGGTCTATTACTAACAATTTTACTGGCCTCTGTGGCCGTAGGTGGAGCTGTAGATACAACATGTAGGCGGAGCTATAGATACAACATGTAGGCGGAGCTATAGATACAACATGCTCATTATAGGTTTAAAGATAGCGAGTAGTATTATGCAACACAGTGTGAGATCTAAAATAGCCCTGAGCCACTACATTATATTTAGTCCCTGGACCGACAGATGCCCTCCCTCTATTGTCAACGGCAGAGGGTTATGCTCCTCCCCAACTTCAGCTGTCAGGTGCAGAGATGAGCGGAGGGGAAAATGTGGAGAGCTATAAAAGTGAAATGCTACTTTCTAAAAAAAAGTCACTACAGCATCTTATAGCCATGGGCCGGTAAGCACCTTGTAGTGGCATTCATCGCTAATAAAAGGGTTAAAATATTTCTGGGTCTATTATTTAGATCAAAAAGGAAAAAAAAAAATAAAACCCATTTTAATTGAAATGTAATTTAATACAGCAGTATCAGTTTATCACAGTCTGATAAGGAAAAATCCCACAAAGATAAAGGTGGGGAAAAGACACACCAAGGCTGACAAGAAAAACTTGCCCCTTTAAGAAAGTTCATCTGAGGAGAAAGAAATGATTTCTGTTCACTGGTATAAAATGTAACAACTGACAATAAGAGCATGTTTTATTATAGGCTTTGGGCAGAGTGAAATAAAATATAGTCAGGTTTCTGAAAGGGAAACAGCATACAGAGTTAAAATGATATAAAAAAGAAGTAGGCTAATAGAGGTAATATAATAAGCATTTATATAACGCAGTGCTGTGAAAAACTGTCAAATGCATTGAGATAAGAGGCAGCCTTCAAGGACTTAGCATATGAGACTACCTAGGTTTAGCTTTCAACTAAGAATACCAAGAGAACAAAGCAAATTTGACGATAAAAGTGAATTGGAAGGTTGTTTTAAATGACATAAACTTTCAGGATTCAGATAGGGCATTTTTGACTAGACTGTCCCTTTAAGTCAGGTAGTAAATGCTGAACAAGGCAAGCTGTAAATAAATGTATGGAAGAGTTTTTGCAGATACATTTTTACTGTAAGCAATAAGAATGCAATGCAGTGCAGGAATGTCAGCGATGTTCGGCACACTAAGCCCATCTTTACATCGGGATATGGATAGATAGTATGGGTCTTTCAGTTGTTACCTGCTCTAAAAATATATGGCTAGATTTAGAGTTCTGCGTTAGCCGTCAAAAGCAGCGTTAAGGGGTCCTAACGCTGCTTTTGCCTTTTGGCCGGCCGCTGGTATTTAGAGTCAGACAGGAAAGGGTTTAACGCTAACTTTCAAGCCGCGACTTTTCCATACCGCAGATCCCCTTACGCCAATTGTGTAGCCTATCTTTTCAATGTGATCTGCCTAACGCCGGTATTTAGAGTCTTGGCTGAAGTGAGCGGTAGACCCTCTACCGACAAGACTCCAGCCGCAGAAAAAAGTCAGTAGTTAAGAGCTTTCTGATCTAACGCCGGTTTATAAAGCTCTTAACTACTGTGCTACAAAGTACACTAACACCCATAAACTACCTATGTACCCCTAAACCGAGGTCCCCCCACATCGCCGCCACTATAATAATTTTTTTAACCCCTAATCTGCCGACCGCACACCGCTGCCACCTACGTTATACTTATGAACACCTAATCTTTTGCCCCTAACACCGCTGACCCCTATATTATATTTGTTAACCCCTAATCTGCCCCCCTAACGTCGCCGCTACCTACCCTTATTAACCCCTAATCTGCCGACCGTACCTCGCCGCCACTATAATAAATGTATTAACCCCTAAACCGCCGCACTCCCGCCTCGCAAACCCTATAATAAATAGTATTAACCCCTAATCTGCCCTCCCTAACATCGCCGCCACCTAATTTCAAGTATTAACCCCTAATCTGCCGACCAGACCTCACCGCTACTCAAATAAATGTATTAACCCCTAAAGCTAAGTCTAACACCCCCCTAAGTTAAATATAATTTTAATCTAACGAAATAAATTAAATATTATTAACTAAAGTATTCCTATTTAAAACTAAATACCTGTAAAATAAACCCTAATATAGCTATAATATAACAAATAATTATATTGTAGCTATTTTAGGATTTATATTTATTTTACAGGCAACATTGTATTTATTTTAACTAGGTACAATAGCTATTAAATTGTTATTAACTATTTAATAGCTACCTAGTTAAACTAATTACAAAATTACCTGTAAAATAAATCCTAAATTAAACCTAACACTACACTAGCAATAAATTAATTAAATAAATTACCTACAATTAAATAAACTAAACTAAATTACAAAAAAACAAACACTAAATTACAAAAAATAAAAAAAGATTACAAGAATTTTAAGCTAATTACACCTACTCTAAGCCCCCTAATAAAATAACAAAGCCCCCCAAAATAAAAAAATTACCCTACCCTAATCTAAATTACAAAAGTTAACAGCTCTATTACCAGCCCTTAAAAGGGCTTTTTGCGGGGCATGCCCCAAAGTAATCAGCTCTTTTGCCTGTAAAAAAAACACAATACCACCCCCCAACATTACAACCCACCACCCACATACCCCTACTCTAACCCAAACCCCCCTTAAATAAACCTAACACTACCCCCTGAAGATCTCCCTACCTTGAGTCTTCTTCACCCAACCGGGCCGAAGTCTTCATCCGATGGGGCAGAAGAGGACATCCAGACCGGCAGAAGTCTTCATCCTATCTGGGCAGAAGAGGACATCCGGACCGGCAGACATCTTCATCCAAGCAGCATCTTCTATCTTCATCCATCCGACGAGGAGCGGCTCCATCTTCAAGACCTCCAGCGCGGAACATCCTCCTTCCCCGACGACTACCCGACGAATGAAGGTTCCTTTAAGTGACGTCATCCAAGATGGCGTCCCTCGAATTCCGATTGGTTGATAGGATTCTATCAGCCAATCGGAATTAAGGTAGGAAAAATCTGATTGGCTGATTGAATCAGCCAATCAGATTGAGCTTGCATTCTATTGGCTGATTGGAACAGCCAATAGAATGCAAGCTCAATCTGATTGGCTGATTGGATCAGCCAATCGGATTGAACTTGAATCAGACTTTTCCTACCTTAATTCCGATTGGCTGATAGAATCCTATCAGCCAATTGGAATTCCAGGGACGCTATCTTGGATGACGTCACTTAAAGGAACCTTCATTCGTTGGGTAGTCGTCAGGGAAGGAGGATGTTCCGCGCCGGAGGTCTTGAAGATGGAGCCGCTCCTTGTCGGATGGATGAAGATAGAAGATGCCGCTTGGATGAAGATGTCTGCCGGTCCTCTTCTGCCCAGATAGGATGAAGACTTCTGCCAGTCTGGATGTCCTCTTCTGCCCCATCGGATGAAGACTTCGGCCTGGTTGGGTGAAGACGACTCAAGGTAGGGAGATCTTCAGGGGGGTAGTGTTAGGTTTTATATTGGGGGACTTTGTTATTTTATTAGGGAGCTTAGAGTAGGTGTAATTAGCTTAAAATTCTTGTAATCTTTTTTTATTTTTTGTAATTTAGTGGGGTTTTTTTTGTAATTTAGTTTAGTTTATTTAATTGTAGGTAATTGTAGGTAATTTATTTAATTAATTTATTGCTAGTGTAGTGTTAGGTTTAATTGTAACTTATGTTAGGATTTATTTTACAGGTAATTTTGTAATTATTTTAACTAGGTAGCTATTAAATAGTTAATAACTATTTAATAGCTATTGTACCTAGTTAAAATAAATACAAAGTTGCCTGTAAAATAAATATAAATCATAAAATAGCTACAATATAATTATTCGTTATATTGTAGCTATATTAGGGTTTATTTTACAGGTAAGTATTTAGTTTTAAATAGGAATACTTTAGTTAATCAGATTTAATTTATTTCGTTAGATTAAAATTATATTTAATTTAGGGGGGGTGTTAGGGTTAGACTTAGCTTTAGGGGTTAATACATTTATTAGAGTAGCGGCGAGGTCCGGTCGGCAGATTAGGGGTTAATAAGTGTAGGTAAGGTAGCAGTGACGTTGGGGGGGCAGATTAGGGGATAATAAATATAATATAGGGGTCGGCGATGTTAGGGGCAGCAGATTAGGGGTACATAGGGATAATGTAGGTGGCGGCGGTGTCCGGAGCGGCAGATTAGGGGTTAATTGTGTAATGCAGGTGTCAGCGATAGCGGGGGCAGCAGATTAGGGGTTAATAAGTGTAAGGTTAGGGGTGTTTAGACTCGGGGTTCATGTTAGGGTGTTAGGTGCAGACTTAGAGAGTGTTTCCCCAAAGGAAACAATGGGGCTGCGTTGGGAGCTGAACGCTGCTTTTTTGCAGGTGTTAGGTTTTTTTTCAGCCAGCTCAGCCCCATTGTTTCCTATGGGGGAATCGTGCACGAGCATGTTTTAGCTGCTTACCGCTACCGTAAGCAACGCTGGTATTGAGGGTTGAAGTGGCGGTACATTAGGCTCAACGCACCCTTTTTGGAGTCTAACGCAGCCCTTCAGACAACTCTAAATACCAGCGTTGTCTTAAGGGTGCGTTGGGAAAAAAAGCGGCGTTAGCTGCGCGGGTCTTTACCGACAAAACTCTAAATCTAGCCGATAGGCTTTTATGGCTTAAAGGGACAGTAAAGTAAAAACTAAATTTCATGATTCAGATAGCGTATGCAATTTTAAACAACTTTCTAATTTACTTCTGTTCTCAAATTTGCTTTGTTCTCTTGGTATCATTTATTGAAGAGTAAAACTATGTAGGGTGATAAGAGCTCAGAATGTGCACGTGTCTTTAGTACTCTATGGCAGCAGTGTTTTGCTAAATTATTTTTAGCTTTGTTATACAATATTGTACTAACGACACGCGCACAGTCCTGAGCTCTTATGAACCTACCTAGTTTTACTCTTCAATAAAAGATACCATGATAACTGTCTCTTTAACAGTCTTAAACTTTCACTTTGAGTATTGTTTTAGAAGTCTACTTATTTCTTAATTGACTTGAAGCCATTTAAACTTCAAGGGGCCGATTTATCAATGTGCAGTCCGACATGAGCCGCTGCAGCAGATCATGTCCGCCCAACATTGATAAATACCGACATTATACGCTGTCAGCATTTATCAATGCACAAGCATTTCTAGTGAAATACTTGTGCAATGCCGCCCCCTGCACATTCGCGGCCAATCGGCCACTAGCAGGGGGTGTCAATCATCCCGATCGTATCTGATCGGGATGATTGCTGTCCATCACCTCAGTGGTGGTGGGTGAGTTAAGGTGCAGCGGTCTTAAGACAAGTTATTACAAGTTAGGTCCAGTGGGAGTGTTGTTCTTATGCCATTAGACATGGCATGAGAACCTAGCACAGTGAAGGGGGTAAGTCGCGCAGCAGATTTAAATATAAATTAATATAAATATATACATTGTATATTTATGTATTAATATGTATATATATTAATATTATATATGTACATAAGCATATACATACAGTATATATTTACAGTCCCCATAGACCACTATGTAAAGCCACTTTTTAGTGCCATTTTTTTGTCTAACACCCCCACACCCGCTAACTTTAACCCCTCATAACTGCTTCTTGCAGTTATTTTGAAAAAAAAAAATGCTACATTTTATTAAGAACTACACTACACTGTACTTTGCAGCCAATTGGGGCACATCTGATCTTTGATTAATTTTTGTAGCGCTAATTGCTACCGCGAGCTTGTATTAGCAATAACTAGCCACTTGTAATGGCTGGTTATTTATCGCTCGCCTGTAAACGGGCGAATTTTCCCATTTACGGGAGTGTGATAAATTAGCGCTCCACTTGTAATCTTGCCCAAAATATTTCTCAAGGCAAACTCACATGGGAGCAACGATCAAAGGATTGCAGCATCTGAGGAGAAATGTTAATTTCTGTCTTGCCAGACTCGCAATGTTCATGCCAGGTGAAGTGTAGTAAAAAAGTGGGCTTCCCTTGCCTTACAAACTATTGACAATATTGTTTCTATAGCAAAGTACAGGTCTCTCTACCTTAGAATATTCTAAAATCTTTGCTAATGCTTGCAAATGTCAGCTGTGAGGAGGTAGGGGACTTTCAAAAGATGCTTACATACAATATAATGTGCGTTTTGTAAATCTGAATAGGGATTATGGGGCATATTTATCAAAGTGCGAGCGGACATGATACGATGTAGCGTATCATGTCCGCTGCACATCGATAAATGCAGACAGCATACGCTGTCTGCATTTATTATTGCACAATCAGTTCACAAGAACTGCTTATGCATTACCACCCACTGCAGATTCGCGGCCAATCGGCCACTAGCAGGGGGGTGTCAATCAACCCGATCATATTTGATCGGGTTGATTTCTGTCCACGGCCTCAGAGCAGGCGGACAAGTTATGGAGCAGCGGAGCTTGATAATTCAGCCCCTATGTTTTGTTATACATCAAATAATGTATATTCAAATATCTTATACTATAAATCTCTATCATCAGTTGCGCATGCAGCCAAACGAATCCACCTGAGCTGCATCCAAGAGGGGACCCGCCTCCTCTCTGTTCCGTCACCCACCTCCTCTCTGTCCCGTCACTTGTCATCAGTCATTCCCCATCCCATTACTCACCTGCTCTGCATCAGGTCAGTCCCTCCCCATCTCATCACCCACCTCCGTCCCATCAGATCAGTCACTCCCGTCCCATCACCCACCTCCGTCCCATCAGACCAGTCACTCCCGTCCCATCACCCACCTCCGTCCCATCAGACCAGTCATTCCCCGTCCCATCACCCACCTCCGTCCCATCAGATCAGTCACTCCCCTTCCCATCAGATCAGTCACTCCCGTCCCATCACCCACCTCCGTCCCATCAGACCAGTCATTCCCCATCCCATCACCCACCTCCGTCCCATCAGACCAGTCACTCCCCGTCCTATCACTCACCTCCCTCCCATCAGGTCAGTCACTTTCCGTTTCCTCACCCACCACCGTCCCGTCTGGTCAGTCACCGCCAAGCGTGATTGGAGCAGGTTGTGGTGGGCGGCAACCTTAGACATATCTAGCTCCAAATTGCTGCTGCTATTGGAGAAGCCCACAAGATGGTGGTGGGGCTTATATTTTGCATAAATAGCCCCACCCTGCGACATTGCGCTGCGGGATTGGCCAAAATTTTCTGTGGAGCTGCTCTGTGAGAAGGAGCTTACTGCTGCTGGCAACATTTTTTTTGCAACATTGTTTTTGCCCATTATCCAGAGACTGTTAAAAAAGCCAATTAACCTCCATTCTACGTGTTAAGCAGCAACTTCCAACATATTTTTCCTTGTTATGTGTTTTTGTGGGCTATCTATATATTATAATAGTAATTAAATAAAAATATTAATATAAATATTCTACGAAGGGGTGTTGTGCAAAGAAATCTACTCAAAGTAGAAAGAATCCCAAAACCACAAGAAAAAAAATGGGCCAAAATGCAGATGGGGGTCCACTTCCCCTGCCCTGGGTAGATTTTTATTTCCTGCGAACGCTTTTGCAAACCTCACTCTACAACAATAGACTGCCTGCCCTACGGGCAGGCCTAATCCCTAGTAATATATATAATATGCAAATAACATATATATAATTTTCACATGAAATGACATAAATTTGTTAAAAATATTTATCTCACCAATGAAAGAGTGGTGATATATGTATGTGGGAAAATGCTTATTTTAGCTTAGGTGTCTTGTCTAGAACATTAGAGGGACATTAAACGGCTGAGTACAACTACAATATAATGGTTACTACTAACCATAATATTGTTTTTCCTCCTGTGGTCTCTTATTTTAACCCCTTACAAGTATCAGTTAGTGGAGCTCTGCATCTTCACACTGGGCGCCACCACCTTGGAGCTTATATTTGTTATTTGACTTTTAAACTGTGCAAAAAAACTGCAAAAATTTAACACTTCTGCTTTCTGTTATGTGAGCTATACTGAGGTGAAATGCACAGCTGTCAAAAAGCAGATCTGTGAGAGTACACTGCTCCTGTCACAGGATTCTACAATACATAAGCTACAAGATGGCGGTGCCCAGTGTAAAATGCAGAGCTTTACCAACAGGCAAAGTTGTATACAAGTTACACCTATGGAACGCCTATATCTTTGCTATTTGGCCTGGGGCATTATGGGTATGCTGTGCATTACTGTGTATATGGTGTGTTATGTATGCATTGTACTGTAAAATTGTTTTTATTATATATAAACTGTTTATAAACTGTAAGTTCTCACTGTACAGAACAAGTTTACTTGCAGGATCCTGTTACTGAACAAGATTCTGCAAGTAAAACTGTTCTTTGCAAGGGGATTTACAAAAATTGGAAGAGTGGGCTGGTAAACGGAAAATAAGATTTAATACTGGAAAATGTAAGGTTCTACATTTTGGAAATAAAAGTTAGCAGGCAACCTATTATTTAGATGGAAATAGACTAGACAAAGGAAGAAATGGATTTTGGAGTACTTATAGATAAATAAAAATGTGTGCACAATGCCGGGCAGCAGCTTCTAAGGCTAATAAAATACTTGCATGTATTAAAAGAGGCATTGATGCAAGGGAGAAAAGCATATTTCTGTCACAATATAAATCCCTGGTAAGACCTCACCTTGAGCATGGAGTGCAGTTTTGGGGACCAATCTCAAAAAAAAGTAATTGCAAAAAAGGGCCATAAAACTAACAATACTATGAAGAGAGATTAGCCAAACTGGGGGGCGGGTCTGTTTTCTCTAGGAAAAAAGCACTTGAGAGGTGATATGATTATTTATATAAATATATTCAAAGCCCATATACAGATATTGCACAAATACTGTACTCTATTGAGACATTTTTTCCATGAACGAACAGAACAATTATTACATAATATTATAAAGGTATTCACACAGACATTTTTTGCACAGAGTAATTTGTACATAGCTGTACAATATACAGAGCTAGGATGATTATAGATCATATGTAATTTAGTATATTCTACCTCCCCACATAATAGGTACACAATTATTGTCACATTTTCTATTTGTTGGACTTTGTACTTTTTCTTTCACAAGTCATTTCACAATTAGGTACCATTGTTTTATTTATTATTCGTACTCACCCACTTCAATTATCACTTGAACTCTACACTTTATGACACTTTAAAATCCAGCTTACAATGGTATGCTTATAGAATTCAGTTTAGTTTTATTGCTTGTTAATCACAATACATATGTATTGTCACTCTTATGAAACAGATCAGGTTTCTCTGTCTTTTATTCACTTCACTATGTTCACTTTTTCAAGATACTTTCATTCTCATGGATGCTATCCAGTCCTGTTCATTGTTTTTGTTTTTATGCAAACCGTCCGTAAGTTGATCATACATCTCTTTATTATGTGCCAGTCACATGACATATTCACTGTCACCTTTATGAAACATACCAATTTCCATTACCTTCTAGTATTTTTCACTATTTTCACATCACACTCCTATTTCTATTTGACATTTGACCGTACATTAGATTAATTTCTGTCCATTGCCTTTGACCTTATGTAAACCAACCAGAGGATGACTACATCTCAAGTATCTTGCCTATACTTAAAATATCTATACCCATGGTCAATTCAACTTACAATATATATCCATTCCTTTCCCCTTCTGACACATGTTAGAGGTACCCCTCTGCAATTACAAGAATTATTTAGTTATAAAAAGTCACATGATTTTTACATCTAGCCTATTACATTACATATACCAGCAAGATAGGTAATTAATACTAGTGTAACAAATCATGTTAATATAATTGATTTAATTCTACTAATCACAGTATTTTGAAACCAAGTACTAGTGGTATATATCACCTTTAGACTATTATGTATAAGAGGCGGAACTTCCGGTTACTGCAGCACGTAAATCTCTCCAAACCAGGTGGCTCACTGCCTTTGAAAAAGCCAGAACGGGCAAAACGCGTCAGAGCTCCTCTGAGATGCTTTTAGAAACCTACCTTGTTGAGACTCATCTGCATGAGCCCACCTCCTCCATTTTGTTGCTAGCTATATTGCATTAAGTGATTCGTAGTGAGACGCTTACTTCACGCGCCACTAGGCTAGACAGATAATCACAATATTTATGTGCAATTGTGGTGTCAACGTATTTAGTGAGGCTACTCCTCCATTTATCATCACCACAGCACATTGTTGATAATAAGCATTTGAGTATTGTGGGGTATCAGCAGATTTGCCTAACACTGGTATTATACGGTAATTAATGGGGACCAGTAGAAGATATCTAAACCAGTTGCCAGTTAAACTGTAGCCTATCCGCAACATAGTTGCAAATAAGACTAGATGTTACTTTAATCAGTATTACACTGCGAGCAGAACTATTATAGTAATATAGTGGTCTTTTGTTCGTTATTGTGAAACGCTAAATCTAGTGATATTACGTTTGCTATGAGAATAAAGATGTGTATTCACATACACCTGATTTACACTTGAATCGTGCCAAGAGAAGACTGTTGTCATTAAAGTGAAGGTAAACTTTATTCAATTACAATATATCAATGCACTCTTTCATAAGTGAATAAGCTGATCGCTAACTTCATTTTATAAAAAAAAAATGTTTGTCTGACGATAACTCCTCCTAACCTCTATTTCCTGATGTGATGTGCGGTAATTTTAGAAGCGCGTTCACGATGAGCAGTGTCAATGCGCATGCGCAAATCTGAGTATCTACGGGAGCAGCAGCAAAGCCATCGCTATAGTTACTGCTGATTTACTTAGCCTAATTCCATGTCATGCTTATCATTCAGTCACATGGACTGCTACGCAAGTTCATTTGCACCAACTGAAAGTGCACAGCTACTGACTTCCTGTCCCGAAACGGGAATGCGCGTGTACTAGCAGCTAAATAATTAGACAGTAGCGCGTGCGCATATCCACAAGTAGGCAGATGACGTAAGGTCACAGCTGCCTAACGGCCAGATTTTCAACTGGCTGTTAAAAAAACGTGACCCAGACTTAAAAATAAAATAAAAAAAATACGGGTTTATTTTACACATCGGCAAAAAGGTAATTAAAAGTGAGATTACTGGATTTACAAAATTATGAATTAAAGTCCTATTGATTTTTAACACAGAATTGGATTTTGGAACAGCATCAAGGTAACTTTACCTTCACTTTAATCATACCTATCAGGTGTATTAATCACATGCCCTTCTCTAGCTTTGTGTCCACATGTGGGGCAATCCGTGAGCACTTCTTGTGACATATGCTGATAAATTACACAATGCTTTGTGGTATTGCTCTCAACTGGAGATTTTACAACTAACAGTAAATTTACTCACAAACAATGATCAGTTACCTCACTGCCCAATTATTTCCACTAGTGTGAACTATATGATATTTTTTGCCTATTTTTGTCCCTCTACACTTACTATACCAGCTATTCTATACTGATAAAAGGGCCGCATATACCAGTGTGAATATTCGTGATGTAATTTACACACGTGGCACTAGTCATATATATATATATTGTATACCCCACTCCAAACTTGAGGAACGTAGGCTCTATTACCTATTTACACTATTGGGTGGTTCTTTAGATTAATTATAGTAACTAGTACCACACTTACGTATTCACCAGATGATATCTCACTAGGTTTTGTAACTGTGTTTGTGTATCTTTTTGTATTTTATCAATTCTTTTTTAAAAGTTATATTTTAATTATTAACCTTGTACTTCTCTGCCTCCTGAGTCTGGGCACAGAGTGCTACATTTGTATTCTTTATTATGGATTCTCTTCATCCACTATTTTTATTCTAATTAATTCTAATGCAAAGCACCACCCCACACAACCTCATATATTGTTGATTCACAGCATAGAGTAACATACAACTGTGTTACTGACTGTTATATAGAACCTAGTATTAGTGGGGATTGCCTATCATAGTGCCATTGTTTCAACTTGTCCAGAATGGCGGTAGCTCTGGTTATTTCAAGGAGATTGTTTATGACAAGAGTTTTAAGGCTGGAATAAAGGAGACTTAGGGCTCCATTTATCAAGCAACGCATTCAACTTTGGAGTGCATTTCGCTGCAGGCCTGCATCCGATAGTTAAGATCTGTATAGGTAGATGGACTTCTGTCTTCTTTCAACCTCTGTCTTCTTTCAACCTCAAGAACCTCAAGAACTCAAGTGAGAACTTACAGCTTGGTGCGATTGCAGCGACTCAAAAGTTTCAATGTTAGAAGTCTTGTCATTTTTTTTAAAAACCCGATTTACCGCGTGCAAACTTTATAAACATGAAAAGTTGCGGCCACTTTCATCTACACAATATTACTTTCCTGTACTGTTAATCTTGTTTCTAAACGAAAAACACTCCAAATAAAATAGTATTTTTTATTTTTTTTACAATAATCAAAGGTGGTTAAAATATATCATATATTTTTATTACAGTATAATGCATACAAATAATACACCATAAACACATGCACAGTTTACCCATAATGCCCCAGCTCAAATAGATGTATTATTCATTTACCTACACTTGTTGCTTACACACGTACATTGCTATTATTGCTATTTTACACTGTACAAAGGGATCATTTACACTAACTCTTGCTGCACATGGAGGGACTGCAGTATTGAACATTGAACAATGATTTGATCATTTTAGATCATTTTGCATGCAATTTTGATTTTGGAATGCTGATACCTACAACATAGCCATTATTAGGATGAGCTTCAGATCATTTGCCCATAGACTTAAAGGGCAACTTTGCTGGGCGTGAGAAGATGTAATAAGGCTATGCAGTTTTTAAAAAGGACATGCAACCAATTTTTTTTCTTTCAGATAGATTCAGATAGACCATGACATTTTCCAATTTACTCCTACTATCAACTTTTCTTATTTTCTTGCGGCTAGATTGAGAGTTTTGTCGGTAACGACCCGCGTAGCTAACGCTGGTTTTTCCCCCCCCCGCACCTTTTAAATACCGCTGGTATTTAGAGTTCACAGAATGGCTGCGTTAGGCTCCAAAAAAGGAGCGTAGAGCATAATTTACCGCCACTGCAACTCTCAATACCAGCAGTGCTTACGGACGCGGCCAGCTTCAAAAACTTGCTTGTGCACGATTCCCCCATAGGAAACAATGGGGCAGTTTGAGCTGAAAAAAAACCTAACACCTGCAAAAAAGCAGCGTTCAGCTCCTAACGCAACCCCATTGTTTCCTATGGGGAAACACTTCCTATGTCTGCACCCTAACATGTACCCCGAGTCTAAACACCCCTAGCCTTACACTTATTAACCCCATAATCTGCCGCCCACGCTATCGCTGACCCCTGCATATTTTTTAACCCCTAATCTGCCGCTCCGTACACCGCCGCAACCTATGTTATCCCTATGTACCCCTAATCTGCTGCCCCTAACACCGCCGACCCCTATATTATATTTATTAACCCCTAACCTGCCCCCCCCCAACATCACCGCTACCTACCTACACTTATTAACCCCTAATCTGCCGACCGGACCTCACCGCTACTATAATAAAGTTATTAACCCCTAAAGCTAACCCTAACACCACCCTAAGTTAAATATAATGTTTATCTAACGAAATAAATTATTTCTTATTAAATAAATGATTCCTATTTAAAGCTAAATACTTACCTGTAAAATAAACCCTAATATAGCTACAATATAAATTATAATTATATTGTAGCTATTTTAGGATTTATATTTATTTTACAGGCAACTTTGTATTTATTTTAACCAGGTACAATAGCTATTAAATAGTTAATAACTATTTAATAGCTACCTAGTTAAAATAATTACCAAATTACCTGTAAAATAAATCCTAACCTAAGTTACAATTAAACCTAACACTACACTATCAATAAATTAATTAAATAAATTACCTACAATTATCTACAATTAAACCTAACACTACACTATCATTAAATTAATTAAATAAATTACCTACGAATACCTACAAATAAATACAATTAAATAAACTAACTAAAGTACATAAAATAAAAAAGCTAAGTTACAAAAGATAAAAAATAATTTACAAACATAATAAAAATATTACAACAATTTTAAACTAATTACACCTACTCTAAGACCCCTAATAAAATAACAAAGCCCCCCAAAATAAAAAAATGCCCTACCCTATTCTAAAATAAAAATTGTAAAGCTCTTTTACCTTACCAGTCCTTAAAAGGGCCTTTTGCGGGGCATGCCCCAAAGAAATCAGCTCTTTTGCCTGTAAAAAAAAACACAATACCACCCCCCAACATTACAACCCACCACCCACATACCCCTAATCTAACCCAAACCCCCCTTAAATAAACCTAACACTAAGCCCCTGAAGATCTTCCTACCTTGTCTTCACCACGCCGGGTATCACCGATCGGTCCTCCAGAGGGTCCCGAAGTCTTCATCCTATCCGGCAAGAAGAAGTCCAGAAGAGGCTCCAAAGTCTTCATCCTATCCGGGCAGAAGAGGATATCCGGACCGGCAAACATCTTCATCCAAGCGGCATCTTCTACCTTCATACATCCGACTACGAGCGGCTCCATCTTCAAGACCTCCGGCGCGGATCCATCCTCTTTTTCCGAAGTCCTAACACAGAATGAAGGCTCCTTTAAGGGACGTCATCCAAGATGGCGTCCCTCGAATTCCGATTGGCTGATAGGATTCTATCAGCCAATCGGAATTAAGGTAGGAAAAATCTGATTGGCTGATGGAATCAGCCAATCAGATTCAAGTTCAATCCGATTGGCTGATCCAATCAGCCAATCAGATTGAGCTTGCATTCTATTGACTGTTCCGATCATATTTATTTATTATAGGGTTATTGAGGCGGGAGTGAGGCGGATTAGGGGTTAATAACTTTATTATAGTAGCGGTGAGGTCCGGTCGGCAGATTAGGGGTTAATAATTGTAGGTAGGTAGCGGCGACATTGGGGGGGGGGCAGATTAGGGGTTAATAAATATAATATAGGGGTCGGCGGTGTTAGGGGCAGCAGATTAGGGGTACATAGGGATAACGTAGGTTGCGGCGGTGTGCGGTCGGCAGATTAGGGGTTAAATTTTTTTATTAGAGTGGCGGCGGTGTGGGGGGCCTCGGTTTAGGGGTACATAGGTAGTTTATGGGTGTTAGTGTACTTTAGAGCACAGTAGTTAAGAGCTTTATGAACCGGCGTTAGCCCAGAAAGCTCTTAACTCCTGGCTTTTTGCTGCGGCTGGAGTTTTGTCGTTAGATTTCTAACGCTCACTTCAGCCAAGACTCTAAATATCAGCGTTAGAAAGATCCAATTGAAAAGATAGGATACGCAAATGGCGTAGGGGGATCTGCGGTATGGAAAAGTCGCGGCTGAAAAGTGAGCGTTAGACCCTTTCCTGATTGACTCTAAATACCAGCGGTAGCCCAAAACCAGTGTTAGGAGCCCTTGGTCTAGCCGTTGGTATCTTATAGGGATGTAATCTCAAGAGCGTGTAGGTGTCTAGATCACTATATGGCAGCAATTTTAAAAATGTTTATTCATTTGCATAAGTGCTAGATGATAGGACTATTTCCTGCCATGTAGTGGTCCAGATGCCTACCTAGGTATCTCTTCAACAAAGAATACCATTGGAACAAAGCAAATTTGATAATAGAAGTAAATTGGAAACTTTTTTCAGAATTGTATGATCTGTCTGAATCCCAAACGAAAAGTTTTAGATTTCATTTCGCTTTAATAAAGTTATTTTCATTTTAAAAAGATCATATTGAGATCATGTTCCAATCTCTTTATTGGATTTTACCACTTATATATAAAGTTATAGTAGATATTGACTTAAGTATCTGCAATGTCAGGCTTGATATATTGATACATCTATATTTTTCCCTCTTACATCCCCACTGCTACATCATGTTCATATTTTACACCGCAATAGATATGCCATGAAAACAGATCTGTGTTATACACATGGAAGTCTGTCTAGTGTTTATATAGCTGAAATCAACCTCAGAGTCCTTTGTACACAGAAGTTCTTGGTTAGGATCTGGCTTCTATTTGTTCCACTCTACTGGGTACAGATGTAACCCATTCCCTGCCAGAAGTATTTTCATTACAGTTCAAATATATATATATATATATATATATATATATATATATATATATATACAGTATATATATATATATATATATATATATATATATATATATATATATATATATATATGAAAAATAAAAAAGGACAGCAATTGCATGTTAAAGAAATATGTTCAATTCTGACCTATGTGTATGTCAGTAACATCACTCCCTCGTAGTACAAAGTGTAGTAATGGCTATGGCATATTTAACCCCTTCATGCCCATGGCGAATGTAGCTCCAATGTAAGTACTTGCTTAAAAAATGAAACCACAATATTGTCATGGGGGACTGCCTATGATGCCAGACACACCCCTAGTCAGATTTCCCATTAAACCAAAGGAGGAGGCTTCAGGACGCCAAAAAAGGTAGGACATTCCATGCCGTCCTAATGGCGTTAAAGCCCAGTGCTGTTAGGATGGCATGGAACATCGTCAATTTGTTAAGAGGTTAAGGGATTTAGTAATTCCTACAACAAACATTTATTTTAATAGACACTAAACACTATGGGCAAGATTACAAGTGGCACGCAATAAATAATCAGTTATTACAAGTGGCTGGTTATTGCTACCGCAAGCTCGCGGTAGCAATTAGCGCTCTGAAAAGTAACTAGAGATTAGTTCTTTTAATACAATTATTCAAAATATATACATTTGTTGTCCATTTTACAGTATATAGACATCATTCATCTCCCTCTCACATGATGCAAAGTTGTGTTAAACAAGGCAGGTTCAATCTAAGGCAGCATCGGTAATAACCTGAACAACTAATCATGTATGGTCTTTAACTTGATAAAGGGGACAATCACATACCTCCCTACATTTGAAAGTGTCAAAGCGGGAAACTTTACTCCTCCGCTAAGAGAGCATCACTGCTGCCCCCCCCCACGTTTATTACACTGTGTATGTATGTATGTATATATATATATATATATATATATATATATATATATATATATATATATATATATATATATACAGGGAGTGCAGAATTATTAGGCAAGTTGTATTTTTGAGGATTAATTTTATTATTGAACAACAACCATGTTCTCAATGAACCCAAAAAACTCATTAATATCAAAGCTGAATATTTTTGGAAGTAGTTTTTAGTTTGTTTTTAGTTTTAGCTATTTTAGGGGGATATCTGTGTGTGCAGGTGACTATTACTGTGCATAATTATTAGGCAACTTAACAAAAAACAAATATATACCCATTTCAATTTTTTTTTTTTTACCAGTGAAACCAATATAACATCTCAACATTCACAAATATACATTTCTTACATTCAAAAACAAAACAAAAACAAATCAGTGACCAATATAGCCACCTTTCTTTGCAAGGACACTCAAAAGCCTGCCATCCATGGATTCTGTCAGTGTTTTGATCTGTTCACCATCAACATTGCGTGCAGCAGCAACCACAGCCTCCCAGACACTGTTCAGAGAGGTGTACTGTTTTCCCTCCTTGTAAATCTCACATTTGATGATGGACCACAGGTTCTCAATGGGGTTCAGATCAGGTGAACAAGGAGGCCATGTCATTTGTTTTTCTTCTTTTATACCCTTTTTTGCCAGCCACGCTGTGGAGTACTTGGACGCATGTGATGGAGCATTGTCCTGCATGAAAATCATGTTTTTCTTGAAGGATGCAGACTTCTTCCTGTACCACTGCTTGAAGAAGGTGTCTTCCAGAAACTGGCAGTAGGACTGGGAGTTGAGCTTGACTCCATCCTCAACCCGAAAAGGCCCCACAAGCTCATCTTTGATGATACCAGCCCAAACCAGTACTCCACCTCCACCTTGCTGGCGTCTGAGTCGGACTGGAGCTCTCTGCCCTTTACCAATTCAGCCACGGGCCCATCCATCTGGCCCATCAAGACTCACTCTCATTTCATCAGTCCATAAAACCTTAGAAAAATCAGTCTTGAGATATTTCTTGGCCCAGTCTTGACGTTTCAGCTTGTGTGTCTTGTTCAGTGGTGGTCGTCTTTCAGCCTTTCTTACCTTGGCCATGTCTCTGAGTATTGCACACCTTGTGCTTTTGGGCACTCCAGTGATGTTGCAGCTCTGAAATATGGCCAAACTGGTGGCAAGTGGCATCTTGGCAGCTGCACACTTGACTTTTCTCAGTTCATGGGCAGTTATTTTGCGCCTTGGTTTTTCCACACGCTTCTTGCGACCCTGTTGACTATTTTGAATGAAACGCTTGATTGTTCGATGATCACGCTTCAGAAGCTTTGCAATTTTAAGAGTGCTGCATCCCTCTGCAAGATATCTCACTATTTTTGACTTTTCTGAGCCTGTCAAGTCCTTCTTTTGACCCATTTTGCCAAAGGAAAGGAAGTTGCCTAATAATTATGCACACCTGATATAGGGTGTTGATGTCATTAGACCACACCCCTTCTCATTACAGAGATGCACATCACCTAATATGCTTAATTGGTAGTAGGCTTTAGAGCCTATACAGCTGGGAGTAAGACAACATGCATAAAGAGGATGATGTGGTCAAAATACTCATTTGCCTAATAATTCTGCACTCCCTGTATATATAAAATATATATACACATACACACACACACACACACACACACATATGTATATAGTAAATAACAGGAAGAAAGAGACAGAGAGAGAACCAGAGGGAGAGAGAAAAGGGAAGAAAAAGAGAAGAGGGAAAATGAGATAGAAATATTAGAGGGAAAGAGTAAATAGAGAGAGAGACAGAGATAAAGAGTGTGAAGGGGAGATAAAGACAGAAGAGAGAAAGAGGAGGGAAGATGGGGAGAAAGTGGGAGAGAGGAGAAAACAGGGGAGAGTGAGGGAAGGGAGAGAAAAAGAGATGTCAGAGAACAAGAGGAGAGAGAAAAAGGAGAGATAAAGAGGGGAGAGATAGAGAAAGGGGGGAAAGAGAGAGGTAAAGAGTAAGAGAAAAAGGGGTTGAGAGAATGAGGGGGGAGAGAGAAATAGGGGGGAGAAAGATGGGGAAGAGAGTAAGAGCAAGATGGGGTAGAGAGAAAGAGGTGGGAAGAGGGGAGAGAAAAAGGGAGAGATAGAGAGAAAGAGGGGGAGAGAGAAAGAGGGGGAGGTAAAGAGGGAGAGAGAAAGGGTGTGAGAGAATGAGGGGGAGAGAGAAAGAGAGAGGAAAAAGATTGGGGAGAGAGCAAGAACAAGATGGGGGAGAGAGAAAGAGGGGGTAGAAGAAAGGGGAGAGAAAAAGGGAGAGTTAGAGATAAAGAGGGGGTTAGAGAGGAAGATGGGGGAGGTAAGAGGGAGAGAGAAAGGGATGAGAGAATTAGAGGGAGAGAGAGAAATAGGGGGGAGAAAGATGGGGGAGAGAGTAATAACAAGATGGGGAGAGAGAAAAAGGAATGGGGAAGAAAAAGGGAGCGATAGAGATAAAGAGGGTGAGAGAGAGAAAGACAGGGGAGAGGTAAAGAGGGAGAAAGAAAGGGGGTGAGAGAGAGAGAAAGAGAGAAAGAGGGGGAGAAAGAAAGAGGGGGAGAGAAAAAGGGAGAGATAGAGATAAAGAGAGAAAGAGGGGCGGGGGAGGTAAAGGGGGTGAGAGAATGAAGGGGGTCAGAGAGAAAGCAGGGCACTATATTTGTATGTATTTTCATTGCCTGTGATGCTGTTATGTTCAAACTCCAATAAAAGCTTTATGGAAGGGGAAATAAAAATAAAAGAAAAATAATATATAAGACAAGAGAGCTTTATGCATATATATATATATATATATATATATATATATATATATATATATATATGTATGTAAACATGTTCAGCAGAAATACAGAGTAACTCAAACCCTTAAAGAATCTATCTGGGATGTCAGCCTATTTAAAAAAAAAAAATGCGAAAAGCATTGCATTTGCATAAATATATTGCCCAACTAAATTGTCATAACCAGTCAACAGCTGTGAACAAAAAACAATCACTAACCTTCTGTAGGTAAAGTCTGGATCGGAATGGGAAAAGAAGTACAGGAAAGAGATCTATTTAAGCAGACACGTTAGAGAGGCCATGGCAAGTAAAGTTGAACAAACACACACAGCAGCTACAGAATGCGGCAAGGAATAGTAGTCAGCTACTAGGTTACAGCCCTGGTCACAGCACAACACCCACCGCTCTAGTGCACAGTATGTACCTTAAAAAATGGAGCAGACATCTTTTGTCCAGGCATATCAAATTCCCTTCGCTGATTAAACTGCCCCCCAAAACTGTTCTAAGGAGCTCAGTGAGTCAGTCTTGAGTCCTTCCGCACGCACTAAAACTTGTATAGCGCTTTACTCCAACTTCAGTCCTGACACTCAGTGAAATATGAAATATTAAAGAAAAATACAATTTAAAAAAAAAAAAGGGCTGTGAGCAACACTTGTGTGCTTGGGAGACAATGCTGGCAGGGGTCAAGTCAAACAGGAACGCATGGGAACGGAGTTGCTGCACTATTTTTGCAGGAGGAACTAAGTTCCCTCTGGACAGAGAACAGAAACACTTCAGTAAACACTGCTGCTGCTGGTGGGAGGAGCTGGAGCACAGTCTGGTTAGAGGTATAGTGAGATCTTCTAGTAATGGACAGTAACACTTCCTACAATATACTAAATGCTAGTTTGTCTGCAGTCCTGCTGTGTGATCACCCCACACTGTCTAAAACATGGTGCTTACAATTATGTAGGGCTTGCTCTTGGGTTATTTAGTTCCCCTCAGCAGAAATAGGACTATTGCACCTTAAGTGGATGAGAAGGAAGATGATTCTCACACCCAAAGGCAACCATTCAACCCTTCATTGCATTTAATTTGCTTTCATAAACTAAAGTGTATAGATTATATACAGAATATATATATGTATATATATATATGTATATATATATATATATATATATATATATATATATATATAATATATATGTATATTAATTGTGAGAGGGGTAGAAGTCTTGGCGAGTTCCCACACTTTTTTTTGTAGTACTTGACCCCTGAATGCGGGACTGAACGCTGTCTCAACGGGACAGCGGGACAGATCCCTGAATTCAGGACTGACCCGCACAACCCGGGACAGTTGGGAGGTATGCAATCATTTGATATGCTGATTTTACCTTCAGAAACTGCCACCTATACTGATCTTGTCAATACTGCAGTTTTTGTTATAGAAAAGCTATGCTGATTTAACACATTTACTCACTATCTTTCATTACTTGCCACAGTTCAATTTCTACTCGCCAATGTGTTAATATGTCTATATACACATATAAACACAGACATATATATATATATATATATATATACTGTAAATATTTAAAATCTGCTGCCCATTGCTGCGCAACTTACCCCCTTTGTTGTGCTAGGTTCTCATGCCGTGTCTCACGGCATGAGAACAAGTCTCCCATTGGAGCCTATGGAAACGTGCTCTATTAAGTGCAAAGCTTCTATGCAATGCAAAAGCGAAGTGTTACAATTTTGCGTGCTGGTATTACGAGCGAAGCGCAAATATCGATTTTGCAAAAGCGCAATTTTGTGCTCAACTCGTAATCTGACCCTATGTAATTACTAGACATTTCTGTTGTCTTGCTATAGCTATAACATATCAGCAAAGTCTAAACATTTTTAAAACAAATTAACATTTTGTTTGCTGTAAATGTTTATCAATAGTCACCTACAACGTGCCTTCTGTGCCAATTTGGGCTTCTGCAGAAGAGAAGGCTATCCACAGTCATTAATGTTAGAGTAGACTGCATTGTTTTTCAGTTGTTATCTGCTATATGTATATATCTGCAGATATGTAGCAGGTTTAGTATTGAGAAGTTACTTTCTGCATCAAATGTACTAATTACAGTGACTTCCTTAAAGGGACAGCTTTAACTCCTTGAGATTTGTATAGAACATGTTTATCTCAGTCTGTGCCTAATGAAACAACTTTGGAACATACTTTTTTTTCTTGCCCCCATTTTTATGAAATTCAACTCACTCTAATTATCTGTACTTGAAATGCACCCTTCTGGCCTCCCAGACGAACCCTGCTACATATATGCTCCTAACTGGCTTTAAGTAATAGCAACTGAAAAATAATAATTGCAGTAAAAAAATTATGTTAATTATTTTTAAAATGTTTACAATTGGCTGATATGTTGTTCAACATGCATTCAGTTCCCCCTATTGGTCCTAAGTATAAAAGTACTAAGCTTTTATAACAAAATAAATGCATCTAGATTAAGGCATATACAAAACTCTTGATTACATGTATGCAGAGATTAGGATTTATAATATTACCTCTTTGTTTAAAGGTGATCTGGAATTTTCTTACCCTTGGCTGCTTTTTTTATGTATTTTACTATACAGACCTTTACCAATCTTGGTGCAAATCAAACGGACACTGAACTCAAATTTTATCTTTCATTATTCAGATAGAGAATGAAATTTGAGGCAACTTTCTAATTTACTCCTTTTATCTTTATTTTAAAAGCAGGAATGTTAATCTTAGCAGCCAGCCCATTTTAGGTTCAGCACCATGGATAGCGCTTGCTTATTGGAGGCTTACATTTACCCACCAATAAGCAAGCATAACCCAGGTTCTCAACCAAAAATGGGCCGGCTCCTATGCATCACATTCCTGATTTTTAAATAAAAATAGCAACAGAACGAAGAAAAAGTGATAATAGGAGTAAATTAGAAAGTTGCTTAAAATTGCATGCTCTATCTGAATCATGAAAGAAAACAATTTGGCTTAAGTGTCCCTTTAACTTTGCATCATATTTTGTTTAGGACAACTTGATGCTCAATTAGAGTACAATGTGCAGACACAATCAATGGAAAAGTGTGCAAACGCTACCTTAATGTACATGACAGAGGTTTAAAGGACATGAAAGTCAAACTTAAAGGGACAGGAAACCCCAAAAATGTATTTCAAGATTTGGATAGAACTTATCATTTTAAACAACTTTCCAATTTACTTCTATTGTCAAATGTGCTTCATTCTTTTGTTATCCTTTGCTGAAGGAACTGCATTGTACTACTGACAGCTAACTGAACGCATCTAATCAGCCAATCACAAGAGACAAATATGTACAGGCAGGCACCAATAAGCAGCTAGCTCCCACTAGTGTAGGATATGTGCATATTCTTTTTCAACAAGGGATACCAAGCAAACAAAGCCCAATTGAAAATAGAAGTGAATTTAAAACTGGCTTAAAATTACATGCTCTATCAGAATCATGCAGGTTTTAAAGGGCCACTGTAAGTAAATATTTTCTATGCCTGTTACTAACTAACTACCCCAAATACGCTTTTTATCAATAGCATTTCATTAACATATCTCTACCGTATATCAGAAATCTTGTCTGCAAATTTAATTGTTTTCCAAACCCACTCCATGGGTATCCTTTGCTCTGTACCAATCCGCTTACAATACCTAGGTTTCAAAATGGCGCTTTAAACACAAAGTTATTGGTTTAAGTATTTTGAACACTCAGTGCTGAAAATAGTGGGCAGGATAACGTGACATCATCGGCGAATAAAAGATATAACTTTTAGAACGTTATGAAACTTTGTTTCAGAGAAAATATAGGTCAGTAGGTTTTAATGAATGTTTATTAACTTTAATATGTTAGTTGTTTAGTTTAAAAATTATAACCGAAAGTAATCCTTTAATTTTGACTGTCCTATACCTTTAAACTTTCATGAGTATCCAATTTTAAGAGAGATTTCATTTTACTTCTTTTATCAAATTCACTTTGTTCTTTTGATATCCTTTGTTGAAAAACATACCAAGGTAGGCTCAGGAGCAGCAACACACTACTGGGGTCTAACTTCTAATTGTCTATATATTCCTCTTCTTATTGGCTTACTAGATGTGTTCAGCTTGGCCACAGTAGTGCATTGTCTGGAGCAGACTTTAACTTTTGCTTTTAACCCCATTGCAGGCTTTAAATACATAGTTATATACAAAGAACAGTGCAATATTAAAATACAAACAAGAGCAGCTTCTTTTTGAACTTATATGCCTCTTTAAGGCCATATCAACAAGGTTCAGGGGTTGATTTAACAAGCAGCGGATGCTTCAATCTACCCTTGTAGTTTCCAGATGGCTGGAAACAGGAGCTAAGAAGCAGCGGTCGTAACACAGCTGCTCCTTAACTCGTCCGCCACTAGTGATGTCCTGAATAGTTCGCTGGCGAATAGTTCCCGGTGAACATAGCTTGTTCGCGTTCGCAACGGCGGGCAAACATATGCGATGTTCGATTCCGCCCCCTATTCGTCATCATTGAGTAAACTTTGACCCTGTATCTCACAGTCTGCAGACACATTCCAGCCAATCAGCAGCAGACCCTCCCTCCCAGACCCTCCCAGCTCCTGGACAGCAGCCATTTTAGATTCATTCGGAAGCTGCTTTCTTAGTGAGAGGAGGGACAGTGTAGCTGCTGCTGATTTAATAGGGAAATTGATAGCTAGGTTAGTGTATTCAGTGTCCACTACAGTCCTGAAGGACTCATCTGATCTCTGCTCTAAGGACAGCACCCCAAAAAGCCCTTTTTAGGGCTGCTTTTTTTTTTTCCTGTGTAATCTAATTCCAGTTGCCTGCCTGCCAGCGTGTGTGCCAGGCTCACAGCGTATACTGTGCCCACTTGCCCTTTGCCACAACTCATATCTGGTGTAACATTAGTGTAAATTAAAAAAAAACATTTTTGACTGTGAAACATCAGTCTGCTTGTGTAATCTAATTGCAGTTGCCTGCCAGCGTGTGTGCCAGGCCCACTTGCCCACAGTGCCACCACTCATATCTGTTGTAACAGTAGTGTAAATTTAAAAAAAAAAAAACTTTTTTGACTGTGAAACATCAGTCTGCTAGTGTAATCTAATTGCAGTTGCCTGCCTGCCAGCGTGTGTGCCAGGCCCACTTGCCCACAGTGCCACCACTCATATCTGTTGTAACAGTAGTGTAAATTTAAAATAAAAAAACTTTCTTGACTGTTAAACATCAGTCTGCTAGTGTAATCTAATTGCAGTTGCCTGCCTACCAGTGTGTGTGCCAGGCCCACTTGCCCACAGTGCCACCACTCATATCTGTTGTAACAGTAGTGTAAATTTAAAAAAACAACAACTTTTTTGACTCTGAAACATCAGTCTGCTAGTGTAATCTAATTGCAGTTGCCTGCCTGCCAGCGTGTGTGCCAGGCCCATTTGCCCACAGTGCCACCACTCATATCTGTTGTAACAGTAGTGTCAATTTAAAAAAACAAAACTTTTTTGACTGTGAAACATCAGTCTGCTAGTGTAATCTAATTGCAGTTGCCTGCCTGCCAGCGTGTGTGCCAGGCTTACAGCATATACTGTGCCCACTTGCTCAGTGCCACCACTCATATCTTGTTTAATAGTAGTGTAAGTGTAAATTTAAAAAAAAATAAACTTTTTGGACAGTGAAACATCAGTCTGCTTTTTTGTGTCAGGCTCACAGCGTATACTGTGCCCACTTGCCCGGTGGCACCACTCATATCTTGTTTAATAGTATTGTAAGTGTACATTTTAAAAAAAATGACAGGCAGAGGCAGGCCACCCCACAGGTGCCATCGTGGTCGTGGTACTGTGATTCCCTTAGGCCCTAGAATAATGGCCAGTGTTCAGAGGCCACGTACCATGAACTCAAAAAGTTCTGAGGAGGACATAGTTGACTTTTTAACACAGGACACCCAATCGTCTATAGCTTCCGCTCCGAACCTTGACGCACCATCCTCCTCCAGCTTATCTACGGGCACCTCTCAAGTTACCACTCGCCCGTCTGCCACCACCACCAACACTAGCACCACAGCCGCTTCACTTGATCTGGCAGAGGAGTTATTTACACATCATTTGGAAGAAATGAGTGATGCGCAACCATTATTGACAGAGGATGTAGATAACAGTGATATGGCTCAGTCAGGCAGCATTACAGACATGGACGTACGGTGTGATGATGATGATGTTGTACCCGCTGCTGCTTCCTTTGTTGATTTGTCAGATACAAGTGAAGCGGTTGATGATAACGATGCGTCCGTGGATGTCACGTGGGTGCCCGCTAGAAGAGAAGAAGAACAGGGGGAAAGTTCAGATGGGGAGACAGAGAGGAGGAGGAGACAAGTTGGAAGCAGGGGGAGGTCATCGCAAGGAGCTAGTGGCACAGTCAGACAGCATCGGCACCCGGGGTCAGCCAGACAGCACGCCAATCAACGCATGCTGTTGCCACCACCAGAATTCCGTCATCGCAGAGCTCAGCAGTGTGGAATTTTTTTTGTGTGTCTGCCTCTGACAACAGTGATGCCATTTGCAACCTGTGCCAAAAGAAACTGAGTCGTGGGAAGTCCAGCACCCACCTAGGTACAACTGCTTTGCGAAGGCACATGATCGCACATCACAAACGCCTATGGGATCAACACATGAGTACAAGCAGCACACAAACTCAAAGCCGCCATCCTCCTCCTGGTCCAGCATCTTCAGCCACGTCAACCACTGCTGTCCTCTTTGCCCCCTCTCAACCATCTGCCACTCCGTCTCTCTTCCGGAGCATTTCCTGCTCATCTGCCCACAGTCAGGTGTCTTTCAAGGACATGTTTGAGCGTAAGAAGCCAATGTCACAAAGTCACCCCCTTGCCCGGCGTCTGACAGCTGGCTTGTCTGAACTCTTAGCCTGCCAACTTTTACCATACAAGCTGGTGGAGTCTGAGGCGTTCAAAAAATTTGTAGCTATTGGGACACCGCAGTGGAAGGTACCCGGCCGAAATTTCTTTTCACAAAAGGCAATCCCCAACCTGTACTCGATTGTGCAAAAGGAAGTAATGGCATGTCTGGCACACAGTGTTGGGGCAAGGGTCCATCTGACCACTGATAGCTGGTCTGCAAAGCATGGTCAGGGCAGGTATATCACCTTCACTGCGCATTGGGTAAACCTGCTGATGGCTGACAACCATGGAATGCGTGGCTCCGCAGAGTTGCTGACACCGCCACGACTTGCAGGCAGGCCTGCTGCCACCTCCTCTACTCCTTCTACTCCATCCTCTTCCATAACCTCCTCGGGTGAGTCCTCTTCTTCTGCTGCTGCGTCTTGCTCCACATCAACGGCACCCCCCCAGCTCCCCAGGTACTATTCCATATCCCGGATACGGCAGTGTCACGCCGTCTTAGGGTTGACTTGCCTGAAAGCAGAGAGTCACACCGGACCAGCACTCCTGTCCGCCCTGAACGCACAGGTGGATCAGTGGCTGACTTCGCACCAACTAGAGATCGGCAAAGTGGTTTCTGACAACGGAAGTAATTTGGTGGCGGCATTGAAATTGGGCAAGTTGACACCTGTGCCGTGCATGGCACATGTGTGTAATCTGATCGAACAACGCTTTGTGCATAAGTACCCAGGCTTACAGGACGTCCTGAAGCAGGCCAGGAAGGTGTGTGGCCATTTCAGGCGTTTCTACACGGCCATGGCGCACTTTTCTGATATCCAGCGGCGAAGCAACATGCCAGTGAGGCGCTTGATTTGCGAAAGCCCGACACATTGGAATTCAACACTCCTAATGTTCGACCGCCTGCTCCAACAAGAAAAAGCCGTTAACGAGTATTTGTATGACCGGGGTGCTAGGACAGCCTCTGGGGAGCTGGGATTTTTTTGCAACGTTACTGGGCGCTCATGCGCAATGCCTGTAGGCTCATGCGTCCTTTTGAGGAGGTGACAAACCTAGTCAGTCGCACCGAAGGCACCGTCAGCGACATCATACCATTTGTTTTCTTCCTGGAGCATGCCCTGCGAAGAGTGCTGGATCAGGCCATAGATGAGTGTGAAGAGGAAGAGGAAGAGTTGTGGTCACCATCACCACCAGAAACAGCCTTATTAGCATTGCTTGCTGGACCTGCGGCAACGCTGGAAGAGGATTGTAAGGAAGAGGAGTCAGAGGAGGAATGTGGCTTTGAGGAGGAGGAAGTCCAACCACAACAGGCATCCCAGGGTGCTCGTTGTCACCTATCTGGTACCCGTGGTGTTGTACGTGGCTGGGGGGAAGAAGATACCTTCAGTGAGATCACTGAGGATGAGGAACGGGACATGAGTAGCTCGGCATCCAACCTTGTGCAAATGGGGTCTTTCATGCTGTCGTGCCTGTTGAGGGACCCTCGTATAAAAAAGCTGAAGGAGAATGACCTGTACTGGGTGTCCACGCTACTAGACCCCCGGTATAAGCATAAAGTGCCTGAAATGTTACAGAATTACCGCAAGTTGGAAAGGATGCTTTACACAGCGTATAAGGGTGATGTCACAGCACAATGAGAATCTAACAGGGGAAGAGGTGAAAGTAATCCTCCGACTCCCACGACCACGCCGGCAAGGACAGGACACTTTACAGATGTGTTGTTGATGGAGGACATGCGGAGCTTTTTAAGTCCTATGCATCGCCACAGCCCTTTGGGGTCCACCCTCAGAGAACGACTCGACCGACAGGTAGCAGACTACCTCACCTTAACTGCAGATCTCGACACTCTGAGGAGTGATGAACCCATTGACTACTGGGTGTGCAGGCTTGACCTGTGGCCTGAGCTATCCCAATTTGCGATAGAACTTCTGTCCTGCCCCGCTTCAAGTGTCCTGTCAGAAAGGACCTTCAGTGCAGCAGGAGGTATTGTCACTAAGAAGAGAAGTCACCTAGGTCAAAAAAGTCTAGATTACCTCACCTTTATTAAGATGAATGAGGGATGGATCCCGAAGGGACTGACAGTGGGCGATACATTCAACTAAAAAAAGGCCTGATGAGATGAGCTGCCTTGGGCTAAAAATGGTCCACACGCTGCTGTATTTTATCTTCGAATGCCGGATGACTTGCTTGACTTATAAGCCACCAACTAGGGTTCAAGCCGCAATGTTTTAAGGCACTTTCTGCCTGGGAAACAAACATCAATTTTTCTGGCCGCTGCTACAGTACCAATACCTAATTTTTCAGGCATGTGTACAATACATGCCAAATTTTTCTGTCCTCTGGTGCTGCACTGTGGTTTAAAAAAACACACCACTCATATCTGGTGGCGCAGTAGATTGCATGCGCAGTGCCCGAAATTTGAAGTAGGAGGACCGACCAAGCATCTTTTTCCATCTCCCGGTTCCTAAAATCCATGCCATATACACGTCCCCTGGCGCCGCAACTGCCCCTGGAACCTTAACATGGGTCCCAGACCACACGTCTTGTAATTCTCTGTCTGGGAAATTATCTATCAAATCTATCTATTTATCTATCAAATCTATCTATCTATCAATCGTATCTATCAAATGTATATTGCATCTATTGATCTATCTATCTATCTATCTATCTATCTATCTATCTATCAAATCTATCTATCTCGTGGCCGGACTGTTTTGTGACAGCCACTTGTGTTTCGGCCAAATGTCCGTCGGCTAAAAGTCCGGCCATGATTGCACGCGCAGTGCCCCAAATTTGAAGTAGGAGGACCGACCAAGCATATTTTTCCATCTCCCGGTTCCTAAAATCCATGCCATATACACGTCCCCCGATAGGAGGAGTAACAGGTATTAAACTGATCAGAATAGTACTACTTAACACACCACTCATATCTGGTGGCACAGTAGATTGCACGCGCAGTGCCCCAAATTTGAAGTAGGAGGACTGACCAAGCATCTTTTTCCATCTCCCGGTTCCTAAAATCCATGCCATATACACGTCCCCTGGCGCCGCAACTGCCTCTGGGAACCTTACCATGGGTCCCAGACCGCACGTCTTGTAATTCTCTGTCTGGGAAATTATCTATCTATCAAATCTATCTATTTATCTATCAAATCTATCTATCTATCTATCGTATCAAGCAAATGTATATTGCATCTATTGATCTATCTATCTAATCTATGTATCAATCTATCTATCAAATCTATCTATCTTGTGGCCGGACTGTTTTGTGACAGCCACTTGTGTTTCGGCCAAATGTCCGTCGGCCAAATGTTCGTTGGCCAAATATCCATCTGCTAAAAGTCCGGGCCATGATTGCACACGCAGTGCCCCAAATTTGAAGTAGGACGACCGACCAAGCATCTTTTTCCATCTCCCGGTTCCTAAAATCCATGCCATATACACGTCCCCTGGCGCCGCAACTGCCTCTGGGAACCTTACCATGGGTCACAGACCGCAAGTCTTGTAATTCTCTGTCTGGGAAATTATCTATCTATCTATCTATCAAATCTATCTATTTATCTATCAAATCTATCTATCGTATCTATCAAATGTATATTGCATCTATTGATCTATCTATCTAATCTATGTATCTATCTATCAAATCTATCTATCTCGTGGCCGGACTGTTTTGAGACAGACACTTGTGTTTCGGCCAAATGTCCGTCGGACAAATGTCCATCGGCTAAAAGTCCGGCCACGATTGCTCGCGCAGTGCCCCAAATTTGAAGTAGGACGACCGACCAAGCATCTTTTTCCATCTCCTGGTTCCTAAAATCCATGCCATATACACGTCCCCTGGCGCCGCAACTGCCTCTGGGAATCTTACCATGGGTCCCAGACCGCACGTCTTGTAATTCTCTGTCTGGGAAATTATCTATCTATCAAATCTATCTATTTATCTATCAAATTTATCTATCTATCGTATCTATCAAATGTATATTGCATCTATTGATCTATCTATCTAATCTATGTATCTATCTATCGTATCTATCAAATGTATATTGCATCTATTGATCTATCTATCTAATCTATGTATCTATCTATCTATCTATCTATCTATCAAATCTATCTATCTTGTGGCCGGACTGTTTTGAGACAGCCATTTGTGTTTCGGCCAAATGTCCATCGGACAAATGTCCATTGGCTAAAAGTGCGGCCACGATTACACGTGCAGTGCCCCAAATTTGAAGTAGGAGGACCGACTAAGCATATTTTTCCATCTCCCGGTTCCTAAAATCCATGCCATATACATGTCCCCCGATAGGGGGAGTAACAGGTATTAAACTGATCAGAATAGTACTACTTAACACACCACTCATATCTGGTGGCACAGTAGATTGCACGCACAGTGCCCCAAATTTGAAGTAGGAGGACCGACCAAGCATCTTTTTCCATCTCCCGGTTCCTAAAATACATGCCATATACACGTCCCCTGGCGCTGCAACTGCATCTGGGAACCTTACCATGGGTCTCAGACCGCACGACTTGTAATTCTCTGTCTGGGAAATTATATATCTATCAAATCTATCTATTTATCTATCAAATCTATCTATCGTATCTATCAAATGTATATTGCATCTATTGATCTATCTATCTAATCTATGTATCTATCTATCTATCAAATCTATCTATCTTGTGGTTGTGCAAATGGACTGTTTGCGGTTGTTTGCGGTGAGTTAAACGGGGAGTTTGGTCTGTCACTACCTGATCGATACAACATCATACCTGATGTTTTAAAGCACGTTATTCCAAACAATTTAGGAATGCTAGGTGATTTATGCCCTTTAGGGATTAAAACCAGACTCTGCATCAACTATGTAATTTTACGTGGGAGTTTTGCCATGGATCCCCCTCCGGCATGCCACAGTCCAGGTGTTAGTACCCTTGAAACAACTTTTCCATCACTATTGTGGCCAGAAAGAGTCCCTGTGGGTTGTAAAATTTGCCTGCCTATTGAAGTCAATGGCGGTTCGCCCGGGTTGCACGTTTGCGCACAGTTGCGGACGTTCGCGTTCGCTGTTTGCGAACGGAAAATTATCAGTTCGCGACATCACTATCCGCCACCTCTGAGGCGGCAGACAGCAATCAGTCAGATCGGATATGATGGCGATGATTGACACCCTCTGCTAGTGGCTGCAAATGTGCAGGGGGCAGCATTGCACAAGCATTTCACTAGAAATGCTTGTGCAATGTTAAATGCTGACAGCGGATGCTGTCAGCATTTATCGATGTGCGGTGGACAAGACAGCATTCGCCCCCCCCCCCCCCCCAATATAATAGATGTTATTTTATTTTTTCTCTTTAAAGAGCATTGTAGTATTTATTATAATTTTTAATTTGGGGAATTTACATTTTGATCCAGGATTCACACATAACTTTTTAAGAGTGCTTTAATTTGGACTTTGTTACTCCTGTGTTAAAAGCATGTTACATATTAAGACAGCAAATTAAAGAAAAAGGTCTATGTTTTACCAAATCTGCTGCTGCTTATGGTTTCCATAGGATAGTGGGAAGTGTCACTGTTCCCGCGCCTCTCTTTAAATGCTCTAGCGCCCCCTAGGGAGGCGGCCTCACACTGAAAACCACTAATCTAGACCATATAATTTGGAGTTGCCAAGCAAAGCCAACAAAGGTAAATATAAAGGATGCATGCGGTACTGGTGTGAGACCCTATATTCTTATACTTATGAATACCATTATTTTAAATCCCCCCTCTCCCCCTGTTACCTCTCTCCTTGTTATATGTAGAGAACTGGTTAAATAGGCATTATCTTCCAAATTCAGAACAACTTTGAGATTTTGCGGTGCACCAGAAATGAATAGGGGAGCGCAGAACAATCTTGACCAGTGTCACAAGTTTATAAAATGAGCTTTAAAATAGTTATAGATACCAAATTACAACTTTTGTGCTGAGTATTTAAGTGTCTTGAAACATAAAACATGCAGTGGGAATCTGGAACTGTAAGCAACATTTTTTATCACTTACTAATATTAGCAAACATGGGTATCACATATCATGAAAATAGATATGAATAATAATCAAGCTGTCATAATAGTACACAATTTGAATGTTTATTATGAAATATCCATGATGCATAGTATTTCTTTTAGAGTGCCAAATTTTCTCTCTGGGACTACAAGTTTGGCATTGTGACAACATTTTTTGTATTCCACATTTAAACGTTTTGTACATATCCAATAAATATTGAGCATCATAATCATATATGTGCCCCTGATAACTTATAAAGTGTTTACTATTTTTTTGTGTAAGACTATTGTTGCTTAAATGTATACAAATCCTAATTTGTAACATGCAAAATATCCTTATTTTAGAAACACAGACACATATATATTAATACATCTCTTATTAGGCAGCTCAGTGCCAACTTTAGCATACCAAATGTTATCATATTACACAATAACAGGCATTTAATTCTGCATACGCTAGTATTATTTGGATGTCACATTGTACCTAACAGGTTAATCTAAAACCATATTTAGCATTACTTTGTTTAATAGTTATGGCAGTAAACTGATGTATTTTAAGGATAATGATCAAAAAGTATGGCATACAGGGCAAAAAGAAAATAACTATATCCTGCAAAAAACAAAAAAGAAACAAACAAAACATAGGAGTTGCCTCATGGTGTTGTATAATAGAAACATGGATGAAGACAATCAGGAAAAAAAAGGCTCACATGTGTAGGATGCACTAAATATAAGTGCAAGAGTCCCGGGTCTTTAGAGCTGCCCAGTAAGTTCCCCTCAGGCTACAGGAATCTCTCCTCACTATGGCGTCCAGCTCCCAGATAGGGCATATAGTAGAACAGCCGGATTCCACCGTAGCATCTGTGCGGGTGCTAAAACAATGTCTAGTAGCACTTCAGTATATATCACATGAGTGTGAATAAAAAGTATTGTATTAAAATAGCTACGCGTTTCTCAGCTTGTCCCTAGCTGTTTAATCAGGCTTATCATGTGTACTTTTATTTTCATTTTTTATTTCAATTTATATCAATGAGTTTATTTTTTATTTTTTTTACACTATGAAGATTTTAATATTTGGAAATGTTGCAAAATTTAGCAATTTTTTGAATTAATGACCATGGGTACAAAATGTGCATGGACTATCTTTGGATGTATTTAAGAGGATTTGACAGTTTGGAGTGGGTGGGTTTGGTTCTTGCATTCTGATTGGATGGGGTGATGGGGAGAGGTTTTGTATTTGAATTGGTCTATTAGCTTTTATATTCAGGAGTCTGTTTAGACATAACTATAAGCCTAATGAAACAGCTAGGTACAAGCTGAGAAACGCGTCACTATTTTAATACAATACTTCTTTATTCACACTCATGCGATATATGCTGATGTGCTACTAGACATTGTTTTAGTACCCGCACAGATGCTACAGTGGAATCCGGCTGTTCTACTATATGCCCTATCTGGGAGCTGGACGCCATAGTGAGGAAGGGAGCTTACCGGGCAGCTCTGAGGACCCGGGACTCTTGCATTGCACTTATATTTAGTGCATCCTACACATGCAAGTGAACCTTTTTTATTCCTGTTTGTCTTCATCCATTTTTCTAATACTACACCATGAGGCAACTCCTATGTTTTGTTTGTTTTAAAAAACTTGGATGCGACACACTTGATTTTTAGGAGTTGAAGCTCTGGAAGTAATTTGCTGAAGATTGGACTCCAACCTGACTGTATATCTATCTGTTGGATATATGGCAGTTGGTGTTTAATGTATCATCACACATACTAGGGTACTTTTATGTGATTATATATCAGAGGACATTTAACACATACAGTATATATTTATCATATTTTAAGACTATTTTTTTTTGGCATGCGTAATAATGAATAAGGTCTAGATTACAAGTGGTGTGCTAACTGTAGCTTGCGAGTGATATGGGGTATTTCTCGGCTCTTTGGGACAGAAATAGCGTGCATATTCCCTTTATTAATAATTCCCTAGTTTTGCATAACCAACACTGTTATATTAATACATTTTTTACCTCTGTGATTACCTTGTATCTAAGCTTCTGCAGACTGCCCCCTTATTTCAGTTCTTTTGACAGACTTGCATTTTAGCCATTCAGTGCTGGTTCCTTGGTAACTGCACGTGCATGAGCTCAATGCTATCTACATGACACACATGAACTAATGCCCTCTAGTGGTCAAAATGCATTTAGATAAGAGGCGGCCTTCAAGGTCTAAGAAATTAGCATATGAGCCTACCTAGGTTTAGCTTTCAACTAATGGTTTGTAGGTGAATATACTCTTGTGCTATATGGGTATATGCTCTTGAATCTGTGGGGGCTACCTCTATGCACCCAAAGGACTCACTACAAAGAAAGGGGGATAAGAGACAAGAGCGCTACTAGCTAATACCCAAAAGAGAGAAAGAAAGAAAACTATAGCCCTAGATGTATTTAAAAATAGTTTAATTCTATGTGCAATATTAGACAATAGTCAGAAAGAACCATATAAAATAAGAATGTTCTGATATGAAACACTAAAATACAAAAATCTAAAACATATAAAATATAAAATGATATCTTTGAGCTCTATTGTTATATTCAGAATGATCGATTCAAATCTAAGAAAAGTAAAGCAAAATTGATGCAACTTTAAAAGACAACCTTAAAAAACAATGAGTATTTTATAACTAGTCTCTTATTTTCTATCCAATAGTTATGATTGAATCAAATAGGTTGGCGAACCTTACACAATAAATGCATAATTTGAATACACAATTTAAAAAGGATCAGCTGATCAAAAAAAGGGCAGTATCGTAAAAAACAGTGGCAAAGATAACAATTCACAGCCTTTTTAGAACATATCTAATCACACATATTAGAGAAGCTTCTTGATTCTAAGTATCCATTTATTCTTATGTTGCCAATACTTTGCGGCCAAATAGATATATGATTAGTAACTTTCGTTTAGGAGGTTTGTAATAGATGGATACAAACTGACAATTATGTTGTTCCTCTTATTCAGTTGTAGACAAACTGTCTTATAGCGCTTTGATAATTTCACAAGTGCACTTGTTAAGTTATGTTTCAGACAAGCTCAAACCTTATTTCCAATTGGCTCCTTCCTTTCAGTGTTATGCCCGGTCTCCGGACCTGTGGCGCGGATTTCTTTGTTGTTTCCTGTTGAGGTTTTATTACCCCAAACTGCCGCCTTGCAATGACAGCAGCCGGTCCTGTAGATTTCCACCCCTATCTGCAGCCTTGCAGGGAGGGAACACCCGGTCCTGGAGCTGTCTGTGTCCTTAGCGTCTGGTCAGTGAATAGCCCCAAAAAGCGCGCCTTCTCACTTCAAAGCGCCTTGATAGCTTTCAACTAAGAATACCAAGCAAACAAAGCAAAATTGGTGATACAAGTAAATTGGAAAGTTGTCTAAAATTACATGCCCTATCTGAATCATGAAAGTTTATTTTGGACTAGACTGTCCCTTTAAGGGCAATTGAGCGCATGTCTATAGTACTCTATGGCAGCAGTGTTTTGCAACATTGTATCATCCATTTACAAATAGTGTTGCAAAACACTGCTGCCATAGAGTACTAAAGACACGCGCACACTCCTGAGATCTTATGAGCCTACCTAGTTTTACTTGTCAATAAAAGATACCAAGAGAACAAGGTAAATTTGATAACAGAAGTAAATTGGATAGTTGTTTAAAATCGCATGCTCTATCCAAATAATAAAAGTTTAATTTTGACTTTATTGTCCCTTTAAGTAGATCCGCTACTGATACTAATCCTTATTTAACAGGAGTCTGTTCTCCCACCTCTCACTCCCTGTCATCAGCAATACATAAACACAATATCTTATGCCATCACTCTTTGTTCTTACTCACAAATTAGTAGATATAAATGTTTAACACATGAAAACACACATGAAAGACATCAGCAGTAAAACCAAAATGAGCTGAGTTAGAACACAAAAATATGAGAGCTCATTTAAGTAGCTCATTTGAGAAGAATCAAAGCAGAAATGTTGCCAATGAGCTAAAAACACACGCAATGAATATGTGTTTTTAAAGACACTATAATGTTATGCTATGAAAGCAACTCAATGGTCACAACATGGTTAAAAAAGTGAAAATGTGGTATTTATGTATTTTTTTATTTCATCATAATTTATTTTTATATTAATTTTTTGATTAACTGAGTCACACTCTGCTGTTCAGATTTACTTTTGTTATATAACTTTTTAAATTGTAATTGTTTTATTGACTAAAATGTGAAGTAAAGGTTGTTTAAATTTAAATAAAACGTATTCAGTAGTATCTCCTTCGTGTGATTCGTATGGGCTTATTGGTAGTTCTTAACAATGCCCATTGGCTTTATAAATATATCCTGTTTAATGCTCATGTTTAAGGGCTTTTGTAGCAATGACAGAAAAAGTTTTTAAATGATTATTTTTTTATAATAATTTATCATGTTTTGAGACGCTTTAGACTATTCTTTAGCTTTCCTTTTGCCAGCCAATAGGAAGTCACAAGATGATTTTACCAGTGTACCTGGCAATGGCGAACTGATTTTCAGGTGTGTTTGTTTATAGGACTCCCTTATACTCAATAAAATAAACTTGCAGTTAAATCAAATCTGGTTGTTTACAGTAGTTGTAAGATGCCTGATATTACAATATACTGTACAGGCACAAATTCCCAAATCCAGAATTCCAAAATCCAAACTTATTCTGAAAACCAAACTTTTTAATTAAAGGGACACTGAACCCAATTTTTTTTTCTTTCAAGATTCAGATAGAGCATGCAATTTTAAACAACTTTCTAATTTACTCCTATTATCAATTTTTCTTAGTTCTCTTGCTTTCTTTATTTGAAAAAGAAGGCATCTAAGCTATTTTTTTGGTTCAGAACCATGGAAAGCACTTGTTTATTAGTAGGTGAATTTATCCACCAATCAGCAAGAACAACACAGTGTGTTCACCAAAATTGGGTCGGCATCTAAACGTACATTCTTGCATTTCAAATAAAGGTACCAAGAGAATAAAAAGAAATAGATAATAGGAGTACATTAGAAAGTTGCTTAAAATGGCATGCTCTATCTGAATCACGATAGAAAAAAATTGGGTTCAGTGTCCCTTTAACGTTTAAAAAAAAAAAATAAAAAAAAAAAATTGTTATTTTTCCTTGCCTGTAAGTCACAATCACTCTTCCAGTGTCTTTGGTTGTTATCTGAATAAGAAAATAGATTTAGACAAGTACTTTGCTACTGGTTAAAACATGGTATAAAAGAAACATGTTGTTCATAATAATGCTCTCGCCTCTATTTTGTAAACATTCTAGTTTTCCCTGAGTTAATGTTTTTCACAACAGTGTCCCATTCACTCATCATCCTCTTTCTTAATCTACTCTAGTAATCAGGAGATAAGTTCTCACATATCAGCTACAAATCATATTATGTTGTACAAGAATGTTGAATGATTTACTTTAAAAAAAGGGTTTATTAACATGTCAAAACTCATTTTAAACTTATAAGTGCTGGCAGATTCAGCTAAACTGGTTCATCTGCCTATAGTCACATGTAATAATAGAATTGTGTGTCTCCATGGAAACAGAGAAGACATATTTGTTGCTTTATTGAAACACCAACCAGTTCTCAAATAAAAGAGTAATTCACCACACTTTCAGCTAGGTGATTCTGATTTCCCATTATCATATTATTAATAAATAACTGTGGTTGAATTTGTGCAGTTGATGTTGGCACAATGGGAATCCACATGATCTCTTTTCAAAATTTTCTTCCATTTCCTGTTAGCCTGCATCATTTTAGTCATCATGACAGTTTCCAAAAATCAAATGCCCAAATTACAGAATTCTAAATTATTAAATGTTTATATAATGTACATATACACAATGGCAAAAAAATATATATGTTAGTAATGCCAAAGCTTAAGTTAAAATTCATGTAAATTCTGAAATTAAACTTCCTCATCAAAAAATGTATTGCATTATATTATATTATTATATTATTATATTATTATATTATTATATTGTTATATTATTATATTATTATATTATTATATTATTATATTATTATATTGTTATATTATTATATTATTATATTATTATATTATTATATTATTATATTGTTATATTATTATATTATTATATTATTATATTATTATATTATTATATTATTATATTATTATATTATTATATTATTATATTGTTATATTATTATATTATTATATTATTATATTATTATATTATTATATTGTTATATTATTATATTATTATATTATTATATTATTATATTATTATATTATTATATTGTTATATCATATATTTTATATTATATAATATTAAATAAGAGATTGGTGCAGTTTTTTTTTCTTTAACTTCGGCTACAAGCAATTTACTTCCAGCCATTTAGCAAACAAACAACAGCTGTAATGCCATGCGCGTGCACAAACGCACACACATACATAATATTAAACATAATGGTTAAAATGGGGATACAACCTTTAATTTAATTTATCTTAAAACTTGGAGTCTCTCGTCTCATCCTACCAGCTTTAAAACATTGCCGAATTTCTACCATTCCTAGCAAATAATAGAAACAAAATCTCAATTGACCCTTGCAACATTCTTCTTTCTCCTTTAATAATTACTACTATTTGTAATATAGCAAAAGATTCCGCATCACTATACAGGTGTTTAAAAAATACACAAGCGTTTCAGCTGGGACAGAAGAATTAGTGGGTCCTGATTAGACGTGTTTTTAGGATTTGGACGAATGCAAATTCATCCGAATTTTGCTGATTTGTCGAGTTTTTTGATATACAAACAACAAATAAATTATTGGATGAAAGGTGCAAAAAGCAAATGATTGCCGTTTGGTGAAAGGGGGGTGGAAGAAGTTATATTGTTTGATTAATAAGCGCCTTTGCTTGTAATGATGTACAGGAGTCTGACCATTCATTTGTATATCGTCCCCTGTCCAACCCTGCCATAGTGTTACTAATAACTGATGCTAGGGACAGCCTGTCAGTCACTAAATTCTGTATTTTAGTTATACAGGAGTTGTATGTATTTTTAACATTGAAAAACATTTTTTTTTAATTATTCAAATCCTCTAATGTAAGATTTTTGTTAATATTAATTGTCTATATTAGCTGTTCCCATTGGAAATAACGACAATGAATCTGAGTCCAATATTCGGCCGAACCAAACTTTTTAGAAAATCCAAAACAAACCTTTCGACCTAATCTCATTTTTCCTCTGTGCACATGCCTAGTCCTGATCCATAGAGAACTTACAGTCTTCCACTCCCTTTAGCTCACTACATTTATTCCTCAACTTTACGGTCTACCTCATGTTTTTCACATTACATCAGTTGTCTGTCTCTGGTAATCCTTGAAATGACTCTCTCCCCTATATTCCTGTTTAGGACCCTTGTCTTTATCTTTAAGGTAGTCAACAACACTGAACTCGATATTTAGGTTTATTTTTGTATATGAAATAAGTGTTTTTGTTCTGTGAAACCACAACACATTAAAACTGCTTTGCCTTGCAGAGAAATCAGATCTGCTTATTTTATCACTTTCTGTACACATGCATGCTGCTTTATATTATCTCTGTCTGTATACCAAAGCCCAGTACTGAGAGACAACAATTGAAAATTAACATTTTATCTCTCCAAACACCCACAATTAGTGTCATTTCTTCGGCTGGCTATGTTTACACAGTTTTTCTGTAGCCTATACTTAAGTATAGAAACTTTCTTAATAGTTAGGGATACCACAGGCAAAATCAGCTATTTCAACTGCTGAAACAAATGGTAAAGTAGCTATTTGTAAACAATGTAATACACTACAGCAGGCAAAATGAATTATTGGGAACAAATTAAAGGGGAGGAAAAATGTGGGTATACTGTCCCTTTAACATTTTCCTATTTTTCTAACTATTCTCAAAGGGTATAAAAACTCTGAGCTGGAAAAAGAAAAAACTCTTAAATTAATTAAAGAGAGTTTCCTTGTATGCAAAAAAAAGGAAACCCTTGTATTTAAAGCTATATAACACAATAAGAATTGCATTTTTGCGGATAAATGTAGCATAACATATTATGAAATTAAATTTACATTTTCAGGGACATTTTTCAATTATTGCATGCCACAGAAAAAAAGACTTGATAAATCCACAGACAAAACTTTTCCACTTATTATTCAGTACCCAAAAAAGCTTTAGAATGTAACACTGGTGTTGTGCGTGCGCAAAACACACTAAAAGTATCCACCTTAGGGCTAGATTACAGGTGGCATAGTAATGTTAGCTTGGGAAACGATAAGCAATATCTCAACAGAGCTAACTAACGTACATATAACAGTTTGAAAGTAAACGACTGCGCTCGACAGCAAACAAAATCTATGGTCAAAGTATTAGCTCGACCGGAGATATTGCATGAAGTGTAAGGGGTCGATTTATTAAGCTCTGTATGGAGCTTGATGCCCCTTGTTCCTAAAAGACCGCTGCTCCATAACTTGTCCGCCTGCTCTGAGGCTGTGGACAGAAATCAACCCTATCGAATACGATTAAGATGATTGACACCCCCTGCTAGCGATCGATTGGCCGCGAATCTGCAGGGGGCGACATTGCACCAGCAGTTCATAAGAACTCGCACTATAATAAATATACCCCTAAGGGTTAAAAAAAATGCTCAGAACACATAATACTTTTTTAAAAAATCATAAAAATTTAAATAAAAATGTATTTTAAGAGTTAAAAGGGATATGGTATAGGCAAGGTATTTGACTGGGAAGGGCTATTATTTATGTGTTTGTGCATATATATATATATATATATATATAGACATATACATACATATGTGTATGTGTGTATATGTGTGTACACACACACATATATATTTATATATATATATATATATATGTATGTGTGTGTGTGTTTACATTTGTATTTGTGTGTTTATATGTGTAAATATGTTTATAAACACATATATACACGTTTGAGCCCATTTCAGGTAAATTCGTTGAAACATGAAATATCATTTTTATCCAATATTTTTAATGTGTTTTATTGTGTTTTGAATAGAAATACTTTACATTCCAATGTTCTTAATATTTCTGTGTGTGTATATAAATATATATATATATATATATATATATATATATATATATACTGTATATATTCATATAAGCCTATGAGCTAGACATGTGCAACGCTGAAAAATTAGTTTAGTTAAGTTTAAAAAAAAAATTGTTTCGAATAATTAGTTATGTTAAGTTAAATCGTTTTTTCGGATCCGTACGTTTTTTCGGATCCATTCTTTATTCATATGCATTATTCTATTCTGAAGTTTAGAATATAATAATGCATATGAATAAAGAATTGATCATAAAAAAATGATTTAACTAAACATAACTAATATGCCGGCGATTGCCAAAACAAAATTATCTAAAACCACCACAGCCGACACTAAATAAAGCTATTAACCCCTAAACTGCCGCCCCCCACATCGCCAACACTACCTAAACCTATTAACCCCTAAACCGCAGGTCCCCGACATTGCCGACACTAATTTAATAACTAAATAAAGCAATTAACACCTAAACTGCAGTTCTCCATCATTACCGACAATAACTAATACTATTAACCCCTAAAACGCTGTTCCCAAACATCGCCGACAATAAACCTATTGACCCCTAAACCACCGTTCCCAAACATCACCTACACTAACTAAACCTATTAACCCCTAAACCGCCGTTCCCAAACATCGCCAATACTAACTAAACCTATTAACCACTAAACAGCCGTTCCCAAACATTGCCAACATGAACTAAAACATTAAATAAAGCTATGAACCCCTAAACTGTTGTTCCCAAACGTTGCCAACACTAACTAAACCTATTAACCTCTAAACCGCCAGCCCCCACATTGCAACAACCTAAATTAAACTATATTAACCCCTAAACCTAACACCCCCTAACTTTAAAGTGAAGGTAAAGTTTATTAAATTCAAATATATCAATTAATTATTTCACCATAGAATAAGCTAATCGCTAACTTTATTTTATATATATTTTTTTATTATTCTTGTATTTATGTCTATATATTTCCATACCGTTTCAAAGATATCTCCTCCCAACCTCTATTTCCGGATAATAGGTGCTGTGACGTATAGAGCGGTCCCACCCGCTCTATACGTAATATCAGAAGCGTGTTCAGGATGAACATTCTAAATGCGCATGCACAAATATGACATAGCAATCACAAATGCGCATGCGATAGTTGGCGAAACAGAGAAAAAAAAGGGGAACACGCTTCTACTCATGAGCATAGCATCAAGTAGGTGGATGACGTGTGGTCACGGCCGCCTAACGGCCAGATTTTCAACTGGCTGATTTAAAAACATGACCAGGATATTAAAAAAAAAAAAAACGGGTTGATTTTGCGGAGCTGAAAAAGGGGAATTAAAACCAAGATTACTGTATTTATAATAAATATTTTAAAAAATCATGAATGAAACTTCTATTTATTTGTTACAAAGAATTGGATTGTGGATCAGCGTCAAGGTAACTTTACCTTCACTTTAACATAATTAAAATAGACCTAAATTAAAGTTACAATTGTTAACTAACTACCTATTTAAAAATAAATACAAACTTACCTGTGAAATAAAAATAAAACCTAAGCTTACACTAATAAAATATTACTAAAAATAAAAAAACTAACATTACTAAAAAAAAACCTAACATTACTGAAACATTAAAACTACAATTAAACTACAATTAACACTACAATTAAAACTACCATTACAAAAAATTACAAACAAAATAATCCACAATAATAAAAATGATTCCTATTCTAATACCCCATTTAAAAAAAAAAAAAAAACACCCCAAAATAAAAAAAAAACAATTCTATAATAAACTACCAATGGCCCTTTGAACAGCCAATATGATTTAAGCAGCTTTCATTCATATTGGCTGATTCAAATCAGCCAATAGAAATGAGAGCTGCTTAAATCCTATAGGCTGTTTAAATCAGTCAATAGGATTTAAGCAGCTCTCATTCCTATTGGCTGATTTAAATTTTTCAGCCAAAAGGAATGTAACGGTACCCAATATAAAAGGGGTACCTTGCATTGAATCCTTAGTGTGCGGCAGATGATTGCATGAAGAGGACCTACACGTCGGACCGATGGACCTCCTCCTGGATCTCCGCTTCCGTGCATTGACCGCTCCGTCTCCGCAGAGATGAAGAAGATGCCGGTCCTGCGATGGATGAACATAAAGCCACCTGGATAAAGATGCTTCACAGTGGGGATGAAGATCGTTCGCCGGACTTTAGCAACTGTGAGTACCGATTTTAGGGTTAGTGTTAGGTCTTTTTTTTTTTTTTTTTTTTTTTTTTTTTAGATTAGGGCTTTTTTTTATTTTAATGGGCCATAAAAAGAGCATGCCCATACAAATGCCCTTTTCAGGGCAATGGGTAGATTAGGTTTTTTTTTGTTAGTTTTTTTTTATTTTGTGGGTTTGGGAGGGTGGGGATTTGTAATGTTAGTTTGTTTCTGGGTGTCTTTTTTAAGTTTTTGCAAAAGAGCTGTTAACTTCATGGCAATGCCCTACAAAAGGCCCTTTTAAGGTCTATTGGTAGTTTATTATAGATTAGGGTTTTTTTATTTTGGGGTGTTTTTTTTTTTTAAAAATGGGGTTTTAGAATAGGAATAATTTTTATTTTTTGGATAATTTCGTTTGTTATTTTTTGTAATGGTAGTTTTTTTCTTTTTTTAATTTTAGTGTTTATCATTTTTTGTAATTGTAGTTTTAATTTTTTAGTAATCTTAGATTTTTTTATTCTTCAGTAATGTTAGGTTTTTTATTTTTAGTAATGTTAGGTTTTATTAGTTTAAGCTTAGGTTTTATTTTTATTTCACAGGTAAGTTTGTATATATTTTAACTAGGTAGTTAGTAAATAGTTATATTGAAGCTAGCTTAGGTTTTATTTTTATTTCACAGGTAAGTTTCTATTTATTTTTAAATAGGTAGTTAGTTAATAATTGTAACTTTAGTTTAGGTCTATTTTAATTATGGTAAAGTTAGGGGTATTAGGTTTAGGGGTTAATATAGTTTAATTTAGGTTGTTGCGATGTGGGGGCCAGCGGTTTAGGGGTTAATAGGTTTAGTTAGTGTTGGCGATGTTTGGGAAAGGCGGTTTAGGGGTTAATAGGTTTTGTTAGTGTTGGCGATGTTTGGGAACGGCAGTTTAGGGGTTAATAGGTTTATTTAGTGTTTATAATGCTCGTGGGATATTCCACTATCAGACGAAACTTGGCCAGTAGTCTTCTTATGCCGGCGTCAAGCGGAAATGATAGGGAATAAACCAGAACAGAGAAAGTTTGCAAAATAAGGTAAGCAGTACTCACAGTAGGCAGGGTAGTCTTTGGCGGCAACAGGAGGGAAATCCAGCAGTATGGCAGTTCAAGGAAAAACCTATAGAAGGAACGGAAACAGTCAGGAATCAGTAACAAAGGAATTGAGTGATATTACAGTTCAGGGATAAACCAATAGAATGGTCAGACAGGCAGGGTTTGGTAACAGTATAGCAATCCAATAATTCAAGGGTTAAGCAGGCAGAGTGGTCAGACAGGCAGAGTTCAGCAACAGTATGGCAATCCAGAACTTTAGGGGTTAAGCAAGCAGAGTAGTCAGACGAGCAGAGTTCAGCAACAGTATGGCAATCCTGAATTTTAGGGGTTAAGCAAGCAGAGTAGTCAGACAAGCAGAGTTCAGTAACGTTATATCAATCCAGCACATAAAGTTAATAGCACCCAGGAGCACAAACAGTAAAACCTATACTTGGGCTTGGATAGGTAGCAAGTGAGCAACTTACATAGGATCAAGATTTACGCCACAAGAGATCCTGACCGGCTTCAGAGGAGAAGAGACGTTTGGCGATGACATCACCATCGCACGCACACAGGAGCTGACTCTTCCCCTGGCTATAGCCAGAGCAGCAAGCACCGCATCCCTGGTAATAGCCAGAGTGACATGACATAGCCCCCCTCTCAAGGGTTCCCTCTGGGAACCAGAGTCGGCTGCAAAGGATGAGCAGCATGGAATCTGGAGTCCAAAGATGGAGCATGCACATCATGGGCAGGAACCCAGGAACCATCTGCCACAGAGTAATCCTTCCAATGTACAGGATACTGTAGTTGTCTGTGCCTGTATCTGGAGTCCAGGATTTTAGCAACCTCATATTCAGGGTCACCATGGACCAGGAGCGGAGGAGCTCGGAGCTGAGTATATCTATTCTTGATGAAGGGCTTGAGTAATGAGATGTGGAGGACTGGGTGTATGCGCAGGGTTCTGGACAAGGCCACTTTGTAGGCAACAGGAGACAGTCTTTTCAGGACTTTGTAAGGACCGATAAACCTAGGCCCTAATTTGTGACTGGGTTGACCTAGACAAATATGTTGAGTAGAGACCCAAACATATTCACTTACCGAAACGGCACGTACAGAAGCTCTATGATGATCAGCAAACCTCTTGTATCTGGAGACAGCTGAACGTTGCGAATACGTTGTCAATGAGCGGTGAGATTAGTAACGTGTCGTTCTGTAGCAGGAACCCCTGTGGACTGAGCAGAAAGAGGAAAGACACAAGGTTGGTAACCTGCTGCTGCTTGAAATGGGGAACATCATAGAGAAGAGTGCCAATGAGTGTTCCTTGCCAGCTCAACTAGGGGTAACAATCTCAGACCAGTTATTATGGAGAGAATTAACAAAGGTTCTGAGATAGGCTTCCAGATCTATATTTACTCTCTCAGTTAGCCCATTAGTCTAAAGATGGTAGCCAGAAGACAAGGAAACAGTGGTTCCAATCAACTTGCAAAAGGCTCTCCAAAAAGTAGAGATGAATTGTGGACCTCTGTCGGAAACTGAAGTCGTACCACATGTAACAGAAGAAGAGACGATAATTCTTGGGCAGATGGCAATTTCTTTAGGGGTACAAAATAATCCAGTCTGGAAAATCGATCCACCTAAACCCAGATAACCGTATGACGGTCAGAAGGAGGGAGGTCCACAATGAAGTCCATTGTTTTGTGTGTTCATGGTTGTTTGGGGATGGACAATGGTTGGAGCAAGCCAGGAGGCAAGGATCAGGGAGTTTTGTTGGCAGCACAAGTCGTGCAGGCTTTCACATAATCCTGAGCATCAGACTTCATAGTAGGCCACCATACATGTCGATAAAGAAGCTTAAAAGTCCTTGTCAAACCTGGATGTCCTGAAAGTCTACTATCATGAGCCCAGGATAGCACAGGAGTGCATAGGTTCAGAGGTACAAAGAAGATATCGGGAGCCATGGGGCTTCAGGAGGCTTTCAAGACTGGGCACGTTGCAGTCTTTGAAGAAGAGTGGTATTCAGTTGAGCAACCACACAGGAGGGGGTATGATGTGTTCAATAGGAGCTTCAGAGGAATCCCTAGACTGAGGAAACTGATGGGAAAGGGCATCAGCCTTCTTGTTTTTGGTCCCAGGAAGATAAGAGACCACAAAGTTAAAATGAAAAAAGAACAAGGCCCACCTGGCCTGTCGAGGATTGAGTCGATGAGCGTTTTCTAGGTACTTTAGATTCTTGTGGTCAGTGAGAATCTGAATGGGATTGGCGGTACCCTCTAGCCAATGATGCCATTCAGTCTGGGCCATCTTAATGGATAAGAGTTCACGATTTCCCATGTCGTAATTCCTCTCTGGAGGAGTAAAGCATTTAGAGAAAAAGGCTACAGGGTGCAACCTGGAGATTGAAGTATCCCTTTGGGTTAGAACTGCTCCAGCTCTTATCTCGGAGGCATCAACCTCTAAAGTGAACTGCAGGTCAGGATCAGGATGGCAGAGCACAGGAGCAGAACAAAAGACTTTTTTTCAGACGAGAGAAGGCATCTATGGCTTCAGGAAGCCAATGTTTACAGTCTTTGTTCCATTTTTTCAACACAGTGAGTGGAGCGACTATTAGGGAAAAGTTCTTTATAAACTTGCAGTAATAATTGGAGAACCCCAAGAATCTCTGTAGTTCCTTTAATGAAGTGGGTTGAGGCCTTTAATGAAGTGGGTGAGTTTAGAAGGATCCATGGCAAAACCCTCCTTTGAGATTACATAGCCAAGGAACTAGATTTGAACTTGATCGAACTCACATTTTTCCAGTTTGACTACCAGAGAATTGTCTCTAAGATGTAAAAGTACCTGTCTCACGTGTTCATGATGCTCCTTCATGGTGGAGGAGAAAATAAGGATATCATCCAGGTAGATGAAAACAGTGCGATTGAGGAGGTCACGGAAGACATTGTATCTTGATTTTGTGTTGAAGGCAGTCTTCCATTCATGCCCTGGGAAGATACAAATCAGATTGTATGCCCCACCCACGTAGGTCCAGCTTGATGAAGTAGCGAGCATTCTGAAGTGAATCATAAAGTTCAGAGATCAAAGGAATGGGATAGTGATTCTTGATAGTGATTTTGTTTAAGGCCCTGTAGTCAATATAGGGTCTGAGCCCACCATCCTTCTAACTGATAAAAAAGAAGCCAACCCCGGCAGGAGAGGAGGAAGGGCAAATGAAATATTTAGCTAGGTTCTCTTGAATATCCTTCTCCATGGAATTGGTTTCAGCTTTAAAGAGTGGATAAGTCCTCCCTTTAGGAAGTGGGGCTCCAGGAAAGTGGTAAATTTTGCAGTCGTAAGGATGGTGGGGTGGCAGCACATCAGCTGCTTTCTTTTTAAATACATTTGTGAAATCCGCATATACTGAGGGAAGGCTTGAAGGGGTCTGAAGGCTATGGGGATGGGGAGCAGAGGAGTAACCTTAGCAAGGCAGGAGTGGAAGCAGGAGGTACCCCAGGAGGCCAACTTTCTCTCAGCCCAGTCTAACTGTGGATTGTGTATACAAAGCCAAGGAAGACAAAGGATGACAGGCTGTGCTGGGGAATGATTGACATTGAACTGCAACTGTATGAAGGACTCCCACAGTCAGGGTTAGGGGTGCTGTTTCGAAATGGATTAACCCTGAACCAAGGGGAGTGCCATTCAGAGTAGTTATTTTGAAACAATGTCTTTTCTGCAGAAGAGACAACCCTGCATGAATCATAAAACGGTGATCCAAAACATTTCCAGCTGCCCCTGAATCAATGAAGGCTTGAGCATGGACAGAATTCTGAAGGAAGGTAAGGGTAACAGGTACCAGGATCCAAAAGGAGTGAGGGGATTTAGAAGTGATCATGCTTATAGGTACCCCAGTATTACCTACCCTCTAAGCATTGGCTTTTCCCAGCCAAATATCACAATTCTTTAGTTGGTGGGAGTTAGAACCACAATAACAGCATAGTCTCAATCTCTTTCTTCTCTGTCTTTCAGACTCGGTGGGTTTGAAGGAGGAGAGATCCATAGGTTCCTCTACCGAGGTTACTGGAGGTGCTGAGGGGGTAGAGGATAGTGTAGAGACCGAACGAGTGGGTGGATGAGAGGGAAGGATTGTACTAGTTCTGTCTCTCTCAGCTTGTCTTTCCTGGAAATGAGAATCTAAACTGATACAAAGTCTTATAAAGTCATCCAAGGAAAAAGGCACATCACTATATGTAAGTTCATCCTTGATGCGTTCATGCAAACTTCTCCTAAAGGCCAGCTTGAGAGCACTGCCATCCCAACTGGTCTCAAGTGCCAAGGTGCAAAACTCAATGGCAATATTGTTCTATTGCTCTGGTGGAAACCCTGGAGAGAGTACTCTGCAGCAGAAGCACGGCCAGAAGTCCCAAAGACAAAAGATAATGCAGAAATGAAAGCATCAGCATCGTTCAGGAGTTGAGCGTTCTGTTCCAAATGGGAAGAGACGCAGGCCAGGGCCTTGTCTTTCGATAAGGAAATGATAAAGGTGACCTTTGACTGATGAGACTAGAAGGTGTGAGGATAATTGCAAAAGTGTAGCCTGCGCTGGTTAAGAAAATCCCTGCAATCAGCAGTACCTTCATATTTGTCAGGCGATGGTATTCAGGGTATACTTCCAGAAGCAGGAGAAGAAGTTACAGCACTAGGAGCAGAAAATGGCGGTGTAACAACAGGAACGGTATCCCTCACTGTAAGTAGTGAGGAGAGCTTAGCGGTTATAGCCTCTAGTTTAGAAGCCACACATTGTAATTGTACGGTATGAGTTCCCAACATCTGTCCTTGGAGATAAACCGCTCTTGCTACCTCATTTGGGTCCATGGCCCAAGTATAATGTAATGCTCATGGGATATTCCACTATCAGACCAAACTTGGCCAGTTATCCCGGCGTCAAGCTGAAATGATAGGGAATAACCCAGAGCAGAGAAAGTTTGCAAAATGAGGTAAGCGGTACTCACAGTAGGCAGGGTAGTCTTTGGCGGCAACAGGAGGGAAATCCAGTGTTATGGCAGTTCAAGGATAAACCAATAGAAGGACCGGAAATAGGCAGGAATCTAGTGATATTACAGTTCAGGGATAATCCAAAAGAATGGTCAGGCAGGCAGAGTTCGGTAACAGTATAGAAATCCAATAGTTCAAGGGTTAAGCAGGCAGAGTGGTCAGACAGGCAGAATTCAGTAACATTATGGCAATCCAGTACTTTAGGGGTTAAGCAAGCAGAGTAGTCAGACAAGCAGCATTCAGTAACGTTATATCAATCCAGCACATAAAGATAATAGCTGCACACACAGTAACACCTATACTTGGGAAGTGATAGGTAGCAAGTGAGCAATTTACATAGGCGCAGGATTTGCGCCACAGGAGATCCTGACCGGCTTCAGAGGAGAAGAGACGTGTGGTTATGACGTCACCACCGCACACACACAGGAGCCCCTGGCAACGGCCAGAGCAGCAAGTGCCGCGTCCCTGGCAACAGCCAGAGCTGCGTGACAGTGATTCAGTTAGTGTAAGAGTTGTCGGGGAACTGCGGTTTAGGGGTTAATAGGTTTAGTTAGTTTTGGCGATGTTCGGGAACGGCGGTTTAGGGATTAATAGGTTTAGTTAGTGTCAGTGATGTCTGGGAACTGTGGTTTAGGGGTTAATAGGTTTAGTTAGTGTCGATGATGTCGGGGACCGGCGGTTTAGGTGTTAATAGCTTTATTTAGTGATTTAGTTAGTGTTGGCGATGTCGGGGAACTGTGGTTTAGATTAGAACAATGAAAAATTCTGAATATGAATAATGGATCCGAAAATTCGGAAACTGATTTATTCATTTTCATAATTTTTCGGGATTTTAATTATGGTGCCGATTCAGAAATTTGGATGCATTCGAATCTTCGAATCGGCCAAAATTTGTGCGAAAACTAAATTTGTACGAAACTAAACGCACATGTCTACTATGAGCCCAGCTGTTTGTAGATCACCTTCATAAGAGCCGACTACAACAGTGCAACTCTCGGCAGGGCCCTCTACCCATTTGATCCTTATAAATGTTATCTTGTATACCTCCTATGTTTATGGCTCTGTGGAATTTGTTGGCGCTTTACAAATATCTGATAATAATAATAATAATATAGCTATATAGGTATAGATATATGTTTTACAAAAAATTTAATTTTAAGTACTTTTACACTACAAAAAAAATGAGTCTAATCCACAATGCAACAAAAATCTACTGTACCCATAATGCCTTTGTTCAAATCAATTAAAAAGTCATATAAACAGATCTCTATGGTTTTGGAGCACAACAGATTAATTGCACATCCCCTGTTATTATCATTAAACACTGCTAAAAAAGGATCAATCAATATACAGACCCTCAATCTGTTATGTAATCCATAAACCCCCTATATCGCCATTTTGTTTGTCTCTAATAGTGTTCATTTTTTTAACTTATAATATCCTGAGATGAATGAGGCAAATAATGATTTTGTTTTGTATTCTAAGGTAACATTTCTTTCTTGAGTGTTAAGTAATCATTTTATGTTTGTTATTGCTCAAAAAAACCACTGACAATATTAGTTGACGTTCAGAAATCATTATTTCCCGAAAACAAGCCCAAGGTTGTAAGCAGCCCCATAGTTAGATGGGTTTATTCATGGAATTACATATATTAGACATAACTTAGCTTAAACTATTCATATTATACATTGTGATGTCTTGCTAAGCTGGTAACTTAAAGGGCCACTGTAAGTAAATATTTTCTATGCCTGTTACTAACTAACTACCCAAAATACGCTTTTTATCAATAGCATTTCATTAACATATCTCTACCGTATATCAGAAATCTTGTCTGCAAATTTAATTGTTTTCCACACCCACTCCGTGGGTATCCTTTGCTCTGTACCAATCCGTTTACAATACCTAGGTTCCAAAATGGCGCCTTAAACACAAAGTTATTGGTTTAAGTATTTTGAACATGCAGTGCTGAAAATAGTGGGCAGGATAACGTGACATCATCGGCGAATAAAAGATATAACTTTTAGAACGTTATGAAACTTCATTTTGGAGAAAATATAGGTCAGTAGGTTTTAATTAATGTTTATTAACTTTAATATGTTAGTTGTTTAGCTTAAAAATTATAACAGAAAGTAATCATTTAATGGTTAACATTTCTACTTGCTAACCTATCTGCTTTTTGACAGAGAGTAACACGTTTGTACTGTTAAAGATATTAAAAAACATGGTTTATTTAAGGTGCATTAGATACTGTTTGAACTGTTGTGCAGTAAACGGTTAACCTAGTTTATGCGCAGTGGGACTGTACAGAAATAAATCAGATTTTCATGATGATTAAATAAGGGCACATGTATAAGTATAGGGCCAAGAGTTGTTATTTCCTGGACAGTTTTATGTGTACACTGCATGGTATGTTTCTATTTAATTCCTAAAATGTGTTATTTATTAGAGTTAACATATAATTCATTCTATCATTAAACTCTGCTAGCTCAGTGAAACAGAATAATTTAATGCTCATTGTATCTGTTCTTTTATGAATAACAATCACTAACCTTTAATCAAAGTACTACTCGCTTGTTATATTTTTTTTGGATGAACCTCAGTTTATCTAAAGATTTATTTTTTATTTTGTCAAGTGAAGGAGATTGTGATCCCACATCTAAAAGTGAAAAATAATAGCTCCAGCAATGGCATGGTAGAGTAATACATAACTGCTATCTTTGTATTCCACTGTATATCTGCAGTAGCTGCACTGGAACATTTCACTGCCCTGACCAAGATTAAATAAAGCTCAATTTATCTTGTGAGATTTAACACAACTGCAAGGTTCATTATAGGAAGTTCCAAAAAAATGAAGTTACATTAAATGCTCTGCAGCTTGATTATGGTAATTTTCTAAATGTTTTCATACTTTAGTGAACTGAGTGGTAGCGCCCCCTATATATCAGTGCTCTTCCCAGGGCATGTCTAACAGCACACCACCCGATTTTGCTGACCACTCAGCTAAAATTTAAGCCAATGTTAAGGGGACAGTCTACTCCAGAATTGTTATTGTTTATAAAGATGGATAATCCCTTTATTATCCATCCCCAGTTTTGCATAACCAACATGGTTATATAAATATACTTTTTACCTCTGTGATTAACTTGTATCTAGGCTTCTGCAGACTGTTTCCTTATTTCAGTTCTTTTGACAGACTTGCATTTTAGCCAATCAGTGCTGACTCATAAATACGGGACTGAGCACAATGTTATCTATATGACACACATGAACTAGCATTGTCTAACTGTTAAAACTGTCAAACTGCACTGAGAACATAGCAAATTTGATGAATAAAGGAAATTGGAAAGTTGTTTAAAATTGCATGCACTGTCTGAATCATGAAAGTTTAATTTTGACTAGACTGTCCCTTTTAACTAAAATGAGCTTTTCAATGTTTTTTTGCAGAGATTATCATTAAATCAATTTATGTTGCATTGTACAATAAATTTGTGTTTTTGATAGCTTAATTAACATTAAAAAATACAGAACAATTTATAATATAGCAAATGTTTACACTGCCCCTACTTGGCTACTTTACATTGCCACCTGGCTTGCAAACTTGTCTGTGGAGAACACTTTACATTGGCATTTTCAACATTCCTTGATGGCTGAGAAGGAGAGACAATGCAGTATAAAATAGCATGCAAGTTTTGTAGACTTTCATATATTGTAATGTGTGTATAGCATACCATCCAACATTTTCTAGACACTATCATGGGTATTGGTGGCTATGTCAATATATATACAGAGTATGTAAAAAGTGCTTTACCTCTCTAGGTCTTGCTAAAATCAGTCCTAGGCTAGCAGCTTTAGTCTTAGAACTATGCTGTATAATTATTTATGCACATGCATACTAATGAGCAAAGCCAGTATTGTTCCTCAAAAAAGGTGGCTATCCTAGACTGAAAGCAAAAATAAATTTCTATAGTGATGAAAACGCTGCCTTTTTTGTGCTTAAAAAAGGTTCCTCTATAATAAATCTCACATTTCTCATTGTTTAAACATACTGTAGATACACAAACACTGATTTTGATGGCAGATAAGAACCATAGACCCAACAAGTCTACCCACATTTTCTATAAAGTGTCCCTTTAATTAGTCTGTAGGATAAGATTATGCTTATGTAAGGCGAATGTAAGATATCAATATTAGTGGTGAACTATAGTTTCACTAAACAACCCAGTTATATCAATAAAACCTTAAAAAATTGATATTAAGTGGATACAGTGGAAGAACAGAAAACCAGGTTGCGCCTAATTAATCTTATCCTGAGTATTCAGGACAAAACTAATTGTCTAAAAGTGAAAATATACAACTAAACTAAATAGTAAATAAATATTTGAGGAGGTAAAATTTGAGGTGGTAAAATTTAATAAAATTGTAAATAAATAGAGGAGGTGAAATTTATAAAATATGGTTTATTACAATATTTATGAAACAATGGATATTCCTTAATATTAATTTTCTAAAAGTATTTATACTAAAAACATTTAGTTTATTCTAAAAGTATTTATACTAAAAACATATATATACACAATATTTGGGAAGAACAGATATAAACATATAGAAAAGTTAATATAATACAGATACAAATGGTTAATTTAAAATTTGACTGGCCAATCCAACTTTAGTTTATATAATAAATCCTTTAATAAACTGGACACATTGCATCAGTAACCTAAGGGAACCATTCGAGCAATATATGCAATAAATCAAAAGATAAATATATAAATATAGTATATAGTTTATAAATCAAATGTGTGTAATTGTTCAAATGTTGTTGTGTAATTATTCTAATGTTGTTGTTTGATAAAACCATCCATCTGACAGATATAATGAATTTCAATAATTATGCTGTTTTGTGGTGTATCTTTCTAGCAGTTCAATTCCTTGTGTTTCTTCGTATATACTATTTGTCCACTTCTAGCAGGATAAGGCAAGAATCACTTTCCCAAAAGTATTCAGAAAGATAATTGTCATATAATTAGTTCCAGGAGATGTATTCAGCAAATACCGGTATAAGCTATTATTTCAAAGTAATCCTTCATGAGGAGAAATTTAATGTAAGTCTTATTTTCAAATTTGCAGGTAGGAGCGTTATCCTAGGTCCATATAGAGATATTTATTTTGAAAGCAACCACTCACTTGCTTAGTAGCGTCTTGTTTTCACGCTAGCGGTGGTTGATTCAAATCCCAGGCCGGTCCGTCTCATACAGTCATCCGTCACTTCCTGTTTAACAGTGACTCGGTATCCTCACAGTGGATATCCCCAGACTGATGTGTCCTCAAGATTCGGAAAAGTTTGCACGCTACGCGTTTCAGCCGCTACTGCAGCCTTTCTCAAGCGATTTTGATTCTTAGCCTCATTTAACCTGCTCTTTTATAGGCCATAGTCTGAAAATTTTAATTGAATAATTGCGATTTAGATATAAATCAATTTATCAATTCGATGAAAAATGGAAGAGAACGAAGAGACCTAAAATGCTAGTCAATAAAACAGTATAGCAAACATAAATCTTTTTGTCTATTCTTCAAAACTTATTTATTTCATTTGTTTTAAAGTCGTAAATAAATATTTGTTCAAAAATAAATATTTCTCCTACATTGGTTTCGAACTCGTGGTCTTATAGTTGAGAGAGTGATGTTCTCTCCACTGAGCTATATATAAGTCAATTAAACCTGTTGATATTTATAGTATTTGAAGCTCTATGTATGTTGTTTCTCTACCAAACTTATTTCCCTTATTTAATCCTAATAATTATAGTTCCCCCTTAATCTGGGTTTATTAAAACAGCATTTCTAATGTTTTTATAAGAAATGACCACAAAAAGGTTGAAACTCATAATAATAATAATTCTTAGTTGGGAATTGAACTCATAGACTCCTGGTTTGAGGGATGGTGGTCTTACCACTGGGCTAACAGAAATAGCATAGTAAGAGAGTATTTTCATATATATATTGTAATAAAAATTTATTTATTTGTATTATTTGAAGTCATAAACAAATATTCGTTCAAAACTATATATATTTCCTACATTGGTTTCGAACTCATGGTCTTACAGTTTGGAGAGTGATGTTCTCTCCACTGGGCTATATATAAGTCAATTATACCAGTTGATATTTCTAGTGTTTGAAGCTCTATTTTTATTGTTTCTCTGTCAGACTTTTTTCTTTATTTGGTCCTAATAGTTAGAGTTCCCCCTTGATCTGGGTTAAAAATTAAAAATTAATGTAGAAAGGGGGTTAAGTGGAAATCTATATTTAGTCCTTTCGGGTGTTTGGTCTCTAACTCATATATCCACTTATATTCCAATTTTAAAAGCTCATTTTGTACATCTCCACCCCTCCAATCTGGGTTTAACTTATCTATGGCTATGTATTTAAAATGTTTCAGATTACAATTATTACAAGCTAAAAAATGTCTTGGTACAGGGAGGTCTTCATTTCTTTTTTCTGTAGCATTCTCTATTGATAAAATATGTTCCCTCACTCTTTCTCTGACTGGTCTTGTGGACTCTCCTATATATTGTTTTCCACATTTACAATTGATGAGGTAAATAATATTTTTATCTGTACATCTTATTAAGGACTTTATTTCGTATTCTTTACCAGTAACGTTCGAATGGAATTTTTTCTTTTTCTCGGAATGTCTGCACGCTTTACATGCTAGACATGGAAAGAAACCTTTTAGATCTTCTCCCAAGAGGTCTTTATCCTTTTTCATATTTCTTTTTCTTCTTAAATCTGTTGGTGCTAGTCTGTTTTTTAGGTTATTAGCTCTTCTGTATACTATATTTGGAGCTTCACCTATCACTCCTCTTAGTTTTTCATCTAATTTTAGAATATTCCAATGTTTTTTTATAATCCTCTCTACTTCCTTATAGTTGTTATTATATTGGGTAACCAATGGTATAAAAGGTTTCTTTTCTGTTTTTATTTTCTCTCTTTTTGACCTTTGTATGATGTCTGTTCTATTTATTTGTTGTATTTTGCTGATCTCTTTATCAATAGCATCACTTTTATATCCTATTTCTGTAAATTTATTTTTAAGGATAGTGGATTGATCTAAATAATCCATTTCACTTGTACAATTTCTTCTTATGTGTAATAATTGACCTTTTGGTATATTATTTTTCCAAGTTAGTAAATGGCAGCTTTTTGCGTGTATGTAATTATTACTGTCAACTGGTTTAAAGTGTGTTTTTGTTTTAATTTTGTCATTATCGATAAAAATTTCCAGATCTAAAAATATTATCTTTTCTTTACTAATCTCATATGTGAATTTTAAGTTCAAATCGTTTTCATTCATTTTGTTAAAAAAAGACTCAAATTGAGATGTATTACCTCTCCATACCATTAAAATATCATCTATATACCTTTTAAAGGAGACCAGGTTTGCTCCAACCGCTACATTGGTTAAAAATTCTGTTTCCCAGGATCCCATAAAAAGATTTGCGTAGCTTGGAGCAAACCTGGTCCCCATTGCTGTTCCACAGATTTGGTCATAAAAAGAGTCTTCGTAGTAAAAATAATTATGTGTTAAAATAAATTTAATACTTTCTAAAATAAAATTTCTATGTTGTACTATTACTTCTTTATCGTTTTCCAAATATTGTTCTACTGCTTTTATACCATCTATATGTCGTATACACGTATAAAGTGACGTCACGTCACAGGTAACTAGCCACATGTTTTCATCCCATGTAATATTCTCTAAAAGATTTATTACACTTGTTGAGTCTTTGAGGTAACTGTCCAATTTAGTCACATATTTTTGTAAATATAGATCAACGTATTCGGATAAATTTGAAGTTAGTGAACCTATACCAGATACTATTGGTCGACCCGGTGGGTCTATTATAGATTTATGAATTTTAGGTAAAATATAAAATAAGGGAATTTTAGGGTGTTGTGGTAAGAGGTATTCAAATTCTTTATCATTTAAAATCCCATTGTTCTTTGCTTCAGTTAAAATCATTTTTAATTCTAATTTATAAAAGCTGGTTGGGTTCCTCACACATTTCTTATACGTCTTAGTATCTTCTATGAGTTCGCTACAGATTTTATCATAGTGCTCTTTATTAAGTAGGACTATCCCTCCCCCTTTATCAGCAGGTTTTATAATTATTTCTTTATTTTGTTCTAAAATTTCAAGTGCCTCTTTTTCTTTTTTATTTAAATTGTAATCATTTCGATTCAATTTTGGTTCTTTCATTTTCTTTAAGTCGTCTAATACTAGCACCTCAAAAGTTTCCAAAAAAGGGCCTTTCTCATGTTTGGGATAGAATGTTGATTTCTTTTTAAGGCCTGACTGTCTTACCATATTTGTATGGCGGATATTCTCTTCTGTAATAGTTTTTTCCACAGGTGTCTTTGAAAAATATCTCTTTAAAGTAAGTGATCTAATGTATTTTTGTACGTCTATATAGGTATTGAATTTGTTAATCTTCTTACTAGGGGCAAAGGATAAACCCTTGCTTAGAACATGTTTTTGTTCTTTAGTCAAATTTATGTTACTTAAATTATAGATGCCTTTATAGTTTGTATTAGTATTCTCAGTGGTTGTCTCTACATTTAGTGTCAATTCATTTGTATCTCTATCGTTTATTCCTACTGGACATTCAAGTATAGAATTAACTACTTTCTTTTCTTGTCTTTTGGTTTTACATAATAATTTTCCTCTTGTCCCTCTCTTTCTGACTCCTTTCTTTTTCTTGAATTCTTGTTCTCCCTCTCTGGGGGTATTGGCTCTCTGGTCTTTTGTCCTACTCCTAAAAAATCTCTATTCTCGATGTAGTGCTCCTGGTTGTCTGTCTCTGTATCTATATGTCTAAGTGGATCAAACCTATTATAGGATTCATAATTTCTATTTTGTGTTGATCTGTTTTGGGACTGGAAATTTCTATATTCATTTTCTTTTCTGGTGTGTTCTCTGAAATTTGTATTTCTACTCTCATAAGAATAGAATCTTCTGTCATTATAATCCCTATCCCAATGGTTATATTGACTGTTCTGTCTTTCGTTCATTGGATATACATTTTGTCTATAATTATATTGGTTTCCGAAATTTTCTCTATATCTATTATTTCTATTGTGACTATCATACTCATTAAACTTGAAATAGTCATTATATCTATTATCTCTATTACTATTATAAGGTGTAAATGTTGTACTTCTATATTGGTTTGTATTATTAGTGTTTGTTTGAAGGTGACCATTAGATTGCCTTTGGTTATGGTAAGATGGTCTCCATGGTATGTTAATATCACGATCCTGATCTATATTTCTTTCTTTATTGATAGTGATATTATTTTTGGCTTCAGTGTTATCAATATATCTATTTGATCTCCAAAAATGTGTACTGAAATATTTGTTTCCCTCCATCCCTTTAAATTGTTTGTAGTCTTCTCTATCCCTGTCAAATTTTATCTTTTTTATGTCTAATAATTCTTTTTTAGTCCTATTCATCATCTCTTTTATTTTTAATTCTTTTTCAAGGTATTCTTTATCTGATTTATATTTCTGCAACTGTAATTCTAATTCATTAATTTCATTGCCTAATTTTATTAGTGTGTCCCCTCTATATTCTTTTATCAATTCCATCAATTTAAGAGAGGCATTTTCTAGAATATCTCTCCATTTTTTAATGAATGTTTCATCTTCCACTTTAAAAGAACATTGTTTCTTTATTCTTAATCCACGTGGGATCCATTTCTGTTCAATGTATTTTGTAAGAAAAGCATATTCTATTTTTTGTCTCATTTCATTTGTTAGTTTTGTTTCTAATTCATTCATTATTTTCTTAATTATATCCCCTTTATTTGTTGTAGTGATCAATTCTATAGTCTCAGTAATATTCTCATTGCTACTTATAATGTTTTCTTCAAATATATTATTCAGACTGTCATAAATAGTTGTTCTTAAATTAAAGACATCTGAATTGTTAGTCATGGTGATTATAATATTAAGCTAACTTACACTAATACAATATCTTGGTAAAGATTTTAGTGTTTTAGTATGTAAGGCGAATGTAAGATATCAATACTAGTGGTGAACTATAGTTTCACTAAACAACCCAGTTATATCAATAAAACCTTAAAAAATTGATATTAAGTGGATACAGTGGAAGAACAGAAAACCAGGTTGCACCTAATTAATCTTATCCTGAGTATTCAGGACAAAACTAATTGTCTAAAAGTGAAAATATACAACTAAACTAAATAGTAAATAAATATTTGAGGAGGTAAAATTTGAGGTGGTAAAATTTAATAAAATTGTAAATAAATAGTAGAGGAGGTGAAATTTATAAAATATGGTTTATTACAATATTTATGAAACAATGGATATTCCTTAATATTAATTTTCTAAAAGTATTTATACTAAAAACATTTAGTTTATTCTAAAAGTATTTATACTAAAAACATATATATACACAATATTTGGAAAGAACAGATATAAACATATAGAAAAGTTAATATAATACAGATACAAATGGTTAATTTAAAATTTGACTGGCCAATCCAACTTTAGTTTATATAATAAATCCTTTAATAAACTGGACACATTGCATCAGTAACCTAAGGGAACCATTCGAGCAATATATGCAATAAATCAAAAGATAAATATATAAATATAGTATATAGTTTATAAATCAAATGTGTGTAATTGTTCAAATGTTGTTGTGTAATTATTCTAATGTTGTTGTTTGATAAAACCATCCATCTGACAGATATAATGGATTTCAATAATTATGCTGTTTTGTGGTGTATCTTTCTAGCAGTTCAATTCCTTGTGTTTCTTCGTATATACTATTTGTCCACTTCTAGCAGGATAAGGCAAGAATCACTTTCCCAAAAGTATTCAGAAAGATAATTGTCATATAATTAGTTCCAGGAGATGTATTCAGCAAATACCGGTATAAGCTATTATTTCAAAGTAATCCTTCATGAGGAGAAATTTAATGTAAGTCTTATTTTCAAATTTGCAGGTAGGAGCGTTATCCTAGGTCCATATAGAGATATTTATTTTGAAAGCAACCACTCACTTGCTTAGTAGCGTCTTGTTTTCACGCTAGCGGTGGTTGATTCAAATCCCAGGCCGGTCCGTCTCATACAGTCATCCGTCACTTCCTGTTTAACAGTGACTCGGTATCCTCACAGTGGATATCCCCAGACTGATGTGTCCTCAAGATTCTGAAAAGTTTGCACGCTACGCGTTTCAGCCGCTACTGCAGCCTTTCTCAAGCGATTTTGATTCTTAGCCTCATTTAACCTGCTCTTTTATAGGCCATAGTCTGAAAATTTTAATTGAATAATTGCGATTTAGATATAAATCAATTTATCAATTCGATGAAAAATGGAAGAGAACGAAGAGACCTAAAATGCTAGTCAATAAAACAGTATAGCAAACATAAATCTTTTTGTCTATTCTTCAAAACTTATTTATTTCATTTGTTTTAAAGTCGTAAATAAATATTTGTTCAAAAATAAATATTTTTCCTACATTGGTTTCGAACTCGTGGTCTTATAGTTGGGAGAGTGATGTTCTCTCCACTGAGCTATATATAAGTCAATTAAACCTGTTGATATTTATAGTATTTGAAGCTCTATGTATGTTGTTTCTCTACCAAACTTATTTCCCTTATTTAATCCTAATAATTATAGTTCCCCCTTAATCTGGGTTTATTAAAACAGCATTTCTAATGTTTTTATAAGAAATGACCACAAAAAGGTTGAAACTCATAATAATAATAATTCTTAGTTGGGAATTGAACTCATAGACTCCTGGTTTGAGGGATGGTGGTCTTACCACTGGGCTAACAGAAATAGCATAGTAAGAGAGTATTTTCATATATATATTGTAATAAAAATTTATTTATTTGTATTATTTGAAGTCATAAACAAATATTCGTTCAAAACTATATATATTTCCTACATTGGTTTCGAACTCATGGTCTTACAGTTTGGAGAGTGATGTTCTCTCCACTGGGCTATATATAAGTATAAAAATGTGTACTGAAATATTTGTTTCCCTCCATCCCTTTAAATTGTTTGTAGTCTTCTCTATCCCTGTCAAATTTTTTCTTTTTTATGTCTAATAATTCTTTTTTAGTCCTATTCATCATCTCTTTTATTTTTAATTCTTTTTCAAGGTATTCTTTATCTGATTTATATTTCTGCAACTGTAATTCTAATTCATTAATTTCATTGCCTAATTTTATTAGTGTGTCCCCTCTATATTCTTTTATCAATTCCATCAATTTAAGAGAGGCATTTTCTAGAATATCTCTCCATTTTTTAATGAATGTTTCATCTTCCACTTTAAAAGAACATTGTTTCTTTATTCTTAATCCACGTGGGATCCATTTCTGTTCAATGTATTTTGTAAGAAAAGCATATTCTATTTTTTGTCTCATTTCATTTGTTAGTTTTGTTTCTAATTCATTCATTATTTTCTTAATTATATCCCCTTTATTTGTTGTAGTGATCAATTCTATAGTCTCAGTAATATTCTCATTGCTACTTATAATGTTTTCTTCAAATATATTATTCAGACTGTCATAAATAGTTGTTCTTAAATTAAAGACCTCCCTGTACCAAGACATTTTTTAGCTTGTAATAATTGTAATCTGAAACATTTTAAATACATAGCCATAGATAAGTTAAACCCAGATTGGAGGGGTGGAGATGTACAAAATGAGCTTTTAAAATTGGAATATAAGTGGATATATGAGTTAGAGACCAAACACCCGAAAGGACTAAATATAGATTTCCACTTAACCCCCTTTCTACATTAATTTTTAATTTTTAACCCAGATCAAGGGGGAACTCTAACTATTAGGACGAAATAAAGAAAAAAGTCTGACAGAGAAACAATAAAAATAGAGCTTCAAACACTAGAAATATCAACTGGTATAATTGATTTATATATAGCCCAGTGGAGAGAACATCACTCTCCAAACTGTAAGACCATGAGTTTGAAACCAATGTAGGAAATATATATAGTTTTGAACGAATATTTGTTTATGACTTCAAATAATACAAATAAATAAATTTTTATTACAATATATATATGAAAATACTCTCTTACTATGCTATTTCTGTTAGCCCAGTGGTAAGACCACCATCCCTTAAACCAGGAGTCTATGAGTTCAATTCCCAACTAAGAATTATTATTATTATGAGTTTCAACCTTTTTGTGGTCATTTCTTATAAAAACATTAGAAATGCTGTTTTAATAAACCCAGATTAAGGGGGAACTATAATTATTAGGATTAAATAAGGGAAATAAGTTTGGTAGAGAAACAACATACATAGAGCTTCAAATACTATAAATATCAACAGGTTTAATTGACTTATATATAGCTCAGTGGAGAGAACATCACTCTCCCAACTATAATGTAGGAAAAATATTTATTTTTGAACAAATATTTATTTACGACTTTAAAACAAATGAAATAAATAAGTTTTGAAGAATAGACAAAAAGATTTATGTTTGCTATACTGTTTTATTGACTAGCATTTTAGGTCTCTTCGTTCTCTTCCATTTTTCATCGAATTGATAAATTGATTTATATCTAAATCGCAATTATTCAATTAAAATTTTCAGACTATGGCCTATAAAAGAGCAGGTTAAATGAGGCTAAGAATCAAAATCGCTTGAGAAAGGCTGCAGTAGCGGCTGAAACGCGTAGCGTGCAAACTTTTCAGAATCTTGAGGACACATCAGTCTGGGGATATCCACTGTGAGGATACCGAGTCACTATTAAACAGGAAGTGACGGATGACTGTATGAGACGGACCGGCCTGGGATTTGAATCAACCACCGCTAGCGTGAAAACAAGACGCTACTAAGCAAGTGAGTGGTTGCTTTCAAAATAAATATCTCTATATGGACCTAGGATAACGCTCCTACCTGCAAATTTGAAAATAAGACTTACATTAAATTTCTCCTCATGAAGGATTACTTTGAAATAATAGCTTATACCGGTATTTGCTGAATACATCTCCTGGAACTAATTATATGACAATTATCTTTCTGAATACTTTTGGGAAAGTGATTCTTGCCTTATCCTGCTAGAAGTGGACAAATAGTATATACGAAGAAACACAAGGAATTGAACTGCTAGAAAGATACACCACAAAACAGCATAATTATTGAAATCCATTATATCTGTCAGATGGATGGTTTTATCAAACAACAACATTAGAATAATTACACAACAACATTTGAACAATTACACACATTTGATTTATAAACTATATACTATATTTATATATTTATCTTTTGATTTATTGCATATATTGCTCGAATGGTTCCCTTAGGTTACTGATGCAATGTGTCCAGTTTATTAAAGGATTTATTATATAAACTAAAGTTGGATTGGCCAGTCAAATTTTAAATTAACCATTTGTATCTGTATTATATTAACTTTTCTATATGTTTATATCTGTTCTTTCCAAATATTGTGTATATATATGTTTTTAGTATAAATACTTTTAGAATAAACTAAATGTTTTTAGTATAAATACTTTTAGAAAATTAATATTAAGGAATATCCATTGTTTCATAAATATTGTAATAAACCATATTTTATAAATTTCACCTCCTCTACTATTTATTTACAATTTTATTAAATTTTACCACCTCAAATTTTACCTCCTCAAATATTTATTTACTATTTAGTTTAGTTGTATATTTTCACTTTTAGACAATTAGTTTTGTCCTGAATACTCAGGATAAGATTAATTAGGCGCAACCTGGTTTTCTGTTCTTCCACTGTAAGATTATGCTTATCCCTGGTATTTTTGAACTCCTCTCCGGTGTCTGTACTTACCGTGTCTCATGGATGCTTATTCCAATAATCAACAACAGTTTTGTAAAGAAGTTCTTCAGCAAATTAATCCTGAACCTACTACCCTTCAATTTCAAATCAGGATCCCAGTAAAGATCTTTTTGTGAAAAATACTTACAGCCTTAGTTTTATTAAGAAAAAAAGAAAGAAAAAGTACTTATGGCAGCACTCTTGCCTCGCACCTTTTATTCAAAATAGGGACGGATACATAAGCATGTACCCCTCCCCACTAGTAGAGAACAACACACAGAAACAGTGGATTTGAGTATCTAAAGATTTTAATAAACCAGAAGAAGAGGAACATACAACTAAGACCTCAAATATATCACATGATGTAATAAAACTTTTTAATGTGTACTTATTATCAGAAAAAATCAGATCCCTGAGAAATATTAAATAAGACAAAATGTCCTTAATCAATGAATTACCACACTTTAATGACAAAGAAAACACTCCTACACGAACCGTGATTCATAAAGTGATCCAAAAGTTGCACAAAATTCATCCAGTGAATCGCTATTAAACATAAAGTCCAATTCGTATGCGATCAGCTGTTGGGACTGAAAATGTTCTCTTGCAGAGGCTATGTGGCAGACAAAGTACAAGGTCTAGATATATTACACCTATGCTCCACGACCATATCAAAGGGGAGTCACCTGACAGGTAAAGCTCTGCTACTTATGCTGTAAAGCTATCACTTAAAATACCAACAAGCTAGACAGTTCAGCAGCCGGAGGAATTCCGGAACGCTAGCACCTGACTACATCAAACCCCAAATGATTGAATGTGCTGTGTATAAAGCAGGAGACTAGAGCCTTGAATTACCTTTGTAAAGCTTCATGAGCCGCCACATCAAGTTTCTCTGTATAAACAGACATCCTGTAGAAAGTGCTTGCTAAATTCCAGTGTCCTTTATTTCTTCCATAAAGCTGTTAACTCAGAGTAAAGTGTAGCAAAGATAAACAATATTCCAGGGAGCCGACACTAGAATGCCAACGATCGTTTCACCATCTGGCTTCATCAGGGCTTTAAATGGGTTGGTATCTCCTGGGGGGGTTATTGAACAGTGGGACTTGTTTGCTAATGTGTAGCAATACCTAGGCTCTCGCCCTTTCAGAATGTAACGGCCTTATCTCAGTGATGCAATCTCTCGAGATTACGCGCCCTTTTGGTGACTGGCACAGTGTACCTCGTGACGTGTTCGGTTACTTTGTTTCTCAGTTCCGTATACTGACTGTGTGCAACAGAGAGAGTCTGGCTTGTGAGTTGTCTGGTTCACAGGAGGGGGCGAGTGCCCCAGCCATTGGGAGTGTAAAAAGGGTGCCAGTTAGTTTTTGTCATTTCTGTAATCCTAAAATTATGGAGGATTCTGATATGTTAGACACGGATGTCTCCGATACGGAGAATGCATCTTGTGATGAATATGAAATGGCCGGGGTAATCAATGCCCATCAGTTATGTTCCCATTGCTGTTCTAGAGTACTCTCTTCTCCCAAATCAGGGAGCTAAGAGTGCGTTAAAACATCCGCCTCCGATGTTTCCATATCCCGTGAGGCGCGTGCCCCAGACCCTTTCTCGGCTATGCAAGCAGGTGTCCCTATGGCCTTTACTCCTTCTCCAAATGGTGGCTTGTTTCCTTCAGAGGTTACGGCACGGTTCTGCATGTCCATTTCTATGGCGTTGACTCATTTATATCTCCCAAGTGAAATATTTCTAAGATACTGTCCATTTTCTGTTAACCAGGGCCCGTTGGGCTTGTGATCGCCTGATTCAGTTTAGCCTTCTGGAGAAGAGCTGGCCTCTGAGGCTTCAGGGACCCCAACCTTGTGGCCAGGCTCTTTTGTTGATTCGGCGAGAGATGATTTTGCCTTCCGTTATAGGCTGGCACGTCTTTGTGTTTTTTTAAGACATGTTTTGGCAATGTTGGAGGATCCCAGTCCAAGTGGGCCGAGGTTTCCGAGGCCTTAGATGCTGGATGGCAAATTGGATATGACATTTGGGGATGAAGCCAATCTCCTTAACGTCTCCGTTATATTTTTTCTTTATGTTTCGGTTCCAGTTCTGAGCTTGGGTGAATGGGGCCTCTGATCGGCTGGTCCCCTTGGCATTCTCATTCACCTTGGTCATTCACAGAATGAATTCTGCCTTCATTTTATTTTGATCCAGATGGATGTGTTTAATTTGTTTTCTCTTAAGCTAATGTATGTTAGATTTTTGTTCTGGAGAACGTTCTTCTCTGGAACCGATACTTGGGGTGCGTGTGCAATTCCTCAGAAGTTGCGCACTTTTTGAATAATAGAATTATGTTTTCTAGTTCATTTATCGATCCTTCGGGTCTAATTTTCTTGGACCTTGGGCAGTTCTGGAGTGTCCTTATACCAGGCAGGTACTGGTCGGACGTTTTTTGGCTGTTACCTGGGTTCATGTCATGTCAATCATGGTGTTGATTTAATCAACCGGATTCTGAATGTCACTTGACCAATTTCTATGGACTCCTGGTTCGGATCCTATCGAAGTATGAGGCCTACTGTTTAAATATAACCCCTCTGATTGGAGAGTTGTAAATACCAATCTAAGGTCGACTGTTTCGGGCTACTTGCCTGGGATACGGATCTGTTTTTTGCAGACGTCATCATGGTTCTTTCAGGTCCCTGGGGATTCAGAACTGTAATTTCCATTCCTTTGGAGTTGAGAGATGTGAGTGACCTATGTGGTCTGGTGTTCCGAATGGTGAACTATTTGCATCTTCACTCAAAGTTCTTACGGATGCTGACTCTTTAGCCTATTAAACATTTTCTTACGGTGGCGGAGTCTCCTTCCTTCCCGCCTTGGTGGATCATCTGGTCTGGAAGCGCAGGCAAGTTCTTCTTCCTCTGCTCAGAGTTGCGTTACTCTAAGAGGTGGTGTGCAGGGGTTCCCTGCCTTCTGCGGGGAGCTGCAAGTCTCCAGCTTTTACCCTGTTATAGAGGTTTCTTTTTGGAAGATCGATCCTACAAGGATCTCTGGCTGTTGTCTCTTCCATATTATACCCTTAGTCTGACCACTGTCTTGACGTTTGGGTGTTTCTGCATCCTCATTGCAACTCTAGCCTTGGGACTTAACAGTGAAGAGTCGAGGTCGGTTACAGACGGTCGCCCTTCTAGGGTCAGATAGTTGACCATTTATCCTCGATGTTCAGTTAGGGCTTTGTGGAGGATGCCTTACGTCTAACTCTTTGGGATGGCAAGCAAGGTCTGAGGTTCTCATTCACCTTCGGGTGTTAGTTGCTACCTTGCCAGTGTGTGTAACACATGTTAACGCTTGTCTATGAGATTTCCTTGCGATCCAAGTGCACTAAGTGCCGAAATCTTAAACTGTTCAGGAGCTCTTTCAGACTCTTGGGTTTGAAGCTGTTGCTAGATCGCTAAGTCTACGGACTTTATATGGTGCACTCCTAATCGTAGGAGGCAGCTTAGGGTTCCTCTGGAAGTTAGATCTTTCGATCATTTCTGTTTTTCGAGGACCCTGGCCTAGGTCCATGTTTCTCCCTAGATGGGTGTGGACGGTTCGGTCTTACCTTAGCTGTTTGTGGTCCTGTGTGCCTGTCTCAGAGGGGGGCAGGGCTCTGTTTTTCGTGGGAGATGTCTATCTGCCTGTGGCTTGGGCTCTAGGTCTTTCTGATGGGTCCCTACTGGTCTTCTGGCGCATTTAATGTTCCTGTAGACTCCAGGTGTCTTTCAACTGGATTGGCGATATGGTCGAGGGGTCTCGCCTCTATGGTAGGGTGGTTTTCCGTTGCCTTCGTTCCCTTCCCTTCCAAAGCAGGGATTGGGTTCTCCTGGTTCGGATTTACCTTCGTTTCTGATTGTGTCCCACGATGGCTTAGTGGTAAGCTATGTTTCCTTGAAAGCTGAAGGTCAAGAGTTCAAATCCAGCTATGGCTATGTACTCTTCATAATACAAGTCCTACAAATATCCTTGCCTAAAGCAGCTTTATATGGTCTTTTCCCTTCTTGCATATTCAGAATCCTGGAAAAGGAGATGCGATGTAGTGACTGGTTCCACCATTCCTGCAGAGGGAGGCTGAGGGTTTGAACCCTGTTGGGGCTCCTGCTAAATATTGGATTCTTATATATAGATGCTGGGGGTCTGAGGGCCCCCTTTCCTTGGGAAGTGTTCCTTTTTTGGGGAAGACAGCAGTGTAGGGGGTCTTGTACCTGCCGTGTACAATGCCTATCCTGAATCATGGTAGCATGCTGTTTGTAGTAGCGGTCAGAGGTCTACCCAGGGGCTTTGTTCCTAGTTGACCCTTCCTTTCTCTTCCAGAGGTCTGGGACTCTTGTCTTCGGTCTTGGACTAGCCTTTGGGCTGGGTCCATTACACTGGAAGGAAGCTTGGGGATCAGTTATCTATGTAGTTTTGACCGTTTTCTTCCAGAGCCGGTCCTCCCCTTTGGTGGGAGGACTTTTGATGGTACTGGGAGGGGACACTCCTTGGAGCCCGGTATTCGGAGGGCTGTGAGCATTTAGAAGGTTAGCAGTTTGAAACCAGCTGCAGCTATTTGCACTTTGAATGTGTGCTAGCAGGCTTAAAACGCCTTTTGGTGTTTTGGGTTTTGTGATGGTTGAGTCAGCTTTCCTGTCTGGAAGCTGGTCATTGAGAGTTCCTGTTCAGATGGTTTGGTGTTCTCTCGGAGAGCTCTTTCCTAACTGCTGGGATAGTTATCCTATTGCCGCTGTCTCTGCTGGCCTAGCCTGCAGGTTTCGATCTGATACAAGGCAACAGGGAACTCTTGTTTTTCTGGAGTACCTTAGGGTATGTGACTGGATCAGGGATATGAGGGTGTCCCTCGAGTCCTTTTTGGGGCGTGCGTCCCTGTGTATGGATCTCTTTTTTATCAGTCCTTGTGTTTCTAGGGAGTTCATCTCCCTGGGCGCTGCTATCATAAGACAACCTTGGGTTGTTCTATGTTTGTTGAGCCATGTGGAATGATCCTTTGGATTTTTCCTGGGAATCTGTTCTCCTTTTTGGGGGCAGATAGTGGTCCATTTCTTTCGGCCGGGTACCTTCATGGGAGTCATGACCCGCGGGGCTGACTCCTTGGAGGCTGTTTGGGCTCTACATACTCTGGGACTGAGTGGTCTCTAGTTCGGCTTTGCTGGCGGTGTAACTAATGTGCAGTTACCTCGGCTTCGGGTTTTCAACTGTGTCGTTTTTATTTTTATACGGTGTCGGATAATTTCAGGCTGTGGTGCCTTTCGTACCCACTCGTTGTTTGCATTCAGTGTCCTCTAGCTTGGGTATTGTTCTCCCAAAAGTAATGAATGCAGCTGTGGACTCTTCCCGTTTAAGAAGAAAAACATAAATTATGCTTACCTGATAATTTTCTTTTCTTCTGACGGGAAGAGTCCACAGCTCCAGCCCGTGTTTTTATCTATGAGGAGTTGGTAATATTTTGTTCTTCTGGCACCTTTTTTCACCCTGATATTTCTCTAACTGTTCCTTGTTCCCTTGGCAGAATGACTGGGGAATGAGGGAAATGGGGAAGGTATTAAAGCCTTTGCTGGGGTGTCTTTGCCTCCTCCTGGTGTCCAGGTTCTGTATTTCCCAAAAGTAATGCATGCAGCTGTGGACTCTTCCCATCAGAAGAAAAGAAAATTATTAGGTAAGCATAATTTATGTTTTTAGCTACCAGGCTGCTTCCCCTGTAGGAATCATCACTTGAGCACAAACAAGATTGAGCCACTAACATTATTTATAACTTAGAACTAAATCCAATTCTCATTGGTCAGCCATGCCTTTCTTCAATCTGAGGCTTTAGAATACAGGGACATTTTGTTAGTGCCTTGGCTGCCTTTGTTTCATTTACCAACACTAGTCATCACTTTAGGTATCATTCACATTCGTGGTGCCACTTTTGGTATACATCTCTACTTAGAGTGCTGGAGAAGCTTGGTCCTAAATCGTTCTAGTCTTTGTATTCTCAACAATATCCTTCTAGATTGCTGTATCTTTATTGCTCTCAGGTATTACAATGTCACAGGGTTGTTCCTTAATCGCTCATCTTAGTGTTTATCCACTTTACCATTTTATAGTTATTTAGTAACTAGATTTAATTAATGTTAATGTTTTCCAGTCTTTTACTTTTTCTGGGTTCAAATAAAAAGTTGGTTCCATCATTGTTGTTTGCCTTGTCATGTTGTTTGTCTTATATTTGTATTTTATTTTCTCACAATTTAGACTATTGTCTTGTTTTTTGAAGTCTGGATAGATGTTGTAGATTTCCTTCATTATATATCTGATTTTTTCCATTTCAATTTCAACCATTGCCTCCCCTCCATTGTGTTTTTCAGCTCTTCAAGGTAACTTGTGATTTATAGTCTCTAATAATTTTTTTTTGCTTGGCTTTTTCCCCTTAAAGGGACATGAAAGGCAAAAATCTTCTTTCATAATTCAGATAGAACATACAATTTTAAACAACTTTCCAATTTACTTCTAATATCTAATTTGCTTTGTTCTGTTTGAATCCTTTGTTGAAAAGTATAACTTGGTAGGGTCAGGAGCTATTAGCTAGCTGCTTATTGCTAGATGCGCACATACGCCTCTTGTTATTGGCTTACTCATGTGTTCAGCTAACTCCCAGTTCTGCACCCTCAATAAAGGATACCAAAATAATTAAACAAATAGATAATAGAAGTAATTTGGAAAGTTGTCTTCACTTGAATGCTTTATCTGAATCATTATAGAAAATGAGTCTTGATAAAGGACCACCAGTGAGGGCCAAAATGCGTTGAGTCATTGGTAAGCCTTATTCCACTTTTTATTCTTGAATGTTAGCTGTATTGCACTATTTTGTTATATGTTTTGCAGGTTAATAGTTGAAAATCACGATTCATCATCTAGGAGGAATTCTACACCCCACAGAGGGATCATAATTTACGAATAACACTTACAATTATATATTTTTTTCTCTTTTTTTATCTGCTTTTTTCATTTTTTGAAGTTCTAATTTTTGTAATTTTTGTTGCCAAATTCCTTTTTAATTTTTGATGTTCACATTTTACATTTTTGGTATTTTTCACTTTTTTAATTTTGATACTTAGTTTTTTCATTTTACACTTCTATTTTTTGGAGCACTATAAATACACATATTGTAACACCACATCTGACTTTGGTTGAGCATCACTACCACCATTTGGAACACTTCAGTTTGGAACACACACTTGGAGTATTGCACATATGTTTTCCACATATTGTTTTGAGGATTTTGAGTGGAGCTCCAATCTGTGACCTTTTTTTTATAAGGTGCACCTTAGAGAGCCTAGACTGAGTTATTCCCTTTTTAGGTAACTATTACAATACATTTTATCCATTTTGTTGTATTTTATGTATTTTTATTGTTTTATGTATTCTTGTAACAGGGTTTTATAGATATTTTATGCTTAATCCGTTGTAATAAATTTTACTTTTTACAAAACACAGCCTCTTTGGCGCTCTCTACACAATCTCTTTCCTGTGCCTCTGTTCCTTTAGGGTGGGCTAGTACACCCGTGTATCAGAGCGACAGAGGCTTTTCCTAAGCGCTTTATCTCACAACATCTATATTATCATTATAGAAAATGTTTTGGTTTCATGTGCCTTTAAGTACCTTAAAACTGTTTCAGAATTAAATCTACTTTGTATGCTTCTCGAAAGATCTCCTGGAACAGGAACCTCACATTTTTTTCTTTTATCATTCTTTCATGATTCTTGCATGATTCAAAATATACAATATTAAACAACTTTCCAATTTATTTCTGTCATTAAATTATTGTAGTACCCTTTGTTGAAGAAGCAGCAATGCACGACTGGGAGCTCGCTGAACACATCTGAGGAATCAATAACAAAAGTCATATGTGTAGCCATTAATCAGCAACTAGTTCCCAGTGGTGCATTGCTGCCCCTGAGAATAATTAGGCATGCTTTTCAACAAATGATACCAAGACTACAAAGAAAATGAAATATTAGAAGTTAACTGGAAAGTTTTAAAATCAAATGCTCTATCTGAATCATGAAATTTTAATTTTGACTTAACTGTACCTTAAGGTTCTGGTTTGTAGTGGCTAGCTCAGTGAAAGATTGAATTGTTTAAGGTCATATACGTACATGCAACTCCTTAAAGGGACACTAAACCCAATTTTATTATTTTCATGATTCAGATAGAGCATGCAGTTTTCAGCAACTTTCTAATTTTCTCCTATTATCATTTTTTCTTCGTTCTCTTGCTATCTTTATTTGAAAAGCAAGAATGTAAGCTTAGGAGCTGGCCCACTTTTGGTTCAGCACCTGGGTTGCACTTGCTGATTGGTGGATAAATGTAGCTAGCAAGCACTATCCAGGGTTCTGAAACAAAAACAGGCTGGATCCTTAGCTTAGATTCCTGTTTCTTTCAAATAAACATAGCAAGAGAAGAAAGAAAAAATTATAATATGAGTAAATTAGAAAGTTACTTAAAATTGCATGCTCTATCTGAATAATGAAAAAAAAATGGGTTTAGTATCCCTTTAAGGCTTAATACCACTGTTTATGGCAATCACAGGACGTGTCTGGGTAATCTGGCTAAGCTGATTATCTGCCTTCCAACCCAAACCCCCAAAGCAAGAGAGTTTAAAACAAGTAGCCCGCCAGGGGTGGGGGACAATTTTTAAACTCTCTTACTCCCCAGACTTTTCATTGTTGAAAAGACAAATGTATGCACCACACTTTTAGTTTCCAGGCACAGAGTTTGGGATCTGACACTTCCACGTATAGAATCAAAGAAGATAGCTCCAGCCTTAGATTTGTTTAAAAAGGGACCATTATTTCTCTTTCGTGGTCCAAAGAACAAACTAGAAGCAACAATGTTTCGGGCCTATCCGAGGTCTTTAGTCATGACATGACTAATGACCTGGTATAGGCCCGAAACATTGTTGCTTCTATTTTGTACTTTGAACCACGAAATAGAAAAAAATTCCCTTTTCCGAATTTTCATTCTTGCAGGTTTAATGGATGAGTTTCTGGGATCACTCTTTATTTGTGGAGATGAGAAACAAGAGATTGCTTAAGTTTAGTTAAATGTTAACCGTATTTTAGATCATTCTGTGACTGGTGGACTTAGTTACTCATTCTAGATTGTGTAAGTCCACAGTCTTTTGGATTCCAGTAGTGAATGGTGGGCATTGCTGTTTGCCTTTAAGATTGACTGTCTTCGTTCTTTCATGCATGAGTCATGGCTTCAGTTTGGAGCGAAAGTCCAGAGGAATTGATGGTTAGACTGGAGGAAAGATAAGGGGGAACTTATGAAGGCTATATGGTTACCTTTTTTAGAGCTCTCCTTGTCCCAGCAGACTGTAAGAAAAGAACTTTAGAAGATTATAGCTTAGTGGGAAGGAAAGGTAGAACGTTCTCCCTGTGGTTGCAATTAATGGAGGAGGAGAAGAGGATTTTGATGGTTGGGCTAGGGACATATTATTACTAATAAATTTTAATTTAAAGTTAGTGTGTTTTATAAAGTCATTAACAAACATTTCTATGCTCTGCTCTGTTACCCAATTGTCTTTGCTTATTGTATTGTGTTTTGGTCTGGGCAGATAAGAGTATCAGAAATACAAAGAGCTATATATTACTGATGCAAGCCAGAGGGACTATTATCTTGGTTCAGGATGTGAAGGATTGATACCTACATTATGTTATGATGCTCAAAAAAAGCATGGGTGGAACACTATTTATCACTCCCACTAGTGCTCTAACTGCGCTAGAAGTAAGCTTTTTGCAGGCATGGGGTAGCGTACATATTAAAAGTTGAAATAAAAAGTTTTTACACGTGCTCAAAAAGCAGAAGTTGGAATATTGTGACGTATTAACGTATTCCCCATAGACTTCAATGGATTGCAAAATGTAGAGAAAACACCCAGTCATGCAAACCCCATTGCATTTTCTCAAGTGTGCTAGCCCAACATGAAATATGAATATTTCACATTCTAGTGTTCTTCACATAGCAGAATATGTTCCATTTATTCATAAAAACATCTTTCTACATATATCTGATGGTTTTTAGATAAAATATGTATCTATACCTATATATATTTTAATATACAGTATCCCACAAAAGTGAGAACACCCCTCACATTTTTGTAAATATTTTATTATATTTTTTCATGTGACAACACTGAAATTACACTTTGCTACAATGTAAACTGAGTGTACAGCCTGTATAGCAGTGCAAATTTGATGTCCCCTCAAAATAACGCAACACACAGCCATTAATGTCTAAACCGTTGACAACAAAAGTAAGTACACCCCTAAGTGGAAATGTCCAAATTGGGCCCAATTAGCCATTTTCCCTCCCCGGTGTCATGTGACTCGTTAGTGTTACAAGGTCTCAGGTGTGAATGTGGAGCAGGTGTGTTAAACTTGGTGTTATCGCTCTCACACTCTCTTATACTGGTCACTGGAAGTTCAACATGGCACCTCATGGCAAAGAACTCTCTGAGGATCTGAAAAAAAAGAATTGTTACATAAAGATGGCCTAGGCTATAAGAATATTGCCAAGACCCTGAAACTGAGCTACAGCACGATGGGCAAGACCATACAGTGGTTTCACAGGGCAGGTTCCACTCAGAACAGGCCTCACCATGTTCGACCAAAGAAGTTGAGTGAACATGCTCAGCATCATATCCAGAGGTTGTCTTTGGGAAATAGATGTATGAGTGCTGCCAGTATTGCTGCCGAGGTTGAAGGGGATGGGAGTCAGCCTGTCAGTGCTCAGACCATACGCTGCACACTGCATCAAATTGGTCTGCCTGACTGTCGTCCCAGAAGGAAGCCTCTTCTAAAGATGATGCACAAGAAAGCCTGCAAACAGTTTGCTAAAGACAAGCAGACTAAGGACATGGATTACTGGAACCATGTCCTGTGGTCCGATGAGACCGAGATAAACGTATTTGGTTCAGAAAAGCGTGTGTGGCAGCAACCAGGTGAGGAGTACAAAGACAAGTGTGTCTTGCCTACAGTTAAGCATGGTAGTGGGAGTGTCATGGTCTGGGCCTGCATGAGTGCTGTCGGCACTGAGATGCTGTAGTTCATTGAGGGAACCATGAATGCCAACATGTACTGTGACATACTGAAGCAGAGCATGATCCCCTCCCTTCGGAGACTGGGCCGCAGGGCAGTATTCCAACATGATAACAACCCCAAACACACCTCCAAGACAACCACTGCCTTGCTAAAGAAGCTGAGTGTAAAGGTGATGGACTGGCCAAGCATGTCTCCAGACCTAAACCCTATTGAGCATCTGTGGGGCATCCTCAAATAGAAGGTGGGGGAGCGCAATGTCTCTAACATCCACCAGCTTCATGATGTCTTCATGGAGCAGTGGAATAGGACTCCAGTGGTAACCTGTGAAGCTCTGGTGAACTCCATGCCCAAGAGGGTTAAGGCAGTGCTGGAAAATAATGGTGGCCACAAAATATATTGACACTTTAGGTCCAATTTGGACATTTCCACTTAGGGGTGTACTCACTTTTGTTGCCAACGGTTTAGACATTAATGGCTGTGTGTTGAGTTATTTTGAGGGGACAGCAAATTTACACTGTTATACAGCCTGTACACTCACTACTTTACATTATAGCAAAGTGTAATTTCTTCGGTGTTGTCACGTGAAAAGATATAATAAAATATTTACTGAAATGTGAGGGGTGTACTCACTTTTGTTGGATACTGTGTATATACAGTATATATATATATATATATATATATATAGATAGATAGATAGATAGATAGATAGATATAGATATATACAGATATATATAGGAATATCTATTTATAAATACTTATAACATATGCCTTTATGTGCAGAACAATGGAAGTTGAAATGTTTACAGTACATAGACAGTTAAACACTTTATTAAATATAAATAATGCATAAATATGATTTGACATGTTTTCAGCTACTTGACTGCAAAGCGCTTCAATGCATATATAGATATATGTGTGTATATATTCACATATTAATATATAAATACATATATTTCCCCTCAACACATATACATATATATATATATATATATATATATATATATATATATATATATATATATATATATACATATATATATATATTTAGAGATGTATATGTATGTTTCTCTATGTTAAAGCAATTTGCAGTCTTTTTTTTCCTAACACCTGACACCTCATATCTTTGAGCCCTTTAATGTGCAATATTTTTTTTAAGAATTAAACAATGTTATTCTGAATGTAAATATTTTTTATTTTCCCCCCTACTTTTTAGTCGAGCGTAACAATTAACCAGAACTCTTTACTATCAACTTGTAATACGCGTGCTACTTCTGATGCACGCAAAAACCTGTGATATAACCATTTTCGCTTGTGCGCAACAGTTAGAGCCACACTCGTGATCTAGCCCTATGTCAGTATTATTTATTTTCTTTATTTTTTTTTTTTAAATGGCAACCTATGCTGTGATTAAGAAATATGGATGTATATAATAATTGTGCCTGCTTTATTTTTATCTTAGGTATTTCTGTGGTTCACATAATATAAACCTTCATTCTGAGTGTCAGGGTTGGTTTCTCATCAGTAGAACAGCTAATTGTAGTGAACTGAGAAGTCAATTATCCTTAATTCTGCAGCATTTAAAGTGTTTTATCTCACAAGTGGACTGTCCTAGTGACATTTAAATAGGTAACAGCAGCAGAGGAAATGAGACCTAGTCAGGGATGAAACCTTTAGCAGAACTGAAGTCATATGCATTTTACATTTCCATAAAAGCTGTGTGATGTTTGAGACTGCAGTATCTTTGAAACTGTGTCCCGCATATGGATGAACACTTCAAGGCTATTATTGTTTCAGACTATATTAGAAAATGGTGTATTAATTACTGCCTGAAGCTATTTCACAAAGAGTTGAGAAAGGCATTACTGTTAACAAAGGTTGTCAGGGTCTGAGGCCAGGATGCACCAAGCTAAGTAATGTACTTCATAAACATTGAAAGTGAAGGGTAAAACGCTTCTTTCTGCCTCCTTAACTGTGAGATTAAACACTTCAGACCATATTTGATCTTCTGCTTTCTTTAAAATCGTGAATAAGGTATGTGACCCCTTCAATGCATTATCTTTGGTACGATTGCATGAATCCTATACACCTTAAAAACATTATCACTCATTTCTTTTGGTTACAAACATTACTGTCAATCTGCAGCCATCTTGTCTGCAGCCATCTTGTTATTTGCTCTAAGAGGACTGGAATATTAAAAAACATAAACAGGCAATTATTTATAATATGAGGGTGTGTCCCAATTGTTTATGGACCTAAGCAAAATCTAATAGGGTGAGTAGTCTAATAGTTATGTTGCATTTTCAGGGCTCAAACATATTGCTGATTGACACCCCCTGCTAGTGGCCGCGAATCTGCATGGGGCGGTATTGCACCAGCAGTTCACAAGAACTGCTGGTGCAATGATAAATGCCGACAGCGTATGCTGTCGGCATTTATCGATGTGCGGCAGACATGGTTCGCTATAGTGGATCATGTCTGTCTGCACATATATAAATAGACCTCATAGACATTTACTGTGTTTCACACTTGTTTTTATTTTGTTGTGTTTTATTTTTTAAATTGTTGTGGTTGTAATTGCTTGATACAGCAATACTTTCTAGTTTCATGTGCAAGATTCCATTTACTGGGCACTTAAAGTGATAAGAAACCGAGAATATTTCATTCATGTTTCAGATAGAGCATGCAGTTTTAAACAATTTTCCAGTTTACTTCTATTATCTAATTTTCTTTGTTCACGCTCATGTTATCCTTATTTGAAGAGAATGCCCAGGTAGACTCAGGAGCTGCAAAGTACTACTGGAAATTAGCTGCTGATTGGTGGCTGCTGAAACATGCCTCTTGCCTTTGGCTTCCTGTGTTCAGCTTGTTCCCAGTAGTGCATTGCTGCTCTTTCAACAAAGGATACCAAGAAAAAAAAGCAAATTTGATAATAGAAGTAAATTAGAAAGTTGTTTAAAATTGTATGCTCTAAAAGTTTCAGTTGCATGTCCCTTTAATTAACATATCTATAGATGTTAATGGGAGGGATCGCCACTAACTATACATTAGGAAAAATAGGTGAAGCTATGCTTAAAGAACGTCTGTCACTCACTGCATTTAACACAAACCCATATTCACTAAGAATTTAATGAAATCACCAGAGGAAAAAAAAAATTTCTAGTACCTTTTTGATACCATGGAATTGATTCACTCCATTTGGAAAGCTACATTGTATTCTACTGATTAATTCTGTAGCATAACAATTGTTTTTTCTTGATTCAATGGAAAGTACTATGAGTTCTGGGTGAATCTAACCCACTAAATTGAAATGCATTTATCCATTATAATCCATTTAAGGAAACACAGCTCTAGGGAATTAAAAATGTGAAAATCCCATGCAATTTTGCTTTAAGACATATTTCTAGCATCTGTGACTGTGAAATGATATCTAATAACTACCACAAGAAAATAAATAATGTAAAATAGGAATATGCAGATACCTTGTTTTGAAGGACACTCGGTGTTCCTGCCAAATGAAATTGCACTCCATATAGGGTTATTTCTTCACATGCCTTATTCTATTCCTTACTGTGACCCTGTCTTGTAAAATCAAACTGCCTGAAGTATTTAACTGTGTTTGACTTTGAAAATTTTACTTTTTTGGGAATGATTTGTAAAAGCAAGAGACACGCAAAGTGTGACAGAATCTGTAGCAAATGTACGAACACAAGTTTTAAATGCTGTTTAAGAGCTTGCTAGCGTCACTATGTATATTGTAATAAATCAGAGTGAATAAAACCAAATTCATCAGAATTTCCATGGAAACATATGGTATAGAAGAATGGGCAATTGTTGGCATTGTTTTCTAAACCATTCCAATACATTAGAGAAATCACTCTATTTGTGTACATGAAATAACAGGAAAACTTGTTAAAGTATATATAAAAACTATATATAAAAGCATCTGACAGGCTTTACAAGATATGTTGTGAACTGACTTAATACTACATATTTCCCAACTTTTACCACTTGTCTACTGGTAGACCTAGGTTGAGGGAGGGATACTTGTGGTTGGTGCCGGCATACTTGTGGTTGGCACCATGATCAGCAGAGGTGGGGGTCGCAGGTTTTTGGTGTGTGTGGGCTGGAGTGGAACGTGATTAGGGTTAGGCAGAGTTGAAAATGGTCATGAGCAGAGTTGTTGAAGTCCTTGTTCCTATGGGTAGATTTTTCTAGGAATTCAAAAGCTGAATGAGTAACAGAAAAACAGAACTCTCAAACCGTGACAATCCTGCAAAATGTGGAATGGTTGGGTGTTGTTATATTGATAGTGGTTGTCTAATATATTTACATGTAGGTTTTTTTCTTTTAAAATTATATCAGATCATAATGTATGCAGTAAACAATTTGAAATCGGTTTGATTAGTCTTTTATTTTTTTAAATGTCCAAAATTTTCAGAAATGAATATTCAGATGTCCGTATTTAATTCATGTACAAGTTTCATAGCTTAAAAATATGATTTCTGCTATAATTCTTTTTTTTTTTTTTTAGTAAACCAAGAAACATTTATATTTATTAAGATGTGAACTGAACAGAAATAGTGCATGTTAGAAAGGGAGAAGCTATGTACATAAAGGTTAAATCAAATAGTAGTTAAGACACAATTTCTGATATGTATGTTAGTTATTAATTCTTACTTATAATATAAACATCCACACTAGTCTCGCTGGATAGAACAAAAGGTTGTTCCACATCTCACAGTCATGTCTCATTATTTCAAAGCGGACAAGGTTTTTTTATTTTATTTTTGCCTTGTTTCACTTGACCTGTTTTTTTGTGCATATATTAGCATGGACTGTTTTCTATAGGGAGCTTTCTTTTTTCTTCATTGTTTTTTCATTTTAATTAGTTTGTTCTATATGGGTTTGAGGGCATTTGTGTGATGCTGGTATCCATCACAGTGGATCTTGTTTTATTTGTGGAGAGTTGAACGGTTACCAGATTGATGTTGCCCCTTTGATTTTAGTGATTGAGAGTGAATTGCAACTTGCAGATGTGATGAGCGGTGGGAAGGCATATTCACAAATTGCATAATTTCAAAGGTACAATGCTGTGGTGACTTTTATTCCACCTCAAGGATGGTGCTACAATAGAGGCAGATTAAGCAACTGCCTAAGGACACCCCTGAAGGGGAGAGGCACAAATTTGGTGCATGACAATTTTTTTTAATGTGTATATTTTATTTTATTGCTGCCTAACTTTGGCTTCATATTAGATGCCATATGTGGTGGCATAATGGCTATAAATTGAGGGAGCTAACCTGAAATATAAGAAGGCAGAGAGTGCAGGGCAGCTGGAAGCATCTGGCTGAAATATCTTACTGCACAGGCCCTGCTCTCTCTGCACAACATTAGCAGCCTTCTACCCCACAGCCTCATTGGTATTGCTGGGGCTGATGGGCACTTGTAGGAGCACTGACAATCCTCCAACTTTCAATATTCTGCAAGATATCACTGTACTATCTTCTCCTGCATGATTCCTAAACATTAAAGTGTACAGATGGCCATAACCATTATTTATCACCACTTGTTCTATTTCAGTGTATAGATACTTGGAGTAATTATACAGTACAGTGTGCTCATTTTCAGTTTTTACATGTTTTGTATCATTATGCAGCACAGAGTGTTCACCATCAGTGTATAGCCACCCCTCATCATTATACAGTGCAGCATATATGTTATCGGTCTATAGGTTATCTTCATTATTATACAGTGCAGTATGTTTATTATGGCATAGATTCCTTGCATTATTATATAGTGTTATAAATGTATAAATGCCATTATCATTACTATACATTGACACCTGTCCAAAATAAGTATAATGCATACTGGTCCCCTGGTCAAAAATGGCTTGTACTGCAAGTTAAATATATACTTAGGAATTTTGTCAAGATGCATTTGCAGCTTCTGAGAACTTGCAGTTCAGGCTTGCCTGTTGGGGGTGATTGACAGGCCCTGCTCTCACACAATTGGTTGCCCAAGAGCAGGCAGCAGGATTGAACATCAGTCTTAAATTTTGCCAAGTGGCAATTGCAAGTTGACAGGTTTGCGACCTTGTCCACCTTCAGCCTGAAACATATTTCTTTAAGACATGCTAGTATCAGTCTATGTATAATGGTGAAAAGGGAAAAAAGTAATCCTGCCTCCAGGTTCATGTGCTTTATATATTGTCACCACTGTTTGATTAATTATACAGAGCCACTACTGATTTTCTATGTTGTGCACACAGCCAAGAATTTGATATGATGATGGAAATCTATTTTCTCTATCAATATAGATGAAATAATGTCTATATCTGCTTAATACATCACTAGAACATTTTGTTTAGAAGCAGTAATGACAGAGTGTATAATTTAATGGAGGGGGTGGCAATATGTGTCTTTGCCTGTCTAACCAAAAATCCATGTACCGGCCCGGTCCCACCAGATTTTAGTTTAAAGGGGCACTAAAGTGAAAAATAACATTTTATGATTAAGATAAAGCATGCAATTTAAAAACACTTTCCAATATACTTATTATACCATTATCAAAACATGCACATTCTTTTTATATGCACATTTTTGGAAGCTCCAGCTCCTACTAAGCATGTGCAAAAGTGCACACTATATACGTATATGTGCTTTGTGATTGGTTGATGGCTGTCACATGATACAGTTGGAGAAAAATTGGATTAACTTTGAAATAAGCAGTAGAATATTTTCTGTCAAATGTTAATGTCAAAGTAAATGCTATTGCATTGTCTTTTTTATTGTATATTTATAAATGATTAAATTATACTGTATTTTAACTAATACGTTTTATTAAATCTAGGCTAATGAGTGAGGGTTTTTTGCATTTTACTGTGACCTGTGAGAAACCTTAATCAATCCCAGGGACTTCCTCACCATCTTATATTTTACATAGGAAAGGCTGCATTTATAATTGCAACTATTTAAATTGGTTTTCCTAATTACATTATTTGCATATAAAACATAACTTCACATTATAAACTGACCTAATATTTGATAACATTAATTATAATAAAGTTTGCAATGTAAATAAGTGTTTTGTTCACTTTATAATATAGATTTCTATTTTATTTGCTACTACTGTAATCATTGGTGAGATTAAAAGTATATGAACATTAAAATTAAACTTTCATAATTAGGATAGAGCATGTGATTTTTAAAGTGAATGTAAATTTTGATGATAAAGTGCCCGGTTTTTAAAAATTCAATTAAAAACAGGGGCACTTTAATTCATCAAAATTTACATTTCACTCGTGTTGTGAAAATACTTACCTTTTAATCTTCACAGCCACTGCATCGCTTCCTCCGCCCGTCGCAAAGCCTCTTCCTGGGTCTAAAATGAGAAATCCGACTTCCTCCAATCACGGCACTGAATCAGACACTGATTCCCCCGGGGGGGGGGAAGCCATGATTGGAGGATGACCGATCCGTCATTTCTGGCGTAGGAAGAGGCTTGCGATGACCGGGGAAAGCTGGAGTGGCTGTCAAGATTAAAAGGTAAGTATTTTCACAACACGAGTGAAATGTAAATTTTGCTAAATTAAAGTGCCCCTGTTTTTAATAGAATTTTAAAAAAACGGGCACTTTATCATCAAAATTTACATAAACTTTAAGACACTTCACTTCTGTTATCAAATGAATGTACTTTCTTCTCTTGGATGTAAAGCATATGTACATATTCTCAGAAGTAGCAACGCACTACTGGGAGCTAGCTGGTGATTTGTGCCTACACACCAGGGACACCCTTAGCATTTGTGAGTCCCTGGGCAAGACAAATTTGCAGGGCCCTACAGCCCAGCGCTCCTATTCCCCTCCCCTTGTATGCCCTGCTCCCTGTATGGTCCACCCCTGTCCCAACATTCAGTGTTACCTATATAAAGAATAACAGTATGTATTACATCTCCTGATACCATAAACTCTTCTTCATAAAATAAATATATTATATACATAGCACCTTCTCGTACCCTCACCCTGGCCCCTCTCACTCTGCCCAAAGGGCAGGCCTGCTACACACATATGCCTCTTGTCATTGGTCAAATTTATTCAACTAGCTCCTAGAAGTGCAGTGCTGCTGTGGAGTTGGTTTTACCTAGGTGTTTAATCCATTTGCAGGAGTTAAACACATAGGCCTGAATTTAACAAAGTCTGCCGAACCTGATCCGACAGTGCGGATCAGGTCCGCCAGACCTCGCTGAATGCGGAGAGCAATATGCTCTCCGTATTCAGCATTGCACCGGCAGCTCACAAGAGCTGCTGGTGCAACGCCGTCCCCTGCAGACTCACGGCCAATGGGCTGCCAGCAGGGAGGTGTCAATCAACCCGATCGTATTCGATCGGGTTGATTTCCGGCGATGTCTGTCCGTCTGCTCAGAGCAGGCGGACAGGCTATGGAGCAGCGGTCTTTGTGACCGCTGCATCATAACTGCTGTTTCTGGTGAGTCTAAAGGCTTTCCAGAAACACATGCCCAGAAGCTCACTACGGAGCTTGTTAAATGGGCACCATAGGGGTCAATCACTATCTTTTAGAAAATCTTAGCAAAGGATTTATCTTTAAAGAAATCCCCTTAGACTTTAATGGTGAATTTTGTAGAAAAATCATTAGATAAACTTGGGACGGACACCAAGCAAGCAATAGTGTAATATTAAAATGCTGTAGCCTGTAACATAATAGAACATTTTGGGCTAGATTACAAGTGGAGTGCTAATTTATTGCATGCCCCTAAATGGGTCAATTCATCCGTTTACGGGCGCACGATAAATACCCAGCCATTACAAGTGGCTGGTTATTGCTACAGCGAGCTCGTGGTAGCAATTAGTTAGACCTCTGGTTAACTTAAAAAAAAAAACAATTGCCCCCAAAATTAAGAATATTTTTTTTTTTTATTAAAAAAAGGAAAGCCTTTTTTTTTTTTTTTTTGCAAAAAGCAGTTATGAGGGGTTGAAATTGGTGGGAGTGGGGTATTAGAAAAAAATAAAACGGCACTCAAACATGCCTTTACATAGCGGTCTATGGGAACTGGGTGTTCCCTGTAAATATATATATATGCTTATATACATATATATTTATGTGTTAATATGTGTATACACATATTAACACATAAATATATATGTATTTATTCATATATATATGTATTTACAATCTGCTGACCATCACTGCGTGACTCTCCCCCTTCGCTGTGCTAGTCCTTATGCCGTGTCTCACGGCTTGAGAACGTGGCTCCCATTGGAGCCTATAGAAGCGCACACTTGTGAGTGCAAAGTTTCCGTGCAATGTGAACGCAAGGTCACATTCACTTTGCACCTAACTTGTAAAGCCAGCTCACATTTGCGTGCGCTGGTATTACTAAGGGGAGAACAAATATCACTTTCACTGAAGCGAAATCTTGCCCTTCATTTATAATCTAGACCTTTATGTCCCTTATATATATACATACAAAATGTAATGTAAAGAAATAACATATTCATATCCTAATAAACTGCCAGAGATTCTTATTCTTCTCTACTGCTGAAAAATATTGAGCTTCTGAGTTTACAACAGGATTTTTTTTTTTCTGTTTTAATTTTCCAAGGGGGCCTCACAGAGCAGTCAGGGCTAAAATCTGAAGTTCCATTTTCAATAGAATCTGGCACAATATTTTCCTTTAAAATATCCACAGCATTAAAGTAGATTGCTGGTTCATCAATATGGCCAATTGCTCTATCTTAATTACAGTTTTCAAAAATATATTTTCTACCTTGTGGTTTGTTTTTTTTTAGATTTTAGTTGATGCAGGTTTCAGTTAAGACCAACAGATGGCAGACTAATGCAGGAAGCAATATATTGTTCTATAGTTCCTTTTTACATGAACATTAAAAAATAGAAGCTCTGATAACATTGGAGTAAAAAACCTTACTGTTTAAAGTGAATATGTAAGTCAAAATCTTTATTTTAAAGCAAGAGAAGCATATGGTACACAGCAAAAAGCTGTTCACAATTGATACAGCAGTAAATCATCTAGTTTAAAGGCTGTGTGATTTTTAAATAAACTCAGGTTTACAGTATGTTTACCATACAGAAGTACAAACGCATGTGAGAATGTGTATAGCCAGGTGTCCTTGTACAGATTTGCTTTCTGTGATAATAGAAATTGAGCTAAGGCCTGAAACAGTTCTTCAGACCTATACTGCCTGATTATAAATGGCATGACGATTTTATACTCTTATATGAAATGTTATTGAAACTGTATCACAGTTTTGTCTGTCTGTGCTAATTCAAATATTTATCTGTAAGCAACTGAAATATTGGCAATACAGTTGACAAAGGGAAGTATACTGTGGGCAAGATTGATCAATCTGCAAGCAGACAGGATTCACATGTTGTAAACCTGTCCGCATTTGATTGCAGATTGTGGGGAGCTTTTGATCCCCATATTTAACAGTGCACGGGCGAACGCTTGTGCGAATCCACCTTCTACCCTCACGCAAACCAATTGAGTGAGAGTAGGGCTATTCAATCACCCAGGTTAAATAAATACGGGGTGATTTCATCCACCAACTCTATACTGATGAGTTTATGAAGCAGTGGTTTAAACGTTTATTCTAATATGACTCATGCGCAAATTTTAGCTCGCCACATGTAAGCAAACCCTATGGAGACGATTTACCAGCTGTTCACAGTGCAATGATAAATGCTGACAACGTATGCTGTCGGCATTTATCGATGTGCGGCGGACATGATACGCTACATCGTATCATGTCAGCGCGCACATTAATAAATATACCCCTACGTGTTCTTTACTCTATCACCACATAGGGTTAATGGTGCTGAGGATTTTTAAGCCATTGGTTGTCAAGCTGTTTTTGTGTAAACGTGATATTTACAAATATGTAATGTATAAAAACAAGTCTGCGTTGTAGTGTTTTTTCAATTAGGCTTTAATAAAGATTTCTTTTAACAAGCAGTAGCATTTAGAGCTTTCCCTTTCTCTGTACCATATAAAGATGTCTTTTACTAGAGAGTGAAGTTGCTATAAGCCACCTAATATCTACTACAACCTGCCTGTTTTTTTATTGGACCAGTATATGCAGTGCATGTGATCGTCCACCTTGTTATGTGTTCCTGAATGTAGGCGCATTGAATTTGACAGCTAATAAGCATCCATCCTGTATGTGACTGTGCATATTTATATGTACTTGTGTGTCATTGTGTAATATGAGCTATGCATAACAGAAGTGGAATTATCCAGAATCCTCTTCAAAACATACAAGTAGGAAGCGTATGCCAACATTTGAATAACACATTGCAATAGCAATACACTAAAAGCACTTAGGGATTTAGCATCATGTCAGCTCACTTAACAATGTGTTTATTCTCCCACTCAACATGAAGGTAGGTTGGAATTGAATTGAACCCTGCATTGAATATTGTTGTATTCCAGGAATACTTCCCAGGCTATTTGTATTTGTGGAACAGCAAGGCACTCCCAGGTGACCTATTCTCACCATATTATCCCATCTCTGTCCAAAACAAAAAGCATAAGCCGAATAATGTTTACAGCAGATTTATTTAGTCTGGATAGGTAGCAATAAATAAATAAATCATTAGCTGGTGATTTCCTAACATTTATAGGCTTCTGGTTATACATCATTTGCATAATAAACCACAATACAACCACACTTAAACCACAGCTCTGCATTCCAGTACGCACAACTGCAATCCCTTCCTAAAACACTAAACTTCAATAGAAAGGAACCGGAGACAGTTGGAAATGTTTAATTTTCAATAATATATGGCTAATTTTTATTCTTTACGCTTTCTCTTAAATCTAAAAAGACAGAATTCGTCAGTTTATCAATAGCTGTTCTAGAATGCAAAAGCTGTAGGTACAAAAAGTCAACGCTATATATTAATAGAGCTGTGCTACAGGGGGTGACCATAAATTCTACAAACTATTCCTACCTTTAAGTTATTTGAAATCCCCTTCCCTCCCCCTAACCCTCTTTTTTTGCTATGGACATATAAAAAACAAACTACCTTGCAAAGTATTTCCCTAGAATTTCCCATAACGTTTAAACTTATGACCTCGATTTAAAGGGATAGTTAACGCTTGAGGTTGTAATATAAAATATTTAATATTATATTGCTGCTTTACAATATAGCATTTTACCTCCTTCCTACAGTAACTCTAACTCAAGCTCTGCTTATCTGCAAAATTTATAGTGAGCAACTACAACCAAGGAGTTGACAGTTGAATTTGTTGCTCTTTTTCTCTCCAACAGTAGATCCCCCAACCGTCCTGCACAACAGCGGTTAGCCACTGCTTGGGAGCTCTGTTCCACTGACCGACCCGCTTTACTACTTTCTTTATAAATGTCTGGTGTCATAACAAAACCCTGAGAACTGCATAGCTACACCCCTAAAGCAACTCCACTCACAGCATAACTGGCCCATGCCAAGCTCTAACCACTAAACACCCATATCTTCTCACAAAGACCCCACCCACTGTTCTCCATGACTCAGATGCATTGATCGATCAATAGAGAGGTGGATAGATTCAGAGAGAGAGATAAATAAATGATAGATAGATAGATAGATAGAGTAGGCAGGCAGGCAGATCCATGCTGCTCAATAACTACTAACTATTAACTTTACCCTCTTTTAACTATATAAAACCTATATATAACCTTTACAATCCTCCCCATTTCTGCTTTGTAATCTATATATTCACATTTTCTCTACAGATCCTGCAGCAATAACCCCACAAGACCCAACCCTAATGATAGGATCTTCACTAACCGCATCTTGCTCATTGGATACTGACTTAAACCTGAAAGTAGAGGACCTGTACTGGACCCTTAATGGGAAGAGGCTCCCAGCAGAGCTGTATAAGATACTCAACGGCACAGCTATGAGCGTGGCTTTGAATAATCTGAATGGATCCAAGCAGCAGTCAGGAGATAACCTGGTGTGTCACGGCAAAGACGGGAGAATCCTGGCGGGCTCATGTCTTTATGTTGGATGTATGTCTTTGATTCTCAGGCTTAGAAAGTTAGGGCATCTTTAACTGGCTGGGTTCCCCATTATTTAATTCGTTATGACAAGTATTTTAAAACTCTAGGACTGAAGGCTGGAACTCTGGAAACCCAAGTTGTTTTTTCAGAGAGACAACGTTCTATAGGTCTCACTGTGGAATCAAGAGGATGGTATCTTGTCACTTGTAGTCCCCTACACATTTCACAGATGTCAGGGCACTATAATTGTCAATGACATGTCAATAGAAGATTGTTACAGTAGAAATTCAACATTGTATTTGTTATGTTATGTTAAAAAACAGAAGTGATGTAGATGTGATGTCTTTAAAATGACAAAATATATATAGAAAGAGAGAGAGAGAGAGAGAGAGAGAGAGAGAGAGAGAGAGAGAGAGAGAGAAAATTGCAGAGGGGACGCAGTTGCTATTTATTTTTGAGCTTATATCAAGATAATATAGACAGAAGCTACGTGTATATATATCCAAAAGAGAAAAATTTGGTGCAGACCCTTAAAATAATTATCATGGGTTAATAAAAGAGAGAACAACCTGGAACGGAATCCAGGTTAAAAAAGACAGGGGATTCAGCACTCTTTTAGAAAAAAAGCTACAGAATATGCAAAACAGATTTAATCGTGGAAATAGCGGTCTCTCTCACCATGAGAGCACTGTAGCACAATATAAGGTATCAAAAATACTATATACAAAAATAGAATACCAGAGTAGTGAAAAAGGTGCAAGAGTTGAGTAAACAAATATAAAAATTATAAACCTGACCGGTCAGGGATGGACGCCAGCACAGTGGTGAAGATTACCTGCTGGAAAATGCATAGAAAAAATCAGGAGACGTAATTTACCCTCTACACCCTGCTGCGCACAGACCCCCCTGAGTAACTCACAGTGCACGGGGTTAAATACTGGGCAGGTAATGTGTGGGATCTAAGAGAGAAAATGGAGTCTCCTTAAAGTTAACAGGTAGGCTGATCAATACGGCATAAAATACAGGTACACATCTATCGTATATGTAGGGGGGACACAGTCTGACATACAGACGAGCGGGTGAAACGCGCATCGGCATTGGTGTAGCCGACCGGATCCTGTGATGTACACTGGCACCGTCGTGTGCTCTGGTCCTGCCTATGGAGGTGCAGTGTAACAGACGCCAGACAAGAACAACGGCTTTCAGCTCTAACTTTGCCTGCACTATTAACAAGCATGGATCGGCATAACGGATAAATAACACTCTCCAGGAAGCTAAGGTCGTATTGCATTGACTTACTGTTCTGTCAAGAACTTTTGCTATCAGCTAATTTACTGTGCATAGTTCCGCATGATCTCCCTGTCGAGGGGGCTTGCATATTATACGGTGGTTAATCTATATACTAACAGATGTGTGCTCCTATTTGCTTGACAAGCTTTCTTCGCTACATGTGTTCCTTTTGCTTGGCTTCTGGATACTAATTGCTACATCTGCATTCTATGTATAGCCTGCATAACAACCACTTAGCAACAGACCCTATGCTACTTTGCTGGACTTTTGATACGTTATTTCTGCTCAATTGCATGCATTTATTACTTATCACTGCATTTGCTGACTGTGTACATATTTAGGAGGCACTCCCCTTGAAGACTACTTAGATCCCTCTTTCAATTCCTGCCCAGCAAGTTTACCTCCGTCTAGGAGGTGCTGTGCGCAGCCGGGTGTAGTGAGTCTGGGAGGTGTCTCCCCTACACATACGATATATGTGTACCTGTATTTTATGCCGTATTGTTCAGCCTACCTGTTAACTTTAAGGAGACTCCATTTTCCCTCTTAGATCCCACACATTACCTGCCCAGTATTTAACCCCGTGCACTGTGAGTTACTCAGGGGGGTCTGTGCGCAGCAGGGTGTAGAGGGTAAATTACGTCTCCTGATTTGTTCTATGCATTTTCCAGCAGGTAATCTTTACCACTGTGCTGGCGTCCATCCCTGACCGGTCAGGTTTATATAAGTTTTATATTTGTTTACTCAACTCTTGCACCTTTTTCAATACTCTGGTATTCTATTTTTGTATATAGTATTTTGATACCTTATATTGTGCTACAGTGCTCTCATGGTGAGAGAGACCGCTATTTACACGATTAAATCAGTTTTGCATATTCTGTAGTTGTGAGCTTTTTTTCTAAAAGAGTGCTGAATCCCCTGTCTTTTTTATCCTGGATTCCGTTCCAGGTTGTTCTCTCTTTTATTAACCCATGATATATATATATATATATATATATATATATATATATATATATATATATATATATATATATATATATATATATATATATATAAAAGTTCAATGTGTAAAACCAGTGCATATGTTAAGTAACCTTTGTTATGCAACAGCAACATGATTTCATAGCACTATAGTCCCAAATCTCAAAAACTCACCGGCATGGGGAGAAATTTTTTACTAAGCCTTAAGTTGTAAAGTAAGTGTCTCTCATTCTTATTGAGAATATTACTGAACTCCCCTTATTGAAATACAGAATTTCCAAGAAAAGAAATTGCCTTTATAGCAATCTCTGAGGCACCTTGTAATACTGACAGGGCATCTTATAGAATCCCACCGGACCAGAGATCTTTAGAGAATCAGGCCTGAAAGTACAAAGTACAATACGATAAAAATGTGTTATGGTACATTTGTGAATAAGCTGACTCTCTCTTCTGGGCAGGAAGATTACAAGTTATGTGCACAACTAAATGATTTGGAGTAGAATTATAAATACACACAAATGAGTTCATTATAAGCTGTCTCTGAGATATATGTGCTCTGAAAGAATTAAAGACACAGTAAACTTACATTTTAAGAAAGTTACCTGCGCCTCTAGCTTTACATGCTATTATATGACAAGATCCACATAACAGCCTGTGAAGCACAGACACAGGATTCTTCCTCTTGTTTCTTTTATTGGTAGTGATTTCTCCTGCATGATTAAAGCCAAGATGGCCGACATGTCGCAGTCTGTCTTGTCTGTTTACTAAATAAATATCTATTTTATTCTTTGGTGTTGAGGACTTTCTATTCTACATTGATTTCTCCTGTCAGGTGCACAGGAAGTGATGGGCTGTACCTCAAGCTGCACCGCAATTAAAAAAACATTTTAAAAAATAGTCTGAGCTAAAGGGTTTAAAATGTAAAAAAAATATTTATATTATTATGCACTACTTTATACATTTGTTTATATGAATTGAGTACTGTTTGCAACAATGTTTCTGCAATGTTATACACTGCTGCCATAGCATGTTGAGGACATGTATTTGCTCCTGAGCTACTATGAGCTTTACATAAGATTAGTTTTCAACAAAGGATGCCAAGAGAACAAGTTTTGTTTTTGTTTTTAAAATGCATGCTCAATATAAACCATAAACATTTAATTTGACTTTATTGCTCCTTTAACTTGACATAGGTACCCCAAATACAGGGCTGGCTCTATATTGGTTCCTCATGGAACTATTGGACCCAGGCAGAACTTAGAGAACATTTATCAAGAGGTTTTATGGTGTAGGCTTGCATTAGTGAGCCTACAACTGCAAATTTAAAGTGTCAGTAAACCTTAAAAATAATGTTATATAATTCTGCACATAGTGCAGAATTATATAACATTATATTAGCCTTATCTTTATAAAACGTAATATTCCCTTTGAATTAAAAAAAAAAAAATGGCTGTTTTACAGACCCGCTCTTCTGAGCGGGTCTGTTTTATTCACACAGCGCATCGGGCCAGCTGTATAGTCACAGCCCTGCCAGACCGCGCCATAAACAGACCCGCTCAGAAGAGCACAGAGAGCGAGTCTTTAAAACAGCCGGGGTTTTTTTTAAATTCAAAGGGAATATTACGTTTTATAAAGATAAGGCTAATATAATGTTATATAATTCTGCACTATGTGCAGAATTATATAACATTATTTTTGAGGTTTACTGTCCCTTTAAGAAACAAAAACTGCTTCTTTAGCCTCTTTGCCACCTCAGAAGTGATGAGATCAATTACCCGACTAACTTGTTGGAGATGGTTGCCGTGTATTGCTCTCGTGCAATTGATTGTGTGAGAACAGGGGGCAGCACTGTAATGTTAAATTTCACCGTGCGATGCTGCATCACAAGTGGTGATTGCAGCTGACAGACAGGTTCTCTGCTTGGTATATTTTCCTTTTAACAGAAGCAGCACACGAAGGGACAATGATTGCCTTAAATAATATAAAAGTGCTTAATGCACTTGTGTAACACTTTGGCCCCAATTTATCAAAGGTCTTGCGGACCTGATCCGACACTGCGGATCAGGTCCGCAAGACCTCGCTAAATGCTGAGAGCAATACGCTCTCCGCATTTAACATTGCACCAGCAGCTCACAAGACCTGCTGGTGCAACGCCGCCCCCTGCTGACTCGCGGCCGCCAGCAGGGGGGTGTCAATCAACCCGATCGTATTCGATTGGGTTGATTTCCGGCGATTCCTGTCTGACTGCTCAGAGCAGGCGGACAGGGTTATGGAGCAGCGGTCTTTAGACCGCTGCTTCATAAGTTGTGTTTCTGGCGAGTCTGAAGACTCGCCAGAAACAGGGGCCCTTCAAGCTCCGTATGGAGCTTGATAAATGGGCCTGATAGCCTTTAACATGATTTAATGCAGTGCAATAGTTGGGTTTAGTGGGGGGGCATTATTTTATTTTCTGACCCAGGCAGCACATTATCAGTGCAATTATTTGAACTGTCCCTGTCCAAATTAAAATGCTAATCTTACAGAAGATTCTTTTCCCTTTCAAACCTGACATACATAATAAGACAAAGACAAAAAAAAAATGATCATGTGTCATTACAAAATGTTACAAAAAGAAGACTAAGGGGCCGAATTATCAAGTTCCGCTACTCCATAACTGGTCTGCCTGCTCTAAGGCCATGGACAGAAATCAACCGGATGGAATACGATCGGGTTGATTGACACCCCCTGCTAGCGGCCGATCGCAAGTTCACAAGAACTGCTGGTGCAATGATAAATGCCAGCAGCGTATGCTACATCGTATCGTGTCCGCTCACACATTAATAAATAGGCCCCCAAATGTGGTAGAGGAGCAGCTTTTATATTTAAAAAATAAAGAGCTAACATTTAGATAAGGCGTTTGTTTTGTTTTGTTCTTCCTTCTGTCACTTCAGAAATGTTAATGGGTTTCTGTGAATGTCATTGTTTAGCTAAGTTGTAAGGGCTGAGCCTTTAAAGTCAATTACTCTTGAAAGTGACAAATGGCAAAGTTACTGCTCTGGATTATTTACTATAGTAAAAGGTTTTCTTTAGTCTGTCCATTAGCCACCACATAAAATAAATACTATGGTACAAAGTGGGGGATATTTATTTGACAAAAAAAACAATGTAACTGTTTCTGCGGTGCCATATGCATCTGTATGGGAGTTCTGCACTAAACTAGAAAATGTGGGGTACGGCTTGAGCTACTTCAGCAAGTATCCCTTATTTAAAGGAACATAAAAGGGGAAAAGAAAATGCTCTAGTGTGCTAGAGTATTTTATTATTGCACTATTGATTGCATATGATTAATTTCTGTAAAGAGTTTAAACACATAGTTGAAATCAGCTCCACAGTAGCAATGTAGTCCAGGGACCTAGCTGAACACATCTTGTAAGCCAATGAAATGGGCATATGTGTGTAGCCACCAATCACGAGGAAATCACAAGCAAAGTTCCCAGTAGTGCATTGCTGCTCTTGAGCTGGTTTTAACAATGTGTTTAACCAATATACAAGTGATAAATACATAATTATATACAAGCAACAGTGCAATAATAAAATGGAAACCCACATTTTCTGTTCAAAATTTTTCATATTTAACTTTTGTGGGCTTTTTTCCCAATGGCATTCAATTCACTTATCAATGCGGCTTTTTCAATTAGTTAAGCTGCTTGAATTATGAATATAATATCTGGAAATTTTATTTTTCTATTTTTTAGAAGGGTAAACATGCAACCATTATAAAAAACAAAACAAAACAAAACATGCTTTTCTCAAGCTTGAATGTAATGCAGCATATCTGTAAAAAGCTGACTAGAAAATCACATGAACATCTCTAGGTAAAAAAGGAAGAAATGTTGCCTTAACATTCCCTCCATAGCCATAGCCCATCGTACAGGGACTGTAAGCAGCCAATCAGGATACTAGTCCTAGGACTTGCGCAGGAGCGTGCAACTGGCATGTGAAGGCTCAGTCATGTTATCTTCCTCCTCAATTTAAGGAAGTTTACTATGAAATCTGCCCTGATTGGCTGTTTTTTAAAACATGCAACTGATACTAGCTGAAGGATAACTGTCCACTGAGCACTTAATATTGTGAGTTAAATACATTTTAAGGTAAAATATCTTCCTTTTTTATGCAGAGAAGTTCAGGTGATATTTTCTTGTCAGCGTTTTACAGTTACACTGCATCACTTTCAAGTGATTTAACATATGGATATTATACCCCTTTAAAGGGACATGAAAGTCAAAATTAAACTTTCATGATTCAGATAGAGCAAGCAATGAAAAAACTTTCTTATGTACTTCTATTTTAAGATGTGCTGCATTCTCTTGGTATCCTTTGTAGAAGAACATACCTGGGTAGGTTTAGGAGCATGCATGTGTATTGAGCACTATATGTATTACATTGTTACAAACACTGCTGTTGTATAGTTCTCAAGACACATGCATACATCTGAGCATTTCTAGGTATTTTGTCCAATAAATAGTGATGTCCCGAATAGTTCGCCGGCGAATAGTTCCCGGCGAACATAGCTTGTTCGCGTTCGCCGCGGCAGGCCAACATATGCGATGTTCGGTCCGCCCCCTATTCGTCATCATTGAGTAAACTTTTACCCTGTACCTCACAGTCAGCAGACACATTCCAGCCAATCAGCAGCAGACCCTCCCTCCCTCCCAGACCCTCCCACCTCCTGGACAGCATCCATTTTAGATTCATTCGGAAGCTGCATTCTTAGTGAGAGGAGGGACAGTGTAGCTATTGCTGATTTAATAGGAAAATCGATAGCTAGGCTAGTGTATTCAGTGTCCACTACAGTCCTGAAGGACTCATCTGATCTCTGCTGTAGGGACAGCACCCCAAAAAGCCCTTTTTAGGGCTAGAACATCAGTCTGCTTTTTTTTTTTTTCCTGTGGAATCTAATTGCAGTTGCCTGCCTGCCAGCATGTGTGTCAGGCTCACAGCGTATACTGTGCCCACTTGCCCAGTGCCACCACTCTCATATATGGTGTAACAGTATTGTATATTTTAAAAAAAAAACACTTTTTTGACTGTGAAATAATAGCAGTCAGTTTCCTTCACACGTGTGCGTTTCAGGGCCTGCCAGGGCACAGTGTCACACCAGTGCAACTCATATCTGGTGTAACAGTAGTGTACATTTAAAAAAAACAACACTTTTTTGACTGTGAAATAATATAATAATAAATAATAGTTTCCTTCATACGTGTGCGTTTCAGTGCCTGCCTGCCAGGGCACAGTGTCACACCAGTAACAGTAGTGTACATTAAAAAAAAAACCTAGAAATTTGACTGTGAAATAATAGCAGTCAGTTTCCTTCACATGTGTGCGTTTCAGGGCCTGCCAGGGCACAGTGTCACTCCAGTGCAACTCATATCTGGTGTAACAGTAGTGTACATTAAAAAAAAAACTAGAAATTTGACTGTGAAATAATAGCAGTCAGTTTCCTTCACACGTGTGCGTTTCAGGGCCTGCCAGGGCACAGTGTCACACCAGTGCAACTCATATCTGGTGTAACAGCAGTGTACATTTAAAAAAAAAAAAAATACAATTTTGACTGTAATAGATTGAATAGCAGTTAGTTGTCTGCAAGCATGTGTGTCAGGCCTACAGCGTCTACTCTGCCAACTTCTGCCAGTTCACAGTGCCACTCATATCTGTTGTCACAGTAGCTTGCACGCATAGTACCACTAATCGAAAAAAAATGACAGGCAGAGGCAGGCCACCCCGCAGGGGCCATCGTGGTCGTGGTGCTGTGATTCCCTTTGGCCCTAAAATAATGCCCAGTGTTCAGAGGCCACGTACCCTGAACTCGAAAAGTTCTGAGGACATAGTTTACTGGCTAACACAGGACACCCAATCTTCTACAGCTTCCGCTCGGAACCTTGATGCACCATCCTCCTCCAGCTTAGCTTCGGGCACCTCTCAAGTTACCACTCGCCCGCCTGCCGCCACCACCAACACTAGCACCACAGCCGCTTCACTTGATCTGTCAGAGGAGTTATTTACACATCAGTTGGAAGAAATGAGTGATGTGCAACCATTATTGCCAGAGGATGTAGATAACAGGGATATGTCTCAGTCAGGCAGCATTACACACATGGACGTACGGTGTGATGATGATGATGTTGTACCCGCTGCTGCTTCCTTTGCTGAGTTGTCAGATACAAGTGAAGCGGTTGATGATGACGATGCGTCCGTGGATGTCACGTGGGTGCCCGCTAGAAGAGAAGAAGAACAGGGGGAAAGTTCAGATGGGGAGACAGAGAGGAGGAGGAGACGAGTTGGAAGCAGGGGGAGGTCATCGCAAGGGGTCAGCCAGACAGCACGCCAATCAACGCATGCTGTTGCCACCACCAGAATGCCGTCATTGCAGAGCTCAGCAGTGTGGCATTTTTTTTGTGTGTCTGCCTCTGACAACAGCGAGGCCATTTGCAACCTGTGCCAAAAGAAACTGAGTCGTGGGAAGTCCAACACCCACCTAGGTACAACTGCTTTGCAAAGGCACATGATCGCACATCACAAACGCCTATGGGATCAACACATGAGTACAAGCAGCACACAAACTCAAAGCCGCCATCCTCCTCCTGGTCCAGCATCTTCAGCCACATCAACCACTGCTGTCCTCCTTGCCCCCTCTTAACCATCTGCCACTCCGTCTCTTGCCTTGAGCAGTTCCTGCTCATCTGCCCACAGTCAGGTGTCTGTCAAGGACATGTTTGAGCGTAAGAAGCCAATGTCACAAAGTCACCCCTTGCCCGGCATCTGACAGCTGGCTTGTCTGAACTCTTAGCCCGCCAGCTTTTACCATACAAGCTGGTGGAGTCTGAGGCGTTACAAAAATTTGTAGCTATTGGGACACCGCAGTGGAAGGTGGTCGGCTGAAATTTCTTTGCACAAAAGGCAATCCCCAACCTGTACTCGATTGTGCAAAAGGAAGTAATTGCATGTCTGGCACACAGTGTTGGGGCAAGGGTCCATCTGACCACTGATACCTGGTCTGCAAAGCATGGTCAGGGCAGGTATATCACCTACACTGCACATTGGGTAAACCTGCTGATGGCTGCCAAGCATGGAATGCGTGGCTCTGCAGAGGAGTTGGTGACACTGCCACGACTTGCAGGCAGGCCTGCTGCCAACTCCTCTACTCCTCCTACTCCATCCTCTTCCATAACCTCCTCGGCTGAGTCCCCAGGTACTATTCCACATCCCAGATACGGCAGTGTCACGCCGTCTTGGGGTTGACTTGCCTCAAAGCAGAGAGTCACACCGGACCAGCACTCCTGTCCACCCTGAACGCACAGGTGGATCAGTGGCTGACTCCGCACCAACTGGAGATCGGCAAAGTGGTTTGTGACAACGGAAGAAATTTGTTGGCGGCATTGAATTTGGGCAAGTTGACACATGTGCCGTGCATGGCACATGTGTGTAATCTGATCAAACAATGCTTTGTGCATAAGTACCCAGGCTTACAGGACGTCCTGAAGCAGGCCAGGAAGGTGTGTGGCCATTTCAGGCGTTCCTACACGGCCATGGCGCACTTTTCAGATATCCAGTTGCAAAACAACATGCCAGCGAGGCGCTTGATTTGCGACAGCCCGACACGTTGGAATTCAACACTCCTAATGTTCGACCACCTGCTCCAACAAGAAAAAGCCGTTAACGACTATTTGTATGAACGGGGTTGCTAGGACAGCCTCTGCAGAGCTGGGAATGAGGAGGAATGTGGCTTTGAGGAGGAGGAGGAAGACCAACCACAACAGGCATCCTAGGGTGCTCGTTGTCACCTATCTGGTACCCGTGGTGTTGTACGTGGCTGGGGGGAAGAACATACCTTCACTGAGATCACTGAGGACAAGGAACGGGACATGAGTAGCTCGGCATCCAACCTTGTGCAAATGGGGTCTTTCATGCTGTCGTGCCTGTTGAGGGACCCTCATATAAAAAGGCTGAAGGAGAACGACCTGTACTGGGTGTCCACGCTACTAGACCCCCGGTATAAGCAGAAAGTGCCTGAAATGTTACCGAATTCCCGCAAGTCGGAAAGGATGCAGCAGTTCTAAAATAAATTAAAAAGTATGCTTTACACAGCGTATAAGGGTGATGTCACAGCACAACGGGAATCTAACAGGGGAAGAGGTGAAAGTAATCCTCCTCCTCCCACGACCACGCTGGCAAGGACAGGACGCTTTACAGACGTGTTGTTGATGGAGGACATGCAGAGCTTTTTAAGTCCTACGCATCGCCACAGCCCTTCGGGGTCCACCCTCAGAGAAGGACTCGACCGACAGGTAGCAGACTACCTCGCCTTAACTGCAGATATCGACACTCTGAGGAGCGATGAACCCCTTGACTACTGGGTGTGCAGGCTTGACCTGTGGCCTGAGCTATCCGAATTTGCGATAGAACTTCTGGCCTGCCCCGCTTCAAGTGTCCTGTCAGAAAGGACCTTCAGTGCAGCAGGAGGTATTGTCACTGAGAAGAGAAGTCGCCTAGGTCAAAAAAGTCTAGATTACCTCACCTTTATTAAGATGAATGAGGGATGGATCCCGAAGGGACTGACAGTGGGCGATACATTCGACTAAAAAAGGCCTGATGAGATGAGCTGCCTTGGGCTAAAAATGGTTCACACGCTGCTGTATTTTATCTCTGAATGCCGGATGACTTGCGTGACTTATCCACCACCAACTAGGGTTCAAGCCGCAATGTTTTAGGGCACTTTCTGCCTGGGAAACAAACATCAATTTTTCTGGCAACAATACCTAATTTTTCCGGCATGTGTACATGCCTAATTTTTCTGGCCTCTGGTGCTGCACTGTGGCTTCAAAAACCAAACCAAAAAAAAGGCACATAACAGGGATTAAACTGATAGGAATAGTACTACTTAACACACCACTCCTATCTGGTGGCACATTAGATTACACGCGCAGTGCCCCAAATTTGAAGTAGGAGGACCGACCAAGCATCTTTTTCCATCTTCCAGTTCCTAAAATCAATGCCATATACACATCCCCTGATAGGGCACGTAACAGGGATTAAACTGATAAGAATAGAACTACTTAACACACCACTCCTATCTGGTGGCACATTAGATTGCACGCACAGTGCCCCAAATTTGAAGTAGGAGGACCGACCAAGCATCTTTATCCATCTCCCAGTTCCTAAAATCGATGGCATATACATGTCCCCTGATAGGGGACGTAACAGGGATTAAACTGATAGGAATAGTACTACTTAACACACCTTATAATAACGCAGAGAGAGGCAACGCAGAGAGAGGAGTCTGAAGAAGAGGAGTCAGAGGAGGAAGGTGGCTTTGAGGAGGTGGAAGACCAAACACAGCAGGCATCCCAGGGGGCTTGTTGTCACCTTTCGGGGACCTATGGTGTTGTACGTGGCTGGGTGGAGGAAGAGACCTTCAATGACATCAGTGAGGACAAGGAACGGGACATGGCTAGCTTGGTATCCAACCTTGTGCAAATGGGGAGTTTGCGGTTGTGCAAATGGACTGTTTGTGGTTGTTTGCGGTGCGTTAAATGGGGAGTTTGGTCTGTCACTGTGAAGCGGGCTTAACCCTTACACTACCTGATCGATACAACATCATACCTGATGTTTTAAAGCACGTTATTCCAAACAATTTAGGAATGTTAGGTGATTTATGCCCTTTATGGATTAAAACCAGACTCTGCATGAACTATGTAATTTTCCATGGGAGTTTTGCCATGGATCCCCCTCCGGCATGCCACAGTCCAGGTGTTAGTACCCTTGAAACAACTTTTCCATCACTATTGTGGCCAGAAAGAGTCCCTGTGAGTTTTAAAATTCGCCTGCCTATTGAAGTCTATGGCGGTTCGCCCGGTTCGCCTGTTCCCGAACATTTGCGGAAATTCACGTTCGCCGTTAGCGAACGGAAAATGTTATGTTTGCGACATCACTACCAATAAAGGATACCAAGAGAGCAAAGTAAATTTGTTAAGAGAAGTCAATTTAAAGAACCATTATATACAGTAGAATGTCATAATCAACAAATGCATAATAAAAGCCAGCATGATAACACTCTGAATTTCAAATGAGCAACAGATTGTTTTGACAGTTTTCTAAATTCCCTTCCATTTCCCTTCCCTTGTATTCCTTTCCATCAGAGAATCACAGATTCATATTCTGTGAACTTTTGCACATGCTCATAAGACGTTGTTGCTGCAGAAAATGTGCATATAAAAAGACACATCTGGGGAGCCAATGGCAACAGGCATACTTGAGTAGACACCAATCACCAGCTACTAGCTCCCAGGAGAGCACTGCTGCTCCTGATCCTATCTAGGTATACTTTTTAACAAAGGATTCTAAAAGTATGAAGCAAATTTGATAAAAGCAGTACATTGCAACTTATCTTAAAATTGCATTCTCTGGGGTAGATTTATCATACCCCGGCGGATGTGATTCGCTATAGCGAATCATGTCCGCCCAGCTTCGCTAAATGCCAACAGCATATGCATTTAACATTCATTCTGGTGAACTGCTTGTGCAATGCCACTCCCTGCAGATTTGCGGCCAATCGGAGTCAATCAACCCGATCGTATACATTTGGGCGGATTGCTGTCCGCCGCCTCAGAGCTGGTGGACAAGTTAAGGAGCCGCTGCTTCTTAACTCCTGTTTCCGGCGAGCCTGAAGGCTCGTGCAGAAACAGTTACATTGGGGCACATTCGGGCCGTGATAAATCGGTCCCTCTGTCTTAATCATGGATTAATGTCTCTTTTAATAGGAGCACAACATTTGTGGATTTTAAAAAGTGTTCTTTCTTTGTTTTACAATGCTCACATTCAAAACCAAACCAAATTCCCAAAATGTTTTATCATTTCTCAAATTAATGTTAAATTATATGATTTTAGGTATATTCTATGCCTTTTAAACTCTTAGGGTTGCAGATTCTGTTTTCGGCAGGTCCAATTCAGCATGACATTCTTCTATGAAGAAGAAATGATTGGTTTCCAGTTTTAAAACTTTGAATCCCCTTGGACATTCATGATTTAGACAGAACATACAATTGTAAACAACTTTCTAATTTTACTTATATTATTTAATTTGCTTCCTTCTCTTGTTATCCTTTGCTAAAAAGTGTATCTAGGAAAGCTCAGGATCAGCAAAGAACCTAGGTTCTAGCTGCTGATTGGTGTTTGCATATATATACTGATTGTCATTGGCTCACCCATGTGTTCAATTAGAAACCAGTAGTGCATTGCTGCTCCTTTAACAAATGATACCAAGAGAATGAAGCAAATTTGATAATAGAAGTAAACTGGAAACCTGTTTCAAAATTGTATGTTCTTCCTAAACCATGAAAGAAAAATTTTGGGTTTCATGTCCCTTTAAAAAAACAATACAGTTACTATAATAATGATAATATTCTACTCCTTTTTTTTACTTTGAACAGTAAAGCTTCAAATCTTCTTTGAGGGCATGGAGTGATAGGAACTTTCTATATTACTCTCCTTATTCATATAGATAATAGTAAATATCATGCATGAATACCATTGTGTCAGGATGCTATGACAGGGGATTAAACATCAGTTTTCCAGCCATAAAAACTCCTAAAACACAAGCAAACCTTTCATGGCACTTCCATACATAAGCTGCTAGATGTGAATAGTTTGTTCTGTGGAATGTCCACATGTCAGAAGTTCTATACTGTGTTAGTCAAATCGACTTAGTTAAAATAACTTTATTACTAAGGTTGATGGACTTGGATTTTCCAACAAGTCTGAGCTTTTCAGTGCCTGTCAATAAATTTCCCTTGCATTTTACCTGAGGCCACTTTGGTGGATACTATAGAAAGGACAGCTGTCACTATTTAATCTGTGTCTATCCTCAGCCACCCATCTTGCTTGGCAGACGGATAACACGCAGCTTATTCTTGTATCTGAACAGCTAGTTCCAAATTCTCATTTTACAGTAGATATTCCCTCTGGCCAAGTTTTCCATTATACCATGAATTTTTGTGGCGTATGATTATACCCAGGATATCTGAGTTCTGTTTTTTTAAATCACTGTATTGTTTAAAATGGCTGTCACATTGAAAGTTGATCACATAAATTCTTAATAGTTTTTGTGTTTGATTTGATATCAACAATATTTTCAGAAGGCTCATGTTTCATCATTAGGGTATTACCTAGTCTGTATTTCACTGCCCTTACTATAATTTTTTGGTTATGTAAGTCAGAGGTGTTCAACTACTGTGCTGTGACCTTCTGGATGTACCTTGAAAGAAAATGGATTTGGAGAGAGGTCACTGCATACATATTTTATGCAGTAAGCCATAGGCCCCTATTTATCAAGGTCTGGCGGATCTGATCCGACAATGCGGATCAGGTCCGCCAGACCTCGCTGAATACGGCGAGCAATACGCTTGCCGTATTCAGCATTGCAATGCCGCCCCCTGCAGACTCGCGGCCAATCGGCCGCCAGCAGGGGAGTGTCAATCAACCCGATCGTACTCGATCGGGTTGATTTCCAGCGATGTCTGTCCGCCCGCTCAGAGCAGGCGGACAGGTGATGGAGAAGCGGTCTTTGTAACCACTGCTTCATAACTGCTGTTTCTGGCGGACCTTGATAGATAGGCCCCATAGTGTGAATCCATGCTTTAATTTATGTATATCATGTTTGCAAATGTCTTTAAATGGATACAAATGTTAAAATTAAACTTAAATGCTGCAGATGGAGCATAGAATGAAATAAACAAAAAAAAAACTTCCCAATTTATTTCTATTGTCAAAATGTGCACACTCTTTATATGCAACTGTCTGAGGTACCAGATCCTATTGAGCATGTGCAAGAATTCACAATATGCCAATTTGTGATTGGTCAAAATTGAACTAACTTTGAAATCTACTGAAATCTATAGAAAAAAAATCTATTGCTCATTTAATATTCAGGCTAAAGCCTTATTCTATAAGGTTCTCCGGGCTTGTGAGATTCTATAAGAAAACTTGCCAGTACTATGACGTCCCTTTCCTAATTCTATAAAGGCAGTTTCTACCTTCATAATAGAGTGTCTCAAAAAGGGGTGTTCTTAGCTTTTAAGTATGTGAAGGTGATGCATACAGTACCATAAGGCTCACAAAAAAATAGTAATTTAAAAATGATATAAAACACATAAATGAAATAATTAAATAAAAATACACAGTAAAAGATTACATTGTTTAATCATATTAATAATTGTTCTACAAAAATCATATTTTCTTGAAAAAAAAAAAAATTGTCTTGAAATTGTGCTGGAAAGAAAAAATGAAGGTGCTCAGTAGAAATTGTAATAAAACTACACTGCACATACAAAAATTGTGTTACATTCATATTTATAATACAAAATTCAAAGCATATTATTTTTCTTATTGTAAAATTAGTCTCCCCACCTCTGCTGGTGGACTGGACAGGGGTGTTCCATGGGCGTAGCTGAAATTTCTCTTTCAGTTCTGGTGTATTCTGTAACCATTTCCCTCCTACAGGTCTTGCTGTTTTTTTTTTTCTTGCAAACTGAAAGGTGGTGAGATTGTATTGGGAAAATTCAATATTATTCAAATTCACCAGAAAAATGTTTTTAAGCAGCTTTTGTGCACTTATTTGGACTGTTCTATTTCAGCTGTAGTCTAATTTCCCATATTATTGAACACAGTATTTTACTGGTTTAAGAAAAAAATATAAAAGTGGTTCTTGAAAGTTTTAGAAACTAAAATATGATCATTGGAATTGCACTTTATGAATTGATGTTACCAGTAAAGTGAAAACAAAAACTGCATTCAACTATATTAGGCAGTTAACAACAATAATTACTGAATTAGTTGCTATATTTTATATCTGCATTTACAGAGTATACTTTGCTTTATTTTAAGTATAAGAAACCCCCCATTAACCCAACCCCCTGAAAAGCAAAATATAAACCTGTTTCTTATTATTTTTTTTGTTAAAATGTGTTTGCAATATGGCTGGCTTAACTAATTTAAATGGAAAGGGTCTATGAGCTTAAGTGCCTATGCGAGTTGTTATATGTAGGAGAGACCTCACAGAAAGTTAAAGGGATATAAAGAGGTAGGTTATACTTAATATAAATAATTGACATATGCATTATTCATCATTTTAAAAGGATTTTATATTTTTTTTTTTTTTTTTTTAACTTGATTGTTTGCAGGGCCCATTACTACCTGTCAGTATCTTTAAGGGGTCTGTGGTCTCTACAGGAATGCAGAGGAATAGCTTTTTCTTTGGTGTGGTTGCTAGGAAACATCTGATCTAGCTGCAGTCAATTTATTACCCATTCGCAGTAGAGGAGTTTTCCTGCAAACACTGTGACAGTAGAACTGTGAGTTCTGTAATGTCTACTCTCTTATCTCACTAAACACAGTGGCTAGAAAAATAATTTCTATGTTTTCATTTTGCAAGGAAAGTTATATGCTAAATTTAACACAAACTATTTCTTTGTATGTTTACATTGACATTTTTTTTATTTTATTTTTTACTAAAGGAGCACTATTTTCTATAATTTCAAGGAATGCATAGACAGTATTTAACCTTCTGTGAATTTGATTATATTCATTCACAAGTTACTACTTTAACAACTTTCATCACATTTCCATATTATGGGTTATCAAGCCAGTCAACTAAGATACAAGGTCCTGGAATGGTCAGCAAAATATGGAGAGTAACAGGCAGAAGGATTTACCTATGGCACAGGACAAGTAGATTTGTTTGTCTAGAGTTTTGGCCCCAATGGGCCTTAAAAATGAATTGAATATTTTGTGAATTTTGTAGTCAAGGACTTAGTGACAGTTCAAGTAGGGAGACAGGTTGAGAATATAGCTTACTTAGTTATACTGAAGCAAGGCTTCGTAGATCCCAGTATGTTTTTAATTAGATATCTTAGAATCTAGGTCACCAGTACATAAAGGCTGGTTCTAGATGGATGATTACCAATACGATCTGTATGGTAATCTGTTATACAATCATGGTTCCTTGTATTGGTGTGCCTGGTCACATGTGTAAATGACAGGTGTAGTATTTGGGCTATGTTTTGAGATTTGTTGAGTTAGTGGTATACAGTTTAAAGATTTACTGATCATTTTAGCAGGTGTGCTGTCCCATTTTTTTTGGTTCTATCAATTTTGATTTTGCCTTTGGGGACCAGGCTGGAGTCTTAACAACCTGGTATGGTAAGCTGAGTGCACAGTTTCTGTTTTTTTTGTTTGTTTGTATTGTAAGTAATTGAAAGATTAAATAGAAGTGCTTCTAATGGATTGGAAATGCATAAAAAAAAGAAATGAAAAAATGACCTTAGTTATTGGGCAAATTCAGGCTGAGTGCTAACACATTGTCTTTTTTATTAAGCATTTGTTGATTAGGCAATTCTACTGTATTTAAGGTCCTTTAAAAGTGTAGAATCTTCTTATAAACAAAATTAAAAAAAAGATTAGAACATGTAACAATTAAAATAATTTTCACTAACCTTATTATTTTTTTTCTCCCTTTATTAATTTAGTGCCACCTGAAAAACCGACCAATATTACATGTTGGTCAAAGAATATGAAAGATCTGACATGCAAATGGGCTCCAGGGAGTGAAGGAGAAACCTATCTGCATACAAACTACACTCTAAAATACAAACTAAGGTATGATAATGAGATGAAGAATCTATTAAAGTTACAAAACTGGGTTTATCTCTGGGGTTATGTGAAAGTGATTCCTTTTTTTTTTTTAAACCAGTCAATTGTTTTTCAACCATTTTAGTGTAAATTGGTAAATAATTACGTCTGTAGACTGTCGATTTTCACAAAATTAAATGTAAACTTACCTTTTCTTTTAAGAAAATGTAGTTGTGATGCAGCCAATTTGTGGAATAAAAAGTGACATAAGGGTCAATTTATTCATTTCTCAAAAGTAAACGTTAACCTATGTGAAAACATCTGCATCACTTTGAGTGTCCCAAATAAGATTCCGACTCAGAAATGTATTTTAAAAAATAAGTATTCCTGTTTATTCAGACGAGATTAGAGGCAGATGAATGATAAATTAGAAGCCTGTTTAAACATGGATTAGTAAATTTATCAATCTGCCTGCACCATTAAAGGTGTTTTTTTGTGCTCATGTGATAAAGTGAAGAAAACATTTTTGCGTTAAAGTTGTACCAGCATGCATTGCGACGTGTATATATGGGTATAGAAGACATTTTTATTTTTATTTCCTTTGCATCACAATACACTTCTTCTAAAGAACAAGATGGCATTTATGGCTGTTGGATTAATCAAATGCGTCCGTAATGTCCAATTTTGTTACCATGAAAATGTGGTTTTAGTAGACAGAGTTTTCCATTGTTCTGACTTAATAATTGGCACACAGGCAAGCCAAATCTCTTGTGTAGAGGAAAATAAGACAAACAGTTATAATAAATAGGAAACTTACCTAATAACCAACCCTCTGACATGTCATAATTATCAAATTGTGTAAAGACCATACTGGTTTGTGTTTGTAATCATGATATGATTCAGGAAAACCAGCACAAACATGTATGATGTGTAGTTGAGGATCACACCTATGATGGGTAGTTGATGATCACAAACCATTTGGACATTGATGGAATGAAAAGGTTTTCTATTGCAGAATATTTGCTCTCTTTCTCTGGGAGGTCTCAATGCAATATGTGTGCAGTTTACGGCCCCTAACACATTTAGGATCCCAGCAATACGGACAATTTGTAATTGTATTGATTGCTATTCCTCTGGTGTCTCGGGAGATGCTTGAAAATAATGTACATGGTGTCTGGAGAAGGTTGGTTGAACCGACCACAACACTAAACACAGACTGAAAAGACCCAGTGGCCATAAAATGCAACATGGCAAACAATTTTAAAATGCCAAGAATAGCCCTTGTTCTGAAGGTCACTGGTTCAAAATAGTCCTGTATTTGAGTAGAGATCTGCATAATTGATTTTCTTATTAGTAAGAAGTTTTCCAATATTTCATGGTCTGTAGGAGCTTCCAGACTGTAACTGGGAGTCTTTCATGAATAGCTTCTCATTTCTGCTGTAGGGCAAGATGCTGTCTCTGGTATTTCTAAGTAAAATGGTTGCTATCAAGACTTCCTAAATGGTCTAAGCTCAAAGTAACAACTTATGTGACTCATTTCTCTTGGGTGTCATAGTCATACTGACTTCCAGACACACTACTGTTTCCTATGGAGTTTGTGACAGCCGAATACGCATTGTTATCTGGGTGTATTGTTAGATGCAAAATATTGACCAAACAATGTGATAACTTTGAGAACTTAATCAGATTTTGGCTTTGTACTGGGGAAAAAAAGGTAAAATCAATCTGGTGTGAATTTACAACATAATTCAATTTGGGGGCACAATAATGCAATTATTTTGAATAGGGTCCATATCTTGATAAATAAAGCTCTACAACTAATATAATTACATAATTGTTGGGCTGTTCTACATTATAATTAACATATTTAAAAAATGAACATAGTGCACTCCCCTGTGACTGCCACTGTGTATAAATATAGCAATAATCAATTAGTATCTTTAAAACTTATTTATAGAATGTCATGGCACTCGGACATGTAGTGTTTACAAACTTATGAGTCTAAGGAAGGAAATTTACTTGAAAATTCTGTAACCACCATGTTCTAACAACGGTTTAATGTTTCCCAGATGGTAGGGCATTACAATAATGTTTATATTTTCCAGGTGGTACGGCAGAGATAATACATGCCAAGAATATCACACCATGGGGCCTTATTCCTGTCATATCCCAAAGGACCTTGCTCTCTTTACCCCCTATGAGATTTGGGTGGAGGCATCAAACAGACTGGGCTTTGTCGCCTCTGACATAATAACATTGGACATTCTTGATGTGGGTAAGATATAGCACAAGCTTCACCTCCTGTTGGATTAGTACTTTACTATAACTGAACTAATAACTGCTTATTACTATTTAAAGGGACATGGAAGTCTATATTAAAGGGACACTGTACCCAAAAACATTTATTTCATGATTCAGACAGGGCATGCAATTTTAAGCAACTTTCTAATTTACTCCTATTATCAATTTTTCTTCATTCTCTTGCTATCTTTATTTGAAAAGCAAGAATGAAATTTTGAAAGCTGACCCATTTTTGGTTCACAACCTGGGTCGAACTTGCTGATTGGTGGCTAAATGCACTCACCATTAAACGAGTGCTGTCCAGGCTCTGAACCAAAAATTGGCTGTTTCCTTAGCTTAGATGCCTTCTTTTTTAAATAAAGATAGCAAGAGAAGAAATAAAAAATGATAATAGTAGTAAATTAGAAAGGTGCTTAAAATTTCATGCTCTATCTGAATTATGAAAGAAATAAAATTGGGTTTTGTAATCCTTAAAGCTTACTTGATATAAAGTGCCCTATTTAAAAGGTCAGTTTACCCTACATTTTCTATCTTTAAACAAGCAGTAAAGTAAAAAAATAAAGTTTCATGGTTTAGATAGACTATGCAATTTTAACCCTTTGGCTGCTAAGCTATTTCCCACCTGTGTGCTAAGCTGGTTTTGAGCTTTTTGATGCAGTTCACATTTAAAAACTTTTAGAAGTAAAGTTTGTGCGAATAAACTATACAAACAATATATTGGGTTTTTTTTCAGCAGACCCAGCAGATTCAAAATATACCATTATTATATGTATATGTATCATCAGGTTTAAAAAATAGCACGTAAAATGTGAAAAAAAAAGTATTTGTTTACTCCTGACTCAATAAATAATAGTATGTAATTTTATTTCTCTAAGCTCTATCATCAAAAACTGTATGGATAAATATTTGTAGTAGGTAACCTGGCTGAAATAAGCAGAAATTAAGATCATGTCACTGTTTTTTCCCACTGTTTTTTATTGCAGGCATGTCAATTTGATAAATTATCAAAAACAGCATCTTAGAATTTACTGTACTGTTTTCAGCAATTAAACAGTTCTAGCCACCCGAGAAATTAAAATGGGGTACACAAAGCACACATTTGCAGAAAGTACACCCCTTGGTGCATCAAATGAGGGGCTACAAGAATTTCTAGCATGAATTTGGGGTGTGCAGCAATCAATGAAATAAGTTGCATTGCATAAAAAAAAAAAATTCTAAGCAAATAACCATATTCCACTTATTATTACATTGTCTACTTTTGTGCTAGCAATACATGTATCCCCTCATTTGATGCGTGAATGGATGTACTTTCCAAAAATGTGTACTTTATTTAATGTATCTTAGTTTCCCAGGTTTCTACAGCTGTCTGATTGCAGACATAACCCATAAAAGTTGAAAGGCTATTTTTTATGACAATTTCAAGATTACCATGACTGCAATTAAACAGTTCTAGGCACATGGAAAATTAAAATATGGTACACAAAGCACACATTTGTAGAAAGTACACCCACTGGTGCATCAAATGAGGGGCTAGATTTATCACTAGCACTAAATTGAGGTGTACAACAATTAACGGAATATGGTGCTTTGCTTAAAATTTTTTTTATTATTATTCTACTTATTATTACATTGTCTATTTTTGTGCTATCAATACATGTAGCCCCCCATTTGATGCACCAAAGGGTGTACTTTACAAAAATTTTTGTACTTTATTTAATGTTTCTTAATTTCCCAGGTGACTACAGCTGTCTGATTGCAGACATAACAGGATAAAGTTGAAAGACTATTTTTTTTACATTTTTTTTTTTAATTCTCTTTACAAAATAAATAGATATTTTTAAAGGAATTGTCACTAAAAAATATATAATTTTATTGTTTTCTTGGTATCCTTAGTTGAATAGTAAATCTATGTATAGTGTTTGCAAACAATATAAAACACTGTTGCAAACAATGGGGCATATTTATCAAGCTCCGAATGGAGCTTGATGCCCCGTGTTTCTGGCGAGCCTGCAAACTCGCCAGAAACAGCAGTTATAAAGCATGTCACTGTATGTACTGTATTGCTCGCCATATTCAGCGAGGTCTGGTGGACCAGATCCGCACTGTCGGATCAAGTCCGCCAGACCTTGATAAATAGGGGCCAATGTGTCAAAACACTGCTGGCATAGAGAACTAAAGACACGTGCACACTCCTGAGCTACTATGAAACTACATAGATTTACTATTCAACTAAGAATACCAAGAATGCAGGGCAAATCTGATAACAAAAGTTAATTTGAAAGTTGTTTAAAATGATATGCTCTATCTGATTCATGAAAGTTTATTTTTTATTTTAAGTCCCTTTAAATTTGTTCCGAATGATCCATTTTACCTGCTGTAGTGTATTCTTTACAAATAGCTCATTTACCTTTATTTTCGGCATTTGAAATAGCTGACTAAGCCTGTGGATTCCCTACCTATACTGACATTTTTTTTACATAAGTATATGCTATTGACAAGCAATCTAAACACAGCCAGTAGAAGAAATTACACTCCCAGTGGGGTGTAGAAGAAATAAGTAATACAATTTTAATTTTCCATTGTTCTCTCCAAGGCCCCGATATTGACATTGTCAGACCGATGAGAAATTGTCTGTTTGGGTTTGCCAGGCTCGCAGTCTGTCGATATATTTTCTAAAAAAAAGTAGGGTGAACCTCGTCGTGCTGCGGAGTGGTGATGTGTCTCCCATAGGATATAATGGGATTACAACTATAGCAAAAGTCCACCAACATCGCCACTGAGCTGTGATGTAGGCGGGGGCTGTCTTTAAAGCGTATTTACACAAAATAGACTGCGTTCATTTTCTGTGTAGTAACACTTTAAATTATACATATATATATATTCAGTTTCACTGTACATTCACTAGGTTTGTCATACTGGGAAATATTGCAACTGAAAAGCAGGCGAGAGCGATATGGCTGAAAAGGGATAGCTAAGAATATGTTTCGAATATTAGAAAGCCAAGCATGTGTGTGTGCAGAAAGTGATAGAATAATGAGATATAATTTTACCTGCAAGCTCAATCCATTTTAATAGGTTGTGGTTTCAAAGCACATCGTCTATTTCAAATACATAAATAAACATAAAGAAACCATTTCTTATACATTTCATACTCTGCAGCTGGTATAACAAGTCATTGAAAATACAATAAGGAGAAAACAATTTTTTTTATTGTACACTCTGTCACTTTGACTTCCACATGCTTTTAATGGATGAAAATAATTAAAGCGACTTAAAATCAGAGGCGTATACAACAACTCCAAACTTATTCTGCTTGAACATGACCTGTAATGTATGTAATTATGTCAATGTTTTTCTTTGTTTCTGTCTTCAAATTTGTGTTTTATTTTATGGATTAAATAATCTGCAATATTTATTACCAGAACAACATACAAAACAAAAGCATTGGGAATTATTGTATAGCCAATTAGCACATCTAGGAAAGATTCCCTGCTTGCTTTTCTCCAGAAATAATCTATATAGATTGCTACCAAAGCACCAGAGGACTTTTGTTATGATATGGAAATGAGATGCACAGCATCTCATGCTTTTTGTTTCCAGCACTTTTGTTTAACTGCAAAACAAAAAACACATTTTACATTAATTCTATAGCAGATTGCCTCTACATAAATAAGACTATATTATAAATGTGACTCAGGATGATGACATTGAAGGGATATGAAGCCCACACTTTTACTTTCTTGATTCAGATAGAGCATGCAATTTTAAGCCACTTTATCATTTACTCCTATTATCATTTTTCTTTGTTCTCTTGATATCTTTATTTGAAAAGCAGTAATGTAAGCTTAGGAGCTGGCCCCTTTTTGGTTCAGAACCTGGGTAGCAATTGCTTATTGGTGGCTAAATATAGTTCTACCCAGGGTGCTGTTGTTTTTAGCTAGCTCCTCATAGTACATTGGATCTTCTGCCACAAACAATACCAAGAGAAGAAAGAAAATTAGGTAATATAAGTAAATTGGAAAGTTGTTTAAGACTAAAATATGGATTGTGAAAGAAAAAAATTGTGTTTCATGTCTCTTTAATATTTATTACATGATCATAGTATGGTGTGTGCTCCAGTACTCATATTATTAGCATGGTGTGTGCTACAGTACTCATATTAGATAGTATGGTGTGTGCTACAGTACTCATATTAGATAGCATGGTGTGTGCTCCAGTACTCATATTAGATAGTATGGTGTGTGCTCCAGTACTCATATTAGATAGCATGGTGTGTGCTATAGTACTCATATTAGATAGTATGGTGTGTGCTCCAGTACTCATATTAGATAGCATGGTGTGTGCTATAGTACTCATATTAGATAGCATGGTGTGTGCTACAGTACTCATATTAGATAGTATGGTGTGTGCTACAGTACTCATATTAGATAGTATGGTGTGTGCTATAGTACTCATATTAGATAGTATGGTGTGTGCTCCAGTACTCTTATTAGATAGTATGGTGCGTGCTCCAGTACTCATATTAGATAGTATGGTGTGTGCTCCAGTACTCATATTAGATAGCATGGTGTGTGCTATAGTACTCATATTAGATAGTATGGTGTGTGCTCCAGTACTCATATTAGATAGCATGGTGTGTGCTACAGTACTCATATTAGATAGCATGGTGTGTGCTATAGTACTCATATTAGATAGTATGGTATGTGCTCCAGTACTCATATTAGATAGCATGGTGTGTGCTACAGTACTCATATTAGATAGCATGGTGTGTGCTACAGTACTCATATTAGATAGTATGGTGTGTGCTACAGTACTCATATTAGATAGTATGGTGTGTGCTATAGTACTCATATTAGATAGTATGGTGTGTGCTACAGTACTCATTAGATAGCATGGTGTGTGCTACAGTACCCATATTAGATAGCATGGTGTGTGCTACAGTACTCATATTACATAGCATGGTGTGTGCTATAGTACTCATATTAGATAGTATGGTGTGTGCTATAGTACTCATATTAGATAGCATGGTGTGTGCTCCAGTACTCATATTAGATAGCATGGTGTGTGCTACAGTACTCATATTAGATAGCATGGTGTGTGCTACAGTACTCATATTACATAGCATGGTGTGTGCTACAGTACTCATATTAGATAGCATGGTGTGTGCTACAGTACTCATATTAGATAGTATGGTGTGTGCTCCAGTACTCATATTAGATAGTATGGTGTGTGCTCCAGTACTCATATTAGATAGCATGGTGTGTGCTACAGTACTCATATTACATAGCATGGTGTGTGCTACAGTACTCATATTAGATAGCATGGTGTGTGCTACAGTACTCAAATTAGATAGCATGGTGTGTGCTACAGTACTCATATTACATAGCATGGTGTGTGCTATAGTACTCATATTACATAGCATGGTGTGTGCTATAGTACTCAAATTAGATAGCATGGTGTGTGCTACAGTACTCATATTAGATAGCATGGTGTGTGCTACAGTACTCAAATTAGATAGCATGGTGTGTGCTACAGTACTCATATTACATAGCATGGTATGTGCTATAGTACTCAAATTAGATAGTATGGTGTGTACTACAGTACTCATTAGATAGTATGGTGTGTGCTACAGTACGCATATTACATAGCATGGTATGTGCAATAGTACTCATATTACATAGCATGGTGTGTGCTATAGTACTCATATTACATAGCATGGTGTGTGCTATAGTACTCAAATTAGATAGTATGGTGTGTACTACAGTACTCATTAGATAGTATTGTGTGTGCTACAGTACTCATATTACATAGCATGGTGTGTGCTATAGTACTCAAATTAGATAGTATGGTGTGTGCTACAGTACTCATTAGATAGTATGGTGTGTGCTACAGTACTCATATTAGATAGCATGGTGTGTGCTACAGTACTCATATTACATAGCATGGTGTGTGCTATAGTACTCATATTACATAGCATGGTGTGTGCTATAGTACTCAAATTAGATAGTATGGTGTGTGCTACAGTACTCATTAGATAGTATGGTGTGTGCTACAGTACTCATATTAGATAGCATGGATGTGTGATTTCCCTCAGGTAATAGATTTCTATGAGGGACCACACAAAAATGATTTTTCATTTTAACATGAATGGGTAAAGCTGATCAAGTGCAAAAAATCTGTTCATATAGAGGAGGTTTTAATTTATTTATAGTATTTTATAATTTAGTTGAACAACCAAAATTCTAAGACAGGGTGCACTCAGATATACATTGAAATTTACACTACAGTATCTGTGCTAGCAGTCCCAAAAAACATATTTTAACATTATGTAGGAAGTGAAAATTAATGCACCTTAAACCAAAGCAGGACAAGGCTGCACCAAATACCAAAATATTTGCTTTATTGAGAGATAAAAAAGACACAAGGTTTGCCTTTACCTAAATAACTCATACTGCAAGATGAGTAGAGGTATATCTGATCCCCATCTATAAGCATTCAGAGCTAAAGTGGAGCCGAGATTGGCTCATAGAGACTAACGGCATTGAAATCCAAGCCAGACTTTGGGACATGCTAGCATGTGGGGTATATGCTCCCAGTAGTGCATTGCTGCTCCTTCAACAAAAGATACCAAGAGAAGGAAGAAAATTTTATAATAGAAGTAAACTGGAAAGTTGTTTAAAATTGTATTTTTGCGTTATGTGTAATCTTAATATTTATTACACAATAGGTAATATGGTGAGCACTACAGTACTCATGTCAGATAGGTTGCATACGCGACTTCCCTCAGGTAATAGGACAACGCTAAAATATTTTTTGGATAACACACACAAAGGTGATCAAGAGCAGAAATTCATATCGGGGGGTGGGTTTATATATATATATATATATATATATATATATATATATATATATATATATATATATAAATAATGTATTTAATAATGTATTTACATAAACATTATTTTTTTAAATTATTTGGTTGAACACCTTAACCAACAATTTGGTATGCCTTAATTCATCAAAATGCACCAAGAAATTGCACTCTATTTGTAATCTAGACACTTTCAGGAATATATATTACTTGTGTTTAATATATCTGCAAATGAGCTATATGTAAAAAATGTATTTTGTAAAAGATTTTCATATGTTGATACATCATTAATGACATTAATGTTGCAATTAGATATTAGATTGTAATTATCTGATTTACCATATTTTCATTATCGACACTCTGCTGTGTAGTGTTTATAGGCTGCGGAAAACTAAATTAAATGTTATGTAGCGTAACACACTCATACTTGGTACTCCAATTACAGTGACCACAGATCCACCATCAGATGTCCACGTAAGTCGTGTTGGAGACTTAGAGGACCAGCTAAGTGTACGCTGGAGCTCCCCTCCTGCTTTGAGGGACTTTCTGTTTCAAGCCAAATACCAGATCAGATATCGAGTTGAAGACAGTATGGAATGGAAGGTGCGGAAAACTCAATATAGGTCACTATAGAAACCAATCAATTTACAAAAGGAAAAACAGCAGTACCTTATTTTTTATCTTTAAAGGGTCGTAATAGTAGAAAAATTACATGCTTTTAAGACTGTTGACCCTACAATACTCAGTGTTTAACCCCTTCAAAGGGGTTAAACACACTCAGTAGAAGTGTGTCTCTGGACCTGCGGAGCACTGATGATCCCGAGCGGAAACCGCTACTGAACCAATCAGCAGCACTAGTTGCACGTCTGAGATGTGCGGCTAGCGCTGCTGATTGGATCAGCAGCAGGTTCCACTTGGGACCCATGAAGCAGTGCTTGTCCCTAGCACTTCTTCTCTGTGTTTAACCCCTTTGTGTTAAACACACAGTAGTGTAGGGTCGTTAGTCTTAAAATGCATGTCATGTTGTTACTTTTGTGGCGCTTTAATGCCTGTCTATCTTAAACATGCATGAATCATTATTGCACAGCAAAATTAATGTTAATTTGTTTGTAAATATTTGACCGCTGATGATCAGCCCAGTTCTTCAGATAAATTCTGAGACTAATAACAATGGCTTGCTTAAAAACTCCTCCATCCATTTTACTTGGATTTGTTTATTAGAAGAAACTTTAATAGATACCTACATATTCCTTCAGAGGGCTGGTGAGCACATTTTAGTGCACTGCATTTTTATATAAACTACATTAAAATTGTCAATGTTTTAGCTTTATATAAGCCCAAAAAATTGACATTTGAAAGTGACAATATCTATCTCCTAAATTTCTAAATTGTCCCTGGTCCAGAAACATACAGTACAGCTTATATAGTATCTAACAAGTACAGGGTCAAATAACATGAATTAAAGGTGACTATTGTGACCTCTGGGCCCAGTGTCTTGATATAAAGCAACACTAAACACAGTAGAATTGCATAATCAATAAATACAAAATAAAAAGACAACGCAAAAGCACATAGAATTTAAACATGCTGTGACAAATTTCAGTTATTTACATTTTCCTTCCCAATGCATCATGTGACAGCCATCAGCCAATCACAAAAGGCATATATGTATATTATTTGAATCTTGCACATGCTCAGTAGAACCTGGTGCCTCAGAAAGTGTACAAATAAAAAGATTCTGAACATAATGGAAGTGAATTGGAAAGTTGTTTAAAATTGTGTGCTGTATCTGAATCCTGAAAGTTTAATTTTGACTTTCTGTCCCTTTAAGCTAGTTAGGCCTATTCAGCATTTATATACAATTAGAAAGTATCACAGGTGTATACATAATTGAAAGTCTTTTTGTTATTATTGCTGGGTAGCAAGGAAACTGTTGTATAATTTACTGAAAGTACTCTACTATTTTCCCTACTCCACAGGTGGTTGATGATGTAGGCAATCAGACTTCCTGTCGTCTTGCTGGTTTAAAACCAGGAACAGTCTATTTTGTTCAGGTTCGGTGCAACCCATTTGGAATCTATGGCTCTAAAAAAGCAGGAATCTGGAGCGACTGGAGTAATCCCACTGCTGCCTCAACTCCAAGAAGTGGTTAGTCAAACTCATAGTGAGGTCTGAGTGGTTAGTCTGCCCATTTAAAGGACTTACTTCTACTTAGGAATAAAGTTTACTAACAGTGGTTGTGTTTGCACATTAAACACTAAGGGCTAGATTACAAGTGTGGCACAAACGGTTATGCGCTAGCGTAATCATGTTTTTGCGAGCCATTTTCATTTCACTTATATTACAAGTAGAGCGAAATCGCCATTGCCCTAGTGAAATTGCCCTTTACGCTTCAATCCTTACCGCAATCTCAGAGCTGTGGTTAACTGTTTTCTGAAACTAAAAAGTTGCACAAAACATTTCAAAAATACATTACAAAGTACAGTTACACTCATATTAACACTGTCTGATGAAAAATGTTTAATAAAAATATACTGCAGGGTTATTGCTTTTGTTGGTGCACTGTAAACGCGCGTCAGGGGTCATTCCTTTTGGAGCTTTTCTCCCTTTTAATTAGCTTACTGCTGCTTTATTACTAATGATAGTGCATATATATTAATTTAACATTCCACTGATGTGTGAATATTTCAGCCTAACAGGCTTTTTTCAGGCTCTGTGTTGCAATACATAACGTTAAGATTTAATAATAGCCCCCGGATTGAAGGGGCTTAGCTCAGTGTTTTTCAACCAGTGTGCCGTGGCACACTAGTTTGCCGTGAGAGATCCTCAGGTGTGCCACGGCAGACGGACAACAGTGTGACATATTTTTAAACTTTGCTTGTTTTTTACTCCCAGTGCAGGGGTAGTTTGTAGGAGGCATGGCATAAAAGCACAATACATGCAGTATGTGTGTGTTTGTGTGTATGTGTATATATATATGCTGTATTAGGCTACAATGTGTGATTTTTTTAAAATTTTGGGATGGTGGTGTGCCACAGGATTTTTTAATGTAAAAAAGTGTGCCACGGAAAAAAAAGGTTAAAAATCACTGGCTTAGCTTTTTGATTTATATTTGCTAACATTTGTCTTTATTTCTAGTAGTACTGTGAACCACAATGAACTATTTATTATTCAATGCACTTTGCATATATTTCAGATATGGTTTAAGCAATTTTAAATAAGTATGAAAGTGTATTGTATGTATGTTGCTTTTTATAATCCATAATCAATAAAGGAATAATTTGAATGACTGGGAACAGAATGAATCTGTATAAATAGGCTTTCATCCTGGTAATATCACTTTGATTATAAATCAGGACTAGGCATACTTTTCCAGTTGTTCTCTTTGCCTTGCAACTTCATCTAAAGATTTTGCTGATATTACAAGTAGAGCAAAATCGCGATTACACTAGCGCAATCGCCCTTTACGCTTCGTCCTTACAGCAATCTCAGAGTTGTCGTTAACTGTTTTCTGAAACTAAAAAGTTGCACAAAACACTTAAAAAATGCATTACAAAGTATAGTTACACTCATATTAACACTGTCTGATAAAAAATGTTTAATAAAAATATTGCACAAAAAAGTTATAAGGGTTTAAAGATATGAAGCCAGGCAACTGGCTTTAACATTGAGACACATACATATACATTGCTAAATATGTATTTGTATGTATATACTGTATATATGTTTAGATATGTGTACATATATATTAATGTATTTATATGTGTATATATGTATTAACAGTCATATATACACATATAAAACATTAATATATATGTACACATACATAGACATACAGTATATATATATATATATATATATATATATTTATGTATATATATATATATATATATATAAATATATATAAACAAAAATTCATTAAAATTATGGGGAGAGATAAAAAACTGAAATTAAAATCCTCCATGTCTCAAAATTAAATCAATGTAAATATTTGCATAGGAAATTAGCACACCTAGGCAAGTATCCCCGCTTGCTTTCCCCCAGAAATTCTTAATATACAATGTTACCATTGCACAAGAGAATTGTGGGTAAGATATGCAAATTAAATATGCAAATTCTCAGTTTTTTTGCTTCAAAATACTGTTTTGACACAGCGATCCTTTTAACAGGATTTTTACAGCAAACCAGAAATCACTCACTAGACAAGCCTGTTTCGTTCTTTTTGGAACTCATCAGTAGGAGATAGATTTCTGGTTGCTGCATTGATAAAGCTATTTTCATGGTTAAACCAAAATTCATTAAAATTATGGGGGGAGATAAAAAACTGAAATTAAAATCCTCCATGTCTCAAAATTATATCAATGTAAATATTTGCATAGGAAATTAGCACATATAGGCAAGTATCCCCGCTTGCTTTTCCCCAGAAATTCTTAATATACAATGTTACCATTGCACAAGAGAATTGTGGGTAAGATATGCAAATTAAATATGCAAATTCTCAGTTTTTTTGCTTCAAAATACTGTTTTGACACAGCGATCCTTTTAACAGGATTTTTACAGCAAACCAGAAATCACTCACTAGACAAGCTCATCAGTAGGAGATAGATTTCTGGTTGCTGCATTGGTAAAGCTATTTTCATGGTTAAACCAAAATTCATTAAAATTATGGGGGGAGATAAAAAACGGAAATTAAAATCCTCCATGTCTCAAAATGAAATCAATTTAAATATTTTTTATAATTTCCTATGCAAATATTTACATTGATTTAATTTTGAGACATGGAGGATTTTAATTTCAGTTTTTTTATCTCCCCCCATAATTTTAATGAATTTCGGTTTAACCATGAAAATAGCTTTACCAATGCAGCAACCAGAAATCTATCGCCTACTGATGAGTTCCAAAAAGAACGAAACAGGCTTGTCTAGTGAGTGATTTCTGGTTTGCTGTAAAAATCCTGTTAAAAGCATCGCTGTGTCAAAACAGTATTTTGAAGCAAAAAAACTGAGAATTTGCATATTTCATTTGCATATCTTACCCACAATTCTCTTGTGCAATGGTAACATTGTATATTAAGAATTTCTGGGGAAAAGCAAGCGCGGATACTTGCCTAGGTGTGCTAATTTCCTATGCAAATATTTACATTGATTTAAATATATATATATATATATATATATATATATATATATATATATATATATATATATATATGTGCATTATAGTAGACATGTGCAACGCTAAAAATGTCGTTTCGTTTAGTTTTCATTAGTTTAATAAATAATTTAATTTCGGCATATTAGTTTAGTTAAGTTTAAAAAAATATTTTTGGCAAATTAGTTATGTTAAGTTAAATATTTTTTCCCAGATTTGTTCGTTTTTTCGGTTCCATTCTTTATTCATATGCATTATTCTATCCTGAAGTTTAGAACAGAATAATTTCTATGAATAAAGAATGGATCCCAAAAAAATGATTTAACTTAACATAACTAATATGCCGCCGATTCCTGAAACAAAATTATCTAAAACCGCCGCCGCAGCCCACATCGCAGACACTAAATAAAGCTATTAACCCCTAAACCGCCGTCCCCCACGTCGCCAACACTAACTAAACATATTAACCCCTAAACCGCCATTTCCAAACATCGCCAACACTAACTAAATCTATTAACACCTAAACTGCAGTTCCCCGACATCGCAGACACTAACTAAACCTATTAACCCCTAAACCGCAGTTCCCCGACATCGCAGATTCTAACTAAACCTATTTATCCCTAACCCTCCATACCCTGACATCGCCGACACTAACTAAACCTATTAACCCCTAAACCGCAGTTCGCCGAAATCGCCGACTCTAACTAAACCTATTAACCCCTAAGCTGCAGTTCCCAACATCGCCAACACTAACTGAAACACTAAATAAACATATTAACCTCTAAGCCACCATTCCCAAACATCGCCAACACTAACTAAACTTATTAAGCCCTAAACTGCCGTTCCCAAACATCGCCAACACTAACTAAACCTTTTAACCCCTAAACCGCCGGCCCACACATCGCAACAACCTAAATTAAACTATTAACCCCTAAACCTAACACCCGCTAACTTTAACATAATTAAAATAGACCTAAAGTAAAGTTACAATTATTAACTAACTACCTAGTTAAAATAAATAAAAACTTACCTGTGAAATAAAAATAAAACCTAAGCTTACACTAATAAAACCTAACATTACTAAAAATAAAAAACCTAACATTACAAAAAATAAAAAACCTAAGATAACTAAAAAATTTTAACTAAAATTACAAAAAACAATAAACACTAAAATTACAACAAAAAATACCTTTACAAAAAATAACAAACGAAATTATCAAAAAAAATAAAAATGATTCCTATTCCAATTCCCCGTAAACCCCCCCCCAAAAAAAACTAATCTATAAAAAACTACCAAGAGCCCTTAAAGGACCTTTTGTAGGGCATTGCCCTAAAGTTAACAGCTCTTTTGCAAAAAAATAAAAACAAATACCCCGTAACATTACAAACCTCCACCCCCAAACCCACAAAATAAAAATAAACCTTATTTACCCATTGCCCCGAAAAAGGCATTTGTATGGGCATTCAGCTCTTTTTCGGCCCAATAAAAATAAAAAATCTAAATCTAAATCTAAAAAAAAAAAAAAAATCTCCCCAAAAATAAAAAAAATCCCATTACAAAAAATAACAAACGAAATTATACAATCTAAAAAAAACCCCACTCCAAAATAAAAAAAAACGTAATCTATAATAAACTAATAGCCATTAAAAGGGCCTTTTGTAGGGCATTGTCCTAAAGTTAACAGCTCTTTTGCTAAAAAAAATTACAACAAACACCCCCTAACATTACAAACCCCCACCCCCCAAACCCACAAAATAAAAAAAACATAACTAAAAAAATCTAATCTACCCATTGCCCTGAAAAGGGTATTTGTATGGGCATTGCCCTTAAAAGGGCATTTAGCTCTTTTTTGGCCCATTAAAATAAAAAAAAAGCCCTGATCTAAAATAAAAAAACACCCCCCCCAAAAAAAAACTAACACTAACCTTAAAATCGATACTCACAGAAAGATCTTCATCCCAGCGGCGAAGCATCCTAATCCAGGTGGTTCCATCTTCATCCATCGCGGGACAGGCATTTTCTTCATCCCTGCGGAGGCAGAGCAGTCAATGCGCGGAGGCTCATCAGTCTGATGTGGAGGTCTTCTTCATGCAATCGTCCGCTGCACACTGAAGATTCAATGCAAGGTACCCCTTTTATATTGGTGTACTGTTGCATTCCTATTGGCTGAAAAATTTAAATCAGCCAATAGGAATTAGAGCTGATTAAATCCTATTCACTGATTTGACCAGCCAATAGGATTTAAGCAGCTCTCATTCCTATTGGCTGATTCAAATCAACCAATAGGAATGAGAGCTGCTTAAATCCTATTGGCTGTTTAAATCAGCCAATAGGATTTAAGCGGTTCTCATTCCTACTGGCTGATTTAAAATTTTTAGCCAATAGGAATGCAACGGTATAAAAGGGGTACCTTTGATTTGAATCCTCAGTGTGCGGCGGACGATCGCATGAAGAGGACCTCCACGTCGAACCAATGGACCTCCGACTGGACCTCCGCCTCCGTGCATCCACCGACCACTCTGCCTCCGCTGGGACTTCAGCAAATGTGAGTACTGATTTTGGGGTTAGTGTTGGATATTTTTTTATTATTTTTTTGGGTGTTTTTTATTTTTATTTTAATGGGCCGAAAAAGAGCTGAATGCCCTTTAAAGGGCAGTAAAAGAGCTGAATGCCTTTTTAAGGGCAATGCCCATTCAAATGCCCTTTTCAGGGCAATGAGTAGATTAGGTTGTTTTTTTTAGTTAAAGGGACAGAATACTCATATGCTAAATCACTTGAAACTGATGTAGTATAACTGTAAAAAGCTGACAGGAAAATATCACCTGAGCATCTCTATGTAAAAAAGGAAGATATTTTACCTCACAATCTCCTCAGCTCAGCAGCGTAAGTTCTGTGTAAAAAGTTATACTTCACCTGCTCCCAGCTGCAGGTAAAAATAAAAAAAAATGAAGAAATGAACAGCAGCCAATCAGCATCAGCAGTGCTGAGGTCATGAACTCTTACTGTGATCTCATGAGATTTGACTTAACTCTCATGAGATTTCATAGTAAGCTTCCTTTACCTGATTGGTGAAATAATATGAGAGTTCACAAGGCTCATCCCCTAAGCTGTCCTAGGACAGACAGACACACTAAAATGCTGCTTTGAAATCCTTTACAATGGGAGATGGCTACTGAGGAACTTTTGAGGTAAAATATCTTTCTTTTTTACATAGAGATGTTCAGGAGATATTTATTAGTCAGCTTTTTACAGCTATGCTGCATCACTTTCAAGTGTTTAAACATTTGGGTATTATGGCCCTTTAAGTATTTTTTATTTTGTTGGTTTTTGTTGCAATGTTAGGGGGTATTTGTTTTATTTGCAAAAGAGCTGTTAACTTTAGGGCAACGCCCTTTTTTTATTTTGTGGTGTGTTTATTATTCCTATTCTAAAACGGGGTATTAGAATAGGAATAATTTGTATTATTTTGGATAATTTAGTTCATTGTTTTTTGTAATGGTAGTTTTTTTATTTTTTGTAATTTTAGTGTTTATTATTTTTTGTAATTGTAGTTTTAATTTTGTAGTAATCTTAGGTTTTTTATTTTTAGTAATGTTAGGTTTTATTAGTTTAAGCTTAGGTTTTATTTTTCTTTCACAGGTAAGTTTGTATTTATTTTAACTAGGTAGTTAGTAAATAGTTATATAGTAGCTAGCTTAGGTTTTATTTTTATCTCACAGGTAAGTTTCTATTTATTTTTAAATAGGTAGTTAATAATTGTAACTTTAATTTAGGTCTATTTTAATTATGTTAAAGTTAGGGGGTGTTAGGTTTAGGGGTTAATAGGTTTAGTTAGTGTTGGTGATGTTTGGGAACGGCGGTTTAAGGGTTAATAGGTTTAGTTAGTGTTGGCGATGTTTGGGAACGGCAGTTTAGAGGTTAATAGGTTTATTTAGTGTTTCGGTTAGTGTCGGCGATGTCGGGGAACTGCGGTTTATGGGTTAATAGGTTTAGTTAGTGTTGGCAATGTTTGGGAACAGCGGTTTAGGGGTCAATAGGTTTAGTTAGTGTCCGCGATGTCGGGGAACTGCGGTTTAGGGGTTAATAGGTTTAGTTAGTGTTGGCGATGTTTTGGAACGGTGGTTTAGGGGTTAATAGGTTTATTTTGTGTTTTAGTCAGTGTTTGCAATGTTTGGGAACAGCGGTTTAGGGGTTAATATGTTTCGTTAGTGTTGGCGATGTTTGGGAACAGCAGTTTAATTTAGGTTGTTACGATGGGGGGCCGACGGTTTAGGGATTAATAGGTTTAGTTAGTGTTGGCGATGTTTGGGAACGCCGGTTTAGGGATTAATAGGTTTAGTTAGTGTTGGCGATATTTGGGAACGGGGGTTTAGGGGTTAATAGGTTTATTTAGTGTTTCAGTTAGTGTCGGCGATGTTGGGGAACTGCGGTTTAGGGGTTAACAGGTTTAGTTAGTGTTGGCAATGTTTGGGAACGTGGGTTTAGGGGTTAATAGGTTTAGTTAGTGTTGGCGATGTCGGGGAACTGCGGTTTAGAGGTTAATAGGTTTAGTTAGTGTCGGCGATGTTGGGGAACTGCGGTTTAGGGGTTAATAGATTTAGTTAGTGTCGGCGATGTTAGGGAACTGCGATTTAGGGGTCAATAGGTTTAGTTAGTGTAAGTGATGTCGGGGAACGGCGGTTTAGGGGTTCATAGCTTTATTTAGTGATTTATTTAGTGTCGGCGATGTCAGGGAACTAAGAAAAATTCTGAATATGAATAAAGAATGGATCCGAAAATTCGGAAACTGATTTATTCATTTTCTGAATATTTCGGGATTTTAGTTAGTCAGAAATTCGGATGCATTTGAATCTCCGAATCTGCCAAAGTTCGGCGGAAAACGACATTTGGCCGAAACGAATCACAAATGTCTGCATTATAGACATGCAGATAAAAACATGATAAAACATATTTATGCAATATTCATATTTATTAAATATTTTAACTATGTATTTACTGTAAATATTTGACATTTGCTAATGTGAATATGCAATGTTGCGCAATGAGTGTTTGTTTTTTGTTTCAATTTTTTTTTCATTGACTGCTATGGGAATTTGAAAAAGCAATGGCGTTTGCGCAATCTGGGTTGTTAGGTTTTTTTTTTCCCCACTTTTTTTCTCCATTGATCTCTATGGGAAAATATATGTATGCGCACGCAAAAACTTGTTAGGGTTTTCACGCTATTTGGGTTAATGCTAGAGTAAATTAAGATTTTTGGAACTTGTAATACGAACGCAACCCCACAAGTGCAAAAAAACGCCACTTGTAACCTAGCCCTAAATATATATATACATTTTCTTCTTAAAGAGATACGATACCCAAATGCTGATGCGGCATAGCTGTAAAAAAACGACTTGTAAATATCACCTGAACATCGCTTTGTAAAAAAAGGAAGATTCACACCCTACTGTAAAAAGACTGCTTGTCCCAGGACATGCAAGGGAGCGTGCATCTGTCATGTGCAGACACAGTCAAGTTATTTTCCTATTCAGTTTAAGTAAATTCTATGAAATCTCATGATTTGAGTGAAATCTCATGAGATCACAGCAAAGGCAAAGCATTACCTCAAGTGATTTAGAATATGGGTATTATTTCCCTTTAAATTTGAGTCAGGGATTTATCTTAGCCTAAGCCAACTGGGCTTATACTTATGACAAGCCAAAGAAATTTGAGGGGTATCTCAATTATGCTTTCCAGCTATTGGCCTATATTTATCAAGGTCTGGCGGACCTGATCCGACACTGCGGATCAGGTCCGCCAGACCTCGCTGAATACGGCGAACAATACGCTCGCCGTATTCAGCATTGCACCAGCAGCTCACAAGAGCTGCTGGTACAACGCCGCCCTCTGCAGACTCGCGGCCAATAGGCCACCAGCAGGGAGGTGTCAATCAACCCGATCGTACTCGATCGGGTTGATTTCCAGCGATGTGTGTCCGCCTGCTCAGAGCAGGTGGACAGGTTATGGAGCAGCGGTCTTTGTGACCGCTGCTTCATAACTGCTGTTTTTCTTGCGAGCCAGAAACACGGGGCATCAAGCTACATACGGAGCTTGATACATATGCCCCATTGTGTTCTTCAAATGGTTTATTTATTAATTTTATTACAAATGTTGTTTATATGGCAGTCTCCAAGCACGCTCGTCTTTCAGTTGTAAGAAATATATGAACTAAATATTCTCAAAAGTGTCTAAGGCTGAACACAAATAAAAGAAAACAATGGAATGGAAGATTATATTTTTCTAACCATGTTTTTCAAAACTACTTCTTGATTTTCAGATTTTATAGTCATTCTAATAAAAATAATTTAATAACATTACTACTTAAATAATGTTTAAGGGCTTGATTCCATAAAGCTCTCTGGGCTGGTAAAATTCTTTAAGAATGGTCAGCAGTATTTCTGTTCCTCTTGTGGAATAATCTAAAGCCGCTTTTTACCTGAAAACAGGGTGTCTGGCTAAAGAGCGTATACTGCATTTTCATATGGGAAGTAGATACATACATTACAAAAGTGCAAATGAAAATCTAATTTAAAAATCATAAAATACATTTAGCCATCTATCAGAAGGCGCTTCCCAGGTCCTGCTTTTCAAATAAAGATACCAAGAGAATGACGAAGAATTGATAATAGGAGTAAATTAGAAAGTTGTGTAAAATTGTATGCTCTATCTGAATCATGAAAGAAACCATTTGGTTTTCATATCCCTTTAAAAGAACAAAATACAAAGCGTAATTGTTGTTTTTCATAAAATGGGCTAAACATGGATGTTCTATTGGGGTATATGTCTCTCAAATCCCAGTGTAATTCTCTAAACATTTTTGCCCTACCAATCTCACAGTTTTTTCTCGCAAATTAAAAGGTGGCAAGCTTTCATCAAAATACTAATTACTCTGAAAGGAAAACCTATGCATTTGAAAATAACAGCAATTTTAAGGTACGGTGCACTGAAAACAACATAATTTGATTTGCATTAGGCATAGGGGCCTATCTATCAAGCTCCGAAAGGAGCTTGAGGGCCCGGGTTTCTGGCGAGTCTTCAGACTCGCCAGGCCCAGAAACAGCAGTTATGAAGCAGCGGTCACAAAGACCGCTGCTCCATAACACTGTCCGCCTGCTATGAGCAGGCGGACAGGAATCGCCGGAAATCAACCCAATCGAGTACGATCGGGTTGATTGACACCCCCTGCTGGTAGCCGATTGGCCGCGAGTCTGCAGGGGGCGGCGTTGCACCAGCAGCTCTTGTGAGCTGCTGGTGCAATGCTGAATACGGAGAGCGTATTGCTCTCCGCATTCAGCGATGTCTTGCAGACCTGATCAGCACTGTCGGATCAGGTCCGCAAGACATTTGATAAATAGGGGCCATAATATTAACGTTTAAACATGCACAAGGTTTTCCCTCTGTACTTTGTCATCCTTTACAAACATTTACATAGCAGAGAGCTCTCATTATTGTTATGGGACACAGCTCGCCTCTCGCAGGAATGACACGAGTGTCGTCGTGGAAAAGCACGTCTAGATTGGGCAATTTTTTATAGAGTGTCTTCGTGGAAAACCACATCTAGATGGGTGAATTTTTTATAATCGGCCCCTAATGTGATGTTTGATAATTTATATTAATATATAAAACATTTTTCATTAATATTATTTTTTTATACATAAAATTAAAAGCTGCTAAGAATTTTTTGATTAATTATGAATATGTTTTTATCTGAGTGTCTACCTAGATAAGACTTTGTACATAATTAGTTTTATAGATTATGAGGCATATTTAAGAAATGTCTTGTGGACCTGATCCGACAGTGCGGATCAGGTCCGTAAGACCTCGCTGAGTGCGGAGAGCAATACGATCTCCGCATTTAACATTGCACCAGCAGCTCACAAGAGCTGCTGGTGCAACGCCGCCCCCTGCAGACTTGCGGACAATGGGCTGCCAGCAGGGGGTGTCAATCAACCCGATCGTAGTCGATCGGTTGAATTGTTGCGATTCCTGTCCGCCTGCTCAGAGCAGACGGACAGGGTTATGGAGCAGTGGTCTTTGTGTCTGAAGAATCGCCAGAAACACGGGCCGTCAAGCTCCTTTCGGAGCTTGATAGATAGGCCCCAAAGTGTCCATTAGCCATGCCTGTTTTTTAAACCAAATTTACATAATTTGCCATTTTGCTCATATAAATAATTGGGGACTATTTATTCAATGTACCACTATTTACTTGGCAATTTAGGAAAAAGTACTAATGAGTCTTATGCTATATTTATTTATTTATTTTTGTCAAGAAGAATTCCCCATATGTATGGCATGCCATTTTTATATTGACCGGTGATGCGCCATTCTGAAATCCAAGGTCAACATCCTGTCATTGGACATGAAGAGTTCATGCAAAGTCAGGTCACATGTCAGATGTCAGAGCAATATTAGTGCACAGAGTGTTGGCTGTCTAAGGTCTGACATATAAGGATAGTATACATCTTTTTTTTATATCAGTGGTTGAATAAATTGATTGGGGTTCTGTATTTTCAATCCCTTGTTTCTCAGCTTCACACTTGTGAAAAAGCTCTTCAAAATTGACCGAAGCTCATGCTTCTCTCATCTTGAAACAAAAAATAAATTTAATTTTTTTATTTCGTAAAGTCTTTGTTTATTATCAAATCATAAAGAATATATCATAATACAATCATTGATTAATTCATTGTCATTTATTAAACATTTGTAAATGATACAATTTTAGCTAATGAAAAGATTCTGAAAGAAATTAGGATATCATTAATTCTTGCATGCTTTTCTCAAATTCAGTGAACATTGCTTTTGTGTAAAATTATATTTGTCCTACATTCCCTCGAAAAACCAAAAAACCAAACTGTGTACCAGCAAATGCTGCACTTCAAATTGTTAGTTTAGTTAATTTGCGTCATTTTTAAAACATAGGTTACAGATTTTGCTTATTGACCTTTGTATAGAGCGTGGGACAAAGTACAATTTTTAGGCAAGAGTGATTTAATGTCCCTTTAAATGCCATTTTTTTAGCTATTCAAAAGTTAGAAAGTTATTTATGTTATTTATGCTGTTAAAATACTGCAAACAGCAAAATAAAAACAAACTTATAGGGACACTAAACACTAAGGCCTAGATTTAGAGTTCGGCGGTAGCCGTCAAAACCAGCGTTAGAGGCTCCTAACGCTGGTTTTGGCCGCCCGCTGGTATTTGGAGTCAGTGATTAAAGGGTCTAACGCTCACTTTGCAGCCGCGACTTTTCCATACCGCAGATCCCCCTACGCCATTTGCGTAGCCTATCTTTTCAATGGGATCTTTCTAACGCCGGTATTTAGAGTCGTTTCTGCAGTGAGCGTTAGAGCTCTAACGACAAGATTCCAGCTGCCTGAAAATAGCAGGAGTTAAGAGCTTTCTGGCTAACGCCGGTTTATAAAGCTCTTAACTACTGTACCCTAAAGTACACTAACACCCATAAACTACCTATGTACCCCTAAACCGAGGTCCCCCCACATCGCCGCCACTCGAATAAAATTTTTAACCCCTAATCTGCCGACCGCCACCTACGTTATACTTATGTACCCCTAATCTGCTGCCCCTAACCCCGCCGACCCCTATATTACATTTATTAACCCCTAATCTGCCCCCCACAACATCGCCGCCAGCTACTTAAAATAATTAACCCCTAATCTTCCGACCGCAAAGCGCCGCCACCTACGTTATCCCTATGTACCCCTAATCTGCTACCCCTAACACCGCCGACCCCTATATTATATTTATTATCCCCTAATCTGCCCCCCTCAACGTCGCCGACACCTGCCTACACTTATTAACCCCTAATCTGCCGAGCGGACCTGAGCGCTACTATAATAAAGTTATTAACCCCTAATCCGTCTCACTAACCCTATCATAAATAGTATTAACCCCTAATCTGCCCTCCCTAACATCGCCGACACCTACCTTCAATTATTAACCCCTAATCTTCCGATCGGAGCTCACCGCTATTCTAATAAATGTATTAACCCCTAAAGCTAAGTCTAACCCTAACACTAACACCCCCCTAACTTAAATATAATTTACATCTAACGAAATAAATTAACTCTTATTAAATAAATTAATCCTATTTAAAGCTAAATACTTACCTGTAAAATAAACCCTAATATAGCTACAATATAAATTATAATTATATTTTAGCTATTTTAGGATTAATATTTATTTTACAGGCAACTTGGTATTTATTTTAACTAGGTACAATAGCTATTAAATAGTTAAGAACTATTTAATAGTTACCTAGTTAAAATAATTACAAAATTACCTGTAAAATAAATCCTAACCTAAGATATAATTAAACCTAACACTACCCTATCAATAAAATAATTAAATAAACTACCTACAATTACCTACAATTAACCTAACACTACACTATCAATAAATAAATTAAATACAATTGCTACAAATAAATACAATTAAATAAACTAGCTAAAGTACAAAAAATAAAAAAGAACTAAGTTACAGAAAATAAAAAAATATTTACAAACATAAGAAAAATATTACAACAATTTTAAACTAATTACACCTACTCTAAGCCCCCTAATAAAATAACAAAGCCCCCCAAAATAAAAAATTCCCTACCCTATTCTAAATTTAAAAAGTTACAAGCTCTTTTACCTTACCAGCCCTGAACAGGGCCCTTTGCGGGGCATGCCCCAAGAAGTTCAGCTCTTTTGCCTGTAAAAGAAAACATACAATACCCCCCCCCAACATTACAACCCACCACCCACATACCCCTAATCTAACCCAAACCACCCTTAAATAAACCTAACACTAATCCCCTGATGATCTTCCTACCTTGTCTTCACCATACCAGGTTCACCGATCCGTCCTGGCTCCGATATCTTCATCCAACCCAAGCGGGGGCTAGACATCCACTGAAGAAGTCCAGAAGAGGCTCCAAAGTCTTCATCCTATCCGGCAAGAATTGGATCAGCCAATCGGATTGAACTTGATTCTGATTGGCTGATTCCATCAGCCAATCAGAAAATTCCTACCTTAATTCCGATTGGCTGATAGAATCCTATCAGCCAATCGGAATTCGAGGGACGCCATCTTGGATGACGTCCCTTAAAGGAACCGTCATTCGTCGGGAGACATCGGAAGAAGAGGATGGATCCGCGTCGCCTGCTTCAAGATGGACCCGCTCCGCACCGGATGGAAGAAGATAGAAGATGCGGCTTGGAGAAGATGTTTGCCGGTCCGGATGTCCTCTTCTTGCCGGATAGGATGAAGACTTTGGAGCCTCTTCTGGACTTCTTCAGTGGATGTCTAGCCCCCGCTTGGGTTGGATGAAGATATCGGAGCCAGGACGGATCGGTGAACCTGGTATGGTGAAGACAAGGTAGGAAGATCATCAGGGGATTAGTGTTAGGTTTATTTAAGGGTGGTTTGGGTTAGATTAGGGGTATGTGGGTGGTGGGTTGTAATGTTGGGGGGGGGGTATTGTATGTTTTCTTTTACAGGCAAAAGAGCTGAACTTCTTGGGGCATGCCCCGCAAAGGGCCCTGTTCAGGGCTGGTAAGGTAAAAGAGCTTGTAACTTTTTAAATTTAGAATAGGGTAGGGAATTTTTTATTTTGGGGGGCTTTGTTATTTTATTAGGGGGCTTAGAGTAGGTGTAATTAGTTTAAAATTGTTGTAATATTTTTCTTATGTTTGTAAATATTTTTTTATTTTCTGTAACTTAGTTCTTTTTTATTTTTTGTACTTTAGCTAGTTTATTTAATTGTATTTATTTGTAGCAATTGTATTTAATTTATTTATTGATAGTGTAGTGTTAGGTTAATTGTAGGTAATTGTAGGTAGTTTATTTAATTATTTTATTGATAGGGTAGTGTTAGGTTTAATTATATCTTAGGTTAGGATTTATTTTACAGGTAATTTTGTAATTATTTTAACTAGGTAACTATTAAATAGTTCTTAACTATTTAATAGCTATTGTACCTAGTTAAAATAAATACCAAGTTGCCTGTAAAATAAATATTAATCCTAAAATAGCTAAAATATAATTATAATTTATATTGTAGCTATATTAGGGTTTATTTTACAGGTAAGTATTTAGCTTTAAATAGGATTAATTTATTTAATAAGAGTTAATTTATTTCGTTAGATGTAAATTATATTTAAGTTAGGGGGGTGTTAGTGTTAGGGTTAGACTTAGCTTTAGGGGTTAATACATTTATTAGAATAGCGGTGAGCTCCGATCGGAAGATTAGGGGTTAATAATTGAAGGTAGGTGTCGGCGATGTTAGGGAGGGCAGATTAGGGGTTAATACTATTTATGATAGGGTTAGTGAGACGGATTAGGGGTTAATAACTTTATTATAGTAGCGCTCAGGTCCGCTCGGCAGATTAGGGGTTAATAAGTGTAGGTAGGTGTCGGCGACGTTGTGGGGGGCAGATTAGGGGTTAATAAATATAACATAGGGGTCGGCGATGTTAGGGCAGCAGATTAGGGGTACATAGGGATAACGTAGGTTGCGGCGGTTTACGGAGCGGAAGATTAGGGGTTAAAACTGTAATGCAGGGGTCAGCGATAGCGGGGGCGGCAGATTAGGGGTTAATAAGTGTAAGGTTAGGGGTGTTTAGACTCGGGGTACATGTTAGAGTGTTAGGTGCAGACGTAGGAAGTGTTTCCCCATAGGAAACAATGGGGCTGCGTTAGGAGCTGAACGCTGCTTTTTTGCAGGTGTTAGGTTTTTTTTCAGCTCAAACAGTCCCATTGTTTCCTATGGGAGAATCGTGCACGAGCACGTTTTTGATGCCGGCCGCGTCCATAAGCAACTCTGGTATCGAGAGTTGCATTTGCGGTAAAAATGCCCTACGCTCCTTTTTTGGAGCCTAACGCAGCATTTGTTTGAACTCTCGATACCAGAGTTAAATTTATGGTGCGGCCAGAAAAAAGCCCGCGGAGCGTTAACAGCCCTTTTACCGCCGAACTCTAAATCTAGGCCTTAGGGTTAGATTACATGTGGAGCGCTAGTTTATCAAGTGCCCGTAAAATGTCCACCAATTGCCCCCAAAATAAAGTGTGTAGTGCCTTTAATAAAATTAAAAAAATAGCATTTTTTTAAAATCATAACTGCACAAAGAAATTTTTAGGGGTTAAACTTAGCGGTTCTGGGGTGTTAGAAAAAAAACGGCATTGAATAGTGGTCTATGGGGACTGTGAGTTAACACATACTGTGAATGTATATATACATATACATATATATTTACACTTTGCTGCCCCTCGCTACGTGACTCACCCCCTTTGCTCCCCCTTCGCTGCACTAGGCTCTGTGCCGTGTATGATGGCATCAGAACGAAGCTCCCATTGGAGCCTATAGAAGCGCGCTCTCGTGAGCACAAA